>NC_059425.1:164392336-165068586 GCF_021028975.2 Sphaerodactylus townsendi | reverse complement strand
TACCGAATTTTTTTAGTATTGACCAACCCTAATGCCAAGAGCTAGAAGTATTGCAGAGACATTAATGCCCTCAGATGATAACAGCCTCTTGCATTACAGAGACCTCTTCAGTTGGCAGTAACGTCCCAACATTAATCTTCTCTGATGAGTTAATAATCCAGTTAAGGCAGTAAAAGGAAATGCCTTAAGTAAAGTGAAGGGAAAGATATTATTGCAGCCGACTCAGGGGTCAGCAATGACAGTTAGCAGCTAACAATGGGGGAAGGGGGAATCGAATGATGGATGTTACTTTGCAAATACCCACAGCACTTGACCTCAACTGGTGAACAGTTAAGGATCGATGGTTCAGGTAATCAATTTATTATTTGCTTCAGGAGGTCCTAGTCACTCGATTTGCAGTAAGAACTTCAAATGTAGAACTTTGGGGATGCCAAGCAGATAGTGAGAATGAAACCACTGGCTGGATTGGGAAAGGGAAGAGGGCTTTGGTTCAGCAGTAGAATATCTGGTTTGGACAGTGGTGGGATCCAAAAATTTTAGTAACAGGTTCCCATGGTGGTGGGATTCAAACAGTGGCGTAGTGCCAATGGGGCTGGGCGGGGCACGACGGGGGCGTGGCCGGGCATTCCGGGGGCGGGGCATTAATAATTTCTCTGTTACTGTAAAAAAACCTCTTACTGTAAAAAAAAAAAGTTCCTAATTTCCAGCTGGTCTCTTTCTGTCCATAATTTAAACTCATTATAGCAAGTCCTCTCGTCTACTGCCAACAGAAACAACTGCTTCTTCTCTAATTGACTGCCTGTCAAATACTTAATACTTTCAAATACTTAATTTTGTTTCTAGAAATCAAAAGAAGGATACTTTCCTTAAACAAGGAACTTCACCATATTTCTAAAACATGTTTTCAAAACAGCCCAACAGGGAGAATTATCCCGTTTTCTACCTTCCTTAACCAGCCACACAGGAAGTAACAGGACTTCATGATTTTTGGACCTAATGGAATTTCTAACGGAAAAGCAGACCCAATTAGTAACCCCCTCTCGGCACACACAAATAATTAGTAATCTGCTGGATCCCACCTCTGGTTTTGGATGCAGAGGGGCCCATGATCAGTTCTTGGAAATCGTCAATTAAAAGGATCAGCTAGTAGAGTAATGTGAAAGACCTCTGAGACCATAGAGAGCTGCTGTCATTCACAGGAAATAATTCTGACTGTGGTGGTCAGTTTAAGGTAGAGAGAAAGCCAGTGTGGTATAATTGTTAAAGTGTTAGGCTAGGACCTGGGGAAACTGGGTTCATAACCCCAGTCATGCCATTGAAGCTTACTGGTAACCTTGGGCTAGTCACATATTCTCTGCCTGACCCATTTGGCCATGCTGGAAGGGGCTGATGGGAGTTGTAGTCCATAACATCTGAAGTGCCAAAGGTTCGCCACCACAGTCCTATGGGGTCGCCATACATCAGCTGTAACTTGACGGCAAAATAAAAAAATGAGGCACGGGCATATGTCTGAATCATAACTATAGCTACTGCCAAGCAGCAACAGTCTTTCCTCTGGGAAGAGTCAGCATGTATGTGCATATGCTGATTCCCAGCCGAGCAAGTAAGTGCTCCCCCAGCAGTCTCAGGCTGTTTCAGTCACTGCAAACAGCACAGCAGAGAAGGCAGAAATTCCTCCTCCCATGTAGAAGTCCTGACTTGAATTGAGCTCTGCTGCACATTTACTCACAAGGTGCCACCAAAAACTAGCCAGTACTGTAAAGCTGTAAGTCCCCATAGTGAATGTATGCAGATTGTAACATCAAGTCAGGCTCAGAGACTCCAGCACCTACCACCCTGTTCATTCTGAGGGTCAGTGATTCTAAATATTGTTATGCTTTTCCTTCTGTCCATTAAAGTACTGACAGGCCTACAATTGTGACAAATAATGAGTGATAGAAAAATCTCAGGAATGTAAACAAACTGGGATTTGATATAGATCAGTGAAGCAAGAAAGCAAAAGAATGAAAATAGGGGGGAAATATTCTTTAGGTGCTCCCAATTGTTAGATGCTTTGAGTAAGTGCAATGCCTTTAACAAAGTAAGAGCATACTGACTAACCATACTAGAAACACACACCTTATGCTGTGGTGATCCATGTCCTGAGTGTTGTGAGGATTCAGTAAGAAGCAACACACAAATGTTGCATGAAGTCCCAAATGTGAAAATCCAAATGTTCATAGTAACAGCCAGTCGATGATAACTCTGCCAGTTTTGATTCCAGGTTCAATTACCACCATCCATCATTGATGAAGTCAGTTTGTAATGAAGTCTGGTCAAAGAAATAGCAATCTGTTTCACTTGAAGTGTGGTGTCGTGGTTGAGAAGGATGGACTCTTATCTGGAGAACGGAGTTTGATTCCTCACACTTCCATACAAGTGGTGGAGTTTTATCTGGTGAACGGGATTTGTTTCCCTGCTCCTACATATGAAGCCTGCTGGGTGACCTTGGGCTAGTCCAGGGGTCAGCAACCTTTACCACCCAAAGAGCCATTTGGACCCGTTTTCCACGGCCCCAAAGATCTACCGAGCCGGAGAGGCAGCTCCACATGGAGCTGCCTCCAGTTCGGCCCCTCCACTCACCTTTCCTTCCAACGCTGGGAGGCGGAGGCGCTGGGCAGGGAAACCCCCTCTGCCCGACGGAGAAGGCAGCCACCTACTCTGTGGGGCAGAGGGGGGATGGCAGCTGCGGGTATGGCAGAGGTGGGATGGCGGCTGCTATGCAGGGGTTGGAGGGCAGTGTGGGCGTGTCCCTCCAGCCCTCCAGAGCAGCGCTGGAAGGAGAGGTGAGTGGAAGGGATGCAAAAAGAGGCGCCCTCACACACAGAGCCGCCTCTGGTTCAGCCCCTCCACTCACCTTTCCTTCCAGCGCTTCTCTGGAGGGCTGGAGGGACACACCCACGCTACCCTCTGACCTCCAGGCCACGTGGAGTCACAGTATAGAACTGAAATAGCCGCATGCAGCTCCGGAGCCGCAGGTTTCAGACCCCTGGGCTAGTCACAGTTCTCTCAGAAAACTCTCATTCCTACCTACCTCCCATGGTGTCTGTTGTGGGGGGGAGAAAGGGAAGGAGTTTGTAAGCTGCCTTGAGTCTCCTTACAGGAAAGAAAGAGGTATAAATTCAAACTATTTTTCTTCTACATCCAGTCATATTTCAAAACTAAGGCATCCACTAGTGGCATTGGATCATTAAGTTTTCATTAAATATAAAAATGCTCAATTCCTCTCTTTGAAAGAAAGATGACAGTATTCAACCAGCCTTGAGTACAAACACCTAAGTGTTCTCAAGAACTTTGGGAAATGAGTCATGCATGTCTGATTTTGTTCTCTTTTTATATCTTGATATTCTTCGTTCTTGAAATAAATAGTTGCTGTAAAATCTGACCACCTGTGAAATGGCTGGAAATTAAGGGTCTAATTCATGTCGCAACACACCACAGGAGGTGGTGATGGCCACTAACTTGGATAGCTTTAAAAAGGGCTTGGACAGATTTATGGAGGAGAAGTCGATCTATGGCTACCAATCTTGATCCTCCTTGATCTCAGATTGCAAATGCCTTAGCAGACCAGGTGCTCGGGAGCAGCAGCAGCAGAAGGCCATTGCTTTCACCGCCTGCAGGTGAGCTCCCAAAGGCACCTGGTGGGGCCTACTGCGAGTAGCAGAGTGCTGGACTAGATGGACTCTGGTTCTGATCCAGCAGGCTAGTTCTTATGTTCTTATGTAGAATGTATTTTGAGTGATTATTAACACCTGTGAGATACAACTACCAAGGAAATGTTTTGTGCATCTGCTGTTTTGTTGTTGTCATGATCATTACTATTACCCAAGCCTTGTAAAATATATTTTTATTAAAGGGGTTGTGATGTTTTTGACCTGATGTGGAAACTCTTCTGGCCCTTTACACACAGCACAAGTAAAATGTCTTTTTACTGCACCTCCTGGGGAGGAGAAAAGGGCGAGGTAGGCTGTTGCTGGGCCAAGCAAGACGGTGCCCTGCTGCTTCCACTGCCTTGCTGGGCCCTGCTTGCTCCTGAGGGCGAGGGCAGTCGGCCTGGATGAATGCATCCCTTCTGACACTTCAAATGGCCCCTGGGTCGTATGCCCCCTCTATCCCCCCAGTTACGCCACTGTTCCAGCTAATTCCAACAATCATAAAAGGTAACAGAAAAAAACAATTCAGGCAACACCACTGTCATATGACTTGCTTACTATATTCACACATTGATTCTTGTTATATTCTCACATTTATGACCATAACTTACTTCAGAAATAAATTTGTGTGTATACATTATAAAGGCACAGAATAATCTTCTTTAATTTCCAAGCTTCGGCATTGCATGCAGATGGTGTAGACCCTTCCCCGGCAAATAAAACACAACAAGGACTTGGAAATAGATTGGGCCGCAGCCCAATTTATTAATTAACAAACGTAACACTCAAGAAGCTGGGAGACAAACGGATCGCAACATCAGCAGGTCAGCACCGTTGCTGACCCGACCATGCTGTCCCCAATCCCTATTGGGGCATTGGCAGGAAGCCGGGAGCCACCCGGGAGGTGGATACCCTTGGTGTCAACCCTTTTCCTGCTGGGGTGGCGGGCACCAGCTTAAACCTACCGCGCTTGCATTACCGGCCCGCCCCACCCCCAGTGCCAGCTTCCTGTAAGGGCACCAACCATGGGCGGGAAGACCGGCCGCCCGGCTAGCTTCTCCCCACGAGATGTTAAGCGATCTCCGTTGATACAACCCGGCCGGGAATTTCGAAGGCCAAAGGAGTACAGAGTATAACAATAAAACCATTTATAACATGTCAACCATTAACAATTGTAACTAGGGAGGGTGGGTGGGTCACGTCGCTCTTGAGCCTCGGCTAGCCAAGAAGGCCGAGGCTCGGGGCGTGGCGCTTATAAGCGCTCTGCTGTTCCTGCCTTTGCAGCTCGGGCCAATCGGTGCAGCTCCCTGCAACTGCGCCCTCAGAGCTGGCTGCCCCATTCCTTTTGCCTCGTGCTGCTCACCTCTGCCGCAATGGCTGCCACCGGTGACTCAATGGCTGCTATTTGTTTCAAAGAGTCTAACATGTACAGCCAAAATTTCTTTTTGGATTTTGTTTAAATTTAAGAATACTCTCGCGGGGATCAGAGTTACTGCTAAAAATGGGATATGTAACACTGTATTCCCCCCCCCCCCCGAAAATCTCAGATATAGAAATCATGTACTACAATTTTATTAGGAGCAGCTAAAATATCAATAAAGTTCACTATATCCATTTTTAAAATCACATCATTTCTAAAATTATCTTTGGGTCTATGCATGTTGATATGTCCCTTTCATACAATATGTCCCTGCAAGTGAAGGAGAAGAAAAGCCTTTAAATTATTGCTAGATGACATCAGACGGTTTCCCCTTCACCCTCCCTTTCTTTCTTTTCTAGCTGGCTTCTCAGCAGAAATGCTGTGATGAGGGAAGATGAGAAAGGATTTTTCCACTTTCTAGTTTATTTAAAGACTGAGGGATTGGGCTAATGCACACTTTCTCAGAACTTCTTGAACACTCAAACTAGGAAAAAAAACTTCAAAGGAATAAACTAAATAAAATAATGTTAATAATGCCAGACTCCCACAATCCTTTATTGATTTGCTACAGTCTATAAGAATTTTATTCCTTTAGCATGGTGCCCCATTCAGGAAACTTCCAGTGTTGAGGTTGTGTACCTAATGTTGAAATTGAGAGATTATGAAATTGGGATTATGATGGTGCACTGCCTACCCTGCTGCCTAACAGTCTCCCTGCATGAGTTGACCAAATGCGTATCTAGGGGACAACAATGGGGCATACAAGGCCAGGTGTCACTTTCAAGGGTCACATGGGGGCACATTGGGCCAGTCCCCCCCCCCAATTGCTTCTGCCTGAAGATAGCATGGCCCATCGCTGCTGCAATTGCTTTTGTCTGCCCCTCCCCCCAGCCTGCTGCAATTACTTCTGGTCACCTGGAGCAAGCAGCGGCCACTGCTCACCCCCTGCAACTGCTTCTGCCTATCTCCCGCAATTGCTTCCATCCTCTTGGAGGAAGCAGGGCCCGGTACTCACCCACCACCACTGCTTCTTCCACTGCCCCCTCCACTGCAATTGGGGGGCCCCCCACAATTTCAGTAGTTTCCAGGTTCCATTTTATGCAGGTGCATCACTGGAGCTGACAGAGGGTTTCTTGGGGTGGTATTGATCACCCTTTGGCTTCTTGTCCCTAGGAAGTTCAATCTATCTTGTCATGAGTGACTTAGAATTTCATGGCCTCCATGACAATCATGGATCTGTCTCTGGTAATAACTTGTCTTACACACTGTGCAGGTAACATTCTTGATCTGATCTTTTGTTCTGGGTGAGAGGATTGCAAGCTGAGGATTTCATGGTGGGTTTTGAACAGGATATTGGACTCTTGGGTCCATAGGGAACACCCAGAATCCCCCCACAATGCCAGATTCCAGATTCCAACTTCTAAAAATATATTTTCACCAACTGTCACCACAGTGGGGCACCTTCAGTGAATATTTGGGAGAAGACACCAGATTTGCCTGAGCTTCTGGCTACATCTGACTCCAAAACTGAAATAAAAGTTGATTTCAGATGTTTTTAAAAGCGCCTGAATTCTCAACAGAAACATTTGAGAACAACAACAAAAAATTATATCGGTATTTCCATATTTCATCTAGGAAGATGACATGCTAGAAAATTGTTTTGAAAACAGCCTGTCCACAGTGACCTCAAAATATCTGCTGGCTTTCTAGACTATTTATAGAGCTGTATCTAAAATATAAACTATGAAACACACTTTAAAAACAAAACAAATACATTATGTAAAATGTTTCAGCCAGATGCAGTACTAATTAAGGCAGTGAAGGAGCTTTGGATGAAATCCATATGACCTTAAATTAGGCCAACTTGTGTCTCACATCCAGTGCCAGATAACCTAGTGGCAAAAGTAACATTTTGAAGGGCCCCACACTAAATGTTTGCAAGCTGTGAGGTGAAATCAGCATTCACCATATTCTGATGATCTGGTAACACTGTTGCTTACATGTCAGGGAAGCTGCATGCTACCTGGTGCGTGCAAGTATATGTTACTTGTGTCATGTGCACCGGCATAGTGAAGTATGTGTCATGTGCACCGGCATGGTGAAGTAGTACTATTACTGAAGTGTCACACATTTGGTGTATTATCTGGATGCATAGCAAATATGCAAAAAAGGAGTAGCAGTGGCGTAGGAGGTTAAGAGCTCTTCTTCTTCTTCTTCTTCTTCTTCTTCTTCTTCTTCTTCTTCTTCTTCTTCTTCTTCTTCTTCTTCTTCTTCCTCTTCTAATGAAACAAAAATTGAATTGCTTTACTATGCCCCTACCCTACAAGGATGTTGTTCCCTGTCCTCACACCTGGAACCCCAAGGAACCTTCCTAAAACCTTGACAAAGCCGTTGAGTCCCTCCACTATGTGTTCCAAGGTGATTCCTGTTTATCCAATAACCAAACCAGATATAATACAAAGACGTTTTATTTCTAAAAGTTAAGGAAAGCAAAATAATTAAAATTCAAGCACATCCTCTGTTAGGCCCAAGAGTGAAAAAAATAACAAAACCAAGTCACAAGTAATACATGGGATACCTGCAATGAAGACGGTAAAACTTATGTGAGCAAACGGACAATAGTGAGCAGAAAATAATCCAAATCATGACACAATACAACATACTAGCTTTCGCATCAGGTGCAGACACCAGGTAGGTAGACAAAGGGAAAACAGGAGAGGAAGAATTCACTCTAAACTCGAGGCTGAGAATGGGTGACTGGTCCAAGATCACCCAGAAAGCTTCCATTGCAAAGTAGGGATTCAAATCTGAGTTTTTCAAATGTAAGGCTGACACTGTAACCACTGCACAACACTACCTCTCCCTATGGTTTTCTTTGAAGTCCCCTTTCTCCCCAAAGCAGCATTCTGAAGCATGAAGGGTGGCACAGGAGAAAACACATTGGGTGGATAGACGCCTCTTCCATCTGCAGAATTTTCCAGGGCATCCAATGTCTGTTTCTATCCAAATCACACCCTTTTGTTTGCTATTTCAGATGTGACAATTCTGTTAATGGTTGGGCTCTGCTGAATTTTATCTTTATGCCATAGAAAGGGTTTTGTGAATACTCCTGAGGCACTGTTTTGAACTTTTGCTCACACAGCATCGCCAGAAACCCTTGGCTTGATTCCAGAATTTCAGTACTTCTGCTAGACATTAGACAATCACTGGTCAACAAGAGTAGTTTGCAAACTGGAGCCAGATCAGTTTGACAGGCTCGTTTGGATATATATGACATGAACGAATATAGATAACAGAAAATGCACAGACCCTGCAAAATACAGTCTCGACATATTTGCATTGCAGTGTTCACGGTAAAATCCTACTTGAGCCAGCTCATCTGGATCCACAGACGTTCTTGTCTTTGTGCTAAATCCAGCCATCCTCAAAGCCGTTTCAAAGAGTTGGGGATCATTTTAAACATCTTCCTGTCCCCCGTTCCCCCCACCATGTTGATAATTCTGGTAATCTACCCATGCAGGGTCATTAATTTTAAGCCAGTGCACAGTTCTAAGATATGGTCAGGGAGAATAGCAAGAGACTCCTTCCATACAACTGTTAGAAGAGTGATAAATACCTTTTAAGGTTTCCCATCAAGACAGAGAATGCCTTTCACACGAGAGTATAAAATTATCTTGTGCAACCATAGTTCAAGGTTTCTTAGGGGAGGAGTTTTACCATAGCAGCTACCAGAGATTGGGTCTTCGGGTTTTGGCCCTGGTGTGACAGAGGCCAGAGGGCCCCATTAGATGTAACAAGAAGGTAAGTTTGTGCATCAAAGGAAATAAACCGTGTGCGCTAACTACAGATCCATGGCCTTTACTGCCTGAAATGTGTTTCTCAGATTGGTGGTATGAATGAAAAATGGAAGCAGGGGCAAACATTGGGTTCACTGGTGATCTTTTGCCTGGGATTATCCCAAGTGTCCTTTCATGGAGACTTATCTTGCTTACATCCAACCTATCTGGAGTAGCGCATTAGCATTTGGGGAGTGTTTCTTTAAATATATTCCATTTCTTTTGTAGTTCATCTTATAAAATAGTTAGAGGAAAGGTTAAAATTTTGTGATTGGACAGTTGGGTTTTTTTAACAGCCTTGTGAGACTGAGAGGTTGAAGCCTCCCCATGACGTATCAGAACAGAACTTACTCTCCTGATTTATTTCCCAGAATGCACTGTGATTCTTCATCAGCTTCAGTAAGGATGTCAGAGGCAACAGGGGAAAAGGAGGAGAAAGAGATTCTCTGCCTGCACCATTCCCTTGCCCAGTTTAGCAGGGCTAGACTGGCTATAGTAACAACCTTGACACACAATATAGTAATGGGGAGAGAGGGACAATATAAATAAGACTGATGAGGAAAATAGCAAAAACGAATGCAAAAATTGACACCCTCATGGAGAAATAGCATGGGGTCTGACAATGGAGCCCCTTCCTGTACCAAAAATGCATCCCCAGTTCAAACAGTTCTTCTCCACCCTTGTCCTGCCACGGTAGCTTTTAAATACTTACAAGAAGAAACATAAGGCTATTTTTCATTTCCGAGGCTTTCAGTAGAGTTTGAGGTTTTTCTTAATTGATGTGACAATATGATTGTTGGAAGATATAATGTTTTTGATTGGTGTTTGTGGATTTGAAGGTGATTTTATGATTACTTTTATATTTATGATTGTAACATACCTGGAAAAGACAATAATGCTAGGAAACAATTGAAAACAGTAGAAAAACAGAAAAACCTTAGCATGAGATGGATTGATTCAGTAAAGGAATTCATTGCCTTCAGTTTTCAATACCTGAGTAAGACAGTCAACAATAGGATGTTTTGGAGGCCTTATTTTGTAGGGTTACTATAAGTTGGAAGTGACTTGATGGCACATAACACACACATACTCAAGGTCCCTACAGTCTATTATTTTGGAGCTTTAAATATTTTGAAATGGAAGGAAGGAAGGAAGGAAGGAAGGAAGGAAGGAAGGAAGGAAGGAAGGAAGGAAGGAAGGAAGGAAGGAAGGAAGGAAGGAAGGAAGGAAGGAAGGAAGGAAGGAAGGAAGGAAGGAAGGAAGGAAGGAAGGAAGGAATCTGATCACAGACATCTGAAAGGAGAATCTTATTTGTACAGTTCAATTATAATAACTTATAATGATACCATTCAAGTATTTTCTTGAGTAGCACTTTGTTTCTCATTGCACATCCAGGATTTTTTATTCAGACTTCAATAATAATAATAATAATAATAATAATAATAATAATAATAATAATAATTATTATTATTATTATTATTATTATTATTATTATTATTATTATTATTATTATTATTATTATTATTATTATATTTTTATACCTCCCCATCCCCGAAGGGCTCTGGGCGGTGTACAACATGTAAAACAGTACAATTAAATAGCATTTAAAATAACATTTAAAAGCAGCAATAAAATCTCCTAATACATTTATCAGATATAGGCCCAGATTTAAATTTAATTTAAGATTCAAGATGTGGGTTGGTTGGCGTCCAGCGTTCCAATAATATAAAATCCCTCCCTCCCTACGATAAAGGGAGGCATGGCGAGTCTCAATGATGGATTAGCAGCCCAGATGTTAAGGGCCAATGACGGGGCACTATTAGCGGCTGGATCCGCCAAAGGCCCGGCAGAACAGCTCCGTCTTACAGGCCCTGCGAAACTCCCCAAGGTCCCGCAGGGCCCGGACAGCTGGAGAAAGAGTGTTCCACCAAGCCGGGGCCAGGGCTGTAAAGGTCCTGGCCCGCGTGGAGGCCAGCCGCATTGTCGAGGGGCCAGGGACCACCAGTAAATTGGCCTCCGCCGATCGGAGAGGTCGCCTAGGGACGTATGGGGTGATGCGGTCTCGAAGATACGATGGCCCCAGGCCGCGAATGGCCTAGCAATTACTCACCATTACTAATTTTCCTGAGCTCAGGGCATTCTTAAGGGAAATTTAGAAACTCACAATGTTTATATAGAATATTTCCTATTGTAATGCAAGCTTCCTCCAGTGGAATATCGGTGTACACTGAATTAACATCAAGGGTCACAAGAATTGCACCCTCAGGGATTGTCAACCCCTTAATTTTATTAATAAAATCTGTGCTGCCTCTAATGAAAGATGGAACTTTTCTAACAAAGGGTCCTTGCTGTTAATTGGAAACAAGCTGTGATGATTCTTGTGCTACCACTTACCTTGAATATATTTAAACTGGGTTTAATTAATGTGTTCTCTGAGATGTATATGAGCATTTGAGGACTTCTCTGTAACTACAGGCAGCATATCCCCATATGAGAGATAAGAAAAACATATACTAAGTATGCTAGTTTTCTTTTATTTATATTTCTGAACTATTTATTATTACCCTGCCACTGTATTGTATTATACTTAGAATTACAGCAACCTTGATGAAACTATAAGATGGTGGGTGCATACTCTGAAGGACATTTGCTTGTGAAGCTCTTCCTATGAAGATTTATTGTTATGAAAGAGATGGATATACAACTTGATTTTGATGACCTTCCCTGAAAAAGAATATATTCAAAACAGGATATAACTGGGCATCCTGTGGCAGAATTTGGACTTGGACTTTATATTTCCTTTTTGTATTAGATTTTACTTGTTCTTTTATGTTCTGGTGGTATAAAGATAATAGTACAGTATATTTTAGTTGGTGTGATGTTAATACTACGATATATTTAAATGTTACTGGATATTTCACACACATTTTGTGGACTTCTCATACTGTTTATAGGTGCTTTATTGAATTTTACATTTTAGTTTAGTCCCTTTACTTCTCTACTAATCCCAAGTGGGACCTGGAGCTCTCTTAGAAATTACAACTGATCTCTAGATATAGAAATCAGTTACCTTGGAGAAAATGGCAGGGTGGACTCTATGGCATTAGAAGTTTCTCCCCCATGAACCCTGACCTCCCTAGGCTCCACCCCCAAATTCTAGAGGTTTCCCAACCAGGATTTGGTAACTGTAGCCTCAGTTTTTCTTAATCCACCCTGTTGATTATGGCCTGAGTTCTTCAGAAGCTTTACCTTCTATTTCTTTTACTTTCTATTACATGATATTATTTTCCATAATATTATGAGGCATGCTGCAAACTTCAATACTAACTTGATTGCCAGCTGAACTTTCCTCAGCTCTCTTGATTACATGCCAGGCAAGCTCCCGGTCAGTTAATTTCAGCACTGGTCCTCAAAGTTTCCTGCCACTGCTCCCCCCCCCCATACTCTCCCCAACTGATGCACCTGGACTGCTCACCGAACAGTCAGCTCAGTGCTGAACCCAAGTAGGGCTTGACTTTATCCATCACATTTTAGATTTACTGACACAATACAAACATTTTAATCACTCAAACACTGAACAGTGTTCTCTTTTGGAATTGCATAGTATTTTCTTGAGCAGCACTTTGCTTCTCATTGCATATCTCAATCTTTAAAATAATTATGGCCCTTTCAATAATTCTTCTGGGACTTCATTTTAACCTCTGCCCCAGAATTTGACCAGTCTTTTCTCTCATTAATTACAGTGCTTACACTGGCTAGGATCTAGTCAAAGTTAAGTACTTTTTAAACTTCGGAATTTCAACAAGATTTAACCATGCACATAGTCTCTCCCCCTGAAATCAACACAACCTTAAAATGCCTTTTTAGCCTGTTTGTACTGATTAACATTTTTAAAAGTTCTTTAGTTCAAAAAGAATAAAAGACTGGAAGAAAGAAACATAAAGGCAAAAAAAAAACAGCACTCCAGCTTTCACAGAGAAAAGGACTCTATGGTTGCCAAAGGAAGTGTTTTGTGAAGGTTATAGTGGGTTAGTGGAATTTGCTGACTATGAACTGCCATCCCTACCACCCCCACTGCAATGTGCCAGTGGACTGCAGAGATGAATGATACTAGCAACTACCCATCTAGTGAACTAATTACTGACTTGCTAAAGCATATGATGGTACATTTTTCAGGGAATGATTCATTGGCAAGGAGGATACTGCCTGAGCCCATGCAAAATTCCAGAACTCATAATTGAAGCTATTGACTTCTGTAGGCTTGGAAGGGAGTCAGATACTTGCAGTCTGGATCAGCAGTTATCCACCATGTGCCTTCTGTTTTTGTAGCTTTGGATACATGTAGTGATGTGGCTAATATATATGCAGGTACTATCATTTAAACACCTGCTGAACTAAAATGAAATGAATGTCTATGGGTCCTGTGGACAACTCAAACTGTCAATGAGACAAGCAACACTAATAATTGCATCCTAAGCAAATTTACCTGTCTAAACCAGTGGTTCCCAAACTTATTTGGCCTACCGCCCCCTTTCCAGAAAAAATATTACTTAGCGCCCCCTAGAAATTAATTTTTTAAAATTTTAATAGCAATTAAACAGAAAGATATATGTATTAGTGTTTCTACCTGTGGCCATCACCGCCCCCCTGGATTGCTGCAGCACCCACCAGGGGGCGGTGGCGCCCACTTTGGGAATCACTGGTCTAAACTGTATTTTAATTTTTGGGACACCTTGAGAACACAGCTCTGGTCGGTATTGGATTGTTCTCTGTACAGAAAATAGATCTTCTATATTTTTCTTTACTGATTGCCTCTTTAGGCTCACCTGAAAAAAGAGACAAACACCCTAAAATGGGCTTTCCAACCATTACCTATAAAAGTAGACTTGCGTTACCCACATTTCCTTTCATGTTTTTATCAGATGTTTTTTAAATGTTCTACCAGCTGACCTCTGCATAGCCCCATTACCATCTCATTACTTGTGAATCATCTCTTTTGAAACCTCCATCATTATTTAGGCGTGCATATTTGAATAGCAAATGAAAACTATATCAAGTTACCTTCCATAACAGGCACTCTCTACCTTTCTGATGTCCTTTGCTAAACCATGTTTTTTTTAAAAAAGAGGCCCCCAAATCATAATTTTGTGCTCAAATTGCCTCAGTATTAGTTCACTTAATGTCTTTCATCGTCCCATCATCTTAGTTTAACAAATGGCATTATAAATAATGCAGTCTACCTCAATTGCTCTTATTTGCAATTAGATTTTTCCCTAGGACTTCATTTTATGAATATTTAATATTGCATAACCTTGATGGAGTGACTGTGATCTGGAGAACCATCATAATGAATATTCAGAAAGTCTTCTTTGGCAATATCAGTTTTAGATTTTAAATGAGCATCCAGAAAATCTTTCTATGGACAGCTCAGTAAGTCCTTATTGTTCTTCAGCTGGAAGTTCAGACTACATCAAAATTTTTGTTTGAATGTCTTTAGGTCTCCGCCTCACATTGGTTACTGAACCCAATGTTGATACTTGATATAGAAAAGACAAAATAAATGTGAGTAACTTCCTTTTATTGTTCTTATGCATTAAGCATTTCATTCTGAAAATACTCCTACCTGGTGATATCTCAGACTAGTCATATCCTGAAAACATTCAGCTTTCAAAGGACCACCAAATGCTATAGATATGGGAAATTCTCACAATGGAGAGATGTAGGGAGTGGTGTCCCCCAAGGATCCGTATTGGGACCAGTGCTCTTTAACCTATTCATAAATGACCTGGAAGTAGGGGTGGGTAGCGTGGTGGCCAAGTTTGCAGATGATACCAAATTATGTAGGGTGGTGAGAACCACAAAGGATTGCGAGGAGCTCCAATAGGACCACAACCCGGTGAGAAATTAGGTGGAGTGGGCTAAGAAATGGCGAATACGGTTCAATGCTTGTGGAATAGCAAAATTGATGCACGTAGGGGCAGAAAGTCCCAAACTTCACATGCATTATACGGGGATTAGGTGCTGTCGATGCAGACCAGGAAAGGGATTTTAGCGTCTTAGTTGATGATTTCAGCGGGAATATCCAACTCAATGTATGGCAGCTGTGAAAAAGGCGAACTCTATGCTTGAGGATGGTGGGGAAAAGGAGATTGAGGCCAAAGAGCTGCAAGAGATTTGTGGCCCTTACACTTATATAAAGCTTTGGTGCGACCGCACATGGAATTACTGTGTTCAGTTCATAAGTCGCATACACATCTCCAAAAGGATGTTGAAGAGATAGAAAAAAGTGCAGAGAAGGGCGGCTTGAGGATGATTAGGGGACTGCACGGCACCCAGCCTTCCTTATGAGGAAAGGCTGCGAAATACGTTTACAGGGACTCTTTAGTTTGGAGAGGATATGAGTTGAAGTCTGTAAAAAATTATGCATGGGGTAGAAAATGTTGACAGAGAGAAATTTTTCTCTCTTTCTCACAATACTAGAACCAGGGGGCATTCATTGAAAATGCTGGGGGGAAGAATTAGAACTAATAAAAGGAAACACTTCTTCCATATAGCGTGTGATTGGTGAACAAGGTGCCATGCAGGAGGTGGTGATGGCCCACCTAACCTGGATAGCTTTAAAAGGGGCTTGGACAGATTTATGGAGAGGAGAAGTCGATTTATAGCTACCAATCTTGATCCTCTTTGATCTGAGATTGCAAATGCCTTAACAGTCCATAAGGAGCTAGCAACCACAGAAGGCCATTGCTTTCACATCCTACATGTGAACTCCCAAAGGCACCTGGTGGGCCACTGCGAGTAGCAGAGAGCTGGACTAGATGGACTCTGGTCTGATCCAGCTGGCTTGTTCTTATGTTCTTAGATATTGACATACTGGGATTCATTCCGAAGGAATCCCACTGCAGGAAGATCTATGTGAGTGTGATGGGTTTAAATCTACCTAACTGTGAATATGAAATCATTTATATTATTTTTTCCAGAAATAAATTAATATAGGGTACAAGATTTAACAGTGACATTCATCAAGACCTTTTAGGAATCCAAATCTTAGGCCTCAAATCTAGAAATAAGTCGTTACTCAGTGATGAGGGAAATTCACTTAATAAACTCTGAGAGGAGGAATTTTATTCCACATGTTCCTGAATTAGTTTCTTGCAGTAATAATACCATATATACTCGTGTATAAGTCGACTTTTTCAGCATATTTTTAATGCTGAAAAAGCTCCCCTCAACTTATATTTGGGTTTTATACTCAAGCATATACAGTAACTGGATGTAGCTAAGCTCTGTTTGTGTAACCCAGGGTCTATTAGAGGGAGCTATAGAGCTCAGATTTTCCATATAAGGAAGGAAAGGCTCCATTTCCTCAGAATTGTTAAGAGGACTGTATTTCAGGTATGAGAAATGTTTGTATTAATTGTTGAGAAGGGGATATTGTGTTTATATCGATTGACTATTAGTTTGTATTTTGGCTTCCTGTTATAAAAGGTTATAATGGGTGCTGCCTGTAGCTGGAGCCAGTCAACTTCACAGAGTTCAGTTAAGAGGCCTGGAGCCTGTATACAGCTAGAGAGAACTGTAAAGGACTGAGACCCTGCCAGTCTGTTTTGCATAGCAGGCCAGAACTATTATATGTTGATTATTGTTCCTGTATTGGTTTGCCATATTTCATACTGCACACTATTGTTTATGAAACAGAAAACAGATGTAAAGTTTCTTTTGTTGTAAGTCTGGTGAATGTTAAGGGTCACAAGGTGGGATCACACTGACAAAGACTTGAACTCCTTTTCCATTTCTGATAAGATCCCTCTTAAAATCTAAGTTGGGTTACATTTGGACATACAGATGATGATGAGGAATCCAGTTTTGAAGGATTTTAACTCTTGTGTTTTAGCTTGGTTGCTGATTGAGGCAAGGTTTTTGTACTTTTAAAGTTATTGTTGATACCATATTGTTTTTGTTGACCCTCTTTCCCACTTATAGAGTTAGTTTACTGTTTTTCTTTGAAATAAATGTTCAAAAATATTTAACCTACTGATGCCTCAATTAATGTAATTTTATCGATATCTATTTTTATTTTTGAAATTTACTAGTAGTTGCTGCATTTCCCACCCTAGACTTATACTCGAGTCAATAAGTTTTCCCAGTTTTTTCTGGTAAAATTAGGTGCCTCTACTTATATTCAGGTCGACTTATTCACGAGTATATACGGTAATAGCTTTATGACTGTGTTCTGCTCAAGCTTCCTGGAAGCTCCTTGTTCTCATCTAAATCCTTCATCTTACATCCATTAACAGTCCTTCATTAGTTCTTTATTCTCATTTCAAATACTGGAACTGTACAAGAGAGCAATGAACCAGTGGTGGGATTCAGCAGGTTCGCACCACTTCGGCAGAACCGGTTGTTAAAATGATGCTTGTAATCAACCAACTGTTAAATTATTTGAATTCCAGCACCGGATCCGGTTGTTAAATTATTTGAATCCTACCATTGCAATGAACCCATGAACGATGTGACAGATCAAACAGTTGTATCAAACGCCAGCAAGCTGTTTCATTTTCATTCATTTTTTATAAATCATTTCATTAGTTTTTTTACAACTATAACAAAACTAACATAAAAAGGAAAAAACAGAGGTGATCCAACTACCCTATTCTACTTACACAACAAAGGCTTATACTACATACACCACATATACTACATAACCTACATATAGCCTAATTGACTTCCTGCCCTGATCCTGCTGACAATCTTATCTATAACATTATTTCATTGTATATTTAACCTCTTTTTTTCCAAAACCTTTTCTAATATCAATTTGCAATTTGAGGCAATTTGAAACAAAAAGAAAAAAAGCATCTTATCCTCCTAATCTAATTTCCCATAGTCAAAGATTTTAAAGATAATTTCACCCTTCCCTCTCTTTCCCCCTTCTCTTAACCTTATATCTGAATTTACAGTCCCAACTTTATTTATCATTAATTTCTAATAAATTAATGTTAAATCTAATAAATTAATTGCTAAATCACTAATAAATTAATTGCTAAATCACGAATTAATCTAGCTGAACATTTTTATGCATGATCTTTTTTATCTTCTTGAAGATCTCTTTGTTGTTGAAGTAATTATTTGCTGTTGACTCTTGTAAGTGAAGAAAACTCCTTCCCATCTAAGCCATGAAAATCTTATCTGGTTTCTTCTTAAAATGTCCACCAAAAATGCATAATCTTTCCTTTTCTGTATGACTCTTAAAAGGCATATCCCTCATCATGATAATGGTCTTGTCCTCTATCTTGATTGTTGATTTCCTGTATATTTCCAAGATCTGATCTGCCATTTCTTTAGAATAAAAGTAGATCACAATGTCTTTACACAATCCTGTCATTTCTAGATTTTTTAATGAGACTATATATTTTTTTCAATCTTTGACACTATTTCTTCTTTTTTGATCTTCAAGAGACTGATCAGGCAATTTTCTTGTTTTCTTTTGCTGGATTTGGATCTTTTGGTACCTTCCTAAGTCCCAAGGGTTTTTCTTTAATTTGATACTCCAGTTGAACAATGGTTTGATCATTTATGTTAACCTCTGATTGTACACAGTCCACATCTTCTTTTAAGTTTTTCACTTCCTATTTGGTCTTTTCCATCTTCTCTTCTATTTGTGCTGTTTTTTAAAAAAATTCAACTTTCATTTCTTTAAAATCCTTTATAAACTTAGACATCATCTTGGGAATGTTGTTATTAACAGAGTCTTTCAGAGAGTCTATTTCTACCTCAAGACTCAGCCTACTGGCAGATATACTGAATATTCATGGCCATCTTGCCTATTTCAAGGGACACATAGTAGTTGCAATCCCCATTAAAAGGTGCTGTTTTCACAATTTCCCAAAGTTTCCCCAAAGTTTAATGGAGAGATCAAATCCTTCCCTGGTTGCTGACATATTCAAAGATCGTTTCTTTTCTGGTTTTGTTTTGGCAACCCGGCAACTGAGAGGGGAATCACTCTGGAATCTTTTTTGCCTTATAACAGCTGTCTCACACTGGTACCTTCTCCTCTGGGAATATATTTTAATATAGCCTTATTTAAACTCTTTTTCTGCAATCTACATTTGCTCGTCATTCCATATTTCTTAGAAAGATCTCCTGGTTTTTGTTGGGCTTGTCAGCAGCAGAATATTTATTTGTTTGTTTATATTTTTAGACCGTCCTCCCCTGAAGGGCTCAGGGTGGTGTACAACAAAAATACAATAATTTAAAATATAATTTATTAAAACCTTATCATGATTAAAACAATGATGATTAAAACAATAATATGGACTCCTCTTTCAATCTCTTTATGTTTTCATTCCACCCATAAATGACACACGGCTTGGATGTTTCCTCCCAAGGGGGATGACATGGGCAACTTTAGCAAATAGTGGGCACCGGGGAGGTCTCAAGCAGCAGAAAATGGCCAGCAGGAGAAAACAAAAGTGAGACCTTTTTTGACTGGGACAGAGAAATAAGCCATTTTCTCCTTAGATGCTTTTTTTTGTCCTGTCTGGACAAAAAAATAAGGAGATGGTTTTTTTAAAAGATGTCTCCAGGGCCAGGATGTCTTATTTTGGTTGTGTGGAAAGGGCCATTGTGGTATAATTGTTAGCATGTAAAGAGTGCCCGGTTCAAATCCCCATTCCCCCTCAAAGGCCAGTCATTTCTCTCAGCCAACCCACCTCACTGATTTATTGTGAGGATCAAATGGAGAGAAGGGATAAAAATCTAATAAAATAAATATGAGACATGAACTTTCCCCAGGGCTTGTTACCAGCAAAATAAACAGGAAAGGGTTTGTTATGACAGCTGTATCAGAAGTATTGCTCATAGTGAATGCAAATGCCTCATCAGTCTTGTCTGCATCACAAACTGAATTCTTGTAACAAAAAGTGAGTTTAGGAAAGGCTACAGAAAAGAAAGATTTGTTGCTCTCTGCAAGGAATTTTAAAAAATGAAATGATGCTTCCCTCCAACTTCCAGTGATCCAAGCAGTTTGTTGTAACAAACATTTGTGGTCTGGACAATTCCACCAGCATTACTCCTGTGTTTTCTTTCTGCGTTGTCAGTCACTGGCCTTACTACAGACAAGGGTGCTTGTTACATGGTGGGTCAGTAATTTGTTTTTATGAGGAGGGTGAAGCTGAACACTTAAAAAGCATACGCCCAGTGATGGGATCTAAAAATTTTAGTAACAGGTTCCCATGGTGGTGGGATTCAAACTGTGGCGTAGAACCAATGGAGCTGGGCGGGGCACAACAGGGGCATGGCCTGGCATTCCGGGGGTGGGGCATTCCTGGGCAGGGCTGTGGCAAGGATGCAGCCACTGTGCTGGTCCATGGGTGGGAAACGAATGCACGCAGGCGCAGGCTGCCACGCACGCCGGTGCACCTCCTGCTAGACTGCTTCAAGTTCTGCGCACTACTGCTGAGAGGAGGGGCATAACTAAGGCAAAAATCACGTGGCAAAATCACCAATTAGTAACCCCCTCTCAGCACACACAAATAATTAGTAACCTACTCTTGGGAACCTGTGAAAACCTGCTGGATCCCACCTCTGTATATGCCCTTAGCTAAACATGGTCAATATGCTTCCAGGAGCCATCCAAGCAGGGTGCACAGGTCCCTCACCATAGGAGGAAACCTCCTACTCACCACCACCACCAGTATTCTGCCTCTGCACAGTAGACTGGATAGGGGAGAAGAATGGGAGTAGAATAGCTTATGGCACAAAACTACAGAAGTGACATCATTGTATTAGTGATGCCATTGTGTTGGTGGGATGCCGTGAGGTTCCGGAGGAATCCTGGAGTGACTTGCCAGCCCAGTGATATCACTTCTGGCAACCCCTGTTCCCTAAATCTCCCATCAGTTGCCAGCGCTGCATCCCCTGCATCCAAGATGTAAAATGTATCTGTTTTTATCATATCCATCTTCCAAAGATGCAGTGTCCAGGCATTTCTGCCACCCAAACAAAGCTATGAAATAAATTAGAGAAGGGATCTGGTCCAGTGTGGTATCCCAGTATCCCAGTTCCTGGTGCAACACTATAATCAGGATATAACCTTGGGTCTCCTTCAGGTGGGGCCTGGAGATCTCCCAGAATTATAATTGATCTCCAGGATACAGGCGTGAGCTCTCCTGGAGGAAATGGCAGTGTTGGAGCACTGAGATGCCTTTTCTTTCCTCCCCTCCCCAAACTCCACCCTGCCCCTAAATATCCAGGAATTTCCCAAGCAAGAGTTAGAAACCCAGTTCTTCTTATGTACCGCACACGTACATAATCCTGTGCTTTCCACAGGAAATCCTGAGACCTATAGTTCTAAGGATTGGAGATCTCTAAAAGAGGATTCTTAGCAGAACATGGGAAGAGGAAAACGGTTTGTTAAGTAACTCATTTGTTCTTTCCATTGACATGCTGCATGCAAACAATGAGATCAATATCTACTGTGAAAGTTTATACTCTTAGCTAAGATTTCGATCATTTAAGATTGAGACCATTTTTAAAAAACTTTAAATTTGCTCAGATTTAAGTTGTAAATTCTAATTTGTATTTCTGACCTCACCATATGAAATGTATTTATTTCCAATTTACAACCTACCCTATCCCCACGGGGCTCAGGGCGGGTCACAACTGAATAACAATTCATTAAAAAAACATTTAAAATAAAACCATATGAAAATGAAAACAATTAAAACAGTAGTACAAAACGCCCAGTCACAGTTTTATGATCGTGAGTTGTTCCAAAACTGATGGCAAAGCATAATCCCTTCCAAATCATCCTGTTCCCCCTTTCCACCCCACCCCCCAGAGACCAAGGCCCTTTCTGCACGGGCCATGCGGGCATCCCTGCACCGGTGCAGGGGTGGGGGCCGTTCGCACAGAAGCGTGCGAGTGGCCCCTGCAGAGGCCGGCGCAGGAGAGGTGGCTCTGCATGGAGCCGCCTCTTCCCCGTCCCTCTCCCACTCACCTCGTCGCCTCCGTCGCCCTGCTGGCCTCCGTAGACCCGCCCACGCTGCCCTCCGACCTCCAGGGGTCGGGGAGGGACAGCGAAAGGGAGAGTGTTCCGAGAGCCAGCTTAGGCGACTGAGGCGCATGAAGAGAGTGGGAGAGGCGGCAGCATTCTTCTTTGTCCTGGCAATGCCGCTTTGGCACAGAAGCAGCCTCTGGGAATCGCGGCTGTTGTGCCAAAAACCTCCCTCCAGGAGGGAGGTTTTTGGAGGCGACCTGAGGCCGCCCTGGGGGAGGGGGAGGGGAGCCAGGTCGGCGCTGCTGTGTTTTTGCAGCGCCGCCTGTGCGAACGGCTCCCTGGGGATGGCGTTTTTGCCGTCCCCAGGGCGCCGTTTATGGCCCGTACGGAAAGGGCCCAAAAGAAGATGGATATATTCTATTCAATCTATTATATTCAGTGAAATTATTTTGGTTCTGAAGGAGCACAAACACCCACATTTGCTGAATAAAAACACATATCTGCCCATTTAGTTTGCCTGCACGTAGACAATCACAAAAATATTGAGAGAAGGCCTGTCAGATAACAAAAGCTGCTGCTCGTCAGCTATCAACTCATGTCAAATATCAAAAACCCGATGTCAGTATAATACAATGCAATATTATCAGCTGTCAGGTAAAGGCCATTTGGAGAACATTCTCCATATATTTACATATATCCAATAGCTGTGATTTCAGAGGCAAATGGACACAATATGTTTTAATCCCAACTTTGATAGCACTGACCCCCTGGAAGGCCCTGGCAAAAGCAGAAGCCTAGTAAGGTATGGGATTATTATGTCTGCCTTGGCCTGTTTCCCCACCCATCTCACTTCTTCTTATGTTCTTCTTGGAGCAGCAGTGGCGTAGGAGGTTAAGAGCTCGTGTATCTAATCTGGAGGAACCGGGTTTGATTCCCAGCTCTGCCGCCTGAGCTGTGGAGGCTTATCTGGGGAATTCAGATTAGCCTGTGCACTCCCACACATGCCAGCTGGGTGACCTTGGGCTAGTCACAGCTTCTCAGAGCTCTCTCAGCCCCACCTACCTCACAGCGTGTTTGTTGTGAGGGGGGAAGGGAAAGGAGATTGTAAGCCCCTTTAAAAGCAACATGCTTTTAAAACATCCCAACAGGGAGAATTATCCCGTTTTCTACCTTCGCTAACCAGCCACATAGGAAACAACAGGACTTTATGATTTTTGGACCTAATGGAATTTCTAACGGAAAAGCAGACCCAATTAGTAACCCCCTCTTGGCACACACGAATAATTAGTAACCCACTCTCGGGAACTGGTGAGAACCTGCTGGATCCCACCTCTGCACATGGGGGTAAAAAATGACCTGGAAAATAACATCTCATTGAACTTCTATCCAAGTCTTTTGGTAGCCCTACATTTCATCAGTTCAGGCTGCAATCTTATGTGCAGTCACACAGCAGTAAATACTGTTAGAGTCACATCTGTGAATGGTCAAACTGAACTCCCTAGCCACTGAGTTGAGAAAGCTTTTTAGCAACAAAAATTAGCAATTTTGTGGGTTTTTTTAAAAACTGTTAACTAAGTTTACTTACTATATTGCATAAAAACAGGCAAAATAAGGTGCTTTTAATCTCTCTCCTGTGCTTTTTCTTGCCAGATGAAGAGATACTGCGGAGAGGAAGCAGAAAGAGCCCCCCAAAGGCAGTTTCAGCCTTTAAAAGAAATTGTTTTGGAGGAACATGAAAATCTCCAATGAAAAAGAAAGCTTTTAAAAATTGGCTGCCACCCTGGTGCTGCAGAGCTCTTAAAGGCACAGTGCAGTAAAGTCCCTCTGCCTTATAAAGCACTTGACAGGACAAAAAACACCCAAATGACCCCACTTTAGCTTAATCCAAAATACTGATTCATAATAACTACAATAACATTACCAAGGTTGAACAAACAACGTATACGGAAAGCAAAGCTTTTTGAGGCCCTGCTCTAGTTATGGTTGCCATGTTCCCATTCATTTCCCCATCATCAGCTCCAACCCCCTGCCCTGGAGAAATTGAAAAACAGGAGGGAAAAGTGTCCTGAAATGTCCTCTAAAACTGATGCTCTGGGAATTTCCCCCTATCTCTATTGGTTTTTACTATAAAGATTAGGGGAAATTTCTTCAGCATCACTTGGAAATGATGCCACATCCTTCCCAAACTCCACTCTCCCTAGGCACCAACCTCAAAATCTCCTGGCATTTGTTGAGCCTGTGCTGACAATCCTACATCTAGTTTATCTGTGTGAAGTCATTACGGACGACGCAATGAAGAGACGAGACGCAGCAATATCAGGATCCAGTGGAGAGAAGCCAGTGGCAATCTAGCATGATCTGTGGATCTGGCTAATCTGCCAAACTGGGGTCTTTGGCACCTTTTATTAAGGGTTTGGGAAGGCGGGAGAGCGGGAGAAAGTTGCGCAATTCATGACTCATTGAGGGCTGCGTACCTGCGGGAGGAAACATTCCTGTCTGGGTCAAATCCACATTGGGGTCTTGTGACCCTTTGTCTGGGGCATCTTGTGACCCATGAGTCAGAGGGGTCTTGTGATGGGTATGCGTATGCACCCAGGAGGGGACAGATGGCGCAGGCATTCCTGTGCACTTTCTGAGGCTCTACTGGGTCCGCCGATGCATCCCTACACCTGTGTATAATAATTATCAGTTAAGTGAGATGTCTAGAGATATTGACGTCAGTCCTATAATCAGTTTTCTTGGAGTAAGCCCAAATGAATGAAATTGAACACCTGCTTGGGCTTTCACCAGAATAAGTTCTTTGACATGAGACCAATATTTGCTAATATTGGAAAATTGCCAACTTTTCTACTGTTATTATTCCTTGTCAGTGAATTTTTTTTTTAAATAATCCAAATTTGTCTTTTGAATATGAGCTTTTTTTCACAAGGGCCAGAGTTTTACTGAAGCAACTGAGTCCATGGTGTAGGGGTGCCAGCTGAGTTTGGACAACCAGCAGAAGTTTTAGAGGGTGGGGACATTCACATGGATAAAACCATAGAGGTTTTTTGGAATCCTAGAGCAGTGTTGATGCACCTTTTGCACTGGGCATGTCAAAAATTGAGAAAATGCCTAACTTGACTCTGCTGATGTGTCACAACCCCCCTCAAGAACCAAAGAGAAAACAATTCTTTACATATTCTTTTATTTTAAAAAAATGTAGTCCAATCATATGTGGTGCTATGAATTATATAAAGAAATGTCAAATAATTACAAAAATGACTTAAAACAGGGAGAATAATTGTTGGGTATTGGTGAATGCTGGAGTATTGTCCAAAATGCTATGGCATGTCACTTTTGACACATGTGTCATAGGTTTGGCATCACTGTCCTAGAGCATTGTGTCAACTCACTAACCTCAGTTCTGGGCACCAGGAAGCAGAAGGAGGGGTATCTCTGCACCGACAACATTGCTGAGACCAGCATATCAGCCAACAGCCTAATGTAATGCAAATCCCTGAGATCCTCTATTCACCCCTATTTTGTCTACCAGCACACCAACATCTCCTCAGGAATGCTTTGCAATTTTTTGGCCTTTGGCACCTCTGCTTTACACTCTCCTACATTTAAGTCTTGCTGAACTATCAAATATGATGATGCTGGATAGGAATCAGCTGTCTCTGTAGTGGTGGGTTGTCACACGATTGGCTGTGTGCAAGCTGTACCTTGTAGAGGTGCTATCAACATATCTTTGTAAGCCAGGGCACATTCTCAATTGCAGATAGATGACATGGGTGTACTGTTTCATCAAAACCGAGGCTGCTTTCCCTGATTCTGCACTCATTAAAATTCAATCTAAACTATCACAAATTAAAAGCTACATACATTCCAAGGACTGCCAGGGAGATGAGTCTGATATACAATGATAATATACCATCCCTCTTCCTTCCAAGTCAGGCTCCTCTTTGATCATTAAATTATTGCCTTAACATAGTCAGGAGGGATTCCCGAAGACACAACGATGAACTCAGAACGCATTTTCATTCTGTTTCTGAAATCGCAGCACGTTTCAGGCAGGGGGATGTTGCTATAAGGCTGATGAGACCTTTACTCAACACAGGTAAAGCACATTACTGAAGAACTGTAAAAAAACACATTGATCTAAAGTTAGCCCCTACGCTCAAGTCAGCAAGTGTTTATTTTTACAGATGCAGTAGCCTTCTTCAACCTATTATGGAAGTCAGTGGCAAAATCAGGAGTTTAGTAGACAGAAAGAACATGGTACTTATTTTCAGGACAGGCATTTTGATTCTAAGTAGGTACAGGATTAACCTGTATAAATTAAATGGGCTTGCACGATGCTGGATTGGCTCCAAAGGTCAGGGTCGTCGCCCCCCCCCCCCGCTGTTTGAAGAAGGAGGTTATATCTGCACTGTATTCTTCCCAATGGCTCCTTGTCATTCCAGAACAGCATTTTGGGGATCTCTCTAGGGAGCAAAAAAGAAGAAAAAGAATTGGATTATATCCACCCTTTCTCTCCTGCAAGGAGACTCAAAGAGGCTTACAATCTCCTTTCCCTTCCCCCCTCACAACAAACACCCTGTGAGGTAGGTGGGGCTGAGAGAGCTCAGAAGAGCTGTGACTAGCCCAAGGTCACCCAGCTGGCATGTGGGGGAGTGTTCAGGCTAATCTGAATTCCCCAGATAAGCCTCTACCGCTCAGGTGGCAGAGCGAGGAATCAAACCCAGTTCTCCAGATTATTGTACACCTGCTCTTAACTACTACACTGTGGCAGGAAAGTTCTGTTCCACTGTTAGAAGTGCCCTCCAGTGGAAAAAAATTGGTTTCAACTTTGTATCAACTGTAATCTCATTTTAAACTCTTTTCCTAATCTTTTCCTGATGAAAAATATATGAAGTAGATGACATTGTGTGGTGGCATGGGCTACTCTAAACATCTTTGCCTTCCTTTGACTTCAGCTACATGTTCCATGCATGCCCAGCACTTTTGGACACCAGAAATGCAGTCACAGTAGTTTCCTTCTGCCACATGTAGGGTAGCTCCAAAGACTTATTAGACTGCCCCAGGTTAGCCTATAAATCACCTCTTAAGTGCATGTCTAAGTGAATTTGTTTGGGAGGAAAGGTTGGGATCCACCCCCACCCCCATCTCTATGGGTCGGGAGGATAGCAGTTTTGATTTAATGAACATTTTGCTCTTAGGAAAGGTAACCCATTAAATCTCTCTCAGTCCAAGTACCACCATTTAGAATGGTAGAAAGGTATTTCTGCAGATCAGAATAAGGGTCTTTTGCAGGCATCTAGGTTTGACAAATCATGACCAAGACTTGCTTCTTTGGCATCAATATTTCAGGGATTCTGCAGGTGTGGGGAGTTACTTTTTAGACGGGTTGGAAAGCATGAGGCTTGTTTTCAAAACTCCTACCAAAGGATCCAAAATTAAATGGAATAGGCAAGAAAGATCAAACACTGCATCTGGAATGAAAAACACTCATTTCCAAACCAGCAAGTTGCATCTGCCAGTAAGACTGCTTGGATCTCTGAAAGATATGTCTTCTTTTTTTGTAAAAGGCCTGATGGACTAGAATTGGATTTTGGGAGATGTAAATTCTCACTGAAGTCAACAAGAAAAAAGAGTTGGCAATAGATTTAAAATTGGCTTTTGATTAGCCTGCCAGATTTTTTGAGGCCTGTCTGGTGCATATTACTTATGGCTCTGCAAGAACATGTTCAATTTAAATTAATCCAAAAGGATTACATTGACCTTAAGGCATGTTTCAGAAGACGTGTTTTACTCTGAAGTCCTGCTTCTTGCCAAAAAATCAGCACTTGCTTATTGTTCATTTAAGGCAGTGTTCACTCAAAATCAAGCACTTACAGGACATACCAGCTTCAGAGAGAAACTAACACTGCAGCCCTGAATAGATTCCATCCTTCTCAGACGTCAATAGACTGAGAGCAGAAGTTTAAAATGGCATTGCAGCCCTGGCATCACCACCAGGGGCCAGGCGGAACAGGGGCTTAGCTACAGAATATGGCACCCAGGGCAAACGCTAAAATTGTGTATGCCCCCTGACCCCACTGCCCAAGCACAGCCTCCACTGTAGGGACATGGAGTCTGAGTGGGGTCGATTGGGGGTGCCGAGCTACCCTAATGTGTTAACAGGAAGGAAGGAAGGAAGGAAGGAAGGAAGGAAGGAAGGAAGGAAGGAAGGAAGGAAGGAAGGAAGGAAGGAAGGAAGGAAGGAAGGAAGGAAGAAGAAGAAGAAGAAGAAGAAGAAGAAGAAGAAGAAGAAGAAGAAGAAGAAGAAGAAGAGGAGGAGGAGGAGGAGGAGGAGGAGGAGGAGTTTGGATTTATATCCCCCCTTTCTTTCCTGCAGGAGACTCAAAGGGGCTTACAATCTCCTTGCCCTTCCACCCTCACAACAAACACCCTGTGAGGTAGGTGGGGCTGAGAGAGCTCCGAGAAGCTTTGACTAGCCCAAGGTCATCCAGCTGGCAGGTGGGAATTCAGTTAATCTGAATTCCCCCAGAGCTCAATAGCTATAGGCGCAGAGCTGGGAATCAAACCCGGTTCTCCAGATAGATATCATTCTTAACCCTCCTACACCACTGCTGCTCTTTAATGGAAGGAAGTTAGAAGGAAGGAAGGAAGGAAGGAAATAAAGAAATAAAGAAGGAAGGAAGGAAGGAAGGAAAGAAAGAAAGAAAGAAAGAAAGAAAGAAAGAAAGAAAGAAAGAAAGAAAGAAAGAAAGAAAGAAAGAAAGAAAGAAAGAAAGAAAGAAAGAAAGAAAGAAAGAAAGAAAAGAGCTCAATGCACAGCTCAGTTAAGTCCAAATACCTGAATCAGGCAATATTTAACATTATTTTATCCAGCTTCCCTGTGACGATCCTGAAAAACAATTATCCCCGAATAACAGTATTAAGGAAAGAAAAGGGATGAGAGATAATCAGCTGCTAGTGAAGTCATAAAGAATATCCTATGAGGGGGGTTTCTCAGGTCATCTTCAAAGGATTTATTTTTTAAAATGAAGTGGTGTAGTGGTTAAGAGTGGTGGACTCTAATCTGGAGAACCAGGTTTGATTCCCCATTCTTCCACATGAGTGGTAGACTCTAATCTGGAGAACTGGATTTGTTTCCCTGCTCCTTCACATGAAGCCTGCTGGGTGACCTTGGGCTAGTCACAGTTTTCTCAGAACTCTCTCATCCTCACCTACCTCACAAGGGAGAGGAAGGGAAGTAGTTTGTAAGCTGCTTTGAGACTCCTTACAGTTGAGAAAAGAGGGATAAAAAAACCAACTCTTCTTCTACTGCTTTCAAACACTTGATTTTAACTGGACCAAGCCAACATTTCATACCCACTCACAAACCATATTTTTATCTCTGCAGTGCACAGGTAATCCATGTGGTATAGTGGTTCAGAGTGGCTGGAAGACCCAGGTTTAAATCCCCACTCATACCATGGAATCTTGCTAGGTGGCCCAGCCAATCTATCTCAGCCTAACCTACCTCACAGGATTGATGTGAAGATAAAATGGAGGACAGCCACTTTGGTTCCCCATTAGGGAGAAAGGTAGCATATAAATTCATTTAATAAATTAATGAAATGGTGCCCTTTTGTGCAATTTCCATGCAGAACTGTGTGCAAAGAAGTCATACTATGGCTCTTTCTGCACAGGAGTTTGGCTTCCACCAAGTCTATGCTGGTGGAGGGGTGGGGGCCATTCAGATGGGAGCGCAAGCGGGTCGGCTCCCCGCAGAAGCTGGCGCAGAAGAGGTGGCTGGCTTTGCACGGAGTCGCTTCTTTGCCTTTCTCTCACTCATTTTTCGCTTCTCCAGTTGCCGCCTGAGGCCACGCCGCTTCACTCGCCCCTCCCCACCCCTGGAGGTTGGAGGGCAGCGTGGGCGGGTCCCTGACAGCCTCCAGAGCACGCTGGAGGACAAGGTGAGTGGAGGGGACGGGGGAAAGTGCCGTCTTCCCAGGGGACGAGCAAGGTTATTAGGAGCGGCTTCACGCTGCTCCTGGGCGGCCAGGACGGCGCTGCTGCGCTCCAGCAGCGCCTGTGTGAACAGCTGCCCAGGGACGGCATTTTTGCCGTCCCTGGGCCACTGTAAATGGCCCGTGCGGAAAGGGCCTATGTCAGTGTGATTTCAAGATGAACAACCAAGTATTCTGTCCTAGTAAACAGCAGCTTCGTTTGGCATGGATGTCATGAAACGGTGTCTGCTTCCTCTAGGGATGGAAATGAATTGTAATCTATATGATTTTAGATTGCACTGTATGCAAATGGATAATTTGTTTAAAATCGAGAAAAACCCTTCCATGGCTAAATGAAGGATTGCGTTTAAATGAACTGCACTTATCCAAGGATATTTAATTCATCCATCAGCATTCCAAACGTCAATCCCTGCCTAGTTTCATTATGTAAGTAAATATTCAGTCTCTACGCCACCGATTAAAAATACTTCCACTATTGATGCAAATGTACAGCAATTCATTTCCTTGGTGACTTTGTTAAAATACTGAATATTTGCCTCCTTTTCGATGCTTTACAGATTGGAAGCATATTCCAGTCCACATGCCATATGATTTAATTAAAGGACGTACTGAAAGAATTCTGTGTATCATTCAAGTATGTGATCTAAATATTTGTAAACAAATAACCGGCTTTGCAGTAGTGCATTCCCAAGAGTGCACTACACAATTGTGTGTCCAGGAGCCTGCCAATTGCATCTATGCACAGTTGCCACATTGCCTGCAAAGGGCAATGCTCAGATTTTGTATAACTGCTGAACATTCTATACCCCCACCCCCATTTCAGAGTCTGATGTTAAACATACTGAAGCTGGGTCTGCCAATTCCAGATTGGAGAATTCCTAGAGATTTGGCGATGAAGCCCGGAGGGGCTGGGTTTGAAGATCTCAGTGGGGTATAATGTCATACAGTCCAAATCAGCCATTTGCTCTAGAGGGAACTGATCTCTGTTGTCTGGCGATCAGTCATAATTCTGGGAGAACTCCAGTCCCCTCCTGAAAGTTGGTGACCTTAGATGTTGGAAAACATATGACTGCTAAATCATATGGCATAGTGGTTAAGAGCAGGCGCATTCTAATCTGGAGGAACCGGGTTTGATTCCCCGCTCTGCTGCCTGAGCTGTGGAGGCTTATCTGGGAAATTCAAATTAGCCTGTGCATTCCAACAAATGCCAGCTAGGTGATCTTGGGCTAGTCACAGCTTTTTGGAGCTCTCTCAGCCCCACCCACCTCACAGGATGTTTGTTGTGAGGGGGGAAGGGAAAGGAGTTTGTAAGCCCCTTTGGGTCTCCTACAGGAGAGAAAGAGTGGGTATAAATCCAACTCTTCTTCTTCTTCTTCTTCTTCTTCTTCTTCTTCTTCTTCTTCTTCTTCTTCTTCTTCTTCTTCTTCTTCTTCTTCTTCTTCTTCTAAATCTTTTGGTTAGTGATCTCTGAATGAATGGATGCAAGGTGTAAGATACCTCTGAGCATCCTGAAGAATAATTGTAGCAAACTTTGTTTCATTGATTCTGGGGTTTAGTGTAGGCAAAAGGTCATTTCTTCATAAGTTATCCTTCAAGGCTGAAAACAATGTTAGGTAAGACCATGAAAAATGCCTCAGGTTTACACAAAAATCTAAAAGCAAACTTTCAGGCCCAGACGCGTAGTGGCAATGGGTACACCCAAGGCAACTTGTTCCAGGCGCCACCATTGCCGTCACATGTCAGGGGTGGGCCAGAGGTGTTTTGGGGGTGGGTCGTTTTGGGGGCATTTCTGGGCAGAGCGGGGATGGGAGGGGACGCACAGACAGCTCATGCCGCGGGCACAGTTCCCCCTCCCTGTTCAGGCCTACTGTGTCAAAACCCCCTAAACAGTGATTTAAATAAATTCTCTAACATGTTAAGCCTTTGATGTTCTGTTCCTGCTATTGCTTTCTCTCTCACAGTATCTAGAAATTTACATCAAGCTTCCTTTTTCTGATGGCTTCATTCTTGATGTTTGGATTTTTCACATGGAACCACATGAAGCGGCCTTACGGTAAATCAGACCTGTGATCCATCAAAGCCAGCATTGTGTACTCAGAGTTGCAATGGCCCTCCAGGTTCTCAAGGGGAGGTCTTTCACATTACCTGCTACCTGAGACTTTTTAAGAGAGTTTGAACCTGAGACCTTCTGCACACCAAGTAAATGCTCTACTAGCTAGCCACTGACCCATCTCACAGCCTTTTTCCTGGTGGCCTTTCTTTAACATATTAATGTGTATGATATAATTCCAGAAACACATCCTTAATTCCATTCAAGGGATTCTGTGGATCAGATTTCCCTCAAGAGTCAGCAATATCTTATCGTTATGGCTTCTGGCTCACACCTATTCATTCTGCAGACAGATAAATAAATTTCATTCCTAGAGAAGCTTAAAGCTTCTGAATTCTGAGGTGTTCCAGTTGGTGAAATATAGCCAGTGGCATAAATACAGACAGGAGAGAAGATTATAAATCTCTCCACAAGGAACATGATGCATTTCTTTTTTCAAGAGAAAAACGGGAAGAAGAAAACAAAATATAGGCAGATAAAGTCATGCTGTGCTTGTGTAAGAAAGAGAAGTATAAAATATCATGGAAATGACTGTGATTTCCCATCTACATAGGGTTTACTGGATGTTTTTGTGACTGTGCTCACTTCACTTGGGAAGACTTGGGCAATGGGCTTTCATTTTTCAGACAGCAAGACAGCAACTGACAGGGTTGTCGCTACTGGAAAATTCTCTCTCTCTCTCTCTCTCTCTCTCTCTCTCTCTCTCTCTCTGACAAGCATAATTTATTGTATTGTCGAAGGCTTTCTCAGCCGGAATCATTTGGGTGCTGTGTGGTTTCCGGGCTGTATGGCCGTATTCTAGCAGCATTCTCTCCTGACGTTTTGCCTGCATCTCTGGCTGGCATCTTCAGAGGATGAAGATGAAGATGTCAGCCACAGATGCAGGCGAAACGTCAGGAGAGAATGCTGCTAGAACACGGCCATACAGCCCGGAAACCACACAGCAGCCATAATTTATTGTGTTGGATTTTACAAAGTACAAATACAATATGGAACTCATGGATCCAGATCTTCCTTGTTTCCTCTTGTCAGCAACAGTCTCCTATGACTGCTGAAAAACTGGAAGACCGAAGAGGGAGTGATTTTGGCAGGTTCCCCTTCAATGCAGCCCTCACATCTGCATAGCATTTTGTCTGTAAGGCTTTGGTGATGTCGGCTCTTCAGAGATCATAAGGTATCACTCCCATTCCTGGGAAAAGAGGATCAGGAAAGGCCAGTGATTGAAAGCATGTTCCAGTCATGATTTGTAACAGCTGATCCATTGTAATTTTGAAAGCACTTTCATTTGGCTGCACAACATTAACTTGTGGATAATCAGGAGAGTTCCATAAATCTTTAAAATAAAGGCCAACCTTATTCTCTACATAGAAATATGCCACTTAACCTAGCGGACTGATTCATACATGTAGCCCTGAGCCCTATTGGGAAGGGAGGGAAATAAATAAATAAAATATATAAATAAAATAAATATGATAGATAGACAGACGGACGGACGGACGGACAGATGATGGATAGAAGATAGAAGATGGATGGATGGATGGATGGAGGATGGATGGATGGATGGATGGATGGATGGATGGATGGATGGATGGATGGATGGATGGATGGATGGATGGATGGATGGATGGATGGATGGATGGATGGATGGATGGATGGATGGATGGATGGATGGATGGATGGATGGATGGATGGAGGATTGAGGATGGAGGATTGAGGATTGATGGATAGATGGATAGATGGATAGATGGATGATACATACATACATTCATAAAATACCCAAGGCCTGATCTCTCAATCCTTCTTTTCTCCACAGTTGGAGGTGAATTTTCATTATTGGAAGATGGCAACATTCTGTACTAACTTGAGTGTGTGAAAGGGTCATCATTTATCTAATACCACAGAGTGGATTATCACATATCCACAGTGGAGACAATCCACATCTTCAGCAGCCAAAGATCTAAGGCTGATTTACAACAGTGCACTCATCACTTGGACTAGAGCACTAGTTAATGACCTGTATGTCTGAATGGTGTATCACAGATGTAACACCACTGAGAGAGTTTTCATTTTCTATCACTACATCTCAATCACCATGCTTTTCAACAGAGTCAGTTTGCAGATGTAACATCTTGGCAAATATACATTGATTATGTAGAAATCTCATGTGGTGAGCAAACCGGAGTGTAGTATCCATTAACTGAACACGTGAATTACCTACATGAAGACAGGTACATTGTTTGAGCTGATATTGGGTGCTATCAGGAGCACACTGGGAGAGGAAATGGCCTGTGAAAAAACCACTGCCCCTGCTTCTCTTACCTCTACCCCCAAAGGAGAGAGTGGGAGGAGGCAGAGCTTGACCAGTCACCCCTTTTGCCACAGAGGGCTTAGCAAGGCTGCACATCTCTTACCCCATCACCAGGGGATGGGTTGGCAACCTCTTGGCCTACCAGGATTTTCCCCAGTAGTCTAAATACCCAGTCCACCCCTGGTTACCAAAATGACACTCCTGGATGTCAAGATTTATGGATGTTTTTATAAAGTGTCACTCTGAATGACGGCGACATTTACCTGGTGGGTTTGCTTCCATTTCTGATTGGAATTGCACAGTTTCTAGACATTTGTACTCCAGTTTGCTGCATCATTGCAGTATGCATTACACCGAGGAGTAATATACATTGCATTATACATTAGTATTGAATATAATATATCAATAATACTACTTTAATGCAGTTTTCTAATTTTGTAAACCAATTTTAGTGGGTTGTTGGTTGTACACCTTATACTGCTCAGATTGCTTTGTTTTTAACTGTATGGTCCACCTTGAGCCTCAGTGAGAAAGGGAAGCTGTAAAAGAAGTAAATGCTACTACTGATGCTGTTTATTATTATTATTACTATTATTACTATTATTACTATTACTACTACTACTATTATTATTATTATTATTATTATTATCATTATTATTATTGTAGATTTCACAGCTGCCAGATCTTTAGCTGGTTGTTGGCTTTCATTACAATTCGAGCCTCACCCAGAGGCCTAGGAAGTTGTAATGTATCGGCATTATTATTGTTGTTGTTGTTGTTGTTGTTGTAGATTTCACAGCTGCCAAATCTTTAGCTGGCTGTTGGCCTTCATTACAATTTGGAAGCTCCTCACCCAGAGGCTCCATAGGGGAAGTTGTAATGTAATTTCGGCGTTAGTAGGCCTAGATGCGGATCCCAGCAGGGCTGCCTTCTGAATTTGACAGATGTTAATTTTGTCAATTCTAAGATGTTTCAAGTGCTGCCCTAGTGTTTTTTTTTTGGGATTACTTCAGCCCAAGCGTGCTGATTACCACTGGAGACGACCTTCAGCTGGTTTGTGCCATAGTCACTGAAGCACGATTTTCAAATCACGGTATCTAGTGAGCTTCTCGTGTTCTTTGTCCATCAATGACCCTGCTGTCACTGGGGACTGCTATGTCAATGATGGTCACTTTCTTGTCCTCGATCATGGTGATTTCTGATGTATTGTGTTTCAATACTTTGTCCATTCAGATTCGAAAGTCCCACAGGATCTTGACCTTCTCATTTTCCATTACTTTCTCTGGACAATGTTCCCACCAGTTCTTAGCTATTCTTATGTTGTAATTCTTGCATACATTCCAGTGGATCATCTTGGCCACTGAGTTGTGTCTCTGTTTGTACTCAGTCTGGGCAATCTTTTTGCAGCAGCTGAAGACATGATCTACAGTTTCGTCAGCTTCTTTGCACAATCTGCATTTTGCATCATCTGAGGATTTTTCGATTTTGGCCTTGATTGAATTTGTTCTGATGGCTTGCTCTTGGGCGGCTGAAATCAGGGATTCAGTTTCCTTTTTCAGAGTTCCAGTTGTTAACCACAGCCAGGTCTTTTCGTTATCCACCTTGTCTTTGATTTTCTCCAGAAATTGGCTGTGCAGTGTTTTGTTGTGCCAGCTTTACTTGATTCAGAAAGATCCAGCCAAAGGAGCAACACCTGGAAACTACAGGCCAATAACATGTTTACCCACAATGCTCAAACTGCTCACTGGCATAATAGCAGATAACATCATGGACTACTTGAAAGCAAATAGCATCCTGCCAGTGGAGCAAAAAGGGAACAAAAGAAGGAGCAGGGGTACAAAAGATCAACTCCTGATAAATGATAATGGAGAACTGCAAGAATCGAAGAACGAATTTGCATATGGTCTGGATTGATTACAAGAAGCTGCATTTGACCCACTGCCCCATAGTTGGATCATGGAAATGCTTGGAAACAATTGGCATCAGCAAGAAACATCTCGCGTATTCACTGAAAAAAAGCCGATGGAGACCACAGTGGAAGAAAACTGAACTGACAGTCGAGAAAGCTGAAAACTTTGAAATAGGTCCAACATTAAGCAAGGAATTTTCCAAGGTGATTCACTATCACCTTTACTGTTTATCACTGCCATGATCCCACTAACAGTAATTTTAAAGAAAACAAAGTTGGGCTATCAAATGGCCAAAGACTCAGAAAAAATCTCACATTTGCTGTACATGGATGATTGGAAGCTGTATGGGAAATCAGACACAGAAATCCAGTCACTAGTAAACACAGTCCAAATATTCAGCACAGACATTTCGATGGAGTTTGGCCTGTAAAAGTGTGCTACTGTGGCAATAAAGAGGGGCAAGATCACCGAGAGTGATGGGATTGAAATGCCTGATGGCCAACTCATCAAGTGCAAGAGGCAGCTTATAAATACCTGGGCATTTTGCAGCTGGATAACATCAAGCACAGGCAAGTGAAGACTGTTGTCAGCAGCAGAGAGTACCCCCAGAGGGTCAGGAAAATTTTGAAATTTAAATTAAGCAGCGGGAATACCATCAAGGCCATCAACACCTGGGCCATACCCGTCATCAGGTACACTGCGAGAATCATCAACTGGACACAGGCTGAGTTGGAAGCATTGGATAGAAAAACTCGGAAGCTTATGACAATGCACCATGCCTTACACCCACGCAGATAGATTATGCCTTCCCCGGAGATCTGGAGGCAGGGGCTTACTGCAAGTACAGCAAACAGTGGAAGAGGAGAAGCATGCACTGGATGATGATGATGATGATGATGATGATGATGATGATGATGATGATGATGATGATGATGATGATGATGATGATTATAGTTTATCATTCTTATGTCTATTTACAGAGCTGCAACTGGCAACATTGTGAAGGCATGGGATTATGATGATATACCTTTAAGAATTTAAGTGTTTAAATTAATGGGTGAAGTTAAGAGACCCAGGAAAAGCAGTTGTAGCTGAGACTTAGAGCAGTCCAGACTAAGAGCTTCTGCATAGCTGTTTTTTATTTTTTTTATTTTATACTTTTATTTATATCCCATCCCTTCCCAACAGGGCTTAGAGTTCTAACTAGTAACCTATGTTAAACCCACAAGGACCCTCCTGTCATCCTTCACAACAGGGACAGAAAGGCTGTGCCGTCCATTGGCACATGATTCCCTGTTTGATCCACATGTCACACATGGGGTAGATTTAGTTCCTCTTCATAGTGCTGTACATTGTCTCCCACTCAAAGCAATTGAAGTCCTTCACTTCTATGTGAAAATGTCAACAGCCCCAAATAGTCAAACTCTTCTTATTCTTCTTTTTAAATAAAGCAGTAAGAAAACAGGTCACATCCTTGGCTTTCACAGCCTCGTCCTTACAATACACGTGATTTTAAAAAATAACTCTGAAACTTGATAAGGAATCAGTAATCAGTAAAATTGGCTTGAGGCTACGTGTTAAAGGCACACATTGTAAAAGAAGCCAGCTGCACACTTATTTACCATTGGTTGGCCTTGTGCAAATTCAGAACAGGAATTTCAATTAACTGGTCATGCAACGCCTGTCTGTGGCCATGTTTCATAATCAATCATTTAGAAATGTTATTTGCTTACTACTTATGATCCATGTTGCTATAAAGCTACTGTGGAAATAAAAACTCTTAACAGGCTAAGGGGAAAAATATGAACTTCCCAGCATAAAATATGATTGCCAACATCTCTTGAATTTTGTTGACACGATAGCATGGGACATAGATGCTGTTTTGACTCTGTTTTTTGTATGCCTTTGCTCTTTTGAATGTAAACATACACAGATTAAAATCTGTGCTGCTTTGCTAAAATTTCAAGCTGCCATATACGGGAAAAACCAGTGGTAGGATTCAAATAATTTAACAACTGGTTGTTTACAAGCACCATGTTAACTGGTTCTGTCGAAGTGGTGCGAATCTGCTGAATCCCACCACTGGGAGAAGCCCTATCATATTTATTCAACTTATTTACATTTAACTTAAACAGGTATATGACAGTCTGAAACAGGAAGACATGTTGTTTACAGCTACCCTGATATGGCTCCATCTCTGTTTTTTCCTCAATTCAGTCATCTAGGGCAAAGGCATAGCTAGGGAAAATGGAGCCCGGTGCAAAATCTGTTTTATGCCCCACCCCCCATGGGCAGCCGCTGTGATGCTGGAATCCACCCCCAAAGAGCATCACTTTCAATGGGGTTTAAGCTAGGGAGCCCAGATTCTCCTTTTAAATCCACCTTAAAGGGAGAATCTGGGGTCCCCAGTTAAAACAACATTGAAAGAGATGTTGTTTTGGGGTGGATTCTCTCCCACCCTGAAACAACATCACTTTCAATGTTTAATCTGGGGACCTCAGATTCTCCCTTAAATCCATGCCCAAGGGGGTGGATTTAAAAGGAGAATCTGGGGAAATTTGGAGGGTGCCTGCTGTCAGGGGTGCAATTGTTAAGCTAGCAGCACCAAAATTTCAGGGTATCTTTAGGAGACTCTCCTGATGATACCACCCAGATTTGGTGAAGTTTGGTTCAGGGGGTCCAATGTATTGGATGTTCAAAGGTATAGCCCCCATCTCCTATTAGCTCCCATTGGAAACGATGGGGGATGGGGCACCCCCTTTGGGAATCCATCGCTTTGGACCCCCTAAGCCAAACCTCACCAGACTTGGGTGGTATCATCAGGAGAGTCTCCCAAAAAATCTCTGAAATTTTGGGACTGCTAGCCTAAAAACTGTACCCCCTGCATGCCAAAAACTGAAAAAACACTAAAAATACCAAAAAACACAAACGAGCTTGAAATTTTTGCGCCCTCCTCAAAGGGGCTCCTGGTGCAATGCACACACCCTGGTCCCCTGGTAGTTTCACCTCTGATCTAGGGTTGGTGAAATTGAGAGTGATCAGCAGAGCTAAGGCTATCCAAGGAATTTCTCCATTGAACTTTGTAATATATTTTGTTCCACGGTTAGTCCAAGAGAATGAGGAATGACTTAAAACAATTTTAATATAGGCAACAACTAAAACATGTTTTGCAGTAATCTCTAAACCTTATTCAAGAAAAATGACAGCCGTGTGTTCATAAAGCAATCGACAAATTACCAGTTCCTTATCACTGTAAAATATAAGGGTGTGTCTCTAAATAGTAATTTCTATCAGTATAAGCATGGAGCCCCAGGTTCAATGTCCTATCAGCTCTTTCCTTCTGAGGGGATGCCTTTTGAATTTGTATTCAGTTGGGGTGTTTATGAAAAGCATTAAGACTATCTCCAGGATTAGCATTAAATATATCCTATTCCAAGTGTGGCCGCCGGGGCCATGATGAAAATAATGGATTTTTATTATACCAGCATGATTCTTGGAACCGGATTTTTAACAAAACTGAAGCAATTAACCTTTTCATGATAAGGTCCCTCAGGGAAGAAAACGTGGAGACATGATTTCCTATTGAATACAAACTTCCATAGAAACTTCCAGCCTTGACATTCTGTCAGCTACTGCGCTTCTCTCACACAACGTAGCCTCTCGCACAACAGGATTTAAGTGCTCCATCAAACGATTGCAAACTGTTTACTTGGTTTGTTTGTTTGTTTAACCACCTTGAACAGTCTGTCTCTGGAAATATCATTATATTGCTGCACACTGCAAATGGCTGATTCACACTAAACAATAAGGGTATTTGCTGTGTACACAAGAGAACAAAGTAGGAGGCCAGAACAAGCAGAGGACTTCCAGCCAACCAAGCACAGAGACACACAAAGCTGCTTTGTATTGAGTCAGATAATTTGTCTATCAGCGTCAATGTTGTCTACTCAGACTAGGGCTGAAAACTTCTAGGGCGCTTGGCGTTTTTGGGGAATTATAATTTATCTACAACCTCCATTGCTGCTGGTCTGTGCTTTGGATTACACTGTGAACGTCGCAGAGTCTAAAACTGGCTCAGCATCTTTCACCAAGGTCCATGTTTATTAAACGGCCAACCGTGAAAACATAGATTTCTTTTCTTCTTCTTTTTAATGTTCCCAGAAGTCTTGGGGTAGATCCTTCAGATATTGACAACAGTAGAACATTGCATTATAAAGTGCACTGGTCTTCAGCCAATAGTCCTTGCCAATTTACTACAGAGCAGTTAAACGGGGGAATGTATGAACTCCTCATAAAATCCACCTGTCGTTGTGGAAATTATTTTGTGCCTCCTCCTCATCCATCACTAACAGGCACTAGGAGGGAGAAGATGGAAGTATATGAGCTGCCTTAGAAAGCCCCACTCTAATCAATTTGGGAATGGCCATAGATGCACATGAAGCAGAAGTGAAGATTCACATTCTTGTACTGACTTGAAATATGGTGCCATATCTTTGGCAGTATGCCTCTTGGCCATTTTACTTGCAAACACACACAAACTGAACGTCTTGCGGATGTTCTTTGGTGTTTCTTTTCCGGATTGCAGCCAGCCTTCTTTGCAGAGAGAGAAACTTACATATTGCCGCCCCCACCCCTTCCTGGGCTAACAGCATTGCAGGTGTACAGTTCTGATCAGTGAAAGAGCACAGGAAGAGGTGCTTAACCCCCTCCCCCATGCAATGGCTGCACTTTGAATTGGAATCCTCCATGACTATTTTTGCTAAAAATGCTGGAAAGGTCAACACAGCTTGCAATGGAAAAAAATACATTTTTTTTCTTGATTACTTCAAATTAGTTTTGATCTCAATGTACCCATACAACCCTGCCCTGGATAACTCAGGCTAGTTCGGTCTTCTCGTCATATCTAAGGCTCATTCCGCACATGCAGAATAATGCAGTTTCAAACTGCTTTCAGTGCTCTTTGAAGCTGTGCGGAATAGCAAAATCCACTTGCAAACAGTTGTGAAAGTGGTTTGAAAACACATATTATTCCATGCATGTGCTTGGGGAAGGGGGCCTACAATGCATGAGCTTCAGTACATAGTAATTTGCTTAATGGAAGACATGCCATTAGGAAAAATCTAGGTTCACTGTGGACAGGCATAGGCCTCTTTCTTTGAAACCCCTACAGGGCTGTTACTTAACAGCAAATACTAAAATCCCTTGTTAGGATAGCTACTGCCAAATCTCACTTTTCCCCAAGGAACCCTTGTTCTAGACTGGCCTTCCTGAGCCCACAGTGGAGAAAGGCTGTTGAACTAAATGGGCTATTAGTCTTTCAGTTAAGATGTAGGCATACTTACACAGATCCTTTCACGATCCTCAGAGATAGCTAGTGATGTAAAATGGGGGGCTGAAAATTCCACAACGTGGTGATATCACATTTTGCATCAATCCACACAAATGTTATTGAGGGGGTGGGGGGAGAGAAAGAGAGGGAGAGAAGGAATGTCTTCTTTTCTTCCCGAGAAGAAAATGACCTTCCTGAACAATATTTGTAAGAAATATTTTAATACTGTACATACCTGAAACATGTAAGCAAATTTAAGGTAACCCTCACTTTTTCTTAATGGTACACCTGAAAAACAACATAGTCTTCTTTTTGGATTAATCCTGGGTCTAGTTCCTAAATTAAACAAATCTGGTCTTTAGAAACAAAGGGGCTTTCCCCACTCACCTTCTGCTGCGTGCCCGCTTCCATCGCCAGACCCCCCTCAGCTGCAAGGCCCATTTTCCTGAAAGCCCATGCTCTCGGGGTTCCTCCCGACCCCGCGCTCCTGCGCTCCATGCGCGGGGTCATCAAAAGGTGCTGTCTTCTTCAGCTGCCAGGAATGACGCTTATCCACTTCAAGGTGGTGCAAGAGGCCGGCAAGCTTGTCGGGAGCTGCGCTCTTGTACGTGGTTGCATGTGCCTCTTGCAAGTGGGGAGCTTGCTGGGACCCCGCAGCGCTTACTTCTCCCGCTGGAGTAGCAGCAGAAGCTAAGTGGGTAAAACCCCAAATATACAGAGCACTGCTAGGAGACAAATGATGTGGTACTAGATTTCCTCTTCAACTGAAGCACATATTTATTTTTAATTACCACATTGTTAAGTTGGGCAAACTAGTTTATATATATAACATATGTATGTATGTATGTATGTGTGTATGTATGTATGTATGTATGTATGTATGTATGTATATATTAGCTTGTACTCCTGCAACCAGCCAGTGTTCAATTTTACATATAAATGATAAGACGATATGATTTACAAAGAATGCATACTCACAAAATATCATTGGTAATGTCAAAGTTTTATTGGTGTTGAGGTAGCCTGCCTTATTGTGAAGTGGTTAGCGGAGAGGGTTGCACAGTTGGCCCACTGAGAAAGTATCCCAGTTACTGAAATTTTTAACAATCCACAAGCGAAAGAACAGCAGGCGGTATTAACAAGAGGTCACAAATACATTGCTATCATCGTTTTTATTCAGCGGCAAACGTAATGATGGTAATCATGGCAAGGAAGCATTTGGCAAAGTTAGGCTGAATCCCAAAAGCGGATGCTTCAATTCATGGGGGAGGGGAACATGAAAATCAGGTCATGTGGTTTAGCTGATTCTATACAAACCATCTTGCTGGCCAAAAGTATAAAATGAGGCAATCAATGGTACGTATGGCTTCTTTTTGGGTGGAATGGGGAGGGAGGAGTTGGTGCGAAGCTGTAACAGCGAATGCACAATAAGCTCTAGCAACATCTGCCAGCACTGCCTCATTTTTTTTTGCCACTTACTGCTCACAGTTATCTCCCCTGGGGTTGCATAAGGGAGAGATCCTTTAACCATTCTGAATAGCTGGATGCTGAAGCATCTTTTCAATATGTGTGGATGCTTTTAGCTGTGCTTAGTGCCAGAGGTAACCAGCAGACTACGGGTCCGGTCACAGATGGGTCTTCGAAGAGACTAAAGATGCCCGTTCTATATGAGGGAGACAAACATATTTTTAATGCCGAGGCTTGGTGTCTTCAAAGTCAACTCTCATACATGGGTTCATTACCTAGTAGGAAACAACTGCTTGGGATGGTCATGGGAAGTTACGTAATTCATATCTGTTTTGTTTTGTGAATGCTGGTGCTTTTGAGGTTACCAGAACTTTTATCGTCTTGTGAACAAACTCAAAAACGCAAACACGTGAATTATGTCTTATTAGGATAAACCAAAGTCACACAAAACAGTGGACACGGTGTTGTGCCATTTTGGTTGGTCCTCTTGAAAGGTGTCACGTGACTTCCACGCTTGATTTTGCTTTGGACCAGCTCTGCTGTCTACATTCTCTTTTGATTTTGTGAATAAATAATAATTCTGAAGAACTTTCGACACAGTGGAAATCATGGGATGTCATGATGATGTCACTATGATGCAACATTTCCCCATAATACTAGCAATCCCACTTCCCGCTCAGCCTCTCCCTCCTAATCAACATGATGATCAAAATACCATCATGAGAAATTCAGCCATCAAACATCAGCGTTGCTTTCCTGGTGTTTCTAACTTGCTATTTTTAAACACTGAGCTGGCATTTTTAAAGTAATTTCCCAGTAGATGTGTGTATGTAATCATCATCATCATAAAATTCCCATGATAAAATTAAAAAAAGTATAACATTGGACATGATCCAGTTCTTAATGGGATCAAGATCCTGACAGAGCTTTAAAGAGTCCTGTTTTTCTTTCCCCTTGCCCATACATGTGAAGGTCATGCAAGCAGCCATTAAAAGAAATCAGCAGTCAGTTCACAATCCTCTTATGTTGTAACCAGACAACATTGTGTGGCTGAAACAGTGGAATGCCCAAAGACTTTCTATTCAGTGAAGGGCTTTATGCACTGAATATACGAATGTGAGTATGGAAGGGGGAAATAGGTCATATCAGATCCTCCATACATGCACATGGCATTCACTGTGGACTGGAGAATGTTCATGAAAAAGTTCCAGTGTTCAGACATTCTTAACTTTGATTTTTTTAAAATGTTTTATTTCTTTAGAACTTGCTATTTATATATGGCATTGTTTCCCACAGTGTTTCCCAACATGGGTCAGAAAGCTAAGAGGGAGATTATAGACAGGGAAACCTGCAACTTTGAACCTGAGAAAGGCCTCTCCAAACGTTCTTTCCTCATAGAAACTGTATTTGACAATGGCATTTTCTTCCTCTGCTTTAGGAAGCCATCAGAGCCTTCAGAATTTCATCAAGCATTATAATATTACCAAGCTTCAATCTCACACTTGTTTGCATGCCTAGGAACCATCATGCATCATACCAAGAAAAGAGATTGCCACATTTAACAAGCCAGGAAGTGAGCGTTCATGAATGAATACAGGCCTACAGTTCAGTCAGTACACAACCTAGTGACCTGAAACATAGGCTGATTCTGCATGGGCCAAAAACAGCAGTGTGAAAACAGTATAAAGCCTTTTATACCATTTTCACACCGTTTTCACACTGCTGTTTTTGGCCCATGCGGAATCAGCCATAGGGAAGTAGGAATACATTCTTCAAAACTGGGGACAAACTGCCCCCAAATTCAGACAGTTCATTTTGCAAGCTCTTAGCTGTTTCTAAACTACGTGTCCATGGACCTATGTGTCCTTTTAATCATCGAAGAATGCTTCCAAGCATAAACACAAGAGAACACACATGCTGCCTAATTAGCGTAATTTAACTGAGATTCCAAATCCTCCCACCTCCCCGCCAGCTCTCCATGTAGTATTTTTGAAGTTGTAGGAGGGCCTGCTCCAAAGTGTGGAAAGAACAGGCATTTGCCAAGGCCTTCATACTGGAAGAGGGCTCACCAAACCGTAGAGAAACAACATTCTTTCAGAAAGTCAAAGGCAGCATGCCAGAATTCTCAGTGTGCCTGGTCCTTTTTCCAGTTTAAGGGCATGGGCTCTGAGTTGTCCTAGAGTTCCCCTAAATCCTGATGTGGTATTCCTATGGTGACCAGACGTCCCGCTTTTGGCGGGACAGTCCCGCTTTAAAACAATTTGTCCCGCGTCCCGTGGTTTTTTTTAACTGTCCCGGTTTTTTGAAGCCTGCCACACTGCCTTCTGAGGTGCGCCCCAGAAGGCAGTGTGGCAGCCTCCCGCGCACACGGCCGCAGGAGCACACTGCCTTCTGGGGCGCTCCTGTTTCCCGCCCTGTCACAGGGCGGGAAACAGGAGCGCCCCAGAAGGCAGTGCACTCCTGTGGCTGCGCGTACATGCGCCCACGTGTGGCCGCCCGCCCGGGTCCCAGCTTACAAAGGTGACAAACTGGTCACCTTAGGTATTCCAGATGTTACTAATCCAGTTGGGGTTAAAACATGGATATGACCCCCTTACATGGTAGAGTCTCCATCAATATTTTTTTCAGACTATGCTGAGAATGCATTTTAAAAGGTGGACTCTAATCTGGAGAACCAGGTTTGATTCCCTGATCCTCCACATGAGTGGTGGAATCTAACCTGGAAAACTAGATTAGATTCCCCGATACTCCACATGCAGCCTGCTGGGTGACCTTGGGCTAGTCACCGTTCTCTCACATCTCTCAGCCTCACCTACCTTACAAAGTGTCTGCTCTGGGGAGTGACGGGGAGAAGGGAAAGCGACTGTAAGCCGTTTTGAGACTCTTTTTGGTAGAGAAAAGTGGGGTATAAAAAACCAACTCTTCTTCCTTGCTAGTTAATGCACACAGATGCAAGTTTACTACCTAAAATGCAAATTCCTGGAAAGAAGGATTTCTTCTCCCTCCCAGCCACCATTCTACCACTATTGACAGCCACTTTATCATAAGACAAAGTTGGCCCATTATCCCCAAATCTTGTACGATTTCCAGACTCTCATATATCAGCATGTCAAGTAAATTCCTCTTCATCTAAAAAATGAGGAAAGCACTGGACAGTCTGTACCTCAAGTGACCCCAACCTTCTTAAAATGCCACAGACTGCATCAATCTTTATGCCAGATATATTCTTGACGGATTTATTTATCCGTCAAGCATTAGTCTTGATCTTTTTCTGACCTCTTTTAACCCCCAAATGTTACAGTTGACCCTTTCGATTTTTTGTTAAACGGCTCTCTGTGGTTAAGTAAATAAACTAAATAAAAACCTCATGGATGTTTTCTCAACAGAATCCATACATTGCTTTAAGTCCAGCCTCCTTAGATACATTTATTCTCCATTATCCCCATTTATTATCATTCACTTTGTACCATGATACATGCCCAACTCTTTCTGGGTGTAACCCAGCACATACATATACTAATTACATCCAATTAATGGCTGAGTAGCAGGTCACTGGGTATGGGAATGGGTCAAATCTTAAGGGTCACAGCTTCTGAAAAGTGCAGTACTTAGTTCAAAGGAAACTACTGCATAATATTTAAATGGAAGAATTTAAGTAAGAAATCAAAGTGTATCCACAGCCAAGCTCTGCCTGACTCTTGTTGAGTTTTCCATTGTCCGCTCTTTTAAAAGGAGCTTGGGGGAAAAACTGGCAATTACTAGACGTAAAGTGAAATTCACTGGCAATAATTATAATGAATTTTATCTTCAGAGGAAGCCAAGAGCGTGCGTGTGCATACAAATGGAAGCGTTAAAAAAGTATGACCGTTTTATCTATACATCCTAGCCTCTCGGCTCCTTCGAAACATAAATGAAATTGAGGTGAATTAGATATGAGTAGTTGTTGTAAAATATATATTGCAATGAGATGACATAAAAATGAAAACAGAGTTCTCTGACAGCACTTTCATACCCTTGATTTAAAATAACCAGGAATATTCTATACTAATGCTCAATATAATAAACTCAGACTAATTCTGCCTGCCTGCCCACCTTCCCTTCTGAAGCAGTTTTGATAGTAGGACAGTTGGAATACTACACCTGAGAGAACTATGAGTGAGATGAAAATAGCAGAACTATGTCAAACTACATGTGACGTTCAAATCCTGCGATTAGAGATATAAAAGTTCCAGAAATTCTAAAGCTCCAGAAAAAAAGCTTTTTTTTTTTGGTCAGGGAAAGACCAAAAAGACCCAAATTTTGAAGGGAACTGAAATATAAGCTATAGTTATGGTCCTATCAAACCGAAACTAAAATTAATGCGTTGGCAATATAAAACGTTTATGACTTAGCATATAAAATTGCTATGTTTGACATGTTTATGGAATTTAAAAGTTATAAATGTCAGGCAGCGCAGTACACAGGGGAGGGAGGCAGATTTGTGGGGGCAGGGAACGGGGCTTCCGCTGCACTTCGGTGCTGCCTCCAGAGAGGTTTCAGGTGGTGCAGGATAGTGTAAGCCCTCTGACCAATCCTATAATATATATATATATTATTTCATAATATTTTCCTGTTAAACTACATAGGCAGAAGCCACCTCTCATATTTTTGTGTGGTTAGCAGAGTGTCCAAGCTGAAAGCAGGCCCCAGGCAAAAGGTCTGTTTGCAAGATTAAATCAATGGATGAGTTACCCCAGCATAACCTGGAGGTCTCATTTTGTTTGTGGGCATGATCTTGATTACCACACCTTGCAAAACAAAGAATATGGAAAGCCACTTTAGCATCAGTTGCTGAATTTCACTATCTCTTTTAGCAACAAAGGGTTGCTTCTCTGCATCTCCTCTACCTTTGTTATGACTCCTAAACCACTCACCTTATCCTGATCTAAATGTCTCAGCTAAATCTGAATACTGAAGGCAGAGACTGTAAGAGTTACTTTGCATAAAGCCATTCTGTGCTTCCTGATATAATCTAGGACCAATTGACTCCCATTGTCCCAAGGTGTAGAACAATAGAAGAGTCGCTAATTAGCTCACCCAGCAAGCCCAGCATGGGAAATTCCAGAGAATTTAGAAAAAGGAAACTTAAAACTCACTTGTTCCCGCCTCTTCCTGGGGAAAAGGGTATAAAAGTTCAGCTCACCCCAACACATGTGCTCTTACTAGCCTGTACCTCCCTTGGTCTGGTCAGTTTGAGACACGATATCGTCCTTCGCCTGGATTCAGATGCTGGTCATTTGAAATCCTTGCCTTCTACAAGATCTTCTTCAGCTGAATTTAGGTAACGTATTTCCCTGAAAACCCCCCTCCATTTCTATCATCCAATCTATCTTTAAAACCTTTTTATATCTTAGGAACTTGAATGTATGCGCTCTTATGTCTCACTGTGTGTTTGTATTTTTAAACAAATTTATATAAAACTTTTAAATTCAATTTGGACTCTTGCATTACTCTGTGGAATATCCATTGTCAGAATTCCTTCCTCGTATCATACAGTCTAAAAGATCTCCTCCTGGCCCCTCTCGCTGCCAACGTGAGAGCTCATTCCCCTTTGCTACTTTTAAAATCCTATGTGTGCTGTTATATTTTTAGCAGCTGGTGGAGAATCCCTTTAATAAAACCCCTACCCCTGTTAAGGCCGTAACAATAGAGAAACTACAGATAAATCCCTGTCCCCTTCCCCCAAAAAAGAAGAAGAGTCTGGATTTATACCCCACTTTTCTCAACTGTAAGGAGTCTCAAATCAGCTACCAAATTTCTTTCCCTTCCTCTCCCTACAATGGACACCTTATGAGGTAGGTGGGGCTGAGAGAGTTCAGAGAGAACTGTGACTGGTCCAAGGGCACCCAGTGGGTTTCATGTGTAGCAGTGGGGAAACAAATCCAGTCCCCTAGATTAGAGTCTGCCGTTCATGTGGAGGAGTGCGGAATCAAACCCATTTCTCCAGATTGGAGTCCACCACCCTTAACCCCTACACCATCCTGCTCTCTCCTGAAAACAACCATAGCACCCAATGGGCTACGCCACACGTTTTGGAGTGTAAGTCAGTAGCCAGCGGAAGGGTCATTCCCAGGCTGAAAGCCTTTTAGAAGCCAACAAAAGTCAGCTCCACCCCCCAGAATACCCCGTGGTGGCATGGGCTCCTGCAACAGAAGAGCACCAGTGCAGTGGCAGGTTCTGAGGTCAGGCACTGCAGAACCACATGGCAAACCACCACTGGTATGAACCCCCATGTAGAGGAATTGTCACATTAGCTCAGCCAAAGTCATGAAGGTTGTGAGTTTTGGCATAGCAGTCCTCAGAAAATTGCTTGCCTTAGCTTTTTCCCGATGCTTCCCACTTAACACTGAACAACAGTTAATTGAAGATCATGGACCAGCTGCATCAAGTTCTCTAACAAAGGATATGTTTGGCACCCAATGAGATGAGTCATACTACCTGTTTGGGTTAATTGGTGCCAACTCCTGATTAGGTGATGTCTTCTATAACTGCCTCTTCAGGATGAGTTCCATTTATCTGTTAGTTCCGCTATCAACAGTTGCTTTGCAATTATGTCCTTTTTATGCTTAGAGCTTGTATAGGATTTATTGCTTGCTTAAGGACTTAACATCCGTATTTTTCAAGGATGTATTTTATGTCTGGGTTTTTCATTGCTGGCCCTTCGTGGACTGATTGTTTGCCAGTATTTTTGGTTTATTAAAAGGACTTTATAGTCAACAAACCCTTCAAAAATATTTTTAAAGGATTTTCTGTCTCCGAGTTGTGAGTTTTCTCAAGGTCCTGGCCTACGCAGAAAGGAGAGTAGTTATCTCTTCCTCTACACCCCCACAATGGCATATTTGCCCCTGACACTGACAGAGGTGGCACCCATGTCACCGCACCCTCACACCACTTCCAGGCTCTATTCACACTCATCCCATCTGTGGATTGCTCTGTTAGTTTTGTACAAGAAGAATAGCAAATGTACCCAACACTTGAGAGAAAACTGCAAGCTGATGCACACAATGGTATCTTAGCACATGTGCCTTAATTTTTGCCCTCTCGTTACAGAGAGCTCTCAATGAAAATGTCTCTTTTTCTGTGAGGTTTTGGTGAAGCTTCTGCCCCACCTCCTTCTGATCTTTTTTTCTACCTCCTTCAAATGGAGCAATAAACTTATTTTTACCCAACCTGTGGGTATATGTGTCACAGTGATTTGAGGGAGTGATGAAAAGATCAACCACAAGTCAGGTCCAAAGGACATAAGAAGGTAAGCAATAGCTAAAAAACCAATGACAGCCCTACATACTCCCCTACAGAAAATCAGCTAATCTTTTAAGTACAGAAATGCATCTTGGATGTAACAGTTGTGAATGTCCACAACATGCCCACATTGTCTTTAAAAGCATTTTGCTAATTTGAAAAGAGAAAATATTTCATAGGAGGTTTTTCTTCATCACTCCCTAAAATTTCCAATTTTTCCATTGGAAAAATTAAATATAGGGTCTCGGGGGGAAAGGGGTACCAGCCCCCATATTTTCCCATTTTTCCCCAGAGCTTCACATCTCTATTATGACTAGAACACCTGCCATGATTTGACCATAAAAACAGTTGTGGGGCCTTTAATGTGGTACATGGGGAGCAAAAGAGGGATGGTAATTCTCCCCTCTGCATAGTTTCTGCATTAAAATGTAGTCCCAAGGACTCCTTACATCTTGGTAGGGAAAAAGATGGGCAGAATGTCGGTTCCTATCTTTAACCCTAACTAATGTGATTTAAAGTGATAGAGGACATTGTTGATTAAGTAAATGGCACAAGATGAAATGATGTCCTTCCCCATACAACCCCATGAACAGCTGGGTTTTTTATGTATAGCTAAATTACATCCTGGGGCATCCAGTCACAGAACTCTAAAATCACACAGAGTTTGTTCCTAAGCTTGTGGAATTCTTTTCCCTAGTGAACAGCTAGGGAAAAGAAGCACAAATGCCCCAGTTCTAGGGGGAACCAGTATGTGAGGATAAATTAACTGATACATGGGTTTGTCCCTGAACCACAGCATCAGAAGGAATTTTCATAATTACAAAAATGCAAATAATTTTGTCTATACAGCAGCCTAAAAAGCCCAGAGTAGGCTGAGCTTGCCAGTACTGGGAAGCTAAGCATGGTTGGTCATGGTTAATACTTGGATGGGAGACCACTGCAGAAGACCAGGGTTTGCATGCAAAAGAAGGCAATGGCAAATCACCTCGACTTCTCTTTTGCTTTGACAACTTCTTGAGGGATCACTATAAGTTGGTTGGGACTTGATAGCACTTCATCAATTATTATAAAGAGGTAATGCAGACTGCTGACTACCTACCTGAAATGAGAACTGCACCACGGCTATCATAACACTGCCCAGATCTGTCGGGAAGCCAGCTGCACACATTAGTTCTTTGACGAAGTTACTGGCATTTATGATAACATGACCCAGGAGTTGGACAGCTCAAGCAAATATCAGCAAAAGGCTTGTTAATGAAGCCAAAATTTAGCACTGATGGAAGGAAGGGAAGTACTAATGGCAATTCTGGCATCATCTAAGACAGCAGTAGTTTCCAAACAGACCTCTCCCTACCCTTACTGCTGAAGATCAGCAGAAAATGTAATTATTTCAGAGTCTTCAGCATCAGCAGAAAAGCATGATCCAAATTATACTGCAAGCCCCTTTTCTTGCCCTCTTCCTAAGAAAAATGCATCTTGCACAAGGCAAACAGAATTCAATGTGTGTGAGGGGGTGGAGTATACTTATCTACATTGCCATGCTAAAGGAGAGTAACTCAGAACATGGAGATACCAATTCAGAAACAGTTTCTTCCATGTATTTTATTCTATGCCTATGAAAACGGTCTGGAACCTTCAGCTGGTCCAAAATGTGGTAGCCAAGATACTGTTCAGGAAGGATATGAGGATCATATCATTATAGTACTACATGCTCTGCATTGTTTACCTTTATGGCTAAACTGCACATTCTGGTTTTTAAGGTTGGGTCCAGGTTTAACAGATGTAGCTCAGGTTCCCTACAACTTCACAGCAGCTGTGGAAATTAGCTTTTTAAAAAAAAAGAAAAAAAGAGCCCAGATGGGTTTGGAACAACACATTTTTCTCATGCTGAAACGGTGCTGCCCCATGTGTACAAAATAATCCAACCTCCTGTCCCACTTGAAGGAGGCTGTTGGCCCCAGAATGTGGTAACATTGATGGTCAACTGTTTCAAAAGACCATTGGCGCTGGAAAAATGTAACGGAAAAACCCTAAATAATTTATATAGACGCTGGGGCAGAGGGGATGAAAGTGATCTGTTAGTTTACCCCTTGAGGGAACTAGAAGTAGAAAGTGGAGGAGGAGAAGTTGGATTTTATACCCTGCTTTTCTCTACCTTTAAGGAGTCTCAAAGCAGCTTGAAATCACCTTCCGCTCCACACAACAGATGCCTTGTTAGGGGGGTGGGGCTAAAGGGAGATCTGAGACAAGTATGATTGGCCCAAGGTCACCCAATAAGTTTCATGAGGATGAGTGGGGAATCGACCCCTTTTCGCCAGATTTGAGTCAGCCATTCTTAACTTCAAGTGTGTGCATGGATGTAGCAATACCTCCCCCCACTGCCACACTAAATCAAATTAATCAGCCATCTATGAAGGGCCTATGGAGGGTGTCATATACGCTGCCTGTTTCGGGCTGCAAAAATTGTGTGTCAGACTTGGGAGGGCACAATACTGTGCTTGACTTAGTGAATCCCAAACTGGGGTCTAATTTGATCAAGACATAACTAGTATTGCCTTAAAACTGAAGAAACGTTTCTGAACAAATGCCTTCTGCAAATTCATGGTAGATTTTGACTTCCACTGAAATTCCTGGCATCCAGCACATTCTTGCCATCCATAACAAGCACGTTAGGCCTGCACTAGCTATTTGAAATCCCTTTTGTGGCCTGCTTTCCCCCAAACTATCTCTGAAATGTTAATTACACACCTCCTTCAATGTTATATAGCTACAGTTTTGTAGAGAAAACAGCAAAGATTGCAAACAAAAAGCCGGGGAACAGAAGCTGAAGTTTTAAGCATTCCATTCAGGGAGCTCCTGACAAGCAGAGCCGCATTCCCCAGCCTAGAGCTCACATTGCAATTTACAACAGAAGCTCTTTGCATGCGCTGCACATTCCTGTAATGCAGCAGTCCCTCTACGCATTCCGGCACGCAGTACATTAGCAGAGATTAACTCAGGTGCCAACATTTCTTAACGAAATGTAATAGCATTTTGACAGCTGTCCAATCTGCATGTATAACAATATAGGTATCTCAATCATGCACAGTAGCAATATGTTCAGAAAGGGCAGGGGGGATCAAAACTCTAGCGTCAACAACATTATTGACTCTGTTCTTGCAACTAATTTATTTAAATGGGGTCGTTCCTCCCACAGAAAGCCATAGGCAATTGTATTTGCCTATTGACTTCATGTACTTGAGAGATCATTAACTCATCTTCAGTCTTACGACTACTTGCGAGCCATTATTTTCCTCTAGAGCTGCTAAAATGCTCTGCTGTGAAGCCATTTCCAGGTTTGATATCACCTGTCCCATCTGGGGGGGATCAAGAAAAGCACTTCCATGCTCCTTCAAGGTCAGGGGTGGCAGTGCTAGTTCATTCATGCACTTGTTGCCTGCTCTGCAGGGAACATACATTTCTTTTAGGCCCAATTCTTGGTTGAGCATACATTTTCCCCGCTCCTGAACTCACTGCGCTGCAGATCAGAAAAGCCCCAATGGCTTCCAAAACCATTTCAAGTGCGACATTTTCTTTCTCTTCACTAAGAAAACAAAGATCTTTGTTGTGTGTTCAGTTTGCCTCAGCTTTGCTCGCCTCTCCCCCTTCCTCCACCCATCCAACAGCCACTCTTGGCCACCAGAGCAACCTGAAGGGTTTTCTTTGGTATTATTTCCTCGACTAGAGCAAGGTGTAACTCTTTTCCGTCAGTATATCTTCAAGATGGCTTCTCTGGTATTCCACAAAATGAGCGTTGCTGTCGATTTTGTCCTGATACAACTGATACACTTTCTCATATTCTGGTTCATTGTTCAAAATACAACAACATCAGAACCGATTCGAGAACTGTGTTACCAACAGGATTTATGCTCCTTCCTGATAAAATAAAAATGGCCAAGCTTCTAAATAACTCTAATGTTGAAATCTCTGAAGCTGTTGCTATATTTTTACTCTGTGCACTGCAAGTTGAGCAAATAATGATCTTTTTATTGTATTTGAAATTCTTGGCACTGGTTTTATGCCTAATAAAGGTTTTCGATTTCGATTGGGATTATTTCTTTTTTTAAAAGAGAAGGAAAAAACAGCAGGCAACAAGAGAAGTGGTGGGTAAGGGAAATGGCAGCTGACTCAGCTGGGAGAACCCCCAGTTTCAACTGAAAACCACAGGAAAAACCCACTGCGAAGAAAGGAACCACAGGGCAAGTCCTGCATGTATAATAGGTCCTAAAGAACAGCAGTGCTGATCTGCTCTTGGTTCCAGTGCTTAAAGGGGATCACTGGGATTTTAGGGGAGGAGGCAGGATATTTTGCAGTATTTATGCATCTTAGAGAAGGGCTGACATCCCGTTGGAAAATGGAGCAGGAGGAAAAGAAATATACCTCCTCCTCCTCCTGTGCCAGTACGTCCTGAATCATGCAGCCCTGACAACTATAATTCTTTTAGATCATGAACACTTGAGGAAACCAGTCACAGAATTATGCAAGTAAAAACCTAAGACTGCTTTTGTGTCAGGTGTTCTTTTGCCAGCAAACAGTTTTCCTCCTGCTGCCAGTGTTGAAAAATGCTAGAGTCAAGACAGTGTCTAACCAGCTCCACACAAACACAGGATGACCATAGACAAAAGAAACAAAGGCCAGGATACTTCTATTCAGATGCTCCCACCAGTGACCTTGCTATCTCCATTGACACTCCCATGCTATAGTCTTCATTGTTACTCATACTTCTATTCAGATGCCCTCAACTATTGACCTGGTTGCCTTCTTTGTTACTCACAGACTATGTTTCTCCACCCACCCTGGACACTCCAACAGATATATATACTCCACTTGCTTTCCCAACATCAGATCCTCTGAAGATGCCAGCCACAGATGCAGGCGAAACGTCAGGAGAGAATGCTGCTAGAACACGGCCATACAGCCCGGAAACCACACAGCACCCAAGTGATTCCGGCAGTGAAAGCCTTTGACAATACAGTTTTCCTCCTAATGGAAAAGGAGAAAATTCCCCCTTCTGTTGCTCACCTTTGACTCCCACCCCTCATGGCATTTCTGGGGGGTCTCCTGCCCCCTAGGAGTACCACAGAGGGCATTATGGACTGCAGTAAAAGGGGTGTGTGAAGAATTCCCACTCTGCTGACAGGAAGGACCTCTATCAGAGGAGCAGCAGTGGCATAGTGGTTAAGAGCAAGTGCACTCTAATCTGGAGAACTGGGTTTGATTCCCTGCTCTGCCAATTGAGCTGTAGAGGCTTATGTGGGGAATTCAGTTTAGCCTGTGTACTCCATACATGCCAGCTGGGTGACCTTGGGCTAGTCACAGCTCTTTGGAGCTCTCTTAGCCCCACCCACCTCACAGGGTGTTTGTTGTGGGCGGGGGATGGAAAGGCGATTATAAGCCCCTTTGAGTCTCCTTACAGGAGAGAAAGGGGGGTATAAATCCAAACTCTTGTTCTACTTCCATTAATAGAGATTTACTGTAGGATCCAAGCCACGTTCTCAGCCCAAAATGAAAGAATGCAGCTACAGCACCCATGTAGCCCTCTGTCTACCAAGTATCTTTGTGTCTATCAAGCTAGAGAGAAGGCAACCACATAGCACAGAGTGAAAGAGAAGACTACAGGCCTATACCACAGCCAGGGCTTCCCTGCTTTGAATCAGAAATGACAAAACCTCCCACTGCCAGGACCAGTGAAGCCACTTGTATGACAGCCGACCATCCATGGACCCATACAGAGATGAGGGCACATACAGCCTTTCCTTCCCATCTATGTAACATGGGGACAAATGACTCACTACACCAAAATCTGCAAGCAAGCTAAAGACTGAAAATACATTCATGCTTTTAACAACTCGAATCCTGAAACTGGAGAGGGCCGGAGATGGGAGTCTTATTTGAGGCGGCAAATGTCATCTGCAGTTATGGTCATTACAGCCAGCCTGTCTGCAGCACGCAATCAATGCAAATGCAGGAAAAGGCTAGAGTGCTACAGAGTACAGAGTGTGATGTCCCAGGTTTTCTTTGGGTGTAGATAAGGCACATTTCTGCTTGTATGGCTGCAAAGTCAGGCATGAAAACATGTGGCCACAATGCTTCAAAATCAAAACAACCAGAGACAGCTGAGGAAGAGAAGAAGAAGAGTTTGGATTTATACCCCCCCCCTTTCTCTCCTGTAGGAGACTCAAGGGGGCTTACAATCTCCTTGCCCTTCCCCCCTCACAACAAACACCCTGTGAGATAGTGGGGCAGAGAGAGCTTAGAAGAACTGTGACTAGCCCAAAATCACCCAGCTGGCATGTGTGGGAGTGCACAGGCTAATCTGAATTCCCCAGATAAGCCTCCACAGCTCAAGCGGCAGAGCTGGGGATAAAACCCGGTTCCTCCAGATTAGAATGCACCTGCTCTTAACCACTATGGGACTGCTGCTCCAGAGGAAGATGTCTGCATCTGAGGAAGATGTCTGCATGGGGAGGCCATTATGGGGGACTGCAGAAGACTCTCTCTTGACCAAGAAGAATTAGTGACATGCACAAAATGGCAGTTTGATTAGTTTGCCAAATTTATGCAACTCACTGAATCCAATTTTTCACAGCTTAGAAATCTGCCTTTCACCTAACTCTAGGATATGGTAAGGGATGACTGGCCATCTCCTTTATTAATGAAAAGCCTCTCCAATGTTACCCCAAGGGAAAATATATCGAGTCTCTTTGAGCCTCATCCCACAAGAAAGTTGACTTTTTTTCCCTATTTCACATTACAAAGATTACTATGCTTTAAAAAGGGCAAGGGGAAACAGCCAAGCAGAAATAATTTCAGATAAGGGTATCAGTTCCTGCCAAAATTCACTCAACCCCAAGTATTTTACCTAATTTGTTATGATTCAAAAGTGGCTATACTCAGTATGATTTAGCTAAAATGATAAATAACTTCAACTCAAGTACAGGAACTCCCAAGGCAATTTCTTATTATCGGCAAAAATGATTTTAAAAAATCATTTTATTTCTTGGATATTTCTTTCATCTCAGTAATATATTCCAGTCTTTAACACACATACCCCCAAGAAATTATACGCAAAATGGACATTCCGATTTATAGTGTAACAGAAACCATTCAGCAGACCAGAAGTCCAAAGCACTTCTGAAACTAATGCATGAACAGAAAATGCCTCTGAGTTTAACATTGTTTTCCTTTTTGATGGTTAAGGGAGCTCACATAGGCTTGAAGAATTTCTTTTTGGATTGCTGGTCTTAGATTTGCATATTGTACGATGCGTCCCAAGAGGCTGCGCACTGCTTGTGAGTTAAGCATACAAACAAAAGATGACAAATCATATCAGAGGAATCCTATTTTCACCAACAATTGGAGAAGGATTGAAAATAAACCAGCCAATGTCGTTGTGTTCCTGTAGAAATCTGCGGCATAGCCTCACCTGGAATACTGTGTGACCGTTCTAGTCACTGCAAAAGAGTATTGGACAACTCAGAGGAGGTGCAGAAGAGTGTAACTAGATAATTAAAGAGTTGGAGTGCCTTTTCTATAAGGAATGGCTAGAGAGTTTCAGCCTTCCTGTTTACAGAAAAGAAAACTAATGTGGGAGGAACAAAATAGGGATGTATAAAATATGTATGGGGTGAAGAAAAGTAGTTAGAGGGAACTTATCCTCCCTCACTCACGGCAAATTTTTTGGTCAGCTAGTAACTAATGGATTGGTTGTATTTAATGTCCAATAGATGGTATTCTGTTATGGTTACCTCACGAGTGGTTTCATCCAGGGCAAATCAAAGAGATGGAACCTCAGAAAACTGGTTTGGGAAAGAAAGTCAGGCAATGCATTGGAGATTCCTTGCCATCACCACCCCTACTCACGCCAAGGAGCTGGAAAGAAAACTACAGCTGAATGAACTGAAGGAAGGAACTAAAGGAAGTAAACAGAACTGACAGGAATTTAAGTGAAATGAGAGAACCATGGACAGAAGCAAGCTCCTCCCTCCCAAATTACCCACCTGGCTTCTGAAAATCTAAATGTCTTTAACTGTCTAATAACAAATCAGAGAAAGTTGCTATTGCGTTAGGCAGAGTTTATTTTGATGTTTTCTCCAGTCCGCCTCAAGAAGTTTCTTACTGTGAATATCCTTCTGCAGCATATGAAGCAAAGGGATTTCAGGAAAGGAGACTGCAGGGCAGAAAAATTGCTAACTTCCTTCTAATGACTTCCTTTGCGCCGTGACTGGAAAAGATCTGGAAAAGGTGAGGGAGTGTACGTGCCAGACACCGTAGCCTCAAGGCTTCTGAGCCGTGATCTTCTATCGCTTGGTCATACCAAATTGAAGGATGCGGTCATTGGGGGCTTTTTAAAAAGGGTGGGGAGGGGGAAGAGATGTTCTGTGCGCTGAAGTGTTGTAATGGGTTTATAAAAGCTGTTGATTAATTTGAGAGCATTAAAGGAACTTCACCTGGACTTCAAGCCAATAACTGTCACTTTCAACTATGGCTGCAAGCAGATAGATGGAGCTGTAGGGGATTGTTAGGATGAGTCAGCGCACTGCTTACTGCAGCACTCACACACACACACCAAGGTTCTTGCCTTGCCCTTTAGTGATCGCCTCTCACAAAGCCTTTTTCCAAAGTGATTTGGTATTCTCAAGCTTACATACCAACTGAACTGACTTTGGGTGTCTAGGAATATCCTGCCCCTGCCCAAGAAGTAACATCACGTTTTCCAACAGCAGTGACTTCTCAACTTTCAGTATGTCGGTACGCAAGCTACCCGTTCCCAGAAAAGGTCAGCCAAAACAACATCTGGGGGTAAACGTGTGGTGATGGAAGGTGGAAAAGAAACCCTGCCCACGTTTTACAGCCTTGATGTATGGCTCAAAAAGTCCTTTGTGTCAACTGAGTTTCGGCCAACTGTCTTCAATAGACGTCACCATATGTTCAGGCAAATCAAGACCCACTTGTAGTCATTCAAGAAATATGGTGGATTCCTCTCCTCTCCTCTGTTCAAACAGTCTGTCTCTTGCTTGGCAGACCCCCAGAATCCTTTCAAAACTCTCCTACTTGACTACGAATCTTTCATTCCAACTATTTAGCCCAACCCAAGAACAGCTCCCAAGAACACAGATGCATTTGTTCACACTCATCCTGGTTAGTTTCACCTGGCAGGGTGGGCAAACATGTCAGTGCGGGAACCTGCTGCTCCCACAACCTGTTCCGTGCACCCCTATCTGGATTGGGCTGTAAATGTTCCTAAAAGACTTCAAAACATTTTAATTTCTGACATTACAGATTGTTGGAGAATGAAAGGAGAAGGAGGTAGTTAGAAACTGCAAAGAAAATGCTTTCACCAGACAGAGACTGACAGTAGGGAATGTCCTTTAGGAAACAATATTCCCAAAGAACTAGAAAATATTTAGGCTGGTTTGAATTCCAGCTCCCTCCCAGACATCCCTGCCTGGGGACAAAGGATCCTGTAATCCAAGTTAAACCACTGGCCATTTTGTCCGCAGAAGTATCATCTAAAGTTGTGGCTGAACACATCAAACTGCCTCATAGTAGTCTTGCTGACAAGTTAACAGTGCACATAGGTACAACTTGCAAACAGCGTGCAGTTGATTGTTCTTTATCTGTGTGTTCAGCAATATTCATGTTACATTCAATGCATTTGTAGATCAACGTGTGATTGAAACCTTGCAGTTTTTCACACATCGGTTCCCAATCTCATTTATGAAGTGAATGCCTGGTGGCCCTTTCTTAAAAAGAAATGGACATGAAGAATGAACGTGTGCTCATTGTAACTTGTGAACAAGGTTACTTGAGTCAGATCATTGGTATTTACTCTGGCAGGTATAGCTCTCAGGCAGAGAAAAAGAAGAGTTTGGATTTATACCCCATCTGTCTCTCCTATAAAGGGGCTTACAAACTCCTTTTCCCTTCCCCTTTTCACAACAGACACCCTGTGAGGTAGGCGAGGCTGAGAGAGTTCTGAGAGAACTGTGACTGGCTTAAGGTCACCCGGCACGCTTCATGTATGCCAAACAGATGTCCTATTTCTGAGCCACAACCGGTCTTAATGAAACTTCATCTCAACCATACAAGTGTAATATACATCATCCCTCTTATCATTTTGGAGACCTTAAGGGGCACCCGCAGAAACTAAGAAGAGAAGAGGAGTTTGGATTGATATCCCCCCTTTCGCTCCTGCAGGAGACTCAAAGGGGCTTACAATCTCCTTGCCCTTCCCCCCTCACAACAAACACCCTGTGAGGTAGGTGGGGCTGAGAGAGTTCCGAGAAGCTGTGACTAGCCCAAGGTCACCCAGCTGGCATGTGTGGGAGTATACAGGCTAATCTGAATTCCCCAGATAAGCCTCCACAGCTCAGGAGGCAGAGTGGGGAATCAAACCCGGTTCCTCCAGATTAGATACACGAGCTCTTAACCTCCCACGCCACTGCTGCTCTAAGGAAGTTTAGCAAAGGAAACTCAGGTTTTGAGGCTCCCTAGTCATCTCAGCAACAATATATACAGCAGAATCTCTATCAGCAAGTGAGAGCATCTGGAATTCTACATTCCACACAAGAGACAGCAATTGCACTATTGATTAACAGGATTTATGCCCCAGTGAGTCTTGCCTAAACAGAAGAAGCACACTTTACTCAGATCTAGCTCTACTAAGCCAGAAATAACTGATTCTTCTGTCTTGTAACTGTAGAATCACTGTAAAAAATTGTTTTACTATTGACATTGAAAACAATGGCTCATTGGGGACCATTACAGATCAAAAGGCTGTATACAAGGACTTTATCAGAACTGCGCTGGATTCATATCATATCACTGTACATTTAAGAGAATAGTAATGTGCCAGCATGGGTTATAAAAGAATGAACAGCCCAATTGGAATCTCGAAGATATCATTGCAATAGGCAGTGTATCTAAAGCAGGGGTCTGCAACCTGCGGCTCTTCAGAAGTTCATGGACCACAATTCCCATCAGCCCCTGCCAGCATGGCCAACTGGCTACGCTGGCAGGGGCTGGTGGGATTTGTAGTCTCTGAACATCTGGAGAGCCGCAGGTTGCAGACCCATGATCTAAAGCATAGGACATTACCATTGGACTGAATTTCTACCCTTCTCTCAAGCACAGAAAAAAGAAGATAGAAGTTAAAAAATTGAATGGTCTCCTTGAAAGATTTTTTTAACATGCAGAGACAGTGTGACAGTTAGTCTGGTGTAACGGTTAAAATGTCAGACAGGTTCCAATCTCCACTCTGCCATGAAAACTTGATGGGTAAGTTTGGGCCAGCCACATACTCTCACCTAACCTACCTCAGAGGGTTGCTGAGAGGAGGAAAAGGAGGAGGAAAGGAAAACAGTGTAAACTGCTTTGAGTCCTTATATATAAAGCCATACATAATGGCAGAGGATAATTCCAATACCACTTTGAAACATCACAAGTTTCAAAGGTATATGAACAGATGGAGATCCAACCAATCCATAGAACTTGCCTTGTTGTTGTTTATTTCTTATTTCTGAGTTTTAAAAGTTCAAAAGCAGTGAATAATTTGCAGTTATTTACTAGAGCTTTAGGAACTTTTCAACTGATCATCTGAAAACCAGTCACTGATGTCAAACTGCAGCATTAAGGGTTGTGTTTTCCTCCTGGAAAATGTGAATTTTGCATGCAAATTTTGCATGCGAATTTTGCAAATTAGTTTTGTAGCCCAACCTTTTGCTTGCTGGTAATGAGTTCCCCTGATCTAGCTCGCGGACCTGACTTAAATTTAGCCATCATATAACAGAGCCCGGTCTTTGACCACTTAGATGTGTTCATACAGGTAGCTGACAGGCAGCCCCATCCCTGCCACAGCACAGCAGCCCCCAAAGAGACTTCCTGGCAGTGTGGGGAGGTTGAAAACTGGTGGTGTGGGGAGCCTCTCCACTGCCAAGAAGTCCCAATGGGTCACACCACACTTACGCTGAGTTAAATGCGGACTGTGGCCTGCTGACATACTGCCAGTCCCACACCTTGGTCCACCTCTGTTATGCCAGCAGCGATAGGCTGCTGGCGTGGTGTTTAACCCCATGTTCCTGTGTCGGGGGCAGCAGCCACCACATGCTAACAAAGTTAACCCCTCCACTAGGATAAGTGCCCCAGGGAGGGCAAATCCCTCAGTGCAGCAGGCAGGCTGTTCCCTGAAGAGGATTCCTCCTCTTTCTGTGAGGCTCTTAATGAAAAATCCTAAGCAGGTGTGCTCAGAATCTTGCTCAAGTCTAAATTGGGCCTAAAAGGTCATTATCAAGCCATGCAGTAATGCCACATCCCTATGTTTACTAGGCAGACTACATTAACAGGATGGTTTGCCACTGCCTTCCCCGGTTGTCTATACTTTACCCCCAGCAAGCTGGATACTCATTTTGGAAGGACGGAAGTCTGAGTCAACCCTGAACTGGTTACCTCAAACAGGCTTCTGTCAGGATCAAACTCATGTCATGGGCAGAGCTTTAAGAATATAAGAACATAAGAACAAGCCAGCTGGATCAGACCAGAGTCCATCTAGTCCAGCTCTCTGCTACTCGCAATGGCCCACTAGGTGCCTTTGGGAGCTCACATGCAGGGTGTGAAAGCAATGGCCTTCTGCGGCTCCTGAGCACCTGGTCTACTAAGGCATTTGCAATCTCAGATCAAGGAGGATCAAGATTGGTAGCCATAGATTGACTTCTCCTCCATAAATCTGTCCAAGCCCTTTTTAAAGCTATCCAGGTTAGTGGCCATCACCACCTCCTGTGGCAGCATATTCCAAACACCAATCACACGTTGCGTGAAGAAGTGTTTCCTTTTTGACTGCAATACTGCAGTTTACCACTCTGAGCCATGGGGCTCCTCAATTGGGTTGACTCCCAGAAACATGTTCTTAAAATTGCACTGTTTGAGGGGAATAGTGCCACTTTGTAGGCAGTCTTCTGGTCTACAGGAGCCTCATATAATCAAGTCAGGTGACCAAAGCAATACCATGTGGGTAGGTTTGGGATGTGGTCAAGCAGCAAGGCTAGACAGGAGGTATAAATAGCACGATGCCTAAAAGAAAACTGTTTTGGGTCAAGGAGGTGTCCCAACCATGACTTTTGGAGTTAAGTCCCCGATTAACTTTAGAGGGAAATGCCAACACATTAGTGGCAGCTTATTCTGAGGATCTTTGCCACACAGATGCCCAGGAACAAAGTGAGAAATGGAAGCAAATCAAGCTTCACATTGGTAAAGAAACGTCACATGATGAGGGAACCAACATGGAAAAGAAAGCCTTTTTGCACATTATGCTTTATAAATCTTAGGTACCTCTTCTGCTTTCAAAAAAGACATGGGTCTATTCAAGTGGACACCAATGATAAAAATAAGATTCTACCTCGGTATTGTAACCTATGGCTAAAGTGGCCACAGGGGGCACTGTGAGATTGTATTAGAACTTTGTGAATGTATTTTGCATAGTTCTGCTTGCTCAAAACCGTGTGCAAAGACTAGCAGTTTCCTCCGTATAATATTAAAATGGTCTAAAATTGGTTGCACAAGATCTTCCACAAATGGAAACACATGTGAGGGTAAAATAAATCATCCTTGGTGCAAGAGGCTACCGTGATCTTGTTCTTGCATATCTGCTGCTGCAAGAGCTCTAGTGCAAGCAAAAATTCTGCACTGGATCCAAAATGATTTGTGGAGCATCGACCCTGGCCACAGCAACTTTTCAAATACTATGAATATTTACAAAGTTTTGGAAAGGACAGTATGAATATCCACATAACTTTTCCAGAACAAGATATTCCTTTGATTAGGATCTGGTATTTTTTAGCAGTAAGGAAATAAGCCCATAGTTATATGTAAGTCCGAAGGACCCAATCTTTGCCTTTACTAGATCATGTGTTTCTTTATTTATAGCAGAAAAGCTCTTATTAAAAAAAATTACTAATTGCTCAGCAAGAACACGTCCAACGGACGGTTCCTAGTTTCTAACCTTGGCTAAAGATAGAATTCGAATTCTTTAGCAGCTTTTAATTGTTTCTGAATCGTTATGTGCCATTTTAATGCCACCCAGCTGATGAACTTAACAATGGGTTGGGGGGCATAACTCACTTAAGTTGCTTGAAGTCACCCAAGCAACTTGACAGCCTCAAAGAGAATGGCAGGGCTGTGCTAATTTGCTGCAAAGTCCAGAAAAGGGGTGTGCTCTTGAGCCTCATTGGCAGTAGATTCTGCACCTCGGAACATTCCTGCTAGGTGCACAATGTGATTTTACAATGATGCTCTAACACCTTACAGGTAATCACAAGATCTCTCGTGAACATCAGTCACCTGCTGATATCCAGCTAACATCATTTCTGTATGCAGCAAGTCATAAACGACAATAGAACCACACGTCCGGGTTCAAATCTAAATAAATACATAAATCACAATAACTTCCTGTAACAGCTTTAGTAGAAAACTAAAACTGCTTCTCTCTTCCATTGTGCAGCATCTGTCACTGTCGCCAAAAGAAACACAGGGAAGATATAAAATGTGGCTCAAAGGCCAAGCCGATACCTGACAGCTAGCCTGTTTGTGCAGTCTGAATGAGCCCATAGTACCAGAGAAAAAGGAAGCATTGTGCTTTTCCAAAACTAGAACTGAATATAAAAGAAAATAAAACACATTTCCAGGTGCAGGAATGAATGCACTCCAACGACCCCGGATGCAGAGACATGCAAGTCCCAAGCCTACTATTAAGGCTCTACATATTTTTATGGTCTGCCGACTGAAGTCCACTTTGCCCGCTATCACCATTAGGCACTGCACCTTCTCAACAATCATTGCATAAAGTCTTGTGAATTTATGGAGGCTGGCAAATCAATAGTTCTGTACAGGACCCAGGAATTGGGCTATATGGCTTTTTTGGTACGTTCTAGCTCTATGAACCTCTACAGAAAAGTGACTCAAGGCAATGATTTGGAAGGATCAATATGGTTGATGTGCCACTCACCATCTCAACTAAGGTGGTCCCTAGGTCATGGCATAGTTAGACATTACAAGCAATGACAAAGACACATGAATAACTCAGGTCTGAACTGAGAACACTTGCATCCCCCACCCCCCTGCCCCAGCCAAATGCAAGCTCTGTGTCTCTCCCCAGGAGATATCAGAATCACATTATACAGGAAGCACAATGAACTGGTGCTTTGTGCGGTACACCTAAAAAATTTCCTTCTCTGAAGAAAGCCTAACAGATCTGCAGCCAAGGATTAAAACCGGTGCCATAATGAATAGCCACTAACGTTGCTTGTTAATAAATTCCTGTCCTATTTTAGGAAATGCATTTGGCTTCTAAGTGAATATAATTTTACATGCACTTGTATTTCCTTTCAGGAATATGCACGTGTAAGAATTTCACTACATTGCAGTGTACATCTTAGGTGCTAGCACTTTGCCATTTCTCAAGGAGCAGTCATTTCAAACCAGACATCCTTTAAAAGGCTATCACCCTTGGCTGCAGGAAAAGAGCCCTTAGTACCAGTTTCTTAAATCACATAAAGATTAAACCACCATACACTGCTTAGCTGTCGTTAAGCCTCATCTAAACAGTAAAGAATGTGTGACATCATTGGAGCAAATAATGCACTCCTACGGCAGAGAGCAAAATACCCTGAGATTTATGTGCTCTTAATAAAGGTGTGCTAACTGGATTTTAGAAGGGGGAAAAAACAGTTGTAAAGAGAAAAAGAGATTCAACTCATTTTCCTGTACCATTCTGCAAAGATGTTACGTTATAAACATCCTCAACATCTTGGATGCTGGAGGCGTCCGTTGAGTCTTGATCGTTGGCTACAATTCCTACTGAAGAAAGACTAGAAATAAAGGAATGCATCCTTTTGGCATAAATATCCCTAATATTAAAATAAGGAAGCTCGTTTGTCTTCTCCGGCGGGTTGTTGTTGCAGGGGTCCGCATCCATGTCCTTCTGCTTTTGATAGTATTTTGAGAACTTGTTGAAAATGATGGTGATAGGGAGAGCCACCACTAATATTCCACAGATAATGCAAGATGTTCCAATGATCTTTCCAGCTAGGGTGACTGGAAAGGTGTCCCCGTAACCAACGGTGGTCATGCTAATGGTGGCCCACCACCAGCAGATGGGGATACTCTGCAGCTCTGATGTCTCGTCATCTTTCTCCACTGAATAGGTCAGAACGGAAAAAATAGAAATCCCCACAGCCAGGAAAAGAAGCAGAAGTCCGACTTCATGGTAACTGTGCCTCAAAGTGGCACCCAGAGACCGCAGTCCAACCGAGTGCCTCGCCAGCTTCAGGATACGGAATATCCTCATTAGCCGTAGGATCTGGACCACTTTGCCCATGTTTTCAATGTCTTCATTTTCTTCCTCCTTTGTGTCCACTGCCAAGGTGGCATAGAATGGGATGATGGAGACAAAATCAATGATGTTCAGTGGATTCTTCCAGAACTTCTTCTGACTTGGAGCAGCAGCCAGCCGGATCACGAGCTCAGAGGTGAACCAGATGATGCATATGATCTCCACAACTTCCAGAGCAGGGTTTTCAATCTCTCTTTCATTGGCATCCAGCTTTTGGAACTCCGGCATGCTGTGGATACACATGGTCACGATAGATGCCAGGACCACACTCAGGGAAGAAACAGCAATTAGTTTGGCTGACAAACAATATCCAGGATTCTCCATTCTTACCCATATGTTTCTGCGCAGGTTCCCACACCACAGCTTATCGAACTTCTCAAGATCCTTCTCAAATACAGAAGACTCTTCTGATGTGGAGTCCGCACTTCCATCATTACTTTTCTGTTCCCAGTCCTTCTCAGGACCATCTTCTTTCCTTTCTTGGTACTTATTGCTACAGCAGGAATCAATGAAGAGTTCATTGATCCCCCAGTATTCTATTTCTTGGCTGAAGGAGAAGACACAAAGCTCTTCCATAACATGGAGTTTACCTGTGTAATAAAAGTTCAGCACGTATCTGAACAACGAAGGGTTCCGATCAAAATAATACTCCTTGTCCGCAACACTATAGTCATCACACAGTTCCAGAATGGCCTCTTCTGAATGACATTTGAGGAGCTTTCCAAGTCTTGTATGGGGAAATCTGAGCAATGTACTTTGACCAATGGACTGCTTAAAGCCACCCACATTCAAATTGATGAGCTCCTCATCTTGTCCCGGTCTGTGGAAGAACTCACCATACACCATTTTGAATACCGTCAGCTCTATGGCCTACTTTCAGAGCGTGTATTCTTACATTGCATCTAAAAAAAAGAAAAGAAAAGAAGGCAAGATGTATTTAGGTAATTCAATTAAGTTTTGTTCTCACTGCAGATACTTTTAATTTCTATTAACTGTGAAAAGTCATTCAAAGCAAAGAAGAAATACAAACTTCAAATGCAGTGCTAAACACATCCAATGGGGTGATATTAAATTACCTGAATGGTTTGTTAAATTAGATTTAGCTACCTGAATAAAATCAAATCTGGTTCTGGCTCTGGAAGTCGCTTGAAGAAAAAATATTTAATTCAGTTGTCTTGTCCTGTAGCTGTATCATATTTAAATTAAAGTTTAGCCTTCAGATAATTAAAAAGGGAATCCAAGGAAGGCTTTTCTAAGAATGAATCTCAGTAGAACTTTTTTTAAAAAAATCAAGTTCATAATACAATGGTTTCCCTATTTCACATTTACATCCCTGAAACTATTTGGCCTTGTTTAAAACGTTAATTAGATGTTAAGTCCCTTTCTTGTGATGCAGAAACCAGAGGGTACTCTAACTTCTCATCACAATCCCACCCCCCAATGATGTGACTTAAAGGCTTAACACATGGTACCTTTTTCCCTATGATTCCCCATTCCATTAGTGACAGAAAAGTCATGCTTTATGCATGAAGCATTTATGCCATATTGCAGGAAGTGTGTGTAAGGGAGGAAAAGAGTATGCATGTGTTCCTTTGCTACTGAAAACTTTTTGGGCTAAGCCTACAACTCTAGTCACCAGCAGTTAGCTGGATACCAAATCTGGAAGGTGGCATCTCTACAGGATCTGCAATTGGGTCCACAGAAGTGCTAAGTATAGATTCTGATACTGAAGTATAGATTCTGATACTCTTCAGTATTGCACTTCTAGAACGTTGAACCAATATCATGCTGGTGACCCTACATCACTACTAGGTATTCACTGGAACTAAGATAGTGCCATTGTCATGTCAGTGTGTACTGTCATTCCCTCTGTCCCTGTACCTCCTTCTCCCCATACCTCCACTGGTTGTCAACCCTAATATAATAACAGAACAGGACAAGATTAGGATACTACTCATAATACAACTTAAAAGATGAGGGTACTATTCATTTCCCCTTCTCAGAGGAAAGGGAAAGATCCAGGGACAGGCCAAAAAGCTGTCATAAGGATACATGGGTTCATTCTGGCTCTGGAATTCTTTGGAGCACGTTGTCAGCTATCAGTGAGCTGTCCATGGTGCTGTAGATTTTGTCTCTAACTTGTCTCTGTTCTTGTTTTCTTACTGTATTTTGATGCCTAGTTTCTTGTATGATAATACCTTCATGTTTATGAAGTGGTCTGCCCTTGGTTGATGGGTCTTGAGTGAAATCACCCCTTCCCACCTTGTAAATTCCACCCAGGTATGGGTGGATACCATTTCAACCAAATAAATCCAACTCATATATAAAACTTGGCATGATTAACAAAACTATCTTGAAGAGCCAATGAAAATGTTGACCTGAGCATGTGGGGCTATCCTTAAAGCCTCACAGACATACACTTCTTTCCTATGCTCTCTCTGAGCTTGACACAGGAGTCTATGTCTGAAGAGATATCCTAGAATGTCCAGACTGAATGTTACACTGAGTTCTCCGTTATTACTTTGAACAAATATATTTCTGATTTTCACATACAAAGTTGTGAAGATCTTGTGAAAATCGATAGAATGTGGAGCAGACTTTTATAATTCCTATGCAAATGTATTTGGCTTCAATCCCTAACTGAATTACATCAACAATTTACCAAAAAGAAATCAATAGATGTATTTGCCAGTTTATTTTCTGAAAGGGAGGGGTTTCAGGCAAAAATGATCAAGTTACAGCTAGTTGGAATCTTTCAGTGGAGAGCAGATCTGGCTGATCACATTTAAGAGATTACCAGGAGATATAGGTCAAGGGCCATCTACCCAATAAAGAAAATGAAATAAATAAATACAAGTGCTGTAGAGCCCATGTGGTAGAGTGGCTAGAACACTGAATGAAGATCTAGAAAATCCAAGTTCAAATCCTCGTTCAACCCCAAAGCTCTCTGTGTTGCTATGGGCTAGCCCTTCTCTCTCAGTCTAACCTACTTCATAAGGTTGTTGTGAGGATAAAATGGGCTGCCCTAAAGTCCATGGCTGAAGGGCAGGATTAAATTGTGCTCAATAAGAAATCCATTCAATCTGTTAAGTTACAGCATCTTATTTTACACCTATAAACAAAACAAATTTATGACACACCATTCCTTAAAAGAACAGTGGATATCGTCACCTTTTTTAAATGGAAAAGCAAACTATGAATGACATTTTATTTTTCTTCCTTCCCTAAGTATCTATAGAGATATCTTACTATGAACAGGAGAGAGGGGGTTGTGCAATTAACGTTCAAAACCAAAGCAATTTGCACAAAAATGGCTAGCAGTCAAAGACTGAATAAATTAACAATTTACTAATTCAGCAATGTGAACAGCGTCTATAATGGGGCTATATTACACATCATGCCCCTCCAACATTCATGTGAAAACATCAATAACACAATAAATGGCCAGAGTTAGCTGTGCAGAGATAAACATGGTGTGATTTGAACTGCATGGAAGTCTTATTATGGGACCATTTTGATGTATATGGAAAATATTATGATCCCACGAGCCATTTAAGGTTCTTCAAAGCCAGACTTATACCAGAATTTGGCTGCTCATTCATGGGTTTTCACATTAGTTTAGAGAATTTTGCGCATATGACACAAATGATGATGTGCTATTGATGTTTTCACATGAACGTTGGAGGGGCATGATATGAAGTATATCCCCATTGCAGATGTTATTCACATTGCTGAATTAGTAAATTGTTAAGTTATTCAGTCCTTTGACTGCCAGCCATTTTTGTGCAAATTGCTTTGGTTGTGTACCTACAGACATACCTGGCAGAAATGGGCATCTGAACCAATATGGACTACTTACCCAAAAGATCTTCTTAATGGATTTGCCAGTTCCAGAAGCGTTCCCTGTTATGGCAGATCATATCTAAAAGCTTATTCGTAATGGATACAAAGTTGGATCGAAGTGGCATTTCTGCACATGGCACCTTCTAGAAATACTCAGGTTGAGCAAATCAACAGGGCACCTGTAGGCAAAGAAATTGTTTTTATTAGCTGCACATCTTTTATGAATGGCTGGCATAGAGACATTTAGATAGGGAACATTTTGAGAAGGATCCCTCATATAAACAGCTCGGAATTCCCTGCAGACACATCTAAATCTGTTGCCACTTCACTGATCTTACAAGGCTTATACAAGAGAATGAAGCTATTTCCTTTTTGATTTGACCAGGAGAGTGTTTAAATGGTAATCCTGGGCTATGAAGACTATAAATACTATGTCAGGAAAATTTACACACACAAACCTGTTGAAGTCAGTATTACTACAGGAAGAATTCAGTGCTCAGCAATCTTCCTGAATTTATCTGGATGTAATTCATTGTTGAGACTTCACTGTTAATACCCCTGATCATTCATATATTGTAAAATTCTGGCTCACTCTGTGTGATGCATCCATCTAATTAGTTAATGGATATGAGTTTAGACAACGTGACAAGTTCATACTAAAAAGGCTGGGAGACAATGTAAGTCCACCTTACTTAGGAAAGAGAAATTCTGATCATCTATCCATTACGTTATTACCAACCATCTGTCAAGAAGATCAAGGCAGGGTGCTTAGTTCTCACCTGTCCATTTTATCCTCACAAAAACCATGTCAGGTAGATTAGGCTGGGAATGACTGGCTTAAAGTAGTAGAAAGTGCCATCAAGTCACAGCTGACCACAGGGTTTTCAAAGTAAAAGATGTTTGAAGGTGGTTTGCCACTGCATGAGGGCTAAGAGAGTTCTGAGGGAACTGTGACTGGCCCAAGAACGCCAGCAGGCTTCATCTGGAGCAGGGGTAGGGAACCTGCGGCTCTCCAGATGTTCAGGAACTACAATTCCCATCAGCCTCTGTCAGCATGGCCAATTGGCCATGCTGGTAGGGGCTGATGGGAATTGTAGTTCCTGAACATCTGGAGAGCCGCAGGTTCCCTACCCCTGATCTGGAGGAATGGGGATTCAAATCTGATTCTTCAGATTAGAGGACACCACTCTGAACCACTATACCACACTATACCACACTGGTTCTAACCTTATCTGCAGAAATATAATTGAGAAGGGGAGAAAAGTCTCCTATTTCTTTCCCCTCAACAACAAAACTACAGGGAAATTTTCCTTATCCCACTAACGTTCTATCCTATCAAAAAGGCAGGCTAGAGCTTTTTGCATTGGGCTTCCCATGGTGTCTTCTGTTTCTATCTAATAATGCTAAGGTAATGCTTAGCTAGGCTAAGCAGCCTTTCTTATTTTTACTACAATGTTATGTTTTCCTATTTTCCTAACAGCCAAATAATGACCAGCCCCATCCAAGCAGCTGGGCGGTCAGACACAGTGCACAGCCAAGGAGGGCTCAAGGAACCAAAAAGGCAAACAAAACCCACCACCACTGGAAAGCTTTCCATAGAGCTCCCATGGACATACACCACCGAAAGATCAGGAGCAGGGCGCCAGCATGTCCAGCAGCAAAGCAGTGGTAGAAGCTGACTAACACCAGTTACATCCTTGACCACACCGCCAGAATGCCCCCATGACACCTGTGTAGGCAGATGGGGAGGGTGACGCTAGCATGATGTGCACCACCATATCCAGTCATTTCAGCAGACCACAGCAGTCCCCCCCACCATGGATTCACCCCTCCACCTGGGCAAGTGCCCCAGGGAGAGCAAATCTACCAGCATAGGCCCGTGCCACTTCCTCCAACAGATTTGCCCCCCCTCCTTCAGAGGCGCTGTTAAGATACATTTGAAAGATCTTAGGATGAGGAAGCTTTACCGTTTCACCTCCAATACTAGCTAATGATCATTGTTTTGGTTAAAGAAAAGTTACATGTAAATTTCATAAATGTGCTAAACAGTACCATTCTAGGTGCTGTGTGTGTATATCTCTCCTCTTCTGTAAGGAGACGTGTGTGTATATCTCTCCTCTTCTATAAGGAAACTCAAAGGGGCTCACAAACTCCTTTCCCTTCTTCTCACAACAGAAACCTTGTGAGGCAGGAGGCGCCAAGATTGTTCTAAGACAGTGATGGCGAACCTCTTTGAGTACCCAAATTGCAACCCAAAACCCACTTATTTATTGCAAAGTGCCAACACGGCAATTTAACCTGAATACTGAGGTTTTAGTTTAGAAAAAACGGTTGGCTCTGAGGCGTGCGTTACTTGGGAGTAAGCTTGGTGGTAGTCGGTGGTTTTGCTTTGAAGCAACCGTGCAACTCTTCCAATGGGTGAATCACGACCCTAGGAGGGTTTACTCAGAAGCAAGCCCCATTGCCAGCAATCAAGCTTACTCCCAGCTAAGGGATTGTGCTTTAGTTCTTCACATGAAAATCAGTGGGGTTCAACAGAGCTTAACAGGGTTACCTACACTGCTTCCCCAAAACTAGGTCTTAGGCTTAATGCTAATAATCGAGCCAGCGGCCCAGGCCAGCCTAGAAGTGTTGGGGCAGGCATTCTGTTTGTGCGTGCCCACAGAGAGGGCTCTGAGTGCCACCTCTGGCACCCGTGCCATAGGTTCGCCACCACTGTTCTAAGAGAACCGTGACTACCCCAAGGTCACCCAGCAGGCTTCATGTGCAGAAATGGGGAATCAAGCCCAGTTCTCCAGATAAGAGTTCACCATTGTTAACCAAGTAATACAGCTAGTGTAATTTTAACGAGTATGAATTTAATATTCATTTTTCCCAACTCCCTCATCAAAATGTGAGGGCACTGAGTTCCTTAAAATCTTCAGAATTTCCAGAAATTTTACATCATGCCCCCTTCAACTTTCATAAGCATTAAGAACCCCATCCAAAGAGGGAAATGAATCCACTCATGGGAGTGGCAGGGCAGCCATGCCAGTGGATTCACCCTCTCCAGAGCACTTACCCCAGCATGGAGGCGAAACCACCACTGTGAAGCCACTGCTGTCCTCCCTGGTGCTGGGACATGCACTTTCACTGGTGGCAGCATAGCATGGGCAGGCCGAGGGCATGGCTGGGGGAGGAGCAGATATTAGTCAGCTCCCTCCCAGCCATCTAGCATGTTATGCTGGAGGCTGCGAGGTGCAACTTACGCAACTGTTTTGAATGAGGACTGGGTCAGAAAGGGCTGAGTGAGCTCTGGTTTTCTTTTTCTTTTTAAAGGGCTTTTATCAAAGCCACATCTTTTAAAAGGGGCTTGGACAGATTTATGGAGGAGAAGTCAATCTATGGCTACCAATCTTGATCCTCCTTGATCTGAGATTGCAAATGCCTTAACAGACCAGGTGCTCGGGAGCAACAGCCGCAGAAGGCCATTGCTTTCACCTCCTGCATGTGAGCTCCCAAAGGCACCTGGTGGGCCACTGCGAGTAGCAGAGAGCTGGACTAGATGGACTCTGGTCTGATCCAGCTGGCTTGTTCTTATGTTCTTATGAATGGCGTAAGCCTATTGCATACTATGGGGCTTCTCAGTGGCGGGGAGGCTGTCATGCTTGTGAAACCTCACCCGCAGCTGGGAAGCCCCTTTGGCAGCAGTGGGGTAGGGCAGGGCAGCCACAGTGCCCCCTCCAACCCTCCTAAATTCATGGATTGTGCTGCCCTGCTTGTCTTCCCGACTATGCTTATGATAATATGTAACCTCTTTTATCACAAAAGCTGCTGCCCTAAATTCACTTACTAGAGAGTAAACCTCACTGAATGCAGTGGCCATAGTAGTGGATGTAGACAGGATCTTGAGATGATTGATGGCTGGTGCACTGGATCCTTGCCCTTTCTGGGTGTTAAAGCCATGCAAGGACCACATTAATGAACCTTTTCTGTCCATCATAAATCAGTCACTAACTCATGCCTTCCCCCAGCTGCTCAAGTTATTCATCTGCTACTTTAAAAAAATGTCATCCCTACAGAAAAAATCATGTGGTCAATTAGTGCCCAGTCTGTAATGTGACCTTCCAGGAAAAGGTGATGGAGAAAGTAGTAGTGAACCAGCGATAGGTCTTTTGGGATAACTCATGTGCTCTGGAGACCTTTCCAGTCTAATTTCAGGCTCTCATACGGGACAGAAACAGACCTGGTGGCCTTAGTTGATGATCTCTGTCTGAATTCAGACAAAAGTCATGCTTCCTTGCTTATTCTGTCTGCAGCTTTTGATAACAGTAGATGATGCCATGGAATGATGTCTGGAAGATGTCTGGAAGCAGAAGGAGGTATCAGTGGATGTTCCTTGGACTGGTTTAAATCATTCTTCGGGAAATGGAATCAAAGGTTTGCTGTTGGAGACCAGTTATTTTCAGTATGGGAACTGTCTTGTGGGGTTTCACAGGATACAATTTTCTCTGCTGTGTTATTCAATCCTTTCCTGGATAACCCCAAGCTAACCTGATCTCATCAGATCTCAGAAACTTAGCAGGTTGACCCTGGTTAGAATTTGCATGGGCAGTCTCCAAGGGCTGCATGAAAAATGAAGGCCAACAATGGCAAACCACCTCCAAAGTCTCTTGCCTTGAAAACCCTATTGAGTTGTCATAAGTCAGCGGTGACTTGATGGCACATACACATGCAAATGTTACCCAATCTTTATGTAAAGGCTTTAGGAGAAATCCTTCATAGCTTTGGAACTGGGTGCCATGAATACACTGATGGCAAATAGCTTTATATATCTCTTTCCAAATTCCCTGGAAATGTGGTAGAGTTCTTGAGACAATGCCTGACTGCTGTGATTAAATGACTGGAAGTGAACAACCTGAAACTGAATCCAGACAAGATGGAAGTGACATTGGTCAGAAAGGCAGCAATCTTGATTGGTACTGTGTTTCCCACTTTTGATGGGATTCAGCTGACCCTTTCTGGCTCAGCCAACAGTCTATAGAACATACTGTACCCACCACTGCTGTCGGAGATTCAAATCAATACATCTGCTTAAAACACTTTCTTGCAACACAGTCTAGTCCAGAATAATCACCCCAGCTTGATACAGCCAATGTGGCCACTTGGATCCACATTAAGCATAAGCATTTTATTGTCATTGTGCACGCACAACGAAATTTACAGCAGCATTCCTCGATGCACACAATTTCAGACTCATACATCATCCTCACTTTCCCCTTCCTCCACCCATCCCTACATAGCCCCAAACACATCAACACAAAGCAGCGGAGTTTAGCATAGCCACAGCTCTAAAGTAGAAGCTGTCTCTAAGCCTCTTTGTCAAGACTAACATCAAGACTAGATTACTGTAATACACTATACAAAGATCTCGACTTGAAGTAAACTCAGAGACACCAGCTAGTGTAGAATGCTGCATCTCAGTTAGTAACCAGAGCTAGGAGGAGAATGCATATCACTCCCATTCTGAAGTCACTCCACTGGCTGCCCTCCTGTCAATTCAAGGTACTGACTACTACATATGAAGTGCTTCAAGGCCTATATGTACAACTGCCTCTCCCCCATCCTCTCCCATGATTGGTTTCCTCAGCAGAGCAGGGTCTCTTTTAGGCCCCCCTCTGTAAATGGGCAAGATCAGCGTGGTGTAGTGGTTAAGAACAGGTGGATTCTAATCTGGAGAACCGGGTTTGATTCCCCTCTCCTCCACCTGAGTGGCGGAGGCTGGTGAACCAGATGTGTTTTTGCACTTCTGCGTTCCTGCTGGTTGACCTTGGGCTAGTCACAGTTCTTCAGAACTCTCTCAGCCCCACCTACCTCACAAGGTGTCTGTTGTGGGGAGAGGAAGGGAAAGGAGCTTGTAAGCCACCTTGAGTCTCCTTACAGGAGAGAAAGGTGGGGTATAAATCAAAATTCTTCTTCATCAACAATGGCCCATATGTACACATTCATTGCTGTGGTCTGCATCTCATGAAGTGGCCTGCCCTACTGACTTTCTGCAGACTATGCTAAACTGAATTATTCAGGAGGACTTTTTAATGCAGGTAATTAGTTCTGTAATTAGTTCTGTACAGTAACAAAATGTTTCAGAAAGTTGCCTTCTACTATACACCTGGGCATAGTACATACAGTCTATTGCTGTAAGTGTGATCCCTCTGTGTAATTTCTGCATCGTTTAACCTGACATGAATACTAGATTTTTGTCTCAGCTCAGAGTTCATATTTCTGCTTATGTTTAGGTTTCTGAAACTTAATGTTTATTTTGTTTACGTCCTGTCCTGTTGACGGCATTTGACTTACAGTGTGTAATTCGTCTTTGGTCTCAGTAAGAAAGGTGGACTGTAAATTGTGGCCAAATGTGCAGCGGCTACTGAAATAAGCACAGACACGGCTTGGATTGAAATAGGGCCACAGCCCTTTTTATTAAAACAATGCTTAAAGAAGCTGGGCGATCAAGAGGAGCGCATCTTCCTGCTGATCAGCCTTCCTGGCTGATCCAGCCTTCCCCCCTATCAATTGGGGAGGACAGAGGTTTTGGGCCATGGGGCATCCGCCCCATTCCCTGTGGCCCTGCCAGCTGGGGCATCGGGCTCGCCAGCAGAGGCCCTTATAGGCATGCTCCCAGAGCCCTTCCCCATTCCCAGCCTCTTATGGAGGCCTCCCTAGGCGGGGAGGTCCGGCCTGCAAGCTCGGTCCTCCCCCAAAAAGATGTGCTCCTCTGCTCAAACTGCCCCCAAAGGGCTGCAACGGATGGCTTACATCTCATTAAAGACAGTGTAACTTTGCTCAGGACACGAATAGATTCGAGTGAAATTTAAACGGAAGTCCTCTGCCAAAGGAGAAAATAACTCTAGTCAATGCGGTCTAAATGTCACATCAAACACCAATGTTGTGAGTTGACAATAATGACTTAGATCCACTGGAAGGTTTCCAGAAATGGAAGGTAATTCTTTCTGCAGTGCAATTTCTCTGCTTCCCCTCCCACTACAGTCCGAAATGCCCACTGAAATGCTGCTCCTAGAAGACAGGAGACTGCCAGTAAAAGCCAGGTGGGAGGAGCTGGAAGACTGCCATGCAGGGAAGGGGGGATGGTAAAAATCACCCCCCCACACACACTCATATGGAAATGCTATGGTGGATCCAAGCCAATGGCATTAATTACATGGTTTAATTGGGATTTAAGAAAATGTGAAGGCATATGCAAAGCTCTGAAATAGTAACAGAAGCATCACGGCTTTCTGAAAGAATTCCGCTTCAACTTCCCCCTGAATCATTTACACGGGAAGAAGTATGTGGCTTCTCTCACAGGTCTAGAAGAATCCAGAGACGTGAGACCATTTGGCATACATTTGCTCCAAGAGATCATTGCCCAGTATTTATCCACCAACTCTTGCTTGGGATATTCATTTACAAGGGGATTGATGAAAAGAGGCATAAAGTAGCATTTGTTTGCATGAGCTTTGTAAATGATTAGAAACTTGTCAATACTTCTTAGGGAACTACTCAAAGCTCCAGTCACAGATAATAAATACCAGTCAATGATTTTTCTGCCACTTCAGACATGTATACTGGGAAGCAGCTGGTCGATCCTCAGATATCTATCACTGCCAGGAAGTCTGAACAGGTGACAATGTACGTATTTCACATGTGTGTATTGCTTTGGTGTGCAAGAACCAACCCCTGGGTTTTCCAAGGTTCTGGGTTCATGCATATCACAGCTGTACATACAAGTACAATATGCTTGTTCAGAAAATATGGTGACTATGGGTATCAGAAGCTTTGTGGGTAAGGAGTGGCGGAGCAGCAGTGGCGTAGGAGGTTAAGAGCTCGTGTATCTAATTTGGAGGAACCGGGTTTGATTCCCAGCTCTGCCGCCTGAGCTATGGAGGCTTATCTGGGGAATTCAGATTAGCCTGTACACTCCCACACATGCCAGCTGGGTGACCTTGGGCTAGTCACAGCTTCTCGGAGCTCTCTCAGCCCCACCTACCTCACAGGGTGTTTGTTGTGAGGGGGGAAGGGCAAGGAGATTGTAAGCCCCTTTGAGTCTCCTGCAGGAGAGAAAGGGGGGATATAAATCCAAACTCCTTGGAAATGTGGAAGTGTTTTAATATAAATCCAAGCTTGCATTACTCATAATCTTGAAACAAGATGAGCAGTCCAGCACTTTCAATCCACTTTCACTTTGCACTTTGCAGCTGTGCGGAATACCAAAATCCACTTGCAAACAATTGTGAAAATGGATTGAAAGTGCATTTTTCTGCATGTGTGGAAGGGGCCTAGGACCTGCAAAACCCAACTTAAATTGTGGTATTGACATGCAACTTGCCTGGTGACCTTGGGCTGCTCATTTTCTCTCGGCTTAACCAACTGCACAGGGTAACATGGGAGAGGGGAGGTGAGGGGGATTTGAGAAAACAGAGGGAAACTGTACAAGGAAAACAAATGGGCAGTGCAGTTGTGTGGATGCTGGGAAATAATCCACTGCAGATGGAAGTCCACACCAGAGCAAAAAGCTTGTCTGGAAGCAAGGGCGTACTGCCCATTGGGCAAAGTGGGCAGTTGCCTAGGGCGCCCCCTTGTGGTGGGCACCAAAAATGCAGGGTTCATTTGTGGGGGGGGGGGTTTGGTATTTTAGTGGGTTTTCCGTTTTTGGCCTGCAGGGGTCGCTAGTTTTAGGCTAGCAGCACTAACATTTCAGGGGTGTTTTGGGAGACTCTCCTGATGCTATCAGCAAGGTTTGGTGAGGTTTGGTTCAGGGAGTCCAAAGTTATGGACTCCCAAAGAGAGTTATGGACTCCCAGTTGAGGCCATTGTTTCCAATGAGAGCTAGTAGGATATGGGGCTACACTTTTGAGGGTCCATAACTTTGGACCCCCTGACCCACACTTCACCAAACCTGGGTGGTATCATTAGGAGAGTCTCCTAAAGATAGCCTGAAAGTTTGGTGCTGCTAACTTAACAATTGCACCCCTGACAGCAGGCACCCCCCAAATTTCCCCAGATTTTCTTTTTAAATCCCCCCCTTTGGCATGGATTTAAAGGGAGAATCTGAGGTCCCCAGTTTAAACATTGAAAGTGATTCTTTTTCATGGTGGGGGAGAATCAACCTCAAAATAGCATCACTTTCAATGTTGTTTAAACTGGGAACCCCAGATTCTCACTTTAAGGTAGATTTAAAAGGAGAATCTGGGCTCCCTAGTTTAAACACCATTGAAAATGATGCTGTTTGGGGGTGGATTCCAGCAACACTTGTTTAAACTAGGAAGCCCAGATTCTCCTTTTAAATCCACCTTAAAGAGAGAATCTGGGGTTCCCAGTTTAAATAACATTGAAAGTGATGCCTTTCCCCCCAATTGGGGGGACTGGATACAACACCATAAAATGTTTTCATAGCAGTAATAAAACATTTTGAAAGCATTTTGAAAATGTTTTCAAAAAAAATATTTCTGCTGTGTGGCATGGCCTATTGCTGTGTTCAGATTTGTGTGTTGGGGCATGTTCTATCATGTGATGGTGACTTTGAAATGACCTGGTGAATTAAATCATTGCTTGGTCATGATGGGGGAGGGCGGCTGCCCATGGGGGGTGCCAAACTTCAGTTTGCCTAGATACGCCACTGGGCATAGCTACAAGGGGGCCGGGCGGTGCGCATTGCACCGGGCACATGCCCTGGGGGGGCATAAAACTCAAGTTTTGCCCAGGCCTCCAGTTTGCCTAGTTACGCCACTGTCTGGAAGACATCAGACAGAACTTTTTCATTCTCACCCCTAGCACAGGAACTTGGGATCACTCAATGAAATTGGATGGACAGTAGATTTAGATGATTAGAAAAGGGGAAGTACTTCATACAACATATTATTGAATTAAGGTTGGGTATAGCCTATTTTCTTAATGCCACCAATAATCTCTTCCAGGTCAAGTATATAGTTTGAAGATTGCAGACTTCCTACACTTTTGTGATCAACGCAACAATGCAACAAAATAAAAGGCTTCACTATATAATTAGTTCAAAAAAATCAATAAACCATGTTCAGTGTATTTGCACGTAAACACACACACACACACACACACACACACAAATTCTCTAACAAAAACAGAACCCTGGAGTTATTGCTTGCTATACATTTTACTGTGACAGAAGAGCCAATGATCAGAGTTGCCATTTTCAGTCCCAATTCAATTTATAATCCTATTTGATATCACTCAAGATGAAATAAAACTAATAAAACCACAAATCAGATTAATATAGTGTATTTTATTCCAAAGAAAGTCTTGTCTATTTCAGCAATAAGACTTTGTACGCCATTAAGACAAATGCTAGCACAGCACAGCATGGAATTTCACATCCTTCAAACAGTTGTACAACTTCAGCTAATAAGAAACAAATGTTCAGGTATGACATAATTGCCCTGAGCTGGATGGCCCAGGTTAGTCTGATAGCAGATCTTGGAAACTAAGCAGGGTCAGTCCTGGCAGAGGTGGGATCCAGCAGGTTCTCACAGGTTCCCGAGAGTAGGTTACTAATTATTTGTGCGTGCCGAGAGGGGGTTACTAATTGGTGATTTTGCCACGTGATTTTTGCCTTAGTTATGCCCCTCCTCTCAGCAGTAGCGCGCAGAACTTGAAGCAGTCTAGCAGGAGGTGCACCGGCGTGTGTGGCAGCCTGCGCCTGCGTGCATTCGTTTCCCGCCCAAGGACCAGTGCAGTGGCTGCGTCCTCGCCACAGCCCCGCCCAGGAATGCCCTGCCCCAGAATGCCCGGCCACGCCCCCGTCGTGTCCTGCCCAGCCCCATTGGCGCTACACCACAGTTTGAATCCCACCCCCATGGGAACCTGTTACTAAAATTTTTGGATCCCACCACTGAGTCCTGGCTAGAATTTGGATGGGAGACCACCAAGACAGGGAAGGCCATCGAGCCCAGTTGAGGCCAAGCAAATGATTGCTTCCCTTCAGTGACTGGAAGGACAGCAATTGGTGGGGGGGGGGGGTCGAGCAATGTTGAGACCAGGCAGAAGAGCCAGGAAAGAAGGGGAAGGTAATCAACAGGAAGTCACATACTTCCCTCTCTAAATGGTGGGATGGCCAGTACCACTGGAAGGAGAGGGGTTGAAGGTCAGGAAAGACCACCGCACTCTCCCAGGCACCTCTGGCTAGAGCCCATTTCACTGCAATCTGAAATGGCCTTTGCTGCTAGGCCATTCAATAAAATTCAATAAAAACATAGAAATACACCAATTCAATAAATCCAATTCAATAAAAACATAGTAATTCAATAAAAACACCAACAACATGTGACAACACAACCAAGGAGGAGAGTATTTGGATTACATCAAATAAAACAAAAAAGGCTGGCTGACAACCACAGAAGAAGGCAGATGAATCTCCCTGAAGAAGTTCCAAAATTTCAGTATGATGGTCAAGATTGCCACCCAGGTGGCTTCAGATGGCCAGGGCACCCAAATCAGGCAGAAGCACACCCAAGCTATGAACCTGCTCCTATAAGAGAAGTACAACCCCATCCTGAAGAGGAGAAATCCCAGTTCCTGGGCCAACCCTTCCCTTATCAGTAGCACCTCCAGTCTGTCAGAATTAAGCGTCAGTTTCTTAGCCCTCAACCATCCCGAAACTGCCTCATAAGTACAAAGTTTCCACAATTTTCCCCGTGATCTACTGAAAGGAGTGAAGTAATTTCTATCAATTCCTCACCATCCTTCTGTAGGCCTCCAGTTTACCTCTCCTGGTGTTCCTGAGGGCTCCCTGTCTTTTAGGAACATCATTTCGAGACGATCAGAAGGCTTACAGCAGGTCAGGAGAGCAAGTTCCAGTGACAGAAATGGCCTGCATGAGCAGAATATTTAGTCTGAATCCAACCCACAGCCTATTGTTACCCTCCTGCAAGGAATGGCACAGAGGGGAATATTTATGGGAGAGCTCAGCTGCCTGAATAGAGTCATTCCTCCATTTCTGCCATAAGAGGAAAGGAGACCACTGTGTTTTCGTATCCCACGATCAACTAAAACTCTTTTTCTTACTTAATTTGTATTACAATCACAGATCAGTAACCCTTCATGAATATCCCTGCTGCATACTCAAAATACTCTGAGAACATTTACGAATGTTAGACGGAAAGCTAGCAAATTCCACGCACGAATACGCGCACTGGTATACATTTGTTCGGTTCACCCTTTTTCACAAACCTTATCTTTTTTCAAAGGAGTCTTTTTAAATAGCCTGTCTTTACTCTTCCCAATTATCTGCAGCGTGACTCTAATTTGAGCACAACTGATCATGTGCCAGCAGTGGTTACTGGATACCCAGCTAAATGATGATAAACATTACTAGCCAACCTGACACTTGCAAATACATTAAAATGCTTCTTGTTCGAGGACATATTAGCAGTCTGAAAATAAAGGGAGCAGCTCAAATCCAATGAAAATGAGCCCTGTAGAAAGGGCAAGTTTGATTTTCAAGTACATTTAGTTTCCAGGATCACATTATTGTTAGTTTTGAGATTGCTTTGGAGAGGCCAGGATACTCCCCTCTGCTGAGTCATACCTCCACTTCTTGCCCTTCTATGAGCATAAAACCCGTATGATCATTCTTATCTAGTCCGCACACGTAACTAAGTTCGTGAATCATAAAAGATATTCCATATATGTGTAGGAACCAATTTTCTGTATCTGCTTTTCTATGGCATTACTTACGTGCCTAGCTGATAAAAGTCCGCTTAAAACGTTGTTCCATAACACACTTCTTTAGCCCATTCCTGGCACTGGAATGTCAGAGACCACAGAACAGAGATGCGTGATGCAAAACACACTCCTCCAAATCATGGAATGCAACAGGGGCCAGAGGAGAACAATTTGACTAAGCCCTGAGACAACCTGCAGTAAACAACACACTATTCGAGCTGGTGCCCAGTAACAAGCATTTGAACTGGGGCGTTACTAGTCGACTTAGCTATTGCCACACCATAGACAGCTTTAAAAGGGAATTAGACCACAGAGGACAGATCTATCAGAGGGTACTAGCCATGGCGACTTAGTGGAACCTTACCGTTCAGAGGTTGAGAACCTCAGAACCTCAGAGCTAGAAGGCATACCCCCAATACGCATGGTTGTCAACATCCAAGTTAATGTGGATAAGTTTCAAAAGCTCTCCTGTCTAACTTTTGTAAATGCAGAACAGCAGCAGCACATATTCTGTTTAAGGGTGCATCTGCACTAGCATGAAATGGTAGACTGGTTTTATGTCAGTTGCATGCCGATATGCAAACAGAAGAAGAGTTTGGATTTATATCCTGCTTTTCTCAACTGCAAGAAGTTTCAAAGCGGCTTACAAACTCCTTTCCTTTCTCCTCCCTGTTAGGTAACCCTGTTAAGCGCTGTTATGCCCCACTGATTTTCATGCAAAGAATTAAAGCGTGATCCTTTACCTGGGAGTAAGCTCGGTTGCCGGCAATGGGGCTTGCTTCTGAGTAAACCCTCCTAGGGTCGTGATTCATCCATTCAAAGCGTTGCACGGTTGCTTCAAAGCAAAGCCACTGACTACCACCAAGCTTACTCCCGAGTAATGCACACCTCAGGGCCAACCTTGTTTTTTCTAAACTAAAACCTCAGCATTCAGGTTAAATTGCCGTGTTGGCACTTTGCGATAAATAAGTGGGTTTTGGGTTGCAATTTGGGCACTCGGTCTCGAAAAGGTTCGCCACCACTGTCCTAGGACTTCCAGGATAGTGACACAGAAGCAGGCAGGCAAACCAACTTCCAGCGTCCCTTGTCTTGAAAACCCTATGAGGTTGCTATAAGTCAGCTGTGACTTGATGGCACACACACACAAACATATACACACAACATGAAACAAGAGAGAAAAGGGTAGAAAGAAGAGAAAGTCAGAATGTGAATGACAATTTATAAAAAGAAATCAGGGAGAGCTTAAAGAGAACAGGGAATGATTGAGAAGAGTCAATGTAATCTAATGGACACAGAGTGGCTCTTTCACCTGGGAGTTTTGGCTTTGTCCAAGGACTCACTGAACTTTGGCAAGTCTGTCTTGTTTGGACTCAGTTCTCTGTCAGTAAAATGGGCATGACTGTTGCCTACATCACAATTGTCTGGAAGATACATCATAATACAAAATGCGAATTAGCAGCAATTAGCAGAAGAGCAATTAGGGCTGCACATAAACTAAGCAATGGAGCTCTGAATCAGGAAATTCCCTGTTCAAGTCTTGCCTCACCATTTTTGTTTTGCTCTGTCTCCAGAAGATAAAGATTTTTCCATCAAAAGATGCTACATCTATTTTAACTTTTCATTTACGATCTTCTTTTACACTTGCCTACAAGGTGTCTCCCAATTCCTACAAAAACTGAATAATATCACCTACAAGCTTGCATTTTCTAAGCATCCTCTAAGCCATTTTTGTATTGGTTTACCATAGAAGGACAGATAAAATATTCAGATGGCATGTTTAAAGTACTTGAAAGGAATCACATGGCATAGCAAGAAAGCACCTAAATTATACCAGCACTGCAGACAGTGTAAAGAGAGCAGTGGTAAATATCTGTATGTGCGGCAAAATATCCAGCTTGATTTCCTATAGTGGCTACCTGCGGAATTCTATACAAACAGATGCCACTGAGCATACAAAACTTCAGTCAGTTCTTTGACATCATGGGATGAAATAGTACAGAATCAAAGGTATCTCAAGTGAAAAACGAGGAGAGGGTGGGAAAATCAAAGAAGCAGAAGCAAATAGAAGAAGAAAAGAGTTTGGATTTATACCCCCTTCTCTCCTGTAGGAGACTCAAAGGGGCTTACAATCTCCTTTCCTTTCCCATCCCCACCTTAACCCCTGTCAGGAGGGTGGGGTTGAGAGAGCTCAGAAGAACTGTGACTAGCCCAAGGTCACCCAACTGGTGTGTGTGGGAGTGCACAGGCTAATCTGAATTCCCCAGGTAAGCCTCCACAGCTCAAGTGGCAGAGCGGGGAATCAAACCCGGTTCTCCAGATTAGAGTGCACCTGCTCTTAACCACTACACCACTGCTGCTCCCTTCTAACATTTACATGGTGCTGTGGTCAGTACTAGACCAGGATCTGTGAGAGCCATTTTCAACTCCTCTGTCAGAGGGGCGGTCCATCACAAAATAGCTTACATCCTTCTCTCTTCCTGTTACGAAAGCTTACCAGGCGATCTTGAACAGCCACACGCTCCCAGTCTAACTCACCTCACACGGTTATTGTGAGAAAAATATGGAGGAAACGAGAATGGTGACGGCCATTTTTCAGACCCCATGAGAAGAAAGGTGGGTTATAAATGAAGTAAACAAATAAACAGACTTGGGAGGACTGATAGACTTAGTGAACCATCATATCATCTATCACAGTGGTGGCGAACCTGTGGCACTCCAGATGTTATGGACTACAATTCCCATCAGGCCCTGCCAGTATGACCAATTGGCCATGCTGGCAGGGGCTGATGGGAATTGTAGTCCATAACATCTGGACTGCCAAAGGTTCTCCACCACGGATCTATCACATAGCTAAACTCGGATGTTCCCTGGAAGGAAAGCATTTGATCATCCACAGAACCGAGCCATGCCAGGGCTTCCTTATAAATGCAATTCATAAGTGATGTCGATGAGGCTGGTTCCAGCTTGGGAAGGTTTTGTTTAATCATCAGAATGCTCTTGAAGGCCCAGTGCCAGTTATTCAATCCATTCTTTCCTCCTTCTCTCTTGAGAAATGGTGACGTGTCTTTGGAATGGTCACTGTGGGAATGTTTCCTGATACAACATCACACTGCCTTCACACAGGGTCACCGAGGGATAAATTATGACTTCATGTTTATATGTCCCTCCAGAGAATTACTTGACTTTTAATCAGAAGTTCTCATCTCTTTTACTTCTTCCAGGAAGGAGAATGCTGACTTTACAATCCAGTCATATTCTTGCTGCTTACCGCTATGAACCATAGATTTCGTACTTACCCAAAGAAAGTAAGAAAGGAACATGGTTTGGCAGAACCCTTAAAAGTTTTTTTCCCTTCTACATGGAGGATGAGAAAAATCTTAGCAAGACCTAGGCTCATTCCACACATGCAGAATAATGCACTTTCAAACTGCTTTCAGTGCTCTTTGAAGCTGTGCGGAATAGCAAAATCCACTTGCAAACAGTTGTGAAAGTGGTTTGAAAACGCATTATTTTGCGTGTGTGGAAGGGGCCCTAGTCATTCCTAAGACCAGATGATCCATCCAATCCAACCATCATATTTGATCTCACTTTTCCACTAAGAAGCATGCACAGTTATCCCTTCTCTTCATTTATCCTCATACAAATCTGTGAGGTACCTTAGGCTTAGAGAGTACGGCAGAGCCAAGACCATCTGGTGAGGTTCATGATGGAGTAAAGATTTTAACCCGTGTCTCTCTACAGACTAAACTTTGCACCACATTGGGTTTCATTTAAATTGGATTTTAAAGACAGAGGGGTTAAAAAGGGGTCTCCAATGCTGTGTTTACTAAAGAACCATTTCTATATTTACTAGAGGGCACCCAAGCCATTTAAACATGCATGAACCATTTAAAACAAATGGCACTGTGCATATTGCCACTAAAACTCTGCTACATTGTGGTTCCTTAGTTCTCAGTGTAATGCTACAATCTGGTGCATGTTTAAAGGTAAAGTTTCCCCTTCAGTCGTGTCCGACCCTGGGGTACCACTGCGAGCAGTGATTTCATAGGCAAGCCTGTTTTTGTGGGGTAGTTTGCCATTGCTTTCCCCAGCTATTCTTTACCCCCTAGCTATGAGCTCATTTACCAACCAAGGAATGGATGGATGGCTGAGTTGACCATGAGCCAGCTGCCGGGATATCTGACCCACAGGTGGCTCAAACTCCTGACCATGTGAGTGGCAGTGCAAGCACTTAACCACTACACCACACATGTCTACCAGGAATAAATCCCTAATAAACATGGCAAGAGCCAGGGTATCATCAGCACCCAAAAACAATAAATTGTTAGATTTGAGTCCGGTAGCACTTTAGAGGCCCGCAGGATTTTTGGAGTCTAAGCTTTCGACACTTAAAGCTCTCTTTTTCATATCTACTTGTAGCTCTTGTGGAAGGGCATTAATTGATAAAGCTGTATACATGGTGGGTGGCAAAGAATGAAGAACCACTGAATGAACAGAATCATTTGAAACAACAGACATTCTACAGAGAAAGGCAGAGGTGCGTTTGCACACGCCGAATAATACTCTTTCAATTCACTTTCAGTGCATTTAGCAATCATTTGAGAACTGACTTTGCAATTCCGCACAGTAAAATCCAGTAACAAAGTGCAGCATGTGTGAAAGCACCAGAGACAGAAGTCAACATGCCCACGTTTTTCCTACATTGTATCTACTACTGGGTCTAAGGGAAATATGCTTTTCTAGCAGGACCTTTTTGTCACTTGTTACTTTTCAGTGTTTTTGCTGACAAATTGGACCTTGTTCTCAGAAAAATAGCATGGCGAGCGTTGGATCTTGCCAAACCTGCTACAGCAATGCAAGCCAATAGCTGTCAAACGAGATGCCAGCACCCATAGAGTACTTCTCATCCAGTAAGGTAAATTAATAGAGAGAGAAAAATCACAACAATTAATTTCTCCACCTTCTTTCTACCCCCACGAAGGAGCCTTGGGGAACCCACCTAATATTTCACACTGCCATACTCTGCAGGACCTAGAATCCAATCTTCAACCGTAAACTGGCACGACAGGGGTTGAAGAACGGTCCACTCATTCACAAGTGCTTCTGGAGTGGAGTTTAAGGGCATGACTAGTTAACTAACCTTTGTGGAAAAATCTCAAAGAGGCACCTCCAAATCTGAGGTATATTTGTCACAGAGCACAAAAATCCAAGTTTGTCATTAAGAGCCCATTTAAGAGGGTGACAGCCAACGGTCTTCTGACCGAGGGGTTCCTAAGCTGATTACATAACGTTTACAATTGTAAGAAGCACAGATAAAGTGTCCGCATAATAACATAAACGCTTGAAGCAACTAGGAGGTGAAGAGAGAAATGGGGGTCTTGAGGTGCTCATCCTTGTCTCATAACTGTTCATAATCATTATTGTCTGTCAAAGGCTACTAAATGTTTCAGATCTCGTTTCTCAGTTCATCATTTGTTAGCCAGAACATTTCTACATTTGGGCAAAATCAAAGTAAAATGATTAAGGGATGTTTCTTGGAAGATCGGTGGTTTTGGCGGTTGCTTTAAATAAAAGCCGGAATCAACCAATCTTTGCTGGCTACTGCCTTCTTCCTCATAATTGTTTGAGTATACAGATTTCACGCCAATTTAGTTTTATATTTGACGCAAAGGCAGAGACTGCAGTGATCGCTGGTGGTCGAATTGGGGTTTGGAATGTGATCAGCAGCCAATTTCCACTGCCTCGTTAAAACACAGTTAGAAATTTTTTAAAAAAAAATTAATAAAGCAGCACATCTTGATGTGAAGGTTATACATCCACAGGGTTTTTTTCACTGACCCTGGGATACTATTGCTTTAAATCCATCTCTAGACTACTATTTAAATCCGTGTTGCTCATGCAGGACAGACCTCTGCAGTGTGAAAGAATTCTGAAGGACTTAATTGATATCTGAAGGTGGAACCAACTCTGTGTCCCTCAAGAGCAGCAAGAAGTCGCCAGTGAGAGAAACTGACTAGCCCCGTTTCCCAATCCTCCACTTTCCGCTCTCAAAACACAAAGAGATGTAGGATGCTCAAGATGCCAGCCTTTCTAACCCTGTTTCAACCCAGAAGACACATTTCCTACCAGAAGGACTATTTATTAAAGAAAGGTGATCAAAGCTATTTCTAGGAGATCCCCCCCCCTCATGCCCCAATGGTGCCTTCCTCACCATTACGCAAGAGCAATTTTAAAAATCTGTGTTCTGTCCAGGGAAAAAAAAGTTCGCCTCAAACTAATTTTGAAAATCCCTCTCCTCCCCCCTGTTTTTAAACCAGTTATAGAGCTAGACACAATTGACAGAATCATGTAATGATGAAATGAAGTTCAGCTCAAGAGTATGTGCCTGTCTTAAGTTTCCTCATGCTTTAGTGTCTACTTACACAGCTTGGACAGCATGGCTTAGATCGCCCGTGCACTGAGTCCCAGAACAACCCAGAGAAGTTCCCGCACGGCAGTCCTCTCTGGACTCAGTCCGGGCTGGCATAAATAAACAGCATCTTGTCCCCACCCCACCCTTCCTTCCATGCAAGGATGAAGAGGACATGTACCAAGGGCGACTATACTTCCCTCCCAACCTCCTAAACGGCCCACAGTTGTTAAGAGGGTCGTCAGATCAGCGGTAGAGCCTCTTGGTCCCGGGTTCGATCCCCGGAACGAGCCGTGACAGCAAGAGACCCTGCGGAGCAGCTGCCAGTCAGAGTCGGGCAATCCTGACCTTGGCCTGACTCGGGACCAAGCAGCAGCTCCCATGTGTTGAACAGCACAGCAGGGGACGGAGCGAAGTTTGGTGTGCGGGGACGGGGCGCGTTAAGCAGGAGCAAGGCGGGCGGGCAGGGAAGGAGAGAGCCCCGTGGAAAGTTTGGTGCAGCCCCAAGCTCTGTCTGTTTGCGGAAGCGAAGAGATGCAATCGGAGGGGTCGAGGCAGGCAGCGAGGGGAGCGCAAGCCGTCCGCCCGGGGAGGCGAGGAAATACCTGGCACGCAGCGCGATCCCGGAGCCAGGGCAGCCGCAGCGGGTCGCCTAAGGCGCAAGTCCCCCGGAGGAGCAGCCGCTGCTTTGCGAGACACTCGCCACGAGTCGCGGCCAGGGAGGGGAGGAGGGCGGAGACGCTGGGGAGGGGACGGGGCGGGCTTAGCCGAGGCGCCCTCCCTTCCCCGCCGGACCCCCCGCCGCCAGCGGCACTGCGGGGAAGGCAGGCGGCCAGGGAGGAAGGAGGCTGCGCTCCGGAGCAAAAGTGGACCCTGCTCCCTACTGCAGCTGTGGCCCCAGTCTGGTTTCAGCAGCTGGGAAGCAGCGGGAGCCAAACCGGTCTGCCGGCTCAGGGGGACCCTTAGACTGCCCTATCCCCGAAGGGCTCAGCGAGGTGTTTTTGCGCGCCCCCCCCCCCCCCCCCCGCGCCCGGTTCAGCCAACAAGTAGCCGAGGACAGCGGCTCCATCGTGATCCTGCGCCAACAAAACCCGGACTGGGACAGCGGGAGACGAAAGGGGCGCGTTGGAACGCGCTGACCTTCGGCACGCTTTGGAAAGTCGACCCTGCAAGAGCGACGTGCAGAGCGAGCGGCCGTGGGAATACCCTTGGCGCAGCCGGGGAGGGGGGCAGAGAGGTGCTTCGGCAATAGGTGGCGGTCCCCTCGCTCAACCACCAGCCCTCGTCTTTCCTAGGCGGATGAAGTAAATGGAGTTATCTATCTCCCTTGCCCAGATGTTAGAACACCTGGATGCTTCCCCTTCCCCAGTTTTCCCCCCAGCCGTGGAAAACTGTGCTCTGAACCACTGCAGTTGCACAAGAGGCGGTGTTTCTCCCCTATGCTGAGAGGAAGGGAGCATAGTCAAGCCCCCCACCCTTTACTGAGGTGTTTTAAAATGTTAAAGGCACCCCCAGGCTGTTTCCTACTGCAGCAAGGCCTTTCTTGTCCTCCTTTAAGTTTGTATGATTAATCCAGCTGCTGAAACAAGATTGGGGCCACAAATGCATTTTACAGTAAGGGGGGTGGTGAAAATTGTGCACCCAGCCTCTAGACTCCCCCGCCCCCCCCGCACTTCAGCAAAATAGAAACCTTGAATCAATACCGCTGTGCAGACAAGTGGTCCTAACAGTACAAGCACCGGAGATCACGCAGCCTCATTCCCACTCTGTGCTCATGAATAATGGAAGCAGGTCTGCCTTTTCAGTTTCAGGAATCCAGATGAAATTCTTGCCGAGTAGTTGCCTCTCCCCACATCCCTAAACACAGCAGTTGGGGGCAGCTGGGAGATGACTGAGCACCGGCTGGAGTCTTTGGAATAGTTGCCTTATTTACAGACCTGTGAGCAAAACACAGGAAGGGCAAATGTAACTTCTACAAGCAGGCAGCGTCATCCAAGCTGTACCCCAAATTTTGCTTGGGGGCAAATTCATTGGTGATCTGGGTTCAGAATTTAGGATTCCTTCCAAAATTCCAACTTTAGAATATCTCCCTTGATTTGTTTCTAAAGTGGGAAAAAATGTTTTCCTTTTCTTTTCTTTTTAATTCCAAATTTGGTATAATGGAGTGCATGTGGAGAACTCCAGCCATCAGATCCTGTGCATCTTCTGCATTATACGCGGGATGTGGAGTTAAATAAAACACTGCAAACGAGAGTTCACACACTGTTGTCAAGATTCTTTGGGGCTATCCCCACTACAGAAGGGAGCTAAGGTCGACTCGGTTCCCTTCAGTGGAGGGCGATTCCAGGCTGTCCCCACAGCAACTGAGTTGGCCCCCTGGAACCGAGCTAAGTGGGCGGGATCATCTTGGTGCCTGTTTCGCTCCTTGATTGTGATTGGAGCTTGTGTTACAGCGGGAAAAGGGAGCGTTCTTTTTTTTCCAGTTTTTTCAGTTTACAGTTACATGCGCTTTCTGCCCGCCATGACTCTCCCGTTCTGCGCTTGCCACAAAAGCGGCTCATGATTGGTTGAACGGATGAGGTGTCATTTCGATGCTTCCCCGCTTCGAAGCAGTATCGACCTTGTTCCGGCAGAAAAGTGTAGTTCATAACTGCGACAAGGATGTCGCAGTTCTGGGGGGGAGGGGGGGAACTGAGACAAAACAATGTTGAGCTCGGTGGCAGTGGGGATTCACTGAGGCAAACCTAGGTAGAAACTAGTTCAACTCTGTCAGTGCAGAAAGCCCCTTTGTGTGGAACATTGTACTGATACATAGGAGTACATGCAGATGATAACGGTTGCACAGTCTTATCTGCACTATCACCTCTCCTGTAATATTCTGCCACAATAACATCACTTCTCTGAGCCAGTTTAATTGAAATTAAGAAATGGAATACTGTGCAGATTGAAATTGTAGGTGATCGGAAGAATTAAACTCCCAAATCCACATTTCCTTAGGGGAACCTTCAGCTGGTCCGGAATGTAGAGGCGCCGGTCCTAGCAAGGGTCTCGTGGAGAGCCCATACACAACCAGTTTCCACCAGCTCTACTGCTCCAGATTGAGTACCAGATCAAGTTCAAGGTTCTGGTATTAACTTTTAGGGCCCTAGATGGTCTGGGATGATTGTATCTTTAGCACTGCCTTTCCCTATATACCCCTCAGAGAATGTTACACTCTTGTCGGTGGTCTCTGACCCTATAGTAATCCACCTGTCCTCGACCAGAGGCACGGGCTTTTCAGCCCTGGACCCAACCTGGTAGAACTCTCTATAGAGACTTGTGCCCTTTGGGATTTTGTACAGTTCTGCAGGGGTTGTAAGACTTGAGATGTTCCATCACACCTATGGTTGAGGACAACAACAGAAATATATCTTGAGCTTATCACCCTTCCTTCCCTTCCCTTTCCATTCATTCCCTTCCTCTTCCCTGCCTCCCTTTTTCCCTGTTGTTTTCCTTCCCCTACTGTGTCCATCACTCTGGAAAAATAGGATCATGGCTATTTGTCAACCCCATACCAACATTCACTGGGTGGCCACTGCTAATTGAATATACTCCTTAAGGTAGAACAGGTTAGTTCGGTGCCAATTGTATCTAAAATACGTGTATCTAGCTTTTATTATTCTAATTGTGTTAAAAATTGTGCATGTGTGTGTTATTAGCCACCCTGAGCCCTGTTCCTGGGGGAGGGCGGGGTATAAATTAAATAAATAATAGTTCTGAAGTTGACTACCCAGGTCAGTTTTGACTCTTCATACCAGGCATGCTGGCATTTAATTGATTTACTTAGAGTCTTTCCTTTCCTCATCTTTCTGCTGGCACACCTGGGACCCAAGGTGGATAATTTGAGAGGCTCCGTTACAGCTGCTTTAATTTCTTTTGCAAGTTGCTGCTGCAAAGTGCTGATTTGTATGAGGGGGAAATTAATAGTTCCACCTGGGCTCTTTTCACACCAATTGACAGAAACACTGCTACATCCCTGTCGCTAACATCGCCCACCGGCGTAGCTCCAAGGGGACAGGGGGGGTGCACGCGATGCACCGGGTGCACACCCCTGTGGGGGTGTGGTGGGGGTGTGGTGGGGGCGTGGTGGGGGGTAGAGGACGCACCAGTGCACCGGGCTCTTTTCCCCCTTGCTACGCCTCTGGCATCACCTACTTCCCACTTGTCGCAGTAGTGGTAAGCTCCAGATGAAGGTCTGCTGGGTTTAGCTGGTCCCTGTGTAGATAGTCAAATGCACATAACGGAGCCAGGTGTAGCTGGAACTCAGGGGTTTGCAAATCCAAGGGAATCCATACATTTGGAGAAAACGTATGTTTTTAAAAGGAGCAGCAGTGGCATAGTGGTTAACAGCAGGTGTATTCTAATCTGGAGGAACCAGGTTTGATTCCCCGCTCTGCTGCATGAGCTGTGGAGGCTTATCTGGGGAATTCAGATTAGCCTGTACACTCCCACACATGCCAGCTGGGTGACCTTGGGCTAGTCACAGTTCTTCTGAGCTCTCTCAGCCCCACCTACCTCACAGGGTGTTTGTTGTGAGGGTGGAAGGACAAGGAGATTGTAAGCCCCTTTGAGTCTCCTACAGGAGAGAAAGGGGGGGGATATAAATCCAAACTCTACTTCTTCTAAAAGTAATTTGGGGCTTACATTAAATACAAAAATAGCAATGGAACAGGTCAACATTGTGCAGGGGTGTAAGAGTTGGACTCCTTCCCTCCACGCCATGTTCCTGATTTAACCCCACCCATCGATAGGAAAAGATATATTTAACTTGGTAGCTGCGTGTTTTCTCTTGTACAGTAAATACTAGAAGGAGTAAAAGGATTAAAGTGGAAAAATGGCAGAGAGATCAATGTTAGCCTCCCCTCACTTGTGCGCTGCATATTGGATCGGGTTCACAGTCCTGGCAAACACTACGAGATCCTGATTTGTTTATTTCTTCAAGTAACGTTGTGCTGCTTTTCTTCTGCTAATTAGGGCTCAAAGCAGCTTACAAAGTTAAACAAGAAGACAAAAAGATCCCCTCTGACATTTTGTACATGTCTTCATCCAGATATTTCAAATGAGAAATAGTTACTGCTTGTAGACAAGGCAGTGTGGTCTTATGCAAATACCCAAACTCCCGAAGGATCAGTTCCTAAAGCTTTAGAGTGAAACACGCAGCAGGGCATAGCAGCTCCTTGAACTTAACTGCCAGGAAGATGGTACAGGTGGAAATCAGTACCCTTGACAGAATATTCTCCCTGAAAGAGAAACTGATCATTGATTTCTCTAATTACATACAATTTGGTGTTTACTTTAGCTAACTAGCTGAATGCTCCTCTCTCTCTCTCTCTCTCTCTCTCTCTCTCTCTCACACACACACACACACACACACACGCACGCGCGCGCACGCACACACACACACACACACAGACACACACAGAGTTCCCCAAACTGTGATTTCTCACATACATGTGTGCTTGCCCTGTGGGAAAATTGCTCATGAAAGAAACATTAAACATCTTTTGTTTCCCTCACTTCTATCAAGGAACAGTTTAGCCAAAGCAATAGTGATAGATGAACTCCAAAGACTCAAGACAGAGCAAAATCACAGTAGTAGAAATGGAGCTTCTAGAACTTTTTTCCAATCTTGTGTTTATGTCACCTGAGGCCAGGGGAAAATAAGGATAAGCCACAAGAGCAAGGAAACCCAGTGCACTTCATGGCCAAAGAGAAGGAGGAGAGTTTACACCAGGAGAGAGAGGGAATCTGAGAAAGGAGAGCTCATTTGCAAAATTGGGGAAGCCTGTTTGTGTGTGTGGAAGGGAGGGGAGAATAATAACCTTTTTTCATTTTTTTTCACCACCACCACCACCACCACCTCCTCCTCCTCCTCCTCCTCCTCTTCTTCCTCTTCCTCTTCCTCTTCCTCTTCTGCTTCTTCTATGCTTTGTGTATGTTCGTTGCTTAAATATATATTTCTTGTTTTTATTCTTTAATAAAAACAATTTTCATTGTACAACTGACTACTTGTTTGAGAGTTTTCACCCAGGACTATCTTTGTATACATAGGTTATAGATCCCTGTTACCCTCTCTTTCTCCTTGTCTCCAGTTAATTCTTCCTGATTAAAGTGGAGACTGCCTACTTAGAATAACTGTTGTATTAGCAGAGTGAATTAGCAGAGCAAATAATAAGGCATACGAGTGAGTTGTTTTGTAGAACTTTACTAGGTAACAAATGAATTCACACTAAATATAGAAACAGCAAACTCTATGCAAGTGTTCAGTCTGGGTGTCTGTGCAGTCCGACTGTGCCTGTTTGTCTGCCTTTCCTCCTTTGCCAGAAGAAGAAAGGAAAGAGACCTTTCCAGAAGTTGATTCTAGTCATGCGACTTCAGCAGTTAACTCTTGCAGGCACTTGTAAAATCCTAACAAGAAGGAGGAGGAGTTGTTTAGATTTATATCCCCCTTTCTCTCTTGTAAGAAGACTCAAAGGGGCTTACAATCTCCTTTTCCTTCCTCCCCCCCTCACAACAAACACACTGTGAGGTGAGAGAGCTCCAAAGAACTGTTACTAGCCCAAGGTCATCCAGCTGGCATGTGTTGGAGTGCACAAGCTAATCTGCTTCACCAGATAAGCGTCCACAGCTCAGTGGCAGAGTGGGGAATCAAACCCAGTTCTCCAGATCAGAGTGCACCTAAGAGAAAAGGGAGGAGGTTGGATAGGGTTTCAGGGATGAATGATAGTTGTCAGTCTTGAAGAATGTCCAGGGAAAGCAGCACTGAAAAGGAAAATGACCAGTAGTTCTAAGAGCAAAAGGAAGAGCCCATACCGAAGTTGGGAGCATGCACAGATCCAGCACGAACAAACACACACACTATGAATGGCCAAAGGGCCAACATTTATATCCCAGAATTGGTCCTGAGGCAGTAGGAGGTGAGTTGCCAAGAAAGCCATGGACATAGAATTGATTGCTTTTCTAGGGTTCCAACAAAAAGAGTTGATGAGTCATCAGGACCCAAGACAATGCTTGAGCTATTTTCCTGAATACTGATTGATTGCTGAAATGGATGCAGATAGAGTAAGTGTAACGAACTAGCAAAGTCCAGGCCAAAGTAACCGTTCTCAGTTCTTTATTGTGCTGGCAGTCATAGTCAGATACAGGCAATGCGAGAGCCTCAGACCTCTGATAGTAGATTTTACACAGTGGCATTTCACGTTCCCGCCAATACAGAATAAACAAAGCAAATACTCAAAGCAATACAGAATAAACAAAACATAGTTTCACACAGGCAAGTAGAGATAACCTACAAGCAAAAATCCCCATCCTAGGCAGAAAGCCAGTAGCAGCTGGCGGCCACCTCCCAAGGACAGATCACACACTAACCACATCCTGACAGTAAGTAATGGTCTACTCAGAGCATGGACTAAAATACCTTATGGTGACACACACAACAAGGATTAGTTAGCCCCATTTTCCAGCCAGGCACACCTTGGTGCTGGTGGAAGAGGTCAGTGATTCCCCCACCAGCACTGTACTACATCACCCCAATGCTGTGCACTGACAGAACACTGCTTAATAGGTGAAAAATGGATGCAACTCATTCTTAACCCAGAAGAGTTTTAAAGCATAAAATGCATTCAAGAGGAAAATCAATCTAGCTAGTATCTCTACTGCCATTTTCCCTGGGAAGTACCTCTGCTGTAATAAGTTCTGCACTCTAAAGAGACTACAGCAGAATTGAAAACAGACTTCTTTGTGACAATACAGGACTCACTGCTATCTCACAACTGTTCTAAGAGTAACTTTGGGACTCAGGGCAGTGCTTGGAATATATCTGGAATATGCAATGAATTTTTTAGAGCTCCAAAATCAGTTCTGGGACCGATTATAGACTAAATTTAAAAAAAGTTTAAAAACAGCTTAAAACAATTTAAACAAGGGAGTTCCTCTCATGGTTCCTACGGTCGCCATCTTTGATTATAGACTATTGGTATATATTCATTGAAAAATAATGCAGATCACAAAACACATTTCTCTTGCATCGTATCAGAAACAATGCTTAGGTGCAACTTGTAGGGTTGCCAACTCAAGGTAGGGAACTTTCAAGGTAGGGAGATTTGGAGGTGGAGCCTGAGGAGGATTGAGGGAGGATATGGAGAGGGCATGAAAATTATACTATAGAGTTTGCCCTCTGAAGCTGCCCTTTTCTCCCAGGAAATTGATCTCTATGGTCAGGAGATCAGGCATAATTCTGGGAGTACTCCAGGCTCCACTTGAAGACTGATAAACCTATGTGCAAGCCTTTTAAAAACAACATCATCCCCCCACCCCTTACAACTAACTGAAAGACTTTCAGTCATATACTATGAGCAGCAGTGGCAGCAGTGGCGTAGGAGGTTAAGAGCTCGTGTATTTAATCTGGAGGAACCGGGTTTGATTCCCAGCTCTGCCACCTGAGCTGTGGAGGCTTCTCTGGGGAATTCAGATTAGCCTATGCACTCCCACACATGCCAGCTGGGTGACCTTGGGCTAGTCACAGCTTCTTGGAGCTCTCTCAGCCCCACCTACCTCACAGGGTGTTTGTTGTGAGGGGGGAAGGGCAAGGAGATTGTAAGCCTCTTCGAGTCTCCTGCAGGAGATAAAGGGGGGATATAAATCCAAACTCTTCTTCTTCTTCTATACTTAGTTGGAACTGTAATGATAAATAATGGTTGTTAGGCTTGGGAATTTGGATAGTTCTAAGGTTCAAGACACCTATCAGGGAAAGAAGGGAAACCAAATCTTTCCAATGGAAAGAAATGGTTTCCATGTATTTGGAATTACTCTGAATCCCTTTGAAGATTGTTAAAAATCTTTGAAGGCTGCCAGTAGATATTTCAGATTTTTCAGCACCTCTCAAGGGATGACAGTTCCCATCTACATGGAAGCCGTGCTGATATCTTGGTTTTGAGAAACCCTCCTCAGATGGTTCATATGTATTTAGCTCATACTCACCACTCGCCAGTCCTCTCTATTTTCAAATATCTCCTACAGAATAAATCCATCAGATTCAGTTGATCTTTGAAGCATTTCCTAGTTCCAACCACGTAACAATATTTGCTTGTAATGCCTTTGTGTGCATTCATTTGATGGATCAAAAACTTTGGTACCTTCAACACTTTTTCTGAGATCCTATACAACTGGGGAGGGGGGAGTTCCCTTCCTTCCTGTATTTCAGAACACCTCTGATCATTATTCCTTAACGCTAACATGACTGATTGGCTTTCTGGTTCCATCCGCCTACTGCTTTAAGCAATTAAATGGGTTTATGATCAAGATATAAATGCCAAAGGCACAGATGCTTTGCTTTGGGGGAAAAGTGTGGTGTGTGTATGTTCCTGACTGTTCCTCACAATGTTACTGCATTTCTTATGAGGCACTAAACATCTACAAAAAATGCACTTTTCCCCTATTTTACATCATTAATATATTCCATAATATATTTCAGCCTTGCTGAGAATCGTGTCTCTCCCACCCACCCCCAACACTACCATGGGGATTTCTTTGCTTCTCAAAGCAACCACGATAAAACAGAGACTTTCCTGTAGATCAGAAATTTGATGCAATCAGTGCAGAAGCATCAAGCACCATTGCGGGAGCGAAAAACCCCTCCCGGTAGACATCTAGATGTTTGGAAAGGAAAATTAAAAACAAAAACTTTATCTCAGTTTTTTTTTAAATGGTTTGTCTTACCACACCATTACTGCAACAACCAGAGCATATAAGGGGAGACAAATTAGCAGAGCTTGATGAGAAAAGTGACAGAGTGGCAATTAAGTTGAAAACAGACACATTCCATTAAGGCTACAGGCCTATATTGCCCATATGTACTCCTTCCACTCAGCATATAGGGCAATCTTTCGAGATTTTACAGCCCTCTAATTCTTCTCGTCTCGCCATCATCAGCTTCATTGGTTAGCAAGTATTCACAAGCCTTCATGGAACATTTGGCTGTGTCTCATTATGGTATATTGTAAACTCATTCACAGAAAATGAAGATCTAAAGATCTTCAGTGATGGGATTTTCTTTCTGCTTCCATCTACTTAAATGCCTGCTCATAAAATTCTGCCCAGCATCAATGCTTTTGGTATTTTTATTGTAAAGTTGCTTATTATCCTGTTACAGAAACATTTTAATCATCACTTTCCAGAACAAATAAGCCAGAAGGACAGTCGGTAAAAGTTCTTGATATAGCAGTTACTACGTAGAAAATCGGAATAGAGGCACTTTTGTTTTCACCGTTCTTTGCTTGTCGGTTTTTACTCACTTTGATGCTTTGTGTAGAAAGAAATGAAAGAAGGCAAAATTGGCCATTTTGACATAAGCCAAATGCCTTTGGGATCCCATCAGAGGTGGGCTGCAGCCTATTCGCACCTATTTGGTAGAACCGGTTATTAAAATTTTCTCAGTTTGGAGAACCGGTTGTTAATGATTAACTCCACTAGGGACAAGGGGGTAATCTCTGTCCCTGGGTAAAACAAATCTCGTCAAGTGGGAAATGCAAAATCGCCCCCCAGGGCCCCCTGCAGCCCCCTTCCCGCCATGGCACCCCACCCCTACCCATCACCCCACGGCGCCCACCCCCACACACTTACCTTCATTTCAGAGCGAGATGGGAATTGGCAGACAATCCCTAACTTGTTTCTTTTCTGCAGCAGATAGCTTTTGCTCTTAACAAAAATGGCTACAGTAATAGCCAAGTAAAAGGGAACTGCACCTGGGGCGCATGTGCCCTGCGTCCTTGCCACAGCCCCACCCAGGAATGCCCCGCCCCCGGAATGCCTGGCCATGGCCCCGTCGTACCCCGCCCAGCCCCACTGGCGCTATGCCACTGTTTGACTCCCACCACCATCGGAACCTGTTATTAAAATTTTTGGATCCCACCACTGGATCCCGTGAACAGGATTCATTTCTCCAGACCCAATGTAGACACTTCCTGTCTTACAGTTGTGCTAACACTGCTACAACATAGTTGGTAATGATGGCCATTTTGTCCCTTAGTTCGTTTCCGCATGGTTCAGATATCCCAGGGGCTGGGTAAAGCAAGGGAAATATCCCAGTTTGGCCAAGAAGTTTGCATGGTCCTGGCCCTAAAACAGGTTTGTCCCGCAATATTTCCATTATCCTGTTTTTTTCAAAAATCACCAAAATGGCAACCTTTTCAAAAATCCCACATTGAACCCAGAACCGTGCAAACACAATGAGAGCAGAACCAGTTTATTTTTCCCGCCCTGCCGCCTGATCTCCCCACCCTGCCACTCACCCCAGATCTCCCCCCCCCGGTGTCATCCCAGTTTTCAACTCTGCTGAGCTGCCAACAGTTGCAGCCCCCCCCCTTCCCAAAACATTCCCCCAAGCACGTTTTCTGCTCATGGTATCTATCGGGTGCCATTTCCCTGGGTTCATTGGGAGTGGATTCCCAAAATGTCCCCGTTTTCTTTTCCATACATGTACCGGTTGCTTGGAGTGGATAGCTACATTTGGGCCAAATGTTAGTGGTCATATCATGGGGGGGGGGATCTCTCTTTTCCACAAAGGCATGAAAATGTGAGTGGGAATGTGATGTGATGCTGTACCCCCCCCCTTTTTTTTTTGCTGCCTCTTGCCTACACTGGGCCCTATCCAGAACTGGCTTTGTTTTCCAGTGCTTGCTGTGGGTTGACCAATCAGAAGCGCAGCCTTTTTGTGGGGGTGGCAACAGCCCAAAACAAACTTTGGATAAGCAAGGAGGGAAAACAAGGAGTACTGGTTCAGCATGTGGGGAGAGGATGGGATCCCACCATTAGTACAACAAACCGTGCAACGTATGTGTTTACCTAGAACAAATCAACGTGTTGCACGTCTGACCACATTATACAATTTAATAAATATCATATAAATACTACCTCTCAGTTTGCATAACTTACAATAATATACATATCAATGGTTATCAACTCAATCAATATTGCAGACTTTGCATTATGGATTGAGTTGATAACCATTGATATGTATATTATTGTAAGTTATGCAAACTGAGAGGTAGTATTTATATGATATTTATATGATAGTTATTAAATTGTATAATGAGATCCCACCATTAGTCCCATGGGCCCTATTTGCATATTCTAATAGAAAAGCATGGCCCTGAGGATACTTAAATCCAGAGATTGGAGCAATGAACAAAGTTTTTTTTTTCAACAAACCTGAAAATTTTTTCAGATTTGCAGAAAAATCTGAAATCTTTTTAAAAAGGGGTGTTTTTTAATAGATAACGGAAAAGCCTATAAAAGGCAGGGGGAAGGGTAGGGCCATTTCCAAGGCTGCTTTGGCCTTTGACGGATAATTCTTTGGGTCAGGCTCAGCAGCAACCACTGGTCAATTTGATACCACTGGAACTTCATTATTCACCTTGGCCTGGGTGCTTGTCACTTTTTAAGAACAGATACCCCACAAGAACCAGTGCAGTGTAGTGGTTAGAGTTTCAGATTAGGACCTTGAACCCCCATTCTACTATGGAGACTGACTGGATGACATTGAATCAGTTACATATTCTCAGCCTAACAACCCTCACAGGGCTGTTGTGAGAATAAAATGGAACAGTGGAGAATGATGTGAGCTGCATTGTGCTTCATTGTGGAGAAAGGCACAATATCTGAAGGGCTGATAAAAGGTACATTGGTGAGTGAGTAGGGATGAGGATATGAGAGTTGCTAGGATGAAGGAAAGTCAAAATAGTGTGGGGAGGTAATGCTGGTCACAGTGAGGTGCCCCCCGCAAATCTTTGCATGTCTGTCACCCCTCCCCACCCAGCGCACGCAAATAGGCCCAGCTCAGTTGGTGCCACACAATTGGATCATAGTTTTTCTATGGAGAGGCTGTCAGTAGGATGAAATGACAGCTGAAGAGAAGAGGGCAAATGAAGGTAGGTAGACTAGTGGGTAGAAAGGACAGAAGGACATGAACCACTAAAATGTCAAGGCTAGGGGATTTCAGGAAAAGGAAAGAGGGAGAAGTTAGGGAGGTAGAAATGAAGTGCCCTCCAGAAATACTTGTGCATCCCCTACTTGTATTCCTCGGGGATTGGGCGGTTTATAAATCCAAATAAATAATTAATTAATTATAAATAAATAAATAAATAAATAATTTTTACCCATTACTATATACAGTTATGGATATTACTGTCACAGAAGAAATTAGATGCCTCCTGCTCATAACTTGCTACGATGACTCTTCCAGCAAAAATCTGACGCGTCACTTTCCAGGTGGTGTGGGGGTTCCAGTTTATGCAAGACTGCAGACATGTTTGTGCAGCATCTGGAAAAATTAAAACAATTCATTATATTCTGAGTGTACAGCAAAGTCATAAATAATTAAATGTCCATAGCACAATAGTCAATAAAGATATATTTGAAGTATTCAGTAATGAAATTCAAAATCTCTAAGGAGAATGATTAATTACTATCATGTATTATTTAGGAAGCAGCTCTTATGTGGGTGCCAGTGCGAAGGTGTTTTCCTTGACTGTATAGTTAAGAACAAAAGAGAGAAAGTTCAACCAAGAGAAAAACAGGAAGTATGCTGTTACACCAAAATCCAGTTTTACACTGACAATCTGTCTAGAATGGCTTGCTTGCTAAATATATTATTAACTCTACCTACATCAGGTAGCAATGAATAAAATAAATAAATAAATGGTAGTGCTTGTTTGAGACCAACACCATTGGAATACCAATTAAAAGAGGTATGAGGTTCCCTCTAGAGGGCACCTTCAGTAACTACAATTTAGCATGCCTTTTCAATGGATAAGAACTTCCTTCTCCATATTTTAACGCTTGCTGTCAAAAATCCTTCAAAATTGTTTCAGGCAAATCCCTTCAAATGGCCACATCCTTGTGGCATTGAAATGAAGAGACTTTAGCCCATGTGTTATTATTTTGTCACGAACACTGATGTAATCAGTGATGATGGTCGAGATGGTTCAGCACAAGAACACGTGAATCTTTTCCTTTATGGAGAAAATGTCCATATTACTGACAGACTGACTGGCTTCTGGTACTTCTGTTATCACTCAGCAATGCTTGTATTGAGGATTGTAATGTATGCCATTCTACATACATGTAATAGTTTAGCATACACACATTGGTTGGGTGTATATTGTGTTGTGATCCCCCTGAGACTAATTCCAGTTTGGGAATGTGGAATATAAATAAAGTATTTATTATTATTATTATTATTATTATTATTATTATTATTATTATTATTATTATTATTATTATTATTATTATTATTATTATTATTATACACATAACAACACAGCACAAGTGTCTGGAATTCATCTCTGAATATCGAGTCCTTCAGACTTATTATTATTACTATTACTATTGTTGTTGTTGTTGTAGATTTCACAGCTGCCAGATCTTTAGTTGGTTGTTGGCCTTCATTACAATTCAAGCCTCACCCAGAGGCCTAGGAAGTTGTAATGTATCGGTGTAGTATTTGTGCGGATCCCAGCAGGGCCGTCTTCTGAATTTGACCAATGTTAATTTTGTCAATTCGAAGATGTTTTAAGTGCTGCCCTAGTGTTTTTGGGATGGCGCCCAGCGTGCCGATTACCACTGGGACGACCTCAGATGGTTTGTGCCATATTATTATTATTATTATTATTATTATTATTATTATTATTATTATTATTATTATTATTATTATTATTATTGTTGTTGTTGTTGTTGTTGTTGTTGTTGTTGTTGTTGTTGTTGTTGTTACCACAATCACGTCACAGCCACCAGATTTTCAGCGGGTTTTGGCCTTTAGATGCATCAGGTTCTTTCCAATAATCTGGGATGTTGCTCAATCTTTTCCAACCAGTGAAGTTAAATGGGCTGTGATAGACTGAGGCTGATTTGCCTGAGACTAAAATCGTGATTCATTCAGAGCCCTTTGAAGAATGGCAGCTGCACGTGCCGTCTCTCTTTACCAAAGACCGTAACTCCATTCACAGGGCACATGAGATTCATTAGTGCCTTGCTCCCATCACAGCCAAAATGGCCTTCTCAGGCATCTTTTCATACTTCTTCCCTCACCACCATTGGTATTTTCCCATGTCAATAGAGTCCTCTTGACAAGTGTTGTTCCAGGAGAACAAAAGAAGCAGTTAGTCAAACCACATCGTTCAGCCAATTACTAGATTGCAATCAAAGACCACCCAGGGAAGGTGAAAAATATGGCAGTCTAATTGGGACTTAAAGTAAACATTCCTTCTAATTCCCCTGCTTCCACAGAAAGGAGCCATCCAGAGCCCATTGTACTCTTTCTCCCAAATGGGAGGGTAGGCTGTACTGAGGGTTGTCAGCTGATGGCTGGCAGCCAATGGGAGATGGTATGGTTAAAGAGGGGCTGTGGCTCAGTGGAGGGGTTTTCTTGCAATTCCTAGAGTAGTAAGATGTCACTTCTGGTTTTCCCTGGAAGTGACATTATGTCACGCGTGATGATGGCAAATTCTTGAATCCTTGGTCCAGTCAGCCTAACCTACCTTGCAGGGTTGTTGTGATATAAAAATGGAGGAATTAACAACATAAGCAGCTTTGGGTCCCCACTGGGGATGAAGACTGGGTATTTAATTAATTTATACCTGTGGAACTCAGCTTATAGAATATATCAAACTGTTTTTTAATTTCCTTGTTCTTTAATAGTGTGACCTAGTTCTATTGCGTTGTTCATGGGAATGTATTATGCTGTTCTGTATTCCCTTGTTTTTGTACCTCTCCTATCTGCCTTGAGGCTCAATGAGAAAGGTGAATGATAAGTGAACTAAATGCATAAATAATATTTTATTAGGACATATCCAATACTTCATGTCCAAGACTGCCCTATCCCTAATGATCTCCTAACAAGTTAAATAATTTATCTGCAAAAAAAATAGCTAAGTTGTACAGAGCTTACTTTCCATTAAGGTAGAATGTGATACTGATCTTCTTAATAACATATTGCTGATATTTATTGAATCCTTACCTTGCTTGTTTCACATTCCCAGACAAGACAGAAGCATACTTCACACGTTATCCTTGCTTATCAGCTGTGAATGCTGTGGGGGAAAACCTAGCCAATGTCTACACGAAAGGAAATGGTTTTGTGATGATCTATACAACCTTGGTAGACATCCGTTGCCTCAAAAATTCATGCCAGGGACCATGTGCTATGTGTAAAACATCTGAGCCAAAACATTAAGAGAGCAATCCAAAGCAGGCCCATGTAGAAGAGAGTCAGCATGATGCCATGGTTAGATGTCATGACCAGCACGATGCCATTACTACAAGTCTTGAATCCCTGTGGATGCTTGCTGCACCTTGGGCCAATCACACTCCCAACTTTCCTCTCAGGATTGTTGTGAAGATTAAATGGAGGGGAGAAGAAACACTCCCCTGTTTTTGAGGACAGGATTCCTTGGCCCAAACAAAACCCCATAACAAAAGATACTCTCTTTTTGCAGAACAAGATACAAACGGTACAAAAGCAAAGGTAGTTCCTTGTGCAAGCAACTGATCATTATTGACCCAAAGCAGTGGTGGGATCCAAAAATTTTAGTAACAGGTTCCCATGGTGGAGGGATTCAAACTGTGGCGTAGCGCCAATGGGGCTGGGCGGGGCACGACGGGGGCATGGCCGGGCATTCTAGGAACAGGGCATTCCTGGGCGGGGCTGTGGCAAGGACGCAGCCACTGCGCCGGTCCCTGGGCGGGAAACAAATGCACGCAGGTGCAGGCTGCCATGCACGCCGGTGCACCTCCTGCTAGACTGCTTCAAGTTCTGCGTGCTACTGCTGAGGAATAGGAGGGGTGTAACTAAGGCAAAAATCACGTGGCAAAATCACCAATTAGTAACCCCCTCTCGGCACACACAAATAATTAGTAACCTACTCTCGGGAACCTGTGAGAACCTGCTGGATCCCACCTCTGACAGGGTGATGTCACGTCATGATGTTTACTAAATAGACGACATTTTCAGAGCGGTTGCCATTGCCTTCCCCAGTTGTCTGTGAGTAACGGATACTCATCTTACCCACCTCGAAAGGATGGAACGCTGAGTTTATTTTGAGCTGGATACCTGAAATCGATTTCAGTCAAGATCGAACTCAGGTTGTGAGCAGAGCTTTGACTGCAGTATTGCAGTTTACCACTCTGCACCACAGGGCTCTATAACAAATGGTTAAACTTGAAATTATTTCCAAGCAGGGAGTTGCGGGGGGGGGGGGGGGGCAGTTTAAGGTTCAAAGGCCTTCAAGATTAATTTCAATAAATAAATAAATCTGAAGCTATAAAATTTAGGAGAATTTTTGTGGTTATCATTTAATGCCTCATATAACCCAACGATTATTGATCATCTCAGGAATAATCATACGCTATATGAAGGAATTATTCTCTGTGGCTAGAGAAGTTCTATTTCATTAAAGGAGGTTCCTTATTCCAAGAAAGTATGTTTAGAACTGAGATAGTGAAGAGGGACAGGTGTATGTGTTTGCCTGGATAAAAAGGCAGAATAGTAAAATGATCACACTGGCATGAGCTTGTTGGCATATATATATATATATATATATAAAAAGAAAGAAATTAAACGTGACTTAACTTTTAAGGCCATGCTACCTTCTACAGCAGTGGTTCTCAACCTTCCTAATGCCGTGACCCTTTAATACAGTTCCTCATGTTGTGGTGACCCCCAACCATAAAATTATTTTCGTTGCTACTTCATAACTGTAATATAAATATACGTTTTCCGATGGTCTTAGGCAACCCCTGTGAAAGGGTCATTTGACCCCCAAAGAGGTCGCGACCCACAGGTTGAGAACCGCTGTTCTACAGGCTAACAATGCTGAACACAAGAATGTGTCTCTCATTAGCCCATTCTCACCCCAGCCACCTTTTCCCACTGTGCGATATACACTTTATATTATGCTGCATAAATGTATAGCCCATATGCTGTGTCATAGCCAAAAGTATGGAGGGGAAGCACTCACTTGATTCTGATCGTTACAGAATTCCCATCTGCACTGCAGCAACATACAGATTCTTTTCCTTGTTCTGATACTCAAGGGCAAAAAGGGGTCATGCTCAGAGGTGGGATCCAGCAGGTTCTCACAGGTTCCCGAGAGTAGGTTACTAATTATTTGTGTGTGCCAAGAGGGGGTTACTAATTAGTGATTTTGCCACATGATTTTTGCCTTAGTTACGCCCCTCCTCTCAGCAGTAGCGCACAGAACTTGAAGCAGTCTAGCAGTAGGTGCACCGGCGTGCGTGGCAGCCTGCAGCTGCGTGCATTCGTTTCCCGCCCAAGGACCGGCGCAGCGGCTGCGTCCTTGCCACAGCCCCGCCCAGGAATGCCCCATCCCCAGAATGCCCAGCCATGCCCCTGTCGTGCTCCGCCCAGTCCCATTGGCGCTACGCCACAGTTTGAATCTCACCACCATGGGAACCTGTGACTAAAATTTTTGGATCCCACCACTGGTTGTGCTAAATCAGTATCAAGGAAAACTGCCAATGCTAATGTTTTCTTCTCACTCTGCCATGTGATGTGGCCTGTGACTTTAATTATCTGCAAGTTAATTAAGACTTTGGCAGGTTTGTAGAAATAGGGAAAGAAGCCTTGTTTTTCACTGGGGATGAAGGAAACAGGCATCTGATACAACTGTTGTGGTACTTACTATTGGGATGGAGAGAACACCTAGGCACCAAATACGTTTTGAAGGCGAATGATTGGGTATAACTTGGCAGGATTTCTAAATGCTAAAACTTTCCATTATTTGCACGGATGCTACCGATCCCCAAGGATGTTCACTGCTGAGAACTTTTTTCATGGAAAGGTTCTCAGAAGTGAATATATGTGGATCTAAAAAAAAAAAATGAACGACATGCTCGAAGAGAATATTTTTTATAGTATGCAATTTGTTTTTTAAATTCTCTGTCACTGGATGCTTAACAGCACTTTGAGATGTGACTTTAAACACGTTGCTACTTAGAGACTAGTTTATGATGTCTGAGAATCCTGTCTCACCATACATATGGCATGCCACCCAAGGTAAGCTGGGACCCAGCACAGTGTTCCAGGGGAGATATTCTACTTGTCACAGATTATTTTGGAAGGCCTAACAGTGAAAGGAGGTGATACAATTTAGCGTACCATTCAAGTTGCATCAGGTTGCAGTTTAGATCATCGGGATCTTGACTGTCGCAGGCTGCCTGTGAATGTAGCCTGAACTTTCTTTCTGCTTGATGAGCATGGCACACATTTTAGTCAGCATACAATTCATAGTGATGTTTAACAACGATGTGTTACTCTCAGACATGGGAACCCATCATGGTGCACAAAATATGTTTAAAGAACAGGTGTTCCTTGTGTTTTCAGACACATGTGCATACTGACATGGCAATTACCAAGGCAGGAGAGCATTTCAAATATGACACCTTGCTACTTAAAATCTTTTGTATAGAAATAGCACCCAATATATGCATACCTCATCCGATGAGCCATTTGCACCTGTAAATTGTATGCAGACATACTGGAGAGCCATTCTGAGCCCGTACATAGAGCAACATATGTGCATGATCGTATGAAAAATGTTTTGCCCATACATCTGGTCACAAAGCCCACACATATCACATGTGGGGCACACGATTTTTGCTGAATAATGTGCACATTGCATGGTGAGTAACCTTTAAAAAGTGAGTTGTGACTATATCATGTAGAAGAAGAAGAAGAAGAAGAAGAGTTTGGGTTTATATTCCCCCTTTCTCTCCTTCAGGAGACTCAAAGGGGCTTACAATCTCTTTGCCCTTCCCCCCTCACAACAAACACCTTGTGAGGTAGGTGGGGCTGAGAGAGCTCCGAGAAGCTGTGACTAGCCCAAGGTCACCCAGCTGGTGTGTGTGGGAGTGCACAGGCTAATCTGAATTCCCCAGATAAGCCTCCACAGCTCAGGCGGCATAGCTGGGAATCAAACCCGGTTCCTCCAGATTAGATACACGAGCTCTTAACCTCCTATGCCACTGCTGCTCCTGTAATGAAAGCTTGCTAGGTGGTCTTGATTCAGTCAGACACTTAGATTAACCTACCTCATAGGGTTGTTGTGAGGATAAAATGGAAGTGAGGAGACAAATGTTAGCTGCTTTGGGTCCCCATTGGAGAAAAAGGTGAGATACAAATGAACTAATAAATAAATGCCATTGCTTCCAAAGGGGTTGACTGTGATGAGCCTTTGCCAGAATGTACCTGAACTTCTCACATTTGCAAAGCATGCTTAGAAATCAATGTCCACATAAGTTTCCCTTGCTGTTTGGTTACTACACATTTGTATTCAAACTACACTTCTGGTGCAATTCTGCACAGAGCCACTCCAGGCTAAGCAAGCCCTAAACTTTATTTCTGTTGTTTCTATGGATCTCAAGCTATAACTTATTCATCCAAATAATATGTTTAAGATATATTAAATACCACATCACCTTTTAAGTAAAAGAGTAAGTACAGTGTCTAATTGCTGGTGATCTAATTTACAAGCCACATCTCTTAAACATTTGGGACCTGTCCAGTTATTCAGTCTTTTTGGGAGGAAGTAATTACTCATATCAATTTAGTATTAGATTATTCATTAACTATCTATCTGTCTCTTGGAAAGTAACTAATGGTCAGCTAAAATGGACCTTCTATGCCCTTGTGGTTCCTAAAAGACTTGTATCACAACACTACAGAGAAACGCCTACCTCCCACAAGCCAATGGGCTGAGGAATTTGCAGCCTTTAAAAAATTTGAACATATGACACATATAAACAACAATTATGCATGGACATATTTATAGATATTTGGGAACTTTAACTGTTGCCTATATAGAGACATGTTACCATTGATAGTATATTTTGTTATTTTTAAATTTTCATTTTGTTTGGATTGTGATTAATTTAAAAAAATATATTTTTTAAAAACCCACTGACATCTAAGAGTTTAGACTGGAGTAACCATACAGAGGATTGCAGTGTCTGTTGCCAGTTGCAAAGCTGTCCCATGTTTATAAAGGAGTAAACACTTTCTGGCTGAAATAGGCCTAAAACATGCTGTTTATTGGAAAAATAATAATCTTTCACCTAATTACTGACATTGGACAGAAGGTAAACATAAAAAATAACAGTAATAGTAACAGTAATAATAAAAAATAATAACAATAGGAAAATAACTACTTAGTATTATAAACCCATACAAAGAACTTAGAAAGAAATTGTATTTTTGTAATTTTACTTTTAAAGGCTTCTTGTGGCTACTATAGCATGTAGGTTTTTAAAGACTATTCTTCAACTAAGTATACATACTTTTTCCCTTCCTGCTAATGTAAAGTGCCTACTAACCAAAACAGATGATTTTGAAAAATGTACATTTTATTTAGACTCCATGGATGACCTTGTCAAAACATAGCCCAACAAATGAAATTGGGTCAGCTGTTAACAAAAGAAAGATTCTCAAGCAGAATTGGTGTCTACAAATCCCACCAGAGACAACATTGCAAAAAATTGTTTCTGATTCCAAGAGCCAAAGACCATAAGAAAAGCCATGCTGAATCAGACCAAAGGCACATCAAGTCCAATATTCTGTTCACATAATGGCAAACCATCTGGATGGATCCCGAATCATCTGAGGTATTCCCAAAACAACCAACGGCCTCTTTATTCTGTCACTGGGCATCTCCTCAGAGCAGAAAAAAAAATTCTGTGGAATAAATTCGCTATTATCCAAAATTCTGTCCTTTTGCCGTGGATGTGGATGAGGGCTGGGAATAAAGCCGGATGCTTTTGCGTCTGGGAAGAAGGATCTTAAACTTTCAAGTCTCTTCAGGGCATTTGTGCCTGTTTGACACTGTTCAGCAGGTCTGTGAGCTCACTGATGTACTTGATGGTGTATTTCAGTGTCTGTATCTTGGTGAGAGGCTGCCCTCTTTGGCTGTAGATAGGAGGCAGATAGTTGCGTAGGGTGTGCAGGGCTTCAGCCAGGGTCCTCATTCTCAGCTTCTCTCTTTCACTGGCTTTCCTCCTGCGCTGGGCTGACATCCTGACTTTGGGACCTTTCTGGCCCTTGCCCTGTCCAGGGTGTGGCAGATAGATGGCAGGAAACTCCACCAGGGTATATCCCATCAAGCTGTTGTCACTCCTGCTGCTGCTGCTGTTGGCACAGGGCACCTCCACAACAACCGGACAAGGAGAGGATGAATAAGATTCAAAGGAAGGAGATGGAGACAGGCTCTTGGGGGATGGACACTGCCTCAGCATCACAGTTCCTGCATTGTTCTTCCAGTCCCAAGAAGAGAGGAAGGGTGAATTCTCAGAGCTCACGTTTTCTTCCATGCTATCCCAAAGCCTCTTCTAATTTGTCCCGTCTGGAACAAGGATTTGGGGAATAAAGAAGCAATTCCTGTCAGCTGTCAGCAAAAAAAAAAAAGTCTGTGGTCTCAGACTACAGAGACCCTTTTATGAGGAGGCAGGGGTGGGGAAAGACGAAGTGACAGAATGGGAAACGGTGTCAGGGTGTGGAGAATTCAAAAGAACCCAAGTGCTAAGATGGAAAATGAACTCTTGATGTGCTGTCTTCTCTATGATAATTATCAACCTTCAGCTAAAACGCATTTAATCTAACAGGCCACGGTGAGAAGGGAGGGGGGAGGATTATCATCTTGTAACGAAAACCAATTGAGCCTTCTTATCTACATTTAACAATGCCCTGGAGAATAACTGACACCGGGGAAAGGAAACAGAAAAAGCAGGCCACGAGTTCAACACCCAGGTTTGAATTTTACTTGCCGGAATTAGAGTTGAAATGGTCATGGACTAAAAAGAAAAAAAGAAGACTTCTATTAAGTAAAATGATTCCTGTGGGATTGTTTTAAGGGAAATACAGTCCACTGTAGCCAAGGGGAGATACTTTTATCTCCCATGATGATCCCACATACTCCACTTACCAAATGCAGCAGAGAAGTACAAAATATTCCAGAGTTTGCACCTCAGTTTTGTGTTGTTTCAGAATAATTCAGAATCTAAACTGACCATGGTTCTGAAAACTGTTTCCCAATATACACTGACAAAAATTTTAATGTTCCTTTATGCACATATTTGGGTAAAAAAAAAAAAAAAAAAAAAAAAAAAAAAAAAAATAAAAAAAAAAAAAAAAAAAAAATTGGACATTATTTTAAAAACTTTCTAAATTTATGGCCTTTAGTTTTAGAGAACTTTTAATAAAATAATATATAATGCAAACTTACGGATTTCTGGAAGCAACAATAATAGCTAAACTGTTTTAAATTAAGAGGAATACTCCCTAAGGGTGTTTTCAGAAGAGATACTATTTTTGCTAAGTACGCATGAAAGGAAGCTCTTCACCAGAGTTGCCAGCAGCCTCCAGATTGGGCTTCGAGTTCTCTCCAAATTGCAACTGATTTATGGAGAGCCGCCCCCCCCCCCCCCACCGGAAGAAGTGGCATTTTTGGAGGGGACTGTATGACATCACATCCTTGCTGAGTCCGCTTCCTCCAGACTCTGCCATGTCCTGATGCCACACCCAATTTCCCAAACCGGAGCAGGCAACCCCACAAAACACACAGAGATCCAGTAGCAGCAGCAGCTACATGCCTTCGTTCTATGCTAAGTCCTGGGATAGAGCTAGCCCAGCCATCCCAATGCTTGTTTCAGTATGCCAGGCAGCATAGAGAAAATATCTCTACTCCATACTGGACCACTGAGCAACCTAGGGTTGCAGACTGATGTACGCTTTTCCTTGGACAGTGTTGGAAGTTCACATATCCATACCACAGTAGTCCCAACTAACATATTGTGGAGTGAAAGAAAGGGACTGGAAGAAGGGACAGCATTGCCAGCTCCATGTGCACAAACACTGAAAACATTTATATCCTGCTGTCTTTCCTTAGAACCAAGGCTACTAACAATACAACCAGAAGTTGGAAGACCACACAAAGCATATCCATGAATAAAACAGAAATATGAACACATGTTAAAAACATTTTTAAGTATAAATTAGAGAAAAGGTTAAGAAACAAGCACATGGATTAAAACCAAAAAACTACATCTCCCATACAAGGTTGCCAGCAAGGCAGGAGAAAAATACCCTGTTCATTTAATAGCAGCACAGGGGGATGTTATTTACATGCATGGCATTAAAAATTCCAGCCGCCCATTTCTACACATTAAGTCCCTGCTGAGAAGACAGGAGGTTTTTTTCTGAAGGCATGGCTTGGAAACCAGCTGGAAATGGGGGATAGGAATTCTGGATTGTGGGGAAGGGATTGGTGTCTTCTGTACATCCCATCCTGCACAGTTCAGAAGTGACGTCATCACACCAGGGTTATGTTCTGTTATTTGGCTCAAACTCTATGATTTAGCCATAGAGTTTGGGATGAAAACTAGAGCATCACCCCATATGATGATGTCACTTATGAGCTGCATCTGAGGCTATGTCATTGTGCTGGGGGATGCTGATCACACTCTTACATTTGACCTGCACATTTCTTTTTACCACACTGCTGATCAACAGCAGGCAACAGCTGATCAGGAGATTCCCCACCACTGTCTGGAAACTGCTCCCACCCAGTAAAGCAAGTTAAGAGATGTTCAAAACACAATTCAACAGCCACCGAGGCAGGGATGGCCATAGCAACCTTGTTAATGACCAGACTCCTCAGAGCTTGCCAGAACCGGGTTCCAGTCCTCAACTGAAAACACATTTCCCTTCAATGTGTGTGTGCGTGGGGTGGGGGGATGCACAGGAAAGGAAGCATTACCATTGCAGCCATATTGCTCCAGAACCTACACAGCTCATTTGGAAGGAGGAAAGCCCAGGGCAAAGACTCAGGTCGTAATGCAGGAAACACCCCCCGCAAGGCAAAGGGAACACTGCTAGTAGGATCCTATAGGAAAGATCCATGTAATCAAGGAAGGGTCAATTTATTACAAGCATTCTCCTCTCCCCAAGAAGCCCTCCGCAATGGGCACCCACTCAACCTTCTATGTCACCAAGGCAGGGAAACCACTGACTCTGGTTTACTTGCCTTTTCACTTCAGGGTCTGAGGTGCTTCTAATAATGGTAGCATGAAGTAGAATGCACTTTCCCTCAGACCTGTTACCATGCACCAGAAGGCAAAGGGATGCCAGTTGACTTTTGCTTTTCCTTCCTACTCAGACACTCCCCCCACTAGGCACCCTAAAATAAACATTCAGAAGCACATTGAATATTCTTTCTACATAACTTAAAGACTACTTTCTCCCATATGGACCTTCTCGCTCACTCTGGTCTGTCATCAGCAAGTGAAGTTTTTTTTTTGTTTGTTTCATCTGGCATACTTCAATAATGGTATTGTCCTTCATTCTATAGCAGTGTGTTTATGGTTTTTTTAAATGGACTTTTATAACTGTAACTACATTTTTAATTGTTTAAATGGTTTTATGTTCATCACCTTGCGGACTCTTGTTTGGTTGGAAAGGGAGCATACAAATGTTTTAAATAAATAAAATACTGTAGGCCGTAGACTAGAACCTGACCTGAATAATCCATGCTAGCTTCATCTCGTCACATCCTGGAAACTATGGCTCATTCCGCACATGCAGAATAATGCACTTTCAAACTGCTTTCAGTGCTCTTTGAAGCTGTGCGGAATGGCAAAATCCACTTGCAAACAGTTGTGAAAGTGGTTTGAAAACGCATTATTTTGCGTGTGCGGAAGGGGCCTATGGAAAGTCAGCTCTGTTCAGTATTTACATGAGAGACCACCAAGAAATATCAGGGTCACTACACAGAGGCAGGTAGTCACAAAGCTTATCTGAACATCTCTTGCCTTGAAAACCCCACGGGATCGCCATAAATCAGCAACAACTTGATGGCAAAAAACAAGAAAGAAAACATAGAAAAAAGTACAGAGAGAGTTGTTTAGTTTTCCCGGTCTCTGTGTTAGGGCATTTTTAAAGATAAATATAAAAATCGTTCTTTGAGTCTCTCAATTTCCTCTGTGTCATAAAAAAACCTAGGGGAAGTCCTTTCCGTCATCCAGCAATTTCATAATGTTGACAGTTTTTTGAATTATGGCTCCAATATCATAAGTATGTTCAGTGACAGTTTAAAAATGATGAAGGCATTTTTCTGCCTGAATGATAGTTTTGTTTTTCTCTGCTGTGATTTATTAAGCAATCTGAAAGACTTCATCAACTTTGTATAATGAGGAGTTCCTTAAGACATATTTCTGATGGTATAACGAAAGGCTAAAGCAAAATGCGTATGTGTGTGTGAAATTTTAATATTAAATAGGTTTTTCTTATCTTAACTAGCTAGGGTTGGCAACCTCCTGGGATTATCCAGACGACAGATATCTGTTCCCTGAAGAATCTGGTGGCTTAGATGCAGAGGTGGGATCCAGCAGGTTCTCACAGGTTCCCGAGAGTAGGTTACTAATTATTTGTGTGTGCCGAGAGGGGGTTACTAATTGGTGATTTTGCCACGTGATTTTTGCCTTAGTTACGCCCCTCCTCTCAGCAGTAGTGCGCAGAACTTGAAGCAGTCTAGCAGGAGGCGCACCGGCGTGCGTGGCAGCCTGCACCTGCGTGCATTCGTTTCCCGCCCAAGGACCCCATTGGCGCTACGCCACAGTTTGAATCCCACCACCATGGGAATCTGTTACTAAAATTTTTGGATCCCGCCACTGCTTAGATGGTCTTCGGCATCACATCCCTGCTGAGTCCCATCTCTTGCCCAAATTTGTCTTCCCTAGGCTTCACCTCATAGGTATTTTCAGACATGACAATACTAGCCACCCACAGTTAGCCATAATACAGACCATATCTGGAGGAATTTCTTATTATGATCCTTTGTGCACTCACTGTTTGCATCAGGACTGTGTGTGTTGCAGTGGTGTCTCCCCAAGTTTCATCATTTACACGCGAAGAATTGCCTGCTCCCTGCTTCTGGGTCAGGAGGTATTTTGTCACCTGTTCGGAGTTTTTTTAAACACCATTTTTACAATCTATTGCTGTTATGATAGATCGAATGTATCGTTAAAAAAAAACATTGATCCCCTGGAAATGCCTGCAGGCAAATAGGTGGAACTGCTCCTGTGTGGGTGGGGGGGAGGTGGGGAAGAGCAGAAAATCTGAAGGAAGCAAAACGCACACTGGTCTGCTTCACTTTTCTTGTCCGGGTGAGGAGGGGGGAATCACGCCTCACACTTTCACACACCATGGGCTTCTCTGATCTGCAGTGCAATGAATTCTGAAGAGGGGAAAACAAGTACATAACTGAAAATCCAACCTGAAGGGAATATACACTCCATGTGATAGAGACCCCAAGTATGTTAATGGCTATATGTATATAAAACAATATATATAAAACAAAACTGCTTCTTTTTACAAATCAGTTTATCTTCCAAAGATTAAATTATTATTTCAGCATTCAAAATCCTCATCTAGAATATCTGACAGTATTCTCTATTAACTTCTGTATATCCTAGAATCAGTTTACAAGTTTTACCCAGTTTTTCAACCTCCTTAATCTTCTCATTCTCAGGTAATCTGACCAGTTCTTAATTAATTAATTACGCCTCTTTATTTATATTGCCTCTTTTTACTATAGCAACATTGTTCAAATTATACTATATATGCCCTGTTCGAGATAGCTTGTGATTAGATACTATTGCATGAACACACAAGCAATGAGAAATAAACAGAATAAAAATATCCATAAAATAGAAACAAGCCATTAAAAAGCAGATAAGTGAAAACCCCTAATTAAAAGTCTGGGTTGAGAAGAAGAAGAAGAGTTTGGATTTATATCCCCCCTTTCTCTCCTACAGGAGACTCAAAGGGGCTTACAATCTCCTTGCCCTTCCCCCCTCTCAACAAACACTCTGTGAGGTAGGTGGGGCTGAGAGAGCTCCGAGAAGCTGTGACTAGCCCAAGGTCACCCAGCTGGCGTGTGTGGGAGTGCACAGGCTAATCTGAATTCCTCAGATCAGCCTCCACAGCTCAGGCGGCAGAGCTGGGAATCAAACCCGGTTCCTCCAGATTAGATACACGAGCTCTTAACCTCCTACGCCACTGCTGCTCCTGGCACCTCAAAGAAAATAAAGTGGGTTCCAAGTGAGCTTCAAGAGGAGAGAGATTCCACAGGTGGGCTGCTGCCCCTTGCAGAGGAATAGTCAAGAAAAGTACCTGTAATCCCTTAAAAAATTATCCCTACACAATTAAGCAATAAGGTCTCTGGACTACAAGAAAACCCTGTGCCTGCTTCAGAAGACATTACATCTGAAACTATCTTGCAGAACTTTTGAGCTCAGATGCCCAAAACATTGCCTTATTCATGCTTTAGAACTGTTTGGGAGGTAGGGGAAGTATGTCTCACCTTATCCAGTTTGCAAGGAGAGAGATGCTACCAATTTACCATATCAATAGTTTTCTCTTGGAGAAATGCATTACCTGAAAATCTAGATCTATGTGAAATTAAAACCTGATTAGGTGCATATGTATTTCTTCCTACTGCTGTGCCCGGAGTTCACATGTGCTTAATATAGGTACAAGGCTTTTTGATGTCAGCTGGAGCAGAGACACTTTGGCTGCCTCCTCAAACACATTCATTCAAACCTTTAAAAAGCTGTGGTTAACTACTTTGAGCTAGACGTGGTCTGAAAGATTAATGATTAGGATCTTCCATGGGTCATCCCCCCCCAATAAAGTGAGAAGAAGCCATGAGTTTGAACATTTGAAAAAGAACTTGGGCACTGGATGTGAGATAATCCTTTTCCCTCTTCTATTTTTCTGATTCAAATAGCAGGGAAATAGCAGCAGGTTGGGAGTGGGGTGGATGAGATGGAGAAAACAGCCCAAGAGAAGAGCTAACACCTCTCCTCAGTAGTTCTAATCCCTCCATTGCTGCTTCTTGCCTTTTTAGGGAAAAAACCAAGAGGAGACAATATGAATTATCTCATTGATCATGTTTAAATTTAACTCTTAAGACTCTTAACTCTTGATTTTAGTGAGGGAAACAGACTGGTCAAGGGGATTATTTGCCACAAAATAACTTTGAATTATTGAAGTCTGTCCCATAGGTGGCATTTTTTGTGTGTGTATATAGAGCCAGTGGGGTACAGTGGTTGGATGGCCAGAGTAGGATCTGAGAAACCGAGGCCTCTTCCGCACACGCAAAATAATGCGTTTTCAAACCACTTTCACAACTGTTTGCAAGTGGATTTTGCTATTCCGCACAGCTTTAAAGAACACTGAAAGCAGTTTGAAAGTGCATTATTCTGCATGTGCGGAATGAGCCCAAGGTTCAAATCCCCACTCTGCCTTTGGATCAGCTGTTCTTTCTCTCAGCCTAACCTACCTCACAGGGTTGTTTTTGAGGATAAAATGGAAGAATGGAGAAGGAGTGCTGTAACCCACTACAGGTCCCAACTGGGGAAAAAAGCAGTGTATAAATATTTAAATAAATAACTATCTAAATACAACCTCTGTGGAAAACAAATTTAATGCCATAGCCTTTGATAATATTGTTCATGTTCATGTCACTACAACTAAAAAATCACTGTGGTCCCATGCCATGAGTAATCAAGGTGAAGCAAAGTTAAATTCAAGTCCAGTAGCAACTTAGGAACCGACAAGATTTTGGGATATAAACTTTTGGGGAGTCGAAGCCCTTTGTCACATACATTAGATATCTGACAAAGGGAGCTTTTACCCTCAAAATCTTGTTGGTGTCTACTGGACATGAATCAGTCACTTCTACTACAGACTAACATGGCTATACTCTGAAACTATCTTCAGGCAAAGTGGTACTGGCTAGAGTATCATATGTCCTGACAGAATTGAGCTTCAATCCCCATTCTGCCGTGAAAGGTTACTGGGTGACCTTGGGCCAGTCAGTCTCTCTCAGATTGATGTGTCTGTCAGGGATAAAGTTATGAGAGGAAAAGAATGTGATCAGCTGATTTGGGTTCTGTAGAGAAAGTGTCTGTATTAGCTTAACCGTGGCCATTTTGTATGTAGCCTCTAAGTGTAACCATTTGATGTGAACTTTGTAACAGTTTAATATCACTGCCACGGCCCCTCTGTTGTGAGTCCAAGAAATAGTTCTTGAAAATAATTGCCTATCTTTGGCTTCCCACCAGTTTTCCCATCCTGGTACCGAGTAACGGTCAATTGAAGGTCTTGGCCCAGCTGCACAAAGTTTTGCTAACGGTTGGAACTTCAATAAACTTTCAGCCACAACACCTGATAAGAATGAAGATTTACATCAACTGCTTTAGTTAATTAGCACCAATTTGTGATTGGTCCACTAGGATCACCTGACATGCAATTCCCCTATATCTGCTTTTCAATATTGTAAGAGACCTACCCTTTCTTGTTACTTCTCCCCCTCTCTTAACTGCTCTATATACACAATGCTACCTCACGCTGGCTAGAGGCTGTCTTTTTGAATTATGAGAATTGTTTGATTTCTCTTTTGCCTGCTAAGCAATTATGGAAAAGTTTTATATTTTGATTTTAGTAGGTTCCGTGATTTTGTCTCTGTTTGCTCTTATTCAATTAATTGTATGCATAGCATGCCAATTGACTATAGTTTGTTGAATGATGCTGAGTTCAATAAACTTTAAGAACCTGTTTTAAAGAAACGGTCTTTTTTCTCTGAGTCATGTGAATGTTCAAAATCCTAACTCACGTTTGAGGAGAGTAGGTAACTCATCCTCTACAGGTTCCCTTTCTGGAAAAAAGGGATATAAATTGAAAATAAATACTTTCCAGACACAGAATTATGCAAGGTCCTCCTCCTTTAGGGAGAATACTTATGGATTTACTATGTTTATACCTTGGTCTTCCATTTGGAAAGCCTAGAGTAGCTTCGGTGGAGTTCCAAATAGATTTCCATAGAACTGCTGCTCAGATCCACACCTCCTGAGCTTCAACAATGGATGAATCCTGACTAGATATGGAGTTCAGAAAGTGTTTCCGTGTCTTATGTGAAGCAGGCCCAGAATTTGAATCCCACAATAATGTTCTGTGAATGTTGTTTAGAAAGCATTCTTGCAGGCTAAAATGGCCAATAACTATGGGCTGGGAAAGATGCCTCTTTTCCAGTGTTTTTTAAGAATATATAGGTTCTTGAGAGGTTTCCATGTGAGGGACCTTTCACAACAATACTTGCAGGAATACTGAGAGGGAATATGAATTTGTCATAACAGCTGTTAAGGCAAGACCTTGGCTCTGTGGCAGAGAATCTATTTTGCACATAGGAAGTCCCAGGTTCCATTCCCAGAATCTCTGGCTAAAAGAACTGGGTAGCAGGTGATGTAAAAGTTTTGAGACCATGAAGAATCCCTGTGGGACTGAGCAGATAATATTAATGACAGACGATTCAGTAGAAGGCATTTATAACTCTTCCATCTCAAAAAAGTACTGTATGAACAAACTCAGAACTCTTTCTGAATACTCCATTTGGAGAATCACAAGCCAATAATTCTTCCAGGCAAACAAGTTTGAATTGATCCCAACAAATAGACTAGTTTAAGACTGCAGTATATCTCTTACTATGACCCTCAGTTGATTGCTAATGCCCTACAGGTGACATTATTGACCAGAGATGCTGTCTTGTACAGATGCTGTTTTCTGGTCACTTACTTGCAAGATCAGGGCCAAAACGCTCTCTTTAAACCCTCTCAATGTGAACATTTGATCCTCTCCAAAGTGGCAATCCCAATGGACTGAGATGTGACAGCCACTTCCCAATTCATTAAGACAACTGGCCTCTAATCTCAACAGCTTCCTAGATGAAAAAAGGAGAGTCGGGTGATGAATTTACACCTACCTACCTTTTAAGTACAGATTTTATGACTCGGCCTTTTCCAGCTGATATTAGGGAGGGGCTTTTTAATACCCCTTTAACAGAAGTTGAAAGACGATTATACTGTGTGGTTGCTCTTTAATGTTTTGTTTCCCATCTCTGGAAGAAAAGGAAAAAAGGCAAGAGATGGTACAGGGTTCAGACTGTCTGGCCTTTATTATATGATCAGAAAATAGAAAGCCTTAAGAAATCAGATATTTCATCGACCACACCGGGATTAAAATAATAATTTGTATTTTAAAAAAGCAGTCAAATTCAGTCAAATTCAACTGTGATTCTTAAATCTATAATATTTGTAGTTTCAATGAAAATTTCAAATATTACCTAGTCTTCAAAAAGCAGGCACAGGCAGACTTCTTTGTGAACTAATCACTCAGCAGGATTTACCTATGCATTAACACACAGGAAGGATAGAACAAAAATATCAAATTTTCCTATTTTGAAGCAACTCTATTCATGTCTATCCTCTGTTGCTCCCAAATGAGATCTCAAAGCAGTCCACAGGATAAAAAATAAAGTACAGCACTACAAAACCAGTGAACACAACAGAAGGATGTTCTTTTTGCCAGTTTTAGACTGTAAACTTCAGCCTCAGTTTTAGGTTGTAAACTTCAGCCTCAGTATCAGTGTTCCTAGGCCCTCTTACTGCTGCCTATTGGCTCATGTCCCCCAGTCATGTCCAGGAAAGCACCTGTACAGGAGAAAGAAATCCAGAAGGAATATTACATGGTGACAGCCAACCTCCCACAATTCCTTCTCTGTAAGAGAAGGCACAATCCAGTTGAAGTTTCGTTTATTTCAACAGGAGAAAGTGAGCATGCATTTAAGCCACTGAAATTAGTGGAGCTGAAATATGTTTGTGTTTAACTCAATTGTACTTTGAAATAACTTTACCACAATGGGTTAACTCTGATCTTTGTTAATATAGAAGAATAGGTAGTGGTAACAGTGATTCATTCTCTAGTATTCTCTTTCTTCAGAGCACTTTTAAGACGTTAGATTTTGACATTTCTGCACATGAAGCCTGCTGGGTGACCTTGGGGTAGTCACGGTTCTCTTAGAACAATCTCGGCACCTCCTGCCTCACAAGGTTTCTGTTGTGAGAAGAAGGGAAAGGAGTTTGTGAGCCCTTTGAGTCTCCTTACAGGAGAGAAAGGGGAATAAAAATCCAAACTCTTCTTCCTCTTCTTCTTTTCTGTTGCCCACTTTTCTGGTTTTTGAAAGTAGGTGGGGCAAAGCAGGGTTCTGATTGGCCATTGGAGAACTGGCTGCCTGTGCAAGTTAAAATTATGTTTTTTCAGAGGCAGTTGCCACCACAGTGTTGGTTTCATTCCTTTTCCCTTTCCCCCCACTGTATTAAATGTACTGTATATATCATTCCCCTGAATGTTTGGGGGTGGGTGCTGCCTCCCATGGTGGTAATTTTTGGTTGGCTCTATCTTCCATAGTGACCATTATGTGATTGCACCCACCTCCCTGTGTCAGAGATTCAACAGCAACCAAAGATTGAGGAATGCTACAGCAGCTAGAATATTTATACCAATCTATGTCCCTTCAGATTTAATACTGTTCAATGCAGTTCACAAATTCATCAACAAAAAATGTATGTACATATATGTGTGAAGCAGTCCTGAAAGCTGTGCTAAAATTCTGTACTGGAATGAATGTGAAATACCTATGAAAGTTTGGATCCAAACCTACTGGCATGAAATACTGTTGCCAGGAGAATAAATGGTGCTTATTAAAAATCCAATTCCCCTTTAATTATAGACCTTTACTGTGCCCCCAAAGACCAGGATTTGGGGAAGTTCAGTGGAATGCAGAGGAGGGGAAAGGAGGAACTCTTTGTTAGCTGAACTCTGTTAGCTGATGGGACTGTGGATCTAATCCACAGATACTATATGCAAGTTTTATGTGCATGTCTCAGGAACTACCAAACAGTGGTTTGGTAATATTGGGAATGACGCTAGACTTTAGTAGGTTTCCCTAATATAGCAGTGCCATGATTTTATGCTGAATGCTTTTGTGTATTAAAAAAAATCATTTTCCTTATAGCTGCCTCTTCACCCCCACCCCCAGGCCCTGCAGGTTATTGCTTTGTAAATGATTCAGGTTTTTTTTTAGCATGCCCCTATATTTGCCAGTCATCAAAGCTTTTACCCTGACATTTCATTTTTACAAAGCTTGTGCTCAGAATAACAAAGTGGTCCCAATTTTCTGTCTGCATCGCAGAGACAATTTAGTCAGTTTTAGAAACTACATGACAGGCGGTTTTGGCTTTAGAAGCGCTGTTCCCGAGTCAGGCAATAAAAATAGAAGAAAAAACTTGCTTAGCTTTCCAAAACAGATCTAATAAACAGGATCTTTAGCATATTGTCAGCCACACTCTGGGCTACAGTTATTTTATTCAGGTGAAGGACTGCCAATGTTCTGTGATTGGTCCCTTCCCAAAATGGCAGACATTTTGTTGTGGTGCCCATGACATCTTTTCAAAATTCCAAAAGTAATCCCAAGTCCAACAATGTTGAAGGCTCCTGAAATCAAGAACACCAATGAGAAGAAGAAGAGTTGGATTTATTTCCCCCTTTTCTCTCCTTTAGGAGACTCAAAGGAGCTGACAAACTCCTTTCCCTTCCCCCCCCCCCACAACAAACACCCTGTGAGGTAGGTAGGGCTGAGAGAGCTCAGAAGAACTGTGACTATCCCAAGATCACCCAGCTGGCATGTGTTGGAGTACACAGGTTAATGTGAATTCCCCAGATAAGCCTCCACAGCTCAAGTGGCAGAGTGGAGAATCAAACCCGGTTCTTCCAGATTAGAGTGCACCTGCTCTTAACCACTTTAGCCACTGCTGAGGCTAAAGAACCCCCTCACAAAAAAGCATTCTTGCATCATGGCTGTACCATTCAGTGTTCTGTCCAGAAACCTGCACTGAAGGCACACATTTTTACAGCTCTGCGTTAGATCATCAGTGCTGATGTATGTATACAGGGCGGGTGGGACAGACTTAGAATACAGCCTTAGTTTGGTCAATGGCAGATTAATCAACTGGAGTTTTAACTGATTAATTAGTGGGGAGAATTTTAACAAGTGAGACTTTTTTAAGAGCATGCATATTTGTTGAGCTGTTCTGATTCTAAAGAAGCTATTCTAATACGGAATGAAAATGTATGCTCCATCCAAAGTGTACTCTTCTTTAAGAAGGTAGCTTTTCCCCTCCAGTAGGCTTTATTTGTTGCATTACAATGTTAACTTTGTTGGGCATGAATGTTTTGGGCAGAATTTATAGAGATATTGTTCTAAAACTTTCCCTCTTGGGAGGCTGTTTACTAATAGTTCCCTAAGTACCACTGCTTACAGCTTTCTTTTTGTAAGCAAAAAAGCACCCCTGCAGCAAAGGTTGTTTTAACAGAGCAGAGCTTTCTCCAAAGATTATGAGGTCATAGACTTCCAAGCTTTCTGAAGCTTAATTTACACAAAGAATCAGGAAAAGGAAGGCTGGTTTGCACACATGCAGTTATTTCTAGAATATTCTGATTGTGTTGGAACACAAAGAGTTCCAGAATTACCATTCTGGGCTCTGAAATAGCAAAGAGTGGCTGAACGATCTTGCCATTCCAGTGCAGGGGGTTGCTGTCAATCTTCTAAATCCTGATGCGTTTCACTCCAGGTCACACCCAGACAGAAACCTAATCCCGCTGCCCAACTGGGGTTACCTGAATTTTGGCATTATGACATTTGGAGACTGAACACAACTGTTCTTTTATACAAAGAAAACTTCACCTAGTTGCATTAAAGTAGCCTACAGATTTCCTACACAGTACAATTCACTAATGTCAGTTCTGGCAAGTGGGAAGACAGAGACAGAGTGCTGAACTTTGATTTCCTTGACTTGATCTGTCAGGCTCTGGTACACATATTTATCAGACAATGGCAGGCAATCATAGCTCTCTTATTCATCAAAAGGTTGGCAATGAAATCACACAGACAGATACATCTGTAACTGAAATGTACCGGAGGCACAAGTACAATATAGTCTTGTGAAAAGGGCAAGAGGGCAAGGGACAAAGTACATCAGAACTCACAACGGAAGCAAAAGGTTGTGTGTATGCTGTATTTCCAAGCATTTTGGACTTAAAGCCCTGGGAGCTCGTACACAGAGATGTGTACGAAAGTATGCAACCAGGGCTTGTGGAAGTGAGAAAGGTAGCCAAATAAGAAGGGAGGATTTAAAGTCAAATATGGCCCTTCATTTTTTTTTCCTGCAGACCAACACTTTTTGAAAAATCACATTCAAAGGACAGAGGCTAGTCTGAAATGTCATTCCTTGAGGCAAGCTGCACTGTTACCAGAAGTGTAACACGCATACATGCCTGCATACATGCAAATGGGAGATGTTTTGTGCACGCCTATGACCCTTGAGAGTCCTGTCTATAAAGCTTGCTGCCACTACCTATTGTCTGAATCCAGGAGAGCTTTCTGCAGATTAGACTTCTTTCCACATAACAGGATTTTCCTGCCTCCCCACCACCACACTGCTCATAGGGTAAAAGGGATCCAAGTAGAAACACGAGGGAGAAGCTGGAATTCTGCAGTCAGAAGGGGAGAAATCTGTGCTTGCAAAAGTTCATGGAAGTCTACCATTGTCTACAGTGCTGTGCACTGAATGTAACTATTATCATAAGTCAGGCTCATTCCGCACATGCAAAATAATGCACTTTCAAACTGCTTTCAGTGCTCTTTGAAGCTGTGCGGAATAGCAAAATTCACTTGCAAACAGTTGTGAAAGTGGTTTGAAAACGCATTATTTTGCGTGTGCGGAAGGGGCCTCAGTGTCAGCATTGGTGCTAACCACCATATAGCTTATACAAAGCCAGTGCAGCATTGGGGTGCAATCTGGTTAAGAGTGGTGGACTCTAATTTTATTCCCCACTCCTTCACTTGAGATCATAACTACTGAACTGGATTGGTTTCCCCACTCCTCCACATGAAAGTGACCTTGACCTAGCTAGTCACAGTTCTCTCAGAACTCTCCCGGCCCCACCTACTTCACAAAGTATTTGTTGTGGGGAGAGGAAGTGAAGGAGTTTGTATGTGCTTTGAGACTCTTTGTGGTTGAGAAAAGCAGGGTATCAGTCCAAACTCTTTTCTTCTTCTATTTCACAATTATTTTTCTTTCTTTTTGTTGTTGTGGTTGTCAAGTCACATTTGACTTATGGCGACTGTGCGGAGATGGTTTGTTATCACCTGCTTCTGCATCACCCTGGTATTTCTTGGAAGTCCCCCACTCAATACTATCTAGCATCAGAGCTGAGAGTGTATGACATTTATGGCTGATGGTTTCCCCTGGTCCTAATCTGGCACCTTAATCACTGTACCAGCCGGCTCTTTTCTATTGTGCACTGATCTTGAATACTTAAGCAATGGGACATGGGCGACAATTTATGGACTCTAGATGTAGAAACAAGCCAAGCTATAGGATAATGAAAATACTACAACTGATATTTTGCCAGGGGAGGTTGGGATACAAATTAAATGAATGAATATATTAGCTAAAATCCAACTGAAAGCAACTCACCCATTTGATTTGCCACGTAGCACTTAATAAAGCAAAACACACATTTTCCACAATCATAACATGATCTATGTACAATGATCAGTGAGATATTTGCAGATATGCTACAAATATATTGAGTGGTAACCCTTAGCTGTTTCTTAGACAGAGGCAGGATTCTTCCCTCACCACCAAAGCAACCCTTCGCTAAAATGATGACATCTTGTGCGCAAGTCAAGTCCAACTGAACCCAGGAGAACTGATGAGTAAACATGTTCAGGATCTGGTTGAAATACACTTTTCAAAGCTCAGTTAAAAGATTCCTGGGTTGTTCTAGAAAAGAACTGATTTCTTTAAGACATTTCACCTGGCTTTAAAAAAAAGAAGGGGGCTGCAGACATCAAAGACTATAAATGTGACAAACTCTGAAATGCAAATCACCTGATTCAAAGAGAACAAAGCTTACATTAACACCTGAGTGTCAAAGGCTCAAATTAGGTGACACAGACTGAGAAGAAAAGGCCAAAAACAACATCTTTATCGCTCAGTGGGATTTGTTATCTTCTCTATTTGGCTACACAATTGCAAGAAAGTCTATTACTCAGAATTATTTCTCCATAAATTTGTCAAATGATCTGTAAATAAAATAGTAAATGACACACTGTGGCTTCCTGTTTATTTACAAAAAATCTAATAGCTGCCTTTTAACAGAGTTTCAACACAGCATATGTTACAAACCATTAAAAATCAAAAGAGACCAGCTAACAGAATAAGATTTCAAACAAACCTCAGATAGCTATTAAAAAAACATAGCTGCAGGGAGTTTAGGAAGTAAAATCATGAAATAGCTCCACTGCATCATTTTCCTCCCTTGATTAAAATTGGAAACACATCTCAATATTACAGTTCAAAAATGCACATACATTTTGTTTTCAATTACTGTTGTGGGTTTTCCAGGCTGAGTGGCTGGGGTCTAGTAGTTTTTCCTCCTAATGTTTCGCCCACATTTATGGCTAGCATCTTCAGAGGCGTCAGTGTGACATGCCTCTCAAGATGCTAGCCATAGATGCAGGCAAAACATTAGGAGGAAAAACTACCAGGCCACAACCACGCAGCCTGGAAAACTCACAACAACCAGTTGATTCTGGCAATGAAAGTCTTTGACGACACATTTTGAAAAATATTTCCTAGAACACAGAGCTGATGTCCTCCTCACAACTGCATGATAACCTAGTTACTATATCCTACCAATATTCTTTCCGCCAGCATGGTGTAGTGGTTAAGACCAGGTGGATTCTAATCTGGAGAATTTGATTCCCCACTCCTCCACCTGAGTGGCAGAGGCTTATTTGGTGAACCAGATGTGTTTCTGCACTGCTACATTCCTGCTCGGTGACCTTGGGCTAGTCACAGTTCTTCAGAACTCTCTCAGCCCCACCTACCCCACAAGGTGTCTGTTGTGGGGAGAGGAAGGGAAAGAAACTTGTAAGCCACCTTGAGTCTTCTTACAGGAGAGAAATCCAAACCCTTCTCTTCTTCTCCCTTTTGCCCAGTTTGTCAGAACTTGGGGATAGGGCATGTTTTCCAGGCAATGGGAATGTTTTTGAGATTTCTCCTGGCCTGTCACTTGTAACATTGCTAATCCTGGAATCCCAGTTGGTCCTCACTGCCCTTCTGGAAATGAAATCACTGCACATATATAGGCTGAAGTAAATGAGATTAGTAGATCAATATTCCTCACTCCATGAGCGAAGAAGGAATACACCCTGTCCGGTATAAACACATTGTCGTGCTCAAGCCAGAGTTCAGAGATCCAAAAGGGAATGCCTTGCGGAGATCTACTGCCACAGTAGGATTAGTATGAACATTTTACTGACGGCATCATGTATTGTAGTAGTGACCGTGAGTGTTTTAGGAAAAGTGCTGGCACATCAAGGATTATGATACTATATTACATTGTACTGATCCCACTCTTTTGTATACAGTTGACAACTCACTGAAGCTTCACTTCTGGAAGAGAAAGGAGGAGGTAGTTCACTGCCTTATCCTCTGGCATTCCAGCCCTTGGCCCAAACCACAAGGCTATTCCTCTGTACGGGTATCATAAGTTATCACCCTGGACATGATCTTGCCAAAGATCAGAAGGGCCTGCAGGGAAATGAAAGGAATGTGTTCCTTACCCAGAGTGTTAGGATACATATAATTATATTTATTTAAGCTCAGCTATATTATATGTAGGGGGGGGGGATGTCCCACATTCTCCCAAACACCCCATATCAGGTATTCACCAGTAACATCTAGTCCAGGGGTAGGGAACCTGCGGCTCTCCAGATGTTCAGGAACTACAATTCCCATCAGCCTCTGTCAGCATGGCCAATTGGCCATGCTGGTAGGGGCTGATGGGAACTGTAGTTCCTGAACATCTGGAGAGCCGCAGGTTTCCTACCCCTGATCTAGTCAAACACTGCAGGTGGGTCCAGATGAAAATTGGAGGAGGAGTTTGGATTTATATCCCCCCTTTCTCTCCTGCAGGAAACTCAAAGGGGCTTACAATCTCCTTGCCCTTCCCCCCTCACAACAAACACCCTGTGAGGTAGGTGGGGCTGAGAGAGCTCCGAGAAGCTGTGACTAGCCCAAGGTCACCCAGCTGGCATGTGTGGGAGTGTACAGGCTAATTTGAATTCCTCAGATAAGCCTCCACAGCTCAGGCGGCAGAGCTGGGAATCAAACCCGGTTCCTCCAGATTAGATACACGAGCTCTTAACCTCCTACGCCACTGCTGCTATTATTGGAAGAAATTTCAACCAGCAGAACAGAGCTTTCTTGCCTTGGTCATTCCCACTGCAGCCCACTATCCTGACCAAAATGAAAGACCAAAGGAGAACAAAGAGACCCTTAGGAATGGCAGTCAGGGGTCTGCAATGGTGAGCTGGAACTGGGAAATTTACATCTCTCATTTCTCTATTGGAAAATTTAGTCTGGATCCAGCTTTGTATATGACCGGATGTCCTCATGCTCATTATTTCCCCATTTGCTGGTGCTTGTTGTGGTTGAGGTGCAGAGAAACAGCATGCAAGATGATCTCGTATTACTGTCTTTCTCTGAAAAGGAAGTTGTGAGTAGATCTGGGGCATATATCTGCCATAACGTCAGATCTGGATCTGAGACTGAAACTTTCACACAGGTTTCAAAGGGCCGCAAGGAATTAGCAGGTCATCACATGGACAAGAGTCAGCCTTATACTGAGCCAGACTCTTAGTCCACCAAAGCCAATATTGTCAACTCAGACTGGCAGCAACTGTCCAGTTTCTCAGGTAAGGGCCTTTCACATACCCCTGATATCTGATTCTTTTAACTGGAAATGCTAGAGATTGAACCTGGAATTTTCTGCATGTCAAGTAGATTCTTTATCACCAAGCCATAAAACCTCCAAACATTAGCCTAAAACCTGGTATTCTCTCTCTGCAGATGAATTAATTTGATTCAGATTGCAGCAGAGCACAATTTAGAGAAGGAATGACTAACATGTCCACAGACCAAACTACTCCCACAGTCAACAGATTCAAATCAGCAAGCCAACAACTCTAGTCTATATCATCCCCGTTCAATCTCTGAGAGTCCTCAGCTTTTCCAGATGTTCGGTTCATGTGCAATGGTATTTCTGGCTCAAAGACCTGCTGAGACTTTCAGAAGAGCCCACACAGCCTTAAGATCTCCCCATCCTCTCTTGGTCAATACATGAGCAGTGGTGCAATTGTGGAGAAGACTGTGATTCAGCTTACATCATAGTTGGCAGGAAAAGGACAAGCCAAGACATGGCTCTGCTGGGGTAGCGTGGGATAGAAATTTAAAATAAAGAAAATCTGGTCTCACCCTTGACTGACCGGCCAAACTGAGCGAAGGATGCTGAAAACTGGCATTAACTGTGCTGGTCCACATTTGGGGACGATTTCTAAACGGCTTCTAGTGCTCTGGGAGTCCATCGAGAAAATATGTAAGTATCTTTAACTATAGGATAAAACGTGGTATGATTTTGAAGAAAGGAAAACAAAATTAACCCTGTGTCCCGCAATCCAGAGTTTAGGAAACAATGAAAATGTAAAGTCTTTATTGGTACATCATACATTTGATTTTGAAATAGCTTTTCCCAACTCTCTCAGTCTGCATTACGCATGTACACAAAGAATACACAAAATCCATTTATGAGGACTACCCTTGTCTCCTTCAGATGCATCAACAGCAATAGCTAGGGATGAGGATATTTATTTATGCATTTATTATCAATTCTATATACCGCCCCTCCCCTGAAGGGCTCTGGGTGGTGCACAGCATAATTAAAACAACACTAATGGAGCATATAAACAAACACAATCACACATAATATAGGCTCCACTAAACATAACATTAAAAACCCCATGAAGACAGCGATATTGGCAATTTACACAGGATATTCAATTTACACAGAAGATATTGGCAATTTACACAGGAAGTTGTTGTGACTGATTCTGAAATTGCCCTTGGGGATTCTTTCTAGGACTCTGGGCATACATTCAGCCAAAGGAAACTGTTCCTATAAATATGATTTTGAGTCTACAAACTTTATAAAGGTTTTTTTTAAAAAATTGTTAATTTTTCATTTTCTCAGAACCTCCCTTAGCTGTGTGTTTCTGAGTAACACCGACGTACTGAAGAAAGACTATTTGACTAAACTGTCTAATAAAAGGGCTGCAATTGTTTATTTTCATATTTTAAGTGAAGGAAATCAACCAAACACTTGCATACCTTTAAGAAAACGGCAATCATTTCCTTTGATAAAAATATGACATATAGTGGAATGAGAAAATAATCTTTTGATAACTTTCTGAAAGGCTTCTTGTTATAGCCAGGGATAATTTGAATCCATCTCTGAGAACGTAGCTGTAGCACGGCTGTAAAGGAATGTGGAAATCTCACAGTGAAAAAGATTAATGGGAGGTGTTATCTCGAGTCAAGGTAAAAATCTTTTCATGTCTAAGGAGGTGTTAAGCTCAGTTATTTTACATCAACAGATGAAAGGAAGCTGCATTTAGCAATATTACTAGATCTGTTGTAGGCTAGGTGCTACTGGTAAAACAGTAAAACAACAGTGGTAGATTTAGCACTTCGGCTCTCAGGAAACACTTTGTGTCTCTAACACTGTTTAAATGTGTAGCTGTTACTCAGTTTCCACCAGCTTCCCTTTGCCTCAAGTTATCAACAGTTCCAAGCCAAATTTTAAAAAAAAACCCAGCAAAATCATAACAAAGTTGGATTTTAGGCTTCCACAAATTGAGTAACTTTACAGAAATAATTTTTTTTCAATCATGTACGGCCAAGCAAACTTCTAAAAAGGAAATTCTCAAAGACAATATGCCATGTGGTATGGGAAATGGTTCACACAGCCAGAACAAGTCAAAATTGGCCCTCACTCTTGGATAAATGGAGCTCTCCAACTCTGAGCAGGGACTTTGAGGGGTATGTGTACAGAGAAGCATGGTAAAAATTGTTTTGTAAAACTTACTCTTGGAAATCAAGATTCAATCCTTTGCTTTCTATTAAAATGGGAGCACATAGCTTCATACTTCTCTTGTGATGTACATTTTTTTCGGAGGGGGTAATGTCGTATCTTGATTATCTAAGGCAAATTCATCTTTGAGCCTAAAAGCAATCTGGTACAGGTCCCTGATTCCATTTGTTAAGTGAACATATGTTGGTTCTTTCTTACAAACAGATATAGGTAATATGTATGTGTGTCCATTGTAACATGTGAACAGGGCTTGTGAGTCATATTTTTTGTGGGGAAGAGATTTACGGAGAAGCATTTCACCATGTTAATTCTTCACTCGTGTAGTGGAGTCTACATTCAGATTAAACATCTCCAAAATAATTTTGCCTCAGACCTCTAGGAAAAACTACAATAAGGCCCACTAGAGAGCCCAAAGTTGCTAGTATTACTAGCTATGCACAATGGCATGGAAAGCAGATACTTTTTTATAAAAGGAAAGCTGGACAATGAAGTGTTGTTAACATGCTCTAAACGTTTGTTATAATCTCAATATCCATTTGAAAAAATTGATTTCCAGACCTAAGAACTGTGGAAAAAATTGAACCAATGGGGAATCTCCACACTCTAAATCAGTGTAAAGCTAGGTTACCTGCTATTTCCTCCAAGGAATCCTGTGAACTGTATTTTCATAATAGAAATTTGCTACTGCTAGTAGCATGAGATTTTCAAGCACCACATGTATGTTTTTTCAAGCTACTAAGGATTGAGACAGGAGATAAGGGAGAACATTAGACAGAAATAATAAATTCTACTCCATTAGTGATTTCATCACCTATATACTTGAGTAACCCATCCCTTAAGCATTAAGCAACCATTGGCACCCCACCATATTTATTATTTGCTTCTCACTCACTGCAAGTTGAATCCAGAAATTGAATTTTCTGCTCACAGAGATTTATGAAAGTAATCTGCTTCCAGAAAGAAAGGGCAGAGTGGATACTATCCCATGTGCCTGGGAGTGGACAATGGTTTTCTCTCTATTGTAGCCTGATCTTCTGTTTCCTTGGGTCACTAAGATCACTGCACCTTTCCCCAAGTAATTATGAATAGAATTACAGCCATGCAATTTGATCTTCTACATCTTCATTCAGAAAAAGATTCCACTGATGTCTCCGGTATCTTGTAAATAGGATGGCAACTACACTCGTACATTAATGCAAGACTAGATTTTTTTTCATAGGTATGCCCTAAAAGTGGATTGTCTTATATTTGCATACAAGTAACAATTATGTCAAAGAGTAATTTTTGTGAGCATAACAGTTTTAAGGAGGTCATTTTACATTCATGGCCATCCTCTTTTCAAGTACAGTATTCATCAGGAACTGTTTTTGCCAATGTAGGCTATAATCCAGACAAAGTTGAGTAATCTGTAGTTCCTTTTCAATGAAGTTCCAATGGGATAGTTAATCACAAGGTTAAATCTCATTCAGTAAAATCAATGGAACTTCAAAGCGGCGAGATTAGTCATTTAAATCTTGTCTTTTAATCGCTGGTTTGTTCAGTGTGTAAGTTACAACTATACTTCTCTGTATTTTTCTTCTTTGTGTGTGTGGGGGGGGGAGGGGGGAGATGTAACCCAAGTAGTTTAATCACCTGGTAGAATTTGTGAAGGAAGCATCTTTCTCCCTGAGGAGCTGTAGGAGGCAACAGAAAGAAAGATTTCTGAGAAAGGGAGCAGAAAGCAATCTGAGGAAAGGAGTGTCTTGTGGAGAGAACAAAGGAATCTCTGGAAATTATGTAGTCTCTGGAAATTCTCAGCACTATGAAGTGCCCCGAGAGCAGCACCACAGAGAGCCAACCAAGCCATAACTGACTGACATTTGCAAGACAGTAAAAGAATCTAGCATCTTTCTGGCTCTAGCTTTACATCACATGACCTAATTTCTTTTGCATATGTATGTCCCACTTTGATTTCCCATCCCTCTTTTATGTATTCACTTCATTTATACTCCATTTTCCCCTCACACGAGGGCCAAAAGTGAATTACATCATTCCCCCTTTCTTCATTTTATCCTCACAACAATCCTGTGAGGAGGTTAGACAGAGAGTATGTGACTGGCCCAAGGTTACCTAGAAAGCTTCCATCTTGATGTAATCCAGTCAACATACACATTGGGAGAACAGTCGTGCAGCGCTCCATTGGGGTCCAAAGAACAATGCAGAAACAAAAGCCATGAGATCAGCCAAAGTAACAAAATAGGGTGTACGTTTTCAAGTTCTTCGGGACTCTTCATCACGTTGTATATTTACAAAATAAAAAGGAGGGGAAGTCATACGTTTCAGGTCATATTCTTAAAGCCTCCATCACATTTTGATCTTGTCTTTCCATTAAGGAACTCAAGGAAGCGTTCATGGTTCTCTCCTCCTCCATGGTATGCATTCTATTTGAGCACCTGCCAGTGTAGAATAATTTATGGTGTAAAGTGGAGTAGCCATCAGGTTGTATTTTTCGCCTTCTGAGGAGATGGGGGAGGGCCATGGCACCATCCAGTTTCAAGTGTAAAAATCAATCTATGGTCTAACATCAAACCATAGATCCCTCAGCATAGCAACCTAATGGCATCCAAATACCATAGCCCATCCTGCTTAGCTTCTGAGCTAGTCTGAGCTAATCAGAGTGCTACAGCATTAACAATACTAGAGATGTTAACCTCACAACAACCCTGTGAGGTAGGTTAGGCAGAGAGGATTACCACTGACTAGTGCATCAACTAAAATTAATCTGAATTAACAATGCTGGAGAATAGTTTTAGTTGATGCTCTAGGTTAGAGGTGGACAACCTATGGTGCTCCAGATATTCATGAACTACAATTCCCATCAGCCCCTGCCAGCATGGCCAATTGTGGCTGCTGGGAATTGTAGTCCATGACCATCTGGAGCACCATAGGTTGCCACCCATACTCTAGGTAATATTAATTCTGAGAAAGCACATACTCTGTAAAAACGCGTAAGGACAGTTTTTTCCTACGTTTCTTTTTTCTTCACATGAAGAACGCTATTGACTAAGTGCAGATATTTACAGAATAGAAGAGGTTGCAGGTAGCTTGACCATGGCAAAACAAAAGCCACATAACATCTTTTATTAAAAACAGTGAAAATAACACAATTACGTTAAAAGCCATGCAATATCCAGCACTGGGGGAAACATTTCTTTGGAAGAAGTATTTATGCTAGGTATTAGTTCTTTTGACTGCTAATTATTTGGAACCCTGCCTTGGCTAAACTAAGTCTAAATGAAGGTATCATTTAAAACAAGGTTCACAATCACATAACGCTTTATAAATGTTACTGTGCTAAGGCCACAACCTAACAATGTTAGGAGGGAGGCCGAAACATACAATTGCAACTACACTAATATGAAATCTTTGTTGTATGTAATGATTAGGGAGTTTGGATAGTATTACATAACTCCACACAGGCTGAAGTTAGGCTTTGATTTTGTCTCCCGTGCCAGAAAATGAAACCTACCTAAATGTAATTTAAGCCTTTAAATCAAAGGCTTCGGGGCTGCGATCCACTTATTCAAAACGAAGTGCAATACAGCAAATATATATATAATAATAATAATTTAGCATTTGCCACTAATCTATTCAGCTGGTATTAACTGACTTGCTTTCTCTAGAACACAGTATTCACATTTTTTAGTGTTCACATTTCCCCCCCAAATAGACAGGCCAGCAGCACATTTAGTTGAGCTACAAGGTGTTCTGGAAAGGTCATTTGTGACTCGCTTGAGCTGAATTTGGAGCAAGGAAAGTTTTTGTAATGACAAAGCTGATGGGGTGACTCTGCTCTGCTATGACATGTGGCACCTCCAGAGAAAAGGGGCTCCTGATATCAGCAAATCAGGAATCATATCACACTCCTATAGACGTCCTTGATTTTTCCCTCTGCAAGTGTCAGACGGAATAAGGGCATTGGCTGGAGGAAACTTGCAAGAGTGTACACATCAGAAATCACCATCACACCACTGTCATCCAGTTGCAGCCAAGCAAGGTTCTTGACAGCACGACACTCACTCATTGGGACAGAGAAAAACGGTAGGGGCTCAGGGGTGCCCTCCCCGTAAGGGCTCAGGGGTGCCATACAAAGGAAGAGGAGTGGGGAGGGGAGTGAGTGAGTGGTTGCATGCAAGGGAGAGCAGAGAAGGGGTAATGGGAGGGGGTGGCATGCAAGGGAGGGGAAGGAGGGGGTAGTGGAGGAAGGGGAGGGGAGGGAGGGGGAGGCATGCAAATTGATGCTCTAGGTTAGGGGTGGCCAACCCCTAATGGGAGGGGTAGTATGCAAGGATGGGAGGGGTAGTATGCAAGGATGGGGAGGAAAGGGGAGGGAGCCCGGCATCTGGACCTGGCCCACCCCCCCTAGCAGAGGGAGGGGAGGGAGGAGTGGGGTGGGAGGGGTGGCATGCAAGGAAGGGGAGGGGTATTTCTTGATGGGTCGACCTCATGGCACTTTACGATTGTTGTTCTGGGGAACAAACGGTCTACACCACAGGTGTCAAACTCATGGCCATCCAGATGCTATAGACTACAGTTCCCATCATCCCCTGCCAGCATCATGCTGGCAGGGGATGATGGGAACTGTAGTCCATAACATCTAGAGGGGCACGAGTTTGACACCTATGGTCTACACAATTCACAGCCTGTGTGTGGCAAGTACTGCAGGGGAGCCACTATAAGATCAATTTAAATGGATTATTTCCATCTCAGACTTTTGTACTGGCAGTTCAAGCTGTCCTTATTTTATTAAGCTCTCTGTGGAGCTGTCACCTATGAACTGGAGAAATGAATTAGAGAAATGTCTGGCATATTGGAACGGAGTAATTTTAATGGCTCTGCAACCTTAATTTCAGCCTTTCAGACAGTGGCAGAGGGCTGTCAACACGCACATCAGCCCCGCTCTCTCGGAGATGAGGAACAGATGCATCTATAGGGACAGGAGAAGCATGAACGTGCACAACAGTGGCAGGTTTTGAATACTCTGCCACTGATAAATCTGTGTCACAGACCTTTCCTCGCTGCTTAACTTCAAGTTCTGGCTTCGTCTCACTTCTTTTCACATGCTTCTTTTCTTCCTTCAGTGGAACCAGGTGACACTTCTTTCGCCAACGGGGATCTCTAGGAGCCCTCCTTCCACCATGCACATTTCCTCCATCACTGTCTTCACTGGAATAATACCCACTTTGACACACACTCTTAAGTGAGTTCTTCATATTCATTTTTATAGACTCTTTTCTCGCCTGGCAGTTATCTAGATCCTCTGTTGACTTAGCACGTAGTGTCAGTGGCTTGTGTCCAAAGTCAGTTGTTTCTATGTTTTCAGTGCACAGACTCACAGACCTGGAAGTGCTTAAGCCAGCGTTGTTTTGTGACAAACACTTAGATTGTTTGAGCAGCTTTGTATTGTTTCCTAGGTTGAATTCCCTTGGATGTTTTTTGGGTAGCATCTTTTCAGTTCCTTGCAGACTGTCATTTTGCTGAGCTGAAACATTTGAAAATTCACCCTCAGGGCTAGACGTTCCTTTTGTGTGTTCTGTCATTTGCAAAGGGCTGAGCAGGGGTACTTTGGGATCCTTGGAAATACTTTTTAAAGCAGAAAGTTTCAGATTGACTTGCTCTTTTGAAAGTAAACAATGTTGTCCTTCGGGAAGGTCACTGCCTGAAACGGACCAGTTCCTACTGCTGGGTGGATTCTGATTCTGATGCACAGAATTAGAAAATGGTGGGATAATTTCTGCTGATCTACAATACAGTAGAGGATATTGTTCTGTAGAATTGCAACATACACACCACTCAGATTCTAAACAAGAATCACTAATATGAGCCGGAGAAACAGTGAAGGATGTCCCTTTCCAGTCAATGCCACTCAGTTGTAGATCAGCAATCACAGAAGAAGCACCAGAGACCACTGAGGAGCTAGTGAATTCTACTTGTGAGCTCAGATAGCCATCAGAGTTGCATTCATTCCCTGTGTTTTGTGAAAGGGTTACAAGCAAGGGAGAAGGTGGATTCTGACTTGGTAAGGTTTTGGCAGAAGAACTTGCAGATACAAATAGTACCTGAGAGTTAGAGTCTGTTTTTGCCAGTGTTTGACAATCAGATTTAAAATCAGATTTGTGATTATAGTTGGGCAAGATCTCACATGATGACTGCAAGCTCAGCTGAGAGAGGAGATCCGCAACGTTACCATCACCTGCTAAGTCTTCTTTCTTTTTCAGTTTTGCTTTTGTGCCTATAAGAACACAGGTTTTAATCTTTGTGATGAGTGAAAAAGAAACCATTTCTTTCCAATTCAAGTACACACAAACGAATAACAAGGTGACCATTACAAAGTGCTTGTAATTAAAAAGCATAAAGTTCTGTGGAAGAACTGGCAGTAACATGAAACGACACAACAGCCCAAACTAAGCAAGCATCTATTTGATGTAAAAAACAGACCAAGCTCCCAAGCTCACCTTTCTTTTTTTCTTTGCAAATTTCCAACTTCTCCATTTGATACATGGCAACAATTTCTGGGTAAGCAGCCTGAAACAATGATGACTCTTCAACTGTTTTTAAGAAGGGTTCCACAGGCTGATCATCTGCTGTAGCGTAATGCTCTAAATCAATAAATAAAAAGCATGGAAACATATTATCAGATTTTAAAAAAAATCAGCAGCACCACCAAAAGAAGATGATTCTGCCCAAAATTCTACTTTACAAGGAAAAAGAAAATCTCAGCTATGGATCTTTCATATCAAATCCACACAAAGAAACGCCATGGTAGGAATCTGTCACAGTTCGGCTGATGCAGTCATAGGCAATTTGTGAGGCTTATCTATAATTTGACCAGTTGCCTGCCTTATTATTTTGTATGGGTCTCATTAAACCTTGGGCCACCATTTTTCAAATCCTTCACATACCTGCCACTGGTAATCCTATCTATTGGGTATAACACAAAGCAGAATAAATTGTGCTTATGGAAACAACCACACATGTAATATCAGTTTAGAAGTGGTGAAAAAGTAGCAAGAAACACAGTTTATTTTAAAAGCTGATGTCTCTGGTTACGTGATATGATGGGGTCAGAAAATGAAAACACCAGAATGTGATATGTACTGATGTTGTGTCAGAAAAAAAAAATCACTGTATGCCAAAATGTAAAAATCCAGTTCTGGCCTCAGTATGCGTCCTAACAGACATTTTCAAAATCCAGGACCATAGCTCTTTCATTTTCAATACTGAGATATTCCAAACAGGACTCAGTACATAATATTTCAAGCGTCATGTGATAACCCCCACAGAAATGCAGAGAGAACTGAACTAACCTGGCTTTTGCCACTCAATTTCAAAACAAGAAATCCCATTTTTAGTTCGTGTCTTGACTATCCTGTGAAATAAGGACAAGAAGAATAGATTTTTATACTCCACTTATCTCTACCTTAAGGAACCTAAAAGCGACTTACAATCAACACTCCCTTCCTCTTCCCACAACAGCCATCTTGTGAGATACTTTGCTGACAGAGTTCTAGAAAACTGCAACTGACACGTCACCCAGTCAGTTTCATGTGAAGGAGTGGTGAAACAAATCCAGTTCACCAGATAAGAATTTGCCACTCATGGGGAGGAGAGGGAAATCCAACCCAGCTCTCCGGCCTAGAGTCCATAGCTCTTACTCACTACACCACACTGGCTCACAACCAGGTAAAATAATGCTGACAAAAAGTTAAAGGACAATGAAAACATGTCTTTCAGCCTATCATAAAGTTATAAGCAATGTGTATTTTCTCTTCTGACAGATGAAAAGAGGAATACTGAATGAATTCTAACAAGTTTCTACGTTAGATTACCGAAGTGCCTGCAGCTGCCATGGGTCAGTGTGGCCAGCCTTCCTTCTGTTCATGTCATAGTATGTCAGAAGAGCACACAGTTTCTCACATGCATAATGCTTGGGCCAGTCCATTTTCTCAGATGCAAACCTCTGTAAATATGAAGAATATTTTAAACAAGCCAATTCCAAATATTAACATGTAATGCAACACATATGTATAAAGAAGACAGAGACAAGCTGAAGGATAGACAGTAGAAAAAAAACACATTAAAAAGTTCATCATAGCCATTACAATGTAAAATTATTACAAAGAGGTGTGGACCCTTAAGGAACTGTGGAGGGGGACAACTTGAAAATCTCAACTACCACTCAAAATCTTACAAGATTTTTTAATCTCTCAGGAACTAGAGCATGTTAATTTCTCCTCCACTCTTTTTTTTAAATTTTACTCTTGCTTTCAACATTTCATCTTTTCTGGGGCTTATCTAGTCCTTAGCGGGATGCACCTTTATGAGTTTTTACTTCTTTTTGCTTTGTTTATTTACAAACTTACATTTTTCTGCAAACCTACAGGTTATATACTGGATATATTGGTGGCTAATAATAACAAATAACATACTTGCATTACTAGGTTCAAAATAACAGGCACTGGTAAAACTATAGGTTGAAACCAGAGAACAGGTAGAGACCCCAACTTTGTCTGAGAGTGGCCCTTTTATGTGCCTTTGACATCCATGCAGAAACCCACTCGCTTATTACTGGATATATTGATGGTTAATAACAATAACATGTTTTCATTGCTAAGTTCAAGTTAATAGGAACCGGAAGAACTATGCATTGAAACCAGAGACATTACCAAGGAAGAATAAGAAAAGACTATTCCTGTAACCAAAAGAAATGAAAGCTTTGATGGATGACTAATAAAACTGTTAAAATTGCAAAATATAAACAAACAAAAGCATAAGTGGCAGAAAGAGAACCAGAAGTCAAAATGTAGCATTCCAATGACATGCATGTAGAGACAAAGAGAACTAATGGAATAACCAGTGTAAAAAAACAGAAGAAAACAAAAAAGAAAGAATAAGAATCTGTTCCACAAGACCCAAGAAATCAAAGGGAAATTTTACAGCACAGCCAGGCATGCTGAAATATCAATGTACAAATACTGCTGAATAGGACAAAATAAAGAAAAGATGGGAACAATACACTGAAGAACTATACAGAAAAGATGAAAGGATGTCAGATTTCTTCAAAGAATATTCTTTTGAAGAAGAACATACAATTTTAGAAACTGAAGTGAAAGTTACATTTAAAACAGTTAGGAGAAACCAATCACCTGAAGTAGATGGGCTATCAACAGAGATATTTCAAGCCATAAGTCAATCCAAATCTTAACAAGAATATGACAACAAATATGGAAAACAAAACAATGGCCCACAGACCGAAAACACATTACCAATTCTGAAAAAGATGTCAAAAAACTGCAACAATGATCAGACCATTGCATTAATTTCTCATGTGAGTAAAGTGATGCTCAAAATCTCACAACAAAGACTGTTGTTATATGTGGAATGAGAAATGCCAGATGTTCAAGATGGATTCAGAAAAGGAAGATGCATAAGAGATCCTACAGCAAATTTATAATTGTTACTGGAGTGTATGAGAATTTCAGAAGAAAATCGGCATGTGTTTTGTACATAAAAGCTGGATTGGATTTAGATGATGATGAAGTGAAAATTGGTTGAAGGAACACTGACAATTTGAGATATACAGATGATACCACATTACTGGCAGAAAACAGTGAAGACGTGAAATGACTACAGATTGAAGTTAAAGCAGAAAGTGCCAAGGGAGCATTACAATTGAATAGCAGAACACAAAAGTAATGATTATGGAGAAATTACACAACTTTAAGGCTGACGATGAAGAAACTGGATTAATAAAGATTTTTTATTCCTTGGTTCCATCATCAACCAGAAAGGAGACTGCAACCAAGAATTCAGAAGGATATTGAGACTTGGCAGTCATAAAGGAGCTAGAACAGATACTTAAATAAAAGGATGTCTCACTGGAAACCGAGATCAACATACTTCATACTATAGTGTACTCCATTACTAAGTATGGGTGCAAAAACTAGACAAGGAAGAAAACTGACAGGCAGAAAGTTGACTGATTTAAAAAGTGACATGGGAGAAGAGTTTCACAGATACCATGGACCAGTGGTGGGTTTCAACAGGTTTGCACCAGTTGGGCAGAACCGGTTGTTCAAATGGTGCTTGTAAACAACCGGTTGTTAAATTATTTGAATCCCACCACCGGAACCGGTTGTTAAATTATTTGAATTTCACCACTGCCATGGACAACCAAAAAGACAAATAAGTGCGTTGTGGATCAAGTCAAACTGAAAACTCTCTAGAAATCAAAATGACTAAGCAGAGGGTATCACGCTTTGGTCACGTTATGAGAAAGCAAGAGTCACTAGAAAGGACAATAATGCTAGGAAATGTTGAAGGCAGCAGGAAAAGAGGAAGACCCAAATGAGATAGATTGATTCAATCAAGGAAGCCATGGTTTCCTCTCTTTCTGCCCCCACTTCATAGCTCTCTCTTTTTGCCTCCCTGCCTCATCACTCTTTCTTTTTCTGCCCCCTCCCCATCACTCTCTCTGTCTTTGTGCTCCCTACCCCATCACTACCTCTTTCTGCTCCCCACTTCATCATTCTCTTTCTGCCACCCCACCCCTCTCTTTCTCTGTCTGTCCTCTCTCTCAGTGGCTTGCCCAGAACAGCTTTGGGTCTACCGAGGCTTCCCCTCTCACCACCAAAGCAGCTGCCAGGTTCCTGTGTGTCACTGCCTCAGCAGATACCACCACCAGCAACCTCAAAGGTAAGTGCAATGTCTGCACATGCACAGACAACGCTTTATTTAATTTGGGGAAAAATTAGATTCCCTGGTTTTCAGGCCCTTACCACGCAGAGTCAAGAGCAGCTCACAGTAGTTTAATGGAATCAAGCACCAAGTACAGGAAGGTGAGACAGAACCGAGTTCAGAGTTCAAAGCAAGACCAAAAACGGATTCAGGCACCAGAAATGTAAACAGTGGCTTGCAAGTCCATGCACAATATTGTTGCCACAACACAGCTTGATCATCAGCCCTTTTTATAGCAGATATCCCACCCAGGAGTGCAACAACCTCATGCAGCTGCATTACTTCAGTCTGGCTCCTGCACACAGATTTCTTGTTGAGCCCCGCTCGCTCCAGAGCTGCTAGCCTGCCGCTGCGTATTCTTCCCTGCAAACTGGCATGCAGCTTCCTCCAGCAATGCTCTTGGGGCTCCAGAGACAAAGGGGACCAGAGGGCTGGCAGAACCTCCACTGGTTTGGTGTCAAGAGGCTGGAGAATCTCCGAGGTGGGGCCTTGCTGTGGCTCCCAGCCTGCTTGTTCTGTCAAAGCCTCTGAACCTGGTCCTGCAGAGGCCACTGAAAGTTCTGCCTGAGCCTCTGGGCCTGCAGGAAGCTCAGGCTCTGAGCCTGCAAGTGTTACTTGGGACTTTGGGTGATGAATTTCACTTTCAAGCACAGTCAATTCAGATCGACAGCCAGTCAACCCAATATCGCCAACCAGAAACACCACCTCAGAAAACTTAAAAGAGTGAACATTGGAATCTGGGGAGTTTGTTGGCAACAGCAAGAACAGAAACACCATTACGGTGAATGTTTTCTCATAAAGATTCAGACTAATGGTTTTAATTACCTACATCCTAGCTATGTTTTCTCTAGCAGGAGTTATTTATACCAGTGAAAAGGGGGAGGGGGATTTCATGCAATTTCCCCTTCCCACTGCAGACCCCCCACATTTTTCCTCAACTAGTAATCCACCAACCTAATAAGGGCACAACTTTCACAGTTTTACAGCAGGCTGTAGTATGGAAATTTACTTCTATGAAGTGCTTCTCTCTCCCCTCCCCCCTTTTGGACCCAAAAACTCCCCTTGAAATACAATAGCCAATAACCACCTTTTATTACTTTTTTATATCAACCATGACACTTACATTTTGTAGTTTTATTGTCTTGTGTCAGAACTTTTTGGTGCTCCATATAAACTGATTTAGTTAGGTGATGGGAGAATGTGGAAGTATAAATAACAAGGAAATAGCCAGTTTCCTCAAGATGAATATATGGAGAATATTCTAAAGGAACACTTTTCTCAGCCAACATTAAGCAGGGCGAGATAGCCAGTAATAAGGGAGAACATTTTGCAATCTACATTATCAAATTATTTAGCTTATCATTAACATATTTCTGCCACAGTTTTCAGGTTGAAGTGCCAAAATGTCCAGAGCAAAGCCCCACCTTGGTTTTCACTCTGAGGTGAATAAAGCTTAAGTGTATTTTTACTTTTTGTCTGAGTAGTGCACTTTGCCCCCAGAGGGAGGGATGATTGCCCTGGTAACAAACACACAGATCTCGGCGGCGGGGCGAAAGAGGGGCCGCACGTGGCCCATCGCCGGCTTAAATGGGGAAGGGGCGGTCTGGGGCAGCTGACGCCAGGGCTCTGCGACCTGATGTCACCCCCCAGCCAATCAGCGAGTGAGGCCCTGCTGGCCTCATCACTAGGGGACGGGCCCGCCCCCGCCCCGGCCAGAAGAGGCGGAGGAGCCTGGTGCTGCCCCCTTCCCCTGGTGGCAAATGGCGGCCGCGGTAAGTCGCGGGCCACCTCCTTATTTATGTTTATTTTCAATTAAAAAGTATTGAAGGCAGTATACAATACAAAAATATATTCAAATCAATAAAATCCCTTAAAATATAATACGAAGTCAGTTAAAACACAGGAAGAGTCAATAGAGTAAAAATCAACAAGTCAGTTTGCTGGTAGTGCTGCTCCTCCCACCACACCATTTCTTCACTGTTGATCTTTGAAGTGATACTTGGAGCAAGTTCCCAGCCTACCCCAGAAACAAATAAACAAACAAAAATACCTAATTCTTAAATAAAGGGCTTATCAGATATTAAACTGATATGAGCAATAATACTTTTGATTTTAATCAAAAGTCAGGCTTTTAAACCCATCCAGAAAATTTCTAGGGAAGAGGTCATTCTCAACTCCTGAGGGAGCCATTCCCAGAATTCTTGCCATGATACCTTTCCTAAAGTTAGTTCCTGGAGGAAGGCCTCGTACACTGACCTCAAGTCTTGGGTTGGTTGATTTTGGAAGAGGGAGTCCTTCAGGTACTCCATACCTATAAAGATCATGATCCAGCCAAAACTTAGCACTATCTTATGAACCACTGACTTTAATGGCAGGGTTAAGTATGCTGAGTCTCTGTCACATTGAAATCAATGAAGAAAAAGAAGAGTTAGATTTATATTCTCATTTCTCTCCTGTAGGAGACTCAAAGGGGTTTACAATCTCCTTTCCCCCTCACAACAAACACCCTGTGAGGTAGGTGGGGCTGAGAGAGCTCAAAAGAACTGTGACTAGCCAAAGGTCACCCAGCTGGCATGTGTTGGACTGTACAGGCTAATCTGAATTCTCCAGATAAGCCTCCGCAACTCAAGCAGCAGAGCGGGGAACCTGGTTCCTCCAGATTAGAGTACACCTGCTCTTAACCACTACACCACTGCTGTTCCTTCAAAGTCCCATTGGCTTTGGATGAATTATGCTGAGACGCATAATTTCTTTCATGTTGTTGTATTTCCTCTTTACTCTGAGTTATCACTATACATATTATATACTATATTACCTCCTGGCATTTTGTACATCAATTGTTTTCTACCAAGACACACAGAATTCTATTGAAGTTCCTTTATCTGACTGCAACTAACTCACATTATTGCAAATCTGTATGACATTTTAACCAGCAAAATTTGTACCTGAAAATACAACAAATTTGGCCTTCGGCACTCATATGGCTTCATTAGCTTGTCTTTGCTGACAAGATATTCTTGGATGACCTGTGGTGGGAGGAACAGACTGTGAGAGATATTTAAGTAAAAACATTATAAGAAACTGATTCATTTTTTAAAAAAATCTTCAATTACCTCTGGAAATGGAAAGCCTTCGCATGCTTTAGTCTTTCTGCAAATATAATATGCACATGAGATCCCAGTTATAAATATTCTCCCCAAAGCAATCAAATGTAGTTCACATGGAATAGCACAAACTTTTTAATGCTTTCCTCTACTATCCTCACTTGTCGATCTTGCTCTGAGCGATGCCAGTCACAAGGACAGAGATATGTCACTTCATGGGGTTTGCAGAACTCCACGCTTTCACAAAGCTGACATCCAAATTCCTTGTGATCTTTAAAGGAACCTAGCAGAAAACAAAAATGAGTCTAAATGCTGCATGCATGCTAAACTTGCAAATTTATATTCCATAAAGGTTCTTAAATAAACATGTATAATGAAGTACATCTAACACTTTAAGAACCAATACACATCAAGGCCGAAAAACAATGAAAGCTCAGCTTGTCTTCCCAAGTGCCGCAATATTTTAATCGAGAGTGAAAGAAGCTGTTGGCTGGGATCTAATGAACCATGAGGAGAGATCCTCTTGGGAAATATGGCTTTCTTGCCCCTTCCTATAACCCCTAAAAAGAGAGTCCTGGTGACTGGGAAGAGAAAGTGCCACAGTGTCGGGCCCTGCCATCATGGGCCTGCCAAAGCGCACGTAACATGCCTGGGCATGTCCGGCTCCAGCTGGACCCATATCATCCTTGCCCAAGGCCAGAGGCCTCTGTTTTTTGTTTCTGCTGTAATGTAGTGAATAGAGCTTCCCGGCCCTCCCTATCTATCTTTCTCTGGGAGTAGCCCAGCCATTCCCAAAACAATGTAACTACAGCAACTGTCTTCAACTGTCCTTTCATGTGCAGATATTGGGGGAATGCAAAGGTGGGGGCTAACCCACTCCAACCATACTGTAATCTCAAGGTTTATATTGGGGGCCAGGGAGCTGGGACTGCAGTTTCAGCTACCTGGCCATTGGGTAGAACTGACACAGTTCTAATAAACTCCTGAAGCTATTCTTGAGTCTTGTTATTGACTGGGGTACTAGACCCTTACACACAGGTTGCTGTCTGGAGGATGGGGCATTAGCAGAAAGTGGCATGCCCTTTGCTTACAAAAGGGCAGGTTTTGATCTAAGCCATGTTAATAGTTTCATACTGTGTGGCTATACTGTCACCATTGTTTATATTCATGATATTATATATGTTTTCTCTCTCGTGATGAGTTTCATCCTTCATATTTGTCATCTTTGAAGCTTCCAACTCCTCTGTATGAGGATGATACAGTCCACCTGGCATGTTTAGTAGTTGGTTTATGGAACCTTCTAAAATCATTTGGAGAATATTGTTCCAAGGAAGGTTTGGCCATCATTTATAATAAGTCCAAAGTGTTACTGTTTCATTAAAAAAAATGAACCTGAAAGAAAGGCAAGTGGTCACTTGCTGGACACAGAATTGAACACATTGAGCCATTCAGAAAGCTTGCTGGACCTCTAAATCCCATTAGTATTTTAGTTGTATTTCCTGTTCCTGACATTGGCAAAATCAGCAGTATCCCAGGTAAGTAAGTATTCTGTGGATACAGCCATCAATCTTTTGGGTTGGATCCTGCCGGTTTAAAGACAGTGTGAGATGCACAGCACTTCTTTTTTCAGGCCACACAATGACTCACCTGGATGACGGCATACAGTACAGTGAATCATCTTTTTAAGCGGTATGTCAATGTGTTGGAAGGGGTCTTTCCATTGCTCAAATCTAAAATGACATTAAAAAGCATGACTTCATTATCTGACATTGGTTCGTCAACTCTTTCATGGCCTCAAGCCATAATGATCAAACCACATCTTCCAGTATACTTTTTCTGTCAGCTATATTCTTCAGACAGCCCCTCCTAGGTTGTAGAATGCTCTCCCAGACGCTATCAGGAAGGCCTCCACCCTATTACCGTTTCACAAAATGCACAAAACAGAATTGTGTTAGAGTATTGTCGAAGGCTTTGATGGCGGGATTCAACTGGTTGTAGTGGGTTTTCCAGGCTGTGTGGCCGTGGTCTGGTAGATCTTGTTCCTAATGTTTTGCCTGCATCTGTGGCTGGCATCTTCAGAGGTGTATCACTGAGAGAAGTCTGTTACACACTGTGTCTGTTACAGACACAGTGTGTAACAGACTTCTCTCTCTGTGATAGTATAGTTCCGTGGTGGCAAACCTATGGCACTCCAGATGTTCATGGACATAATGTATTGTATATGATGTATTGTATATGAGCTTTGCCAGCTTCAGGTGAAAGTTGCTTAGAGTGTGTGTGTGTGTATAGATAGATAGATAGATAGATAGATAGATAGATAGAGAGAGAGAGAGAGAGAGAGAGAGAGAGAGAGAGAGAGAGAGAGAGAGAGAGAGAGAGAGAGAGAGATTCCAACAAAGCATAGAGAAGAACACTTTTCCTTGATACCTTCTTCCTGCTGCAGGCTTCCATTTAACCTCATGCTGATCTGGGCTTTGTCTCCAGGAGCATGATTTCAGGATGTAGTGAGAGGGGAAAATCTGCCGTGATTGAAATCCCTTCCATTAGCAGATGTGACTGCTTTATCAAAACCATAGTCTTTGGATACCAAAGGGACAAAGGCAGTTGGAATTCAGGAAACAAGGGAAAAAACATTTACCTCTGCAGCAAACTCTGCCCTTCCAAAGCCTGAATCAGTTTTAAAGCCTGCTCTTTTCCAACTCCAGGAACTCCCTTTTAGAGACAAGAAAAATGACACATATTGATGCAGACTATTCAAGTGTACAGTAATGTCTGCTAAACTCTGTAATGAAAACAATGCATCTTTTACACAACGGCTTGCACATAAAGTTAGGTCATGTATGTCTGGATATTGAAAATCTAAAAATATTTTGACACACCCGTTGCTGCAGCTTAAGAAAAAACATTAATTTCTGTATAATGTAGATGAAAATTTCCGTGTACACACACACACACACACACACACACACACACACACACACACACACACACACACACACACACACACGAGACAGATAGCAAGAGTCAGAAAGGCAGAGGCATCGAGCGAGACTGTTTCAGTTTGAGACACAAGCATTGAGAAAGGCTGTTTCAGCTTCAGTTCCACAGATACTGTGGAATCAAATCTGGCAGTAAAATGGTCAGATCATATTGGAAGCGTGAAGGCCAGTGATACACAATCAGACACTAAGAGTGCTGTGCAACATAAAGGGAATCATTCACTGCATCATGAAGCCATTTTTAGAAACAATAGCCAAAGAGTTGGAAGCCACTTCTTCAATCTCATAATGAACAATAAACTTTGAAGAAATGAGGTTTGCCAAAAACCAGGGAGACAGGAATAGCCAAAATAACGTAAGGGGAGTGGGGCGCTGATTTGCGTTTCAGAGCTCAGCTACATCACTGCTGGAATGCACAAGAGTCACTGTTATTTTAAGGCAGCCCAGGCTTTTCGCCCTGATCTGGATGGCTGAGGCTAGCTTGATCTCATCAGACCTCAAAAGCTAAACAGGGCTAGCCCTGATTAGTAACTGGATGGGAGACCACCAGGGAACACCAGTGTTGCCATGCAGAAACAGGCGTTGGCAAACCACCCTGTTAGTCTCTTGCCTTGAAACCCCTATGCTGTTGCCTTAAGTGGCAAAAGCCAGTACAGTGTGTTCTGTTGACAGGAGTCAGTCAACCATGGCACAGACTAACGAAAAATGGCACTTGCCGCTGGCTTCAGTGGTGATGTGAATGAATCTTCAGAAGAGGTGATGACAGAGCCTGGGATGACTTCAAGCAAGCAAGAAAACCAGAAACTCGTTTGGAACTGAAATTCAACTGGAAGCTGAAGCTTAGATGGAAGGTCAAACTTGCAGATAGAATGATAGAATCATAGAGCTGGAAGAGACCAGAAGGGCCATCCAGTCCAACCCCCTGCCAGGCAGGAACACACACTGCATGGGAGGGGGCTGCAGTGCAGAGCACAATCAAAGCACTCCTGACAGATGGCCATCCAGCCTCTGTTTAAAAATCTCCAAAGAAGGAGACTTCACCACACTCCGAGGCAGTGGATTCCACTGTCGACCAGCCCTTACTGCCAGGAAGTTCTTCCTAATGTTTAGGTGGAATCTCTTTCCCCATAATTTGAATTCATTACTCCTTGTCCTAATCTCTGGAACAGCAGAAAACAAGCTTGCTTCCTCTTCAACATGATATCCCTTTAAATATTTAAACATGGCTATCTCGTCACTACTTAACCTTCTCTTCTCCAGATGAAACTTACCTAGCTCCTTAAACTGCTTCTCACAGGGCATGGAATCCAGACCTTTTAGCATTTTGATCACCCTCCTCTGGACCCATTCTGTTATATAAACAATCTTTTTGAAAAGCAAATATGGTTCCCTTAAGCATGCTGGCTCCAGGAGTGATTCATTGCCACAAAACAATGCCATCAGTTATCAACTGACAGGGTTAGGTGAGACGATTGGTGGAATGTACAGAGAATGACAATACCAAAGTGTGCTCTGGAGAAAATCAATTATATCCAAGAGTACACTTGCAAACTTTATTCCTCCAATGGAAACTGTTTGGATTGCTTAGCTCACTTTGCTGTGCAAGTAGATTAAACAAGACTGCTAGCAGGCACTGAATCTTGCAACAAAACAAGTTCCGTTGCTGCAAGAAAAGCAAAATTCATCTGGCTGAAATGGAGGAAAGGCAAATAGATAGTAGGAGTGGATGGTCATATCTAGAAATTGAAACCTGGCAGCAAACTCTGGGCAGTTTTAGGCAGACAGCTGCATTAGTTAAACACTAATGTCGAAGGAGACATAAGGATGTTCCGGCAGATCTTGCTAGCTGTCGCAAAAAAGCAAAACAAAAGCCCACAACATTCTTATGGTTTGGTTGATAAGATACCTGAGCTATAAATATGGAGTGGAACTTAAGGCAGCACTCCTAAAAAGACCCCACAGGGATTTTGTGGAGGGAGGGAAGTGGCATATCTGATGATTCCAGAGAGGTAGCTGCAGAGGTGGGATCCAGCAGGTTCTCACAGGTTCCCGAGAGTAGGTTACTAATTATTTGTGTGTGCTGAGAGGGGGTTACTAATTGGTGATTTTGCCACGTGATTTTTGCCTTAGTTACACCCCTCCTCTCAGAAGTAGCGCGCAGAACTTGAAGCAGTCTGGCAGGAGGTTACCAGTGTGCGTGGCAGTCTGCGCCTGCGTGCATTCATTTCCTACCCAAGGACCGGCACAGCGGCTGCATCCTTGCCTCAGCCCCGCCCAGGAATGCCCCACCCCTGGAATGCCCTGCCACGCCCCTGTCGTGCCCCGCCTAGCTCAGCCCCATTGGTGCTACGCCACAGTTTGAATCCCACCACCATGGGAACCTGTTACTAAAATTTTTGGATCCCACCACTGGGTAGCTGTGTTGGTTTATTGCAGCAAAATAAAGCAGAAATCCAGTGACACCTGAAAGACTAAAAACACATATTCCCACCTGAGTTTCTTTGAGTCAGATCTCAACTCTTTGAATTTGATGAGGAGGAAACCATATTCTACATGTTGAGACAACCAGTGGTCTACCAGAGCCTCAGCTGAAGCTACTAGAGGGCAAAGGCAACTTTATATGATGGAGAGGCTTTGAAGATCTAGGAATCAGTACACTGAAAGTGGGCTGTAAGGTATTCAACTATTTAACTAGATTGGATATGCTTCATTTATTTTCCTAAATGTATGGCCTGGATGCACTTTTGTTCTCCAGGGACTCTTGACACCAGTCAATGCAGTTTGATTAACAAATGAGAATTGTGCTCAATAGGTTGGATCCTATGATCTTTTCTGAAGGTGAAAAGGGGAAGAATGTCCTCTTTTGCTTACCAAAGAGGCTATTATGATGGGGGCTGAGGGATACTGCATGGGAGGGGGCTGCAGTGCAGAGCACAATAAAACAGAAGTCCAGTAGCACCTTAGTAGGATCCAACACATTTAGTCCTAATAAAGTCAGCAAAAGCATCTTGACCTGATATGGAAAAATACCTAAGAAACTTAGCTGAGTGTGAAGGTCACAGATGTCTATAACAACGGAAATGAGGCAGAGGGAAAAGAGGAACTAAAAGGAGAAAAGAACAGGGAACTAGGCCTGTGGTAGCCTGAAAAACGGGATGTTGCCCCATTCTTAGGCTGACCAGATGTCCTGCCTTAAAACAATTTGTCCCGCGTCCCATGGGTTTTTTCAAGTGTCTTGATTTTTGAAAGGCTGCCAAACTGCCTTTTGGGGCGCAAGGCAGTGCGGCAGCCTCCCGTGCATGTGGCCGCAGGACCACGGCCTTCTGGGTCGCTCCCGTTTCCCACCCTGTGACAGGGCGGGAAACGGGAGCGCTCCAGAAGGTAGTGCGCTCCTGCGGCTGCGCGCGGCCGGCCGCCTACCCGCCCGTCCCGGTTCACAAAGGTGACCATCTGATCACCTTACCCATGCTCGTGCCACATATAGAATTAGCCAATTTCCTAAATATGCTAGCTTAGCTAAGACCTGCATATGGAAAGTCCCCAATGTATCTAGGGAGATATGTTAGAAGCAGATTGGTAGATTGTGAGCCCCGTGACCAAAGGAGGGGGTCGCGGGGACAGAGTAGGAGCCTTAATATTGAGCTGTGCTGCGATGCAGACCCCAGAGAGAGACGCCTGAGCTGCTTCTCTCTCTCCACGCTTGCATTCGTGTCTTCAATAAACTGCTTACTGCTGACCGCCTTGTTCGTGAGTATTTTGGGGCAGAAAATATTCCATAACAGAGCCACACAGCTCATATTTCAGCACTTTGAGCCCTAGTGTGGAGCTTACCACTATGTTTCCTGGCACCGACTTTTTTCTTTCCCACAGCAAAGAAGCAGTACTGGCTTTCCTTCATCTAATCGGAGCATAAGTTGTCCCAGAAGACTCCAAGAGGCAATACCTTTGTGTTTGCATGGAACACCCATTCAAAGACACCTGCCTCCACCATAGCAGAACACTTGGCTTGCAACTTCTCAACATTTTGTGATTGGCCACAGCTCTCCCTGCAACCATTCTGTGGCTAGATGGGGCCCCCAGCAGCTATTTTAGGGTTACGCCCGCTACGTGTTCTCAAAATTCCAGAAGTGCCCCCAAGCTCAATGCTGTGGGAGATCCCTGGCTTAGTATCACCCAATGATCCACTGGATTAAATCCACACATTCCAGTTTTAACTGACTGCATGAATCTGCAGTTAAGTTGACTTTTAAGCTTACATATATCACCATATACACTTTAGGACAAAAGGAGCAGCATTAGTGTGTGTGGAGGGGAATAACAGATGGTTTGGCACTCTCTCTCTTTAGCAGCTCAGTCATAATCACATTTACTCAGATGCTAGTAACAAATTACAATGGAACCTCCTTTGAAAGGCATGTGCTTAAGACCACTGCTATAGGTAAATGGGAGCATATTGATAAGGGCAGTGAAACAATGAACAGGAAAGAACATACAACAATCTGACATAAAAACATAGTCTGTCCTGACACAAGACTCTGATGCATCTCTGGCTTGAGGAAGATTCACAATTCAAATGAACAATTAGAAGTTAGTACCAGTGCCTTCATTTTTTTGCTGGTTACCTTCGGAAGATAATCACAGCCAAGCAGGATTGCTAATCCAATCAGGCACTCTCTGTTGCAGCCTAACGTCTCTTCAATGGAGGATACTGAATAGCAGTCAACATGTGGGTCCTGTAGGAAATATGGCAGAGTGTTAACACCTCCTGAAATTTCATACCGAAAGCATGGCTTGACTACCGAAGTGGCTAGAAAGGCCAAAAGCAATGAATATACACAAGCTGAAAATGTTTTTTCTTCCAACACAAAAAACTAAAAAGCGCTGCAAAATTGTTCAGGAGAAGGAATATACCACAATGTAGACGGCATTAAATGCCCAGATTTGAATTGTTATTTGTACATTCCAGATGTTCTGAAAAACCTCATGCCAACCATGTTAGCATTGAGGCACTTTGGAACTGCTGCACAAGGTTTCACTGTGGAGATTATAGGCCTTTATCTTTTCTTTCATACTTTACTGTATTCTCACTTCAAGAGAGCCAGTGTGATAAAATAGTTAAGACTGACAGACTAGAATCTGGGACACCTAAGTTTGAATCCCTATTCGTACCATGGAAGCATGCTGGGTGACCTTGGGCCAGTCACACACTTGTAGCTGTGACTACTTCACAGGAGTGTTGTGAAGATAAAATAGAGAAGTTAATGATGGAAGCTAACCTCTTGCTGACTCTGCAAGGGTTTAGGCGCCTGGCAAAGACCACCCTCTGTATCAGGGCATACAGGTGATCCCTCCTGGGTGATCCCTCCTTTGTTTGGTACCTGGTATCACTGTAACAGTGCTCTATGAGTTCGGCCCCAGCCCAATTTTTGAAATGTATGTGGGGACATTATGGGGGAAGATTGATTATGTATTTTTTGGAGGACCGCGTATGGGATAGGAAGGGTTTTTAAAGTAGTTTTATGACAGTTTTAGGATTGTGTTTTATAATTGTGCACTGCCCAGGGACTTCGGTGAAGGGCTGGAAATAAGTACACAAATAAATAAATGAATAAATAAACAAATAAACAAACAGGGTCCCCATTGGCGAGAAAGGCAAGATATAAAGGAATTTTTTAAAAAAATCATTGTATCTGAACTGAGACAGCATGTAATGAAACCCTTACTATAATATGGACTTCCATAGAACTGTTTATCTGTTTTTATTTGTCATTTGTTCTGCACTCCATTGTGCAGCTATAAGGTTGGAACCAACCAGTTTTCTTACTGGTGAAAAAGGAAAAGGGATTCTCTTTGATTACAGCAAAGTCTACAATAAAGATAGAGCTATGGGATCCAGCCCATAATGAACTTTGTCAGAGCAATAGCTGTGACTATGCTTTTACCATCCAGACATCACATTTAAGCATAGTTTAGCTTTTAAGCTCAATCACAGCCCTTCTATCTGTATATCTGTATTTATTTATGCTATACTTTTCTCACCAATGGGAACTCACATCATTCCCTTCTCTCCATTTTCTCCCAACAAAAAACTGTCATAAAGGTTATGCTGAGAGAGACTGGCCCAGCTTCCATGGCAAAAGCAAAGATTCAAATCTGGCTTTCCTAAGATAATATTCCAACACTATCCCCTATGCCACAGTGACTCTCATTAGACAGACAAGGCCTTATGGATCAAAGGGAATAGAGCAAAGGCCCTTTTTGACAAAAATATAGAAGCAGAATAACTTTTCAAAAGAGCCATCACCCTCTACTAGGGGTGCTAGACTGCCGCCAGGGGTGGAGATTCCCCAATTTAGGCTCCTTTTCCCCGGTACCATCCAGCTCACCAGTTGGGGTCTTTCTGGGCTTCAAATGAGCCCCCAGCCCCAACAGCACAATGATGTCACTTCCAGAAGTGACATCATCATGATGGCAATGTTAAAGGAGACGCTATAGTATGTGGGCAAAACCCTATGGTAAAAATGGCTTCTACCATAGAGGTTTTGCCCATATACCAGAGCGTCTTCTTCAGTGTCACCAACATGTCACTTCTGGAAGTGATGCAGAAGCACGTAGGTGGTGGCCTCCCTCCACTGATGGTAAGTCCTCCCTCATCCCCCACTAGTTGCCACGGAGGACCTGGCAACTCTACCCCTCACAGCTGTTTCAAAAAAACACTGCGAGAAGAGCATGCGCGTGCCAACCATTGCCAGTAAATTACCTTTATGTTCATAGTAAAATTCCGGTAGACTGTTTGAGCACCATAAAGGAAAGCATCTCCATCATTGGTGATGCAGCCATCCACATAGCCATTTGCATTCAGATAGGCACACATGGCCTCTGCTTCGCCAGCAGCTTGGACCCAAGGGATTCCTAAGCACTCCAGCATTTCCAGGCACTAAAGAAACAAAAATCCCAAGAGAGGATTCAACAAGTCCCCAGTTGTAACCACTTTGTCCCGGAAGAATACCTGCTTCCCCCAAAAGGTCACAGAACTGCATGAACTGCTAAAACTGGCTCATGATGGGATTTGCAAAGATCTGGGTTGTGAGGTAAGTCAGTGTTCCACAACATAGTTTACGTTAATGTAAAGCATACCATACATACAACTGCAATGCCAGAAACCAGCAGAGAATGCTGATGTCACAAAATTAATGCGAGATGAATCCTACACACATGGTTATAGCACGGATAAACAGATAAGGAGTCTAATATTCACACTGGAAAACCCCATGAATGAACAGTACCATTTGCCAATCACCTTGTCCATGTTTATTGCCCCCCCCCCCCCATGGATGGGGGCTAGCCTTGAAAGAAACCCTTCAAAATTAGTGGCAACTACTACAGGTACACTTCTTATCAGGTGTCGCCTATACAGACTGGTGTGATGCTGACACACACCAGCTGGGCATCTAGCAGGTGTGCCAAAGCATCTGAAGTGAGATAAGCTCTTGACAGCCTTCCAACAGAGGCAGGAAATGAGAAACACATGCAGTTTAATGCTTTTGTGCTTTGAACAGTATTAAAATATAAGTTGATGTAGAAGGGAGAGAAAGGACAGCACACTGGGCTTTGGGCTGGACCTTGTGCCTTTCCCTTCCCTTTTAAATTCATTCCCCTCAGCGAGGGATTAATTTTATGGCACCTCTGTAATAGACTGTTGTAAATTTTAAATTGTAAACTGTGCTGAGTCAATTAAGGAGAAGAGAAGCCTAAAAACCAAATTATAAATAAATAAAAAGGTCACCAAAAATCTTGAAAATTTTAGTCAATCTTAAGCAACCTGTCAGCAACATGTAATGAACCCACCACTGGTAACATTCAGTACTCTGATAACATTACCGACCAACCATATGAACTTGCCTCTTTCAAGAAAAATCTGAAATGAGATCTCCCTTGTCTTGCCGCCCCAGGTTTGTTGGAGGGTCCAAAACGCATCTTTGACCGTTTACTCATTGTATCTGCTTTCAACTTTGGAGCATCTCCCTCCATGACAAATACCAGATGGATCCCCATTAGCGTTAAAGAAGAGACTCGGAAAAAAATATTTCTGCAATAGCAAAAAAGAAAAGTCACTTTTGCCCAAGTCAGGAACCAGTATGAATTTTATGGTAGCCTGACGTTCGTTAGGAAACAGAAATATCTGGTGATATTTCAATACTTGACAATCACGTACAATGGTATTACTGTACACACCTGAGGTGAGGCTTTGTAACTACACCAGTCATCTTTTTAACACTCTGTGCTTCACACACCCAGATGCTTAAATCAACAGCCAGTGTCTTTCCTGTAAGGTGGCTGAGGGGGATGTGTTGTTTTACTGGTTCCAGGATCTGCCACAGACCAGTGACTCCCATTGTCCTAAATATTCAGTCAGTACAAGAACAGCAGCTGTACAGGCCAACACGGATTTATTAGAGGGCTCAACTGATGTAACTGAAATTGTAACAGACAAGAGAAATTGACATTTGCAAATACATTGATATAAGACATTTTTCAGTGGGTTCAAACCCTAAAAGACTTTCCTAGGACAATCCTGATTCCTTTCAAATACATGGATTAAAATCCTGATTCCTTCCAAAGGTTGGGTTAAAATTTCAGCATTGATGACAACAGTAAACGCTAATCTTCTCGGTATTGTTCCAATTTTAGTATGTGTGCTGCAGAGGTTAGCATATGTCAACAGTAAATGAAAGGGAAGCCATTTAATTTTTTTTGTTAGCAATCCGCAGTCATAAATCTGTAATGAGTGACATGTGATGGAAACCACCTATGCTTCTCACTTGCCTTGAACACCCCTTGTGAGGGCCCCCGTAAATTAGTGGCAATTTGGGCACATTACACACCAGCATGTGATGGAAATCTTATCACCTTCCTTTAAAGCAAGACTGTTTTTCTTCTGAAATAAGATTTCTTGCTCTGCGTTGAAGATGGCAGTCTTCATTAGAAGGTTGGTTTGGGAGACCCAGATTTGGAAGACCCGGGTTCAAGTTCCCACTCTGGTAAGGAAGCCTGCTGGGTGACTTTGGGCCAGTCAATCTCAACTTAACCCGCTTCACAGGGTTGTTGTGAGAACTAATTGGAGAAGGGGGGACTGATGTCTGAAGCTACTTTGGGGCTTGCTGAGAAAAGGTGAGGCATATATACCTAAATAAAGGCATGACCAAAATGTGCAATTAAATTGGCATCTATTTAAACAGGCTCTGCTTGTCCATTCTGGGTTTGTTTCTAGCAGCCCCAGGTGAAGCAGTCCTCTTTATTGCTGACTTTCCTTTCTGGCACTTTCCCACTTCTCTCATCTTTTCTCTTTGATGATTTCCCCTTGCTCCTTTCCTTAGCTCCCACTCTCTTACAACAGCTCATTTACCAGTGGCCGAATGCGCTGGAGTTACTTCCTACTGTGCACATCTCAGGTCTAAATGCTTCAGCTTGTCCTCTGAGTAGGACCAGCAGAAATTAATTTGCTTTTTTAAAAGCACACAGTTGTACCCTTATTTACAGAACCATAGAACTGATGAAACTGGAGATTTAAAACTTGTCTGAAAGCATTCCTGGAAAATAAGTTTCAAAACTTAACAATGTTTCTTCCACACTTACAAAAACTGACATTATGATGCAATATTAGAGATTTTTACATGGAGATTGTCCCACTGATTTATTTGATTTTTACTTGCAAGTTTATCACACTCTTATAACAATTCATGTGTCACACATAGAAATGTAGTTTCTGAACACCATCCAACATTTTTTTTTATCCTGCTCTTGTGGGGGAGGAAGAAAAACAAGAGAAAGGAAGAGGAGATGTTTTGGTTTTATATTCTGCTTTTCTCAATCATAAGGCGTCTCTCCTACAATAGACACCTTGTGAGGCAGGTGTGGCTGAGAGAGTTCTGAGAGAACTATGACTGGCCCAAGGTCACCTAGTAGGCTTCATGTGAAGGAGTGGGAAAACAAACATGTGGCTATCTTGTGCCTCTACAGCTGCTTCCTCGAAGAGGTAACGGCCGCCTCACTTTCCAGTAAGCTTGTTTGGAGCAAAGGGAATTGTGCGCCCAGGATGGTGGTGGTTTTTATATTATCTTGTTTACTGCTTTAAATTGTGTAATTTTATGCAGATTTATTGGATTTTTACTGCCATTCACCTTAGGTCATGACCTGGTCAGGTGAAAGGCAAGTAGATCAAGATTTTGCATAAATAAATAAATACAAATAAGTTTCGTAATATGAAAACGTTCATGACTAACATTCAGTATAATGGAGAGGAAAGGGGGGGGAAGAGGCTGCTGTGAAGAACTCTTAGCAAAACATGGGAACATTGCCATCTAATGGATTGTTGTGCATATAACATTGCCTTTGGGGGGGGGGATATATTTAGTGGATGAAGCCTTTAGTGTTGCATGGTCTATTTTTAATTTTTTTAAAACTGGCTTTCCCCTGGATCACCTAATGTATGTGAAATTTACAAAACAAGTTAGCGCACTCGACATTTCCTAATAACTAAGAGTATAACTAATCTATTCTCTGTGATCCTAAGTGTGCACTTCTGCTTTAAAAAATCACCACTATGAGCTCCAGCATGCTTTGCAAGATTTCTACAGGCTACTACGCGGACCCCAATCTATCTCCTGCTCAGAAAAAAAAATTACAGTATAAATCATTATGTCGACACAGGAACACAGATAGGAAGGCAACTCTAATACCTCCTGGCCATTCAAAAGAACCCATGCTTAAGATTCTGTACCAAAAACATGAACACAAAGGCAGAGAGTCTAAACATCAGAAATTGCACTCCTGATGGTGCAATCCTGTTCAGTTGCTTGGAAGTCGCTTCTAAACTGGATTGTGTTTAAATAGGGGTAGCACTGCAGTCCTATGCAATATTAAAACAGAACTTCAATCAAAATCCCATTTGCAGGCTGCTGCTTTTAAAGTCAGTTGCAAGGTGAATCAGCCTGACAATGTGTTGGTTCTAATTCTTATCCACTTAATATTAATTCAAAATGAATTCTTAATTCTGCAGCTATACTTCTGTATATATGGGAATCTCTAAAACCTGAAAATAATTTTAAAAACAGCAATGAAGAACTGGAGTGACAAGAAGAATCATGAAAGCTTTCCAACCTCTCCTCTTGAATGAGGTGCACGGGTGGGTCAATAATATTTTTAACAGTCTCCTAGAAACAACACAGACACAGATATAACTCTTAGGCTGCACTTGCAATGACACTTAACCCTATTGAATATCATGGCGCTTACTTCCCAGAGGCTAACTTAGGACTGCATCTCTAGTCTTTCCCTTCCCTTACAAGAGGAAATAAGTGTGGTTAACAATACTTAAAATGAAATTAGCCAGCATACATCTTGAAAATGAAAAGCATTGGTAAATCATGCTGTGCCACTTTTGGACTTCAGGGGAGAGTTTTGCACAATGAGAACATTGCATGTTTCAGGAAGTGACGGGATCTGGATTGGAGAGAAATAGGGATAAAACTGGTAGTTATCATACTGTAGCTACCGGAAGCAACCCACCACACTTTAATAAACCTGATTTTTACTACAGAAGGATTTTTCTAGGCTCATTTTCCTTTATTTTCCAGACCAGACCCAGATGTTTGTGAAAACCACTGAATTCGTTTACTAACTACCCAAAAGATCAAAAGGGATTTGGGGGATACTACTAGTTTGCTGCTGGGAATGATTTGTTTTGGAAGCACAATTTGTACCTAAGGCCCATTTATTTAAAATCTAGCACAAATGCTTGGGAACGTAGTACTTCCAGGTTAGTGCAAAGTTTCTTTTATCTCAGGAGCTAACAGAACTATCAAAGGCTGCAGCATCCCAATAACAACAATGTCCTGTTTGAGGTGTTAAATTTCTCAGCTTCACAATTCTCTTCCCTGTGCTATTCACAGCCCTCTATCCTGCTGCAAATGGCATTAAAATTCTATCTATCTATCTATCTATCTATCTATCTATCTATCTATCTATCTATCTATCTATCTATCTATCTATCTATCTATCTATCTATCTATCTATCTATCTATCTATCTATCTATCTATCTATCTATCTATCAAAAGCCTTGGAAAAGTTTTTAAGGGGATTTTGCATTGCTTCATCTGACACAACGCCTTCCCCCAACAACACTTTAGATTTCCCTGTGTTGGGAATGTTTATTCATAATCTCTATAATTTTTTCCTCTAATAGTCCACAGTACAATATCACAGCATGAGTTAAAGTGATAGAGAACACAGGCTTGGATCCCCACCAGCATTTGTGCGGGAGCAACAATTTCTACCTGGAAAGTACGATTGGAAATCTCCCTGACATAAATGCATGTGTTAATCAGTCAACCACTGGCTGTACCAGAAGAGCTATGAAAGTCTTTGTACGAAATAGTGCTGCAAAATGGCAACTCATGACTCAAAGAAACAAACCATGTGTATGGGCAGGAGGCATGCATGCCATTATCACAACCAATTTCCATTGCTGAAAAGTGACACCACTTTTTAGCTACAGCAGGAACATGTGGGTTTGTTTGTTTTTGCAGCAGACCCTGGTAAACTTGTTCAGTTTTCCACAGGCCGTTTTATTGCATGAGGAGTGCAGTCAATATTTGTAGTAAATTGAATAATGTCTACACCAACAAGGCAGTCCTAAGCACATTTATACCCTTCATAGTCTGGTGAAGTCAATGGAGGGTGTAATTCTCTTGCTCTTGAACACCCTGGAAACTTCCATTGGATCAGAATGTAGCAGCCTCAGTATGGTCAGGGGCTTACCTGTCTTTAAACAGCTACAGGGGCTGCCAGTTTGTTTCGGAGTCCAATTCAATATGTTATGATATTTAAATGCTTCCACAGCCTAGGACCCTGAACGAACCATTTCCTCCAGTATGCTTCTAGGCTTACTTCAGTCCTGAAGAGGGCACCTAATGGCAGTTCCTTCTCTTAAGGCAGGGTTTTCAAACATGTGAGCCAAGGGCTCACATCTGGGGGGTTGTCTCAGATGGCTCACAGGCCTGATAAGCACTCTCAAGGGGCTCTGATCAGGGCTGGTGAGCCTGTTAGGGGTTTACCAGCCAAGGCAGCTACCCCTCCCCACCCAGCCCCAGCCCAACCAAGTCACATTTATGTCATATCTGACCCTCATAACAAGTGAGTTTGATACCCCTGTCTTAAGGTATCAACCAGAAACTGTACTGCCTCCACAGTTGCTCCCACTTTTGTGTAATGGGCATCCTGTGGTAATAGTGGGACACCATCTTGAGACATCTCTTAGGAGAGACTCTGCAAGCTTTTTTATTTGTTGGGGTGCTGTACAGCAAAAATTCATGGAGTTATTTGTGGAGTTTTAGTCCATTGTTTTAAATAGAAATAATTTTTAATGCAGATTGCCAAGCCACAAGAATATTTTAAGAAATGCATTCTATTTCTTTAACTAAATAATATACTGTAATATTATTTCATTAATAAATAATAATAAATTGACAAAACAATGGTCACTAGGAAACATTAGACTTTGGAAGCAAATCTTCCAGTGTCTATAATATCTGTGACCAGCATGTAGTTATTTCACTGGGAGCCAAAAACTCATAATGCTTCTGTTTTTCCTCTGCCTTCAGCATGTTAAAACAGATGTATTCCATTGGCAGTTACAGAGATGTTCAATAAACCACTGTCTTTTATAAATGTTGTTCCAGAAGGCCAAGGATGCAATCTAACACCAGCTTCACTCAGTATCAGAAATTAGAAATCTGAAGATTTGGGAGACCTGGGTTCGAATGTCCATTCTGCCATGAAGTTCCCTATATGATTTCAGGCCAGTTTCTTTTCCTTTTTGCCTGACCTACCTTACAGGAATGTTGTGAGGATAAAATGGAGGAAAGAAGGAAAATGTACACCACCCTAAGTTTATTGGAAGGTAGGCAAGATTTTTAAAAAGAATTTTATGTGTAACTTACTTACATGTAAATATATAACCTGCCTGATATTGTACTCAGGGTGCAGACAAGAGGCCTTAGGATCATGGACTGAAACATCTCCACTACTGCCCGCTCCCTTTAAAACTAATCAGATGAAGAGTCAGAAACTGACCCAGTTTTGTGTCATTTTGGTTGGTTTTAATAAATGGTAGATGGCTTTGGGGGTTTTCTTTGGACCAACGCAACAATTTGCAGACCTTATATATTTTCATGCCAAATAATACAGATATTAAAACAGCTGAGTTGGGATGTGAGGGCAATGATGCTGCAGGAAAAATCAGCACTCCTGGGGAAATACAGCAAGGGGCTAGCAGCCAAGAGCTGCTGTCCTGCACACATAGCCTGCCAATCTCCAGATAGCACCTGGAGATTTCCCACCATTACAATCCAACTCCAGACAATCAACCCCTGGACAAAATGGCTGCTTTGGAGGGTAGCCTCTATAGCATTATATCCTGTTGAGGTCCCTCCTCTATCCAAACCCAACTTTTCGGAAGTTCCACCCAAAATCTCCAGAGCTGGCAGCCTCATGTGTATGCTTTAGTTTACTTCACACATGGGGAAAAAAAAAAGAGGAACAGGATTCCTCTTCAGGATGCAAGTGAAGAATTGCAGCTTGTAATGTTGTTTGGGAAAATGTTTCTTGGATAAATTCTAGAAATATTGCATTCTGTCCCCCACCCCAAATTCAAATTGGCAATATTGTTTTTACTTGAACCCACTGGGGGACCATTCCACAACATGATCATTATGTTCCAACATGATTGCCAACTCCCTGCGGGGTGAGGAAACGTCCTGTCCTGACCCCATCATGAATCATAAACCCATAGAGTTGGAAGGGACTTCCAGGATCATTCTAATCCAATCTCCTCCACCATGCAGGAAATTCACTATTCCCTGCTCCATGCCCAGAAGATGGCAATAAACAAACAAGCAAACCCTCCAGGATCCCTGGCCAATCTCGCCTAGAAGAAAATCCCTTCCTGACCCCAAAGTGTTGATTGGCATTACCCTGTGCATGCATGAAAGGACCCCAAAATCAACCACTGGCTCATCCCTTCCTGTCCTCCTTCTCATTATCTACCTAAATTTACAGAATCTCGATTCACGGCTGCACCATTTAAAAAAAACAAAAGAAACCACATGCATAATAAGGGGGGGAGCTGAGCTTCTGAACTTTCCCGCCCCCCCCCCCCCCCCATAGCCATTCAACACGTCACCTTACTTATCCAGCAAACTCTACAGCCGCGCCACAATTCATACATTCTGATGACGTCATTGCGCATGCGTCAAGCGATGACGTTCAGAGGCGGCAGTGACCTATTGGCGGGAGATCCCAAAGAGACGCAGTCTTGAAAAAAAAGGTAGTATGAACACTTCAGCTTCTTAAGCGAATGTGAGTGGGGCAATCGAACTAATAGTGAAGTTTCAGGGAATCTGCAATAGAACAGCTAGATTTGAGACTAGTAGAGAACTTTTGAGTCTACCCTGAAAATGTTCTTGGTCTCTAAGGTGCTACACGACTGGCATCTAGCTAAACTGCAGTCCACTGCCGCTTTGGAGACTTTGGTGGAACAGAATGAGATAAAAGTTAAGACGCCACAAGATTGCGTGGCAGCTCCAGCTCCCGTGCAATTCTATTCGATATAGGTAGGGGAGGCACAGCGCTTCCGTCCCTCTGCTATACTTCCATCCATGCAGTGCGCAGCGGGCTCTCACCCCGCATATAGTGAACTCGAAGTGAACCCGCAAGTGTATGTGAAACATGATTATCTGTGTTCCCCCGCTCATCCGACTCTGCGCATGAGAAGCGTAAACCGGAAAGCGCGCATGTGCAATGGCAGCCTTGAACGGGCGCTCCGGTTTGTGTTCTTAAGTGGGTACTGGCGCGGGCTGGGGAGAAAAAGCGCCTGTCCTGGTGCGCGCGCCTCTTCTCCGGCAGCTCCTTCTGAGAGTCTCTCGCGCGCTTTTGGGAACTCGCGTCGCCGCTTTGGAATTTGCGAGCAGGTACAAATTTAACGGTTCCCAACGGTTACTCAAGTGGATGGACGGAGGGAGGGGGGGGGGTAGTTGGGTGACGTTTGCCTTCCATCCTCGCCTCCACTTCGTTTTATTGGGGTTATGGCGCTGCTTTTTAAGTGCTTCAGTCCGCTCATCCTCTAAGGAAGTCGAATGCAAATGTGGAGCGCGGCTCATTTCTCAGTAAACCTCGTTGAGCTCAATAATTGCATTTATTTATATATTGCATTTATATCCCGCCACTCTCCCAAAGGGACTCAAGGCGGCTTACGTGTAAAACATATAAAACAACACAATGATATAAAATTAGCATATAAATATTAACATTAAAAACCAATTTCCAACAAGATGGCATAAAAAAACCCTACATACCCCGTTTCCCTGAAAATAAGACATCCCCTAAAAAATAAGACGTAGTAGAGGTTTTGTTGAAGTGCTAAATATAAAGCATCCCCCGAAAGTAAGACGTAGCAAAGTTTTTGTTTGGAAGCATGCCCTTCGAACAGAACACCAGCGCATGCAACTGTGGAGCGGAAAAATAAGACATCCCCTGAAAATAAGACATAGCGCATCTTGGGGAGCAAAAATTAATATAAGACATTGTCATATTTTTGGGGAAACACGGCAGGAGCAAAGAAGGCAGATGTGCTTGTCGCATCCAGACGAAGGCCATGGGATGATATTAAGAAAAGGGGTGTTTCTTGGCTGTACTCGGCTTTTCTGTACAGGTGTGCAGGACTATGGAAGGGGTTGACAGTTATTTATCCAGGACGTTTGCATCTCTTCCCTTCCTCCAGGACAAGGGGACGAATGCTTCTTTCCCCTTTTTATTCCCAAAACGGTTTGATTGATTGATTTACAGTCATGGACCAATAATAAGAGCAGTTCTGTAATGTGGGTGAGGAGGGATTTGAGCATTTGCCTCTCAAGAGTACAAAATGAAGGGTGGGGGGGAAACTTGGTCCAAACCAAACCACATTCTCAGTAGATTAGATTAGATAACCTTTAGTGGCATGAGTTACAGAGTTTAAAATAAAATACGGAGATTTAAAAGATAAAATACAGAGCAAAATTAAGATGGTTTGTTTATGACTGTGCATAAAAACCTGGCTGTTTGCTAGTCAAGAGCAGTGGTTCTTAACCTTCCTAATGCCGCGACCCTTTAATACAGTTCCTCATGTTGTGGTTGTCATGACCACTTGTCTACATGAGTAGTACCGCTCAAGTCTGCTATCAGTGGTGATCCCCCAACCCTAACATTTATCCATTTTACAGATGGAGAACACTGATGCAGAGAGTCTTAGGCGACCCCTGTGAAAGGGTCGTTCGACCCCCCCCAAAGGGGTCCCGACCCCCAGGTTGAGAACCACAGGTCTAGAGCATCCCTGGATTAGTTGTTTAAAAGATAAACTATCTTCTGCTGATCTGTCCAGCACTCTAAGCCCATCAATAAGGTGGAGAGAAACTTTGTTCTGGCCCCATTGTGAAGGGGGCAATGATACAGAACACGATATACAGTTTCTGCAGTTTTCAACATGCAGATGCAGCACATTCTCAGTATCATGTCCAATACTTTTTGCATGTTTGAGATTTCTGTAGTCGTATGATATTGCTTGACAAAAGTCTCATTTTACTGATTGCATTAACTTACACTGTGTCAACCACTTTGAGACTCAGTAAGAAAGGGAGATTATTAATTATGTAGTACAACTTTGTGCCTCTTTCATGGCAGTGATATTTTGGTAAAAAGCATTTATTCCTCTGTCATTGCTGCTTATACACAGTTGCCTGAATGGTGAGAGGCTCGCCTCTACTTTGCCTTGTCATGGTTACTCTATTTCTATACTTCTTTTCTTCATAGGAGCATAGTGGTGTAGTGGTTAAGAGCAGATGCATTCTAACCAGGAGGAACCGGGTTTGCTCCCCTGCTCTGCCGCTTGAGCTGTGGAAATTCAGCTTATCTGGGAAATTCAGATTAGCATGTGCACTCCCACACACGCCAGCTGGGTGACCTTGGGCGAAGCTCTCTTAGCCCCACCCACCTCACAGGGTGTTTGTTGTGAGGGGGGAAGGGCAAGGAGATTGTTTTTTTTTTAATTGGTATAATTGGACCGGGTTTTTACAAACTTGTTACATAGTTTACATTTTGTCCAAATTGTACCTTTCCCCCCTTTTCTTCTCCCTCCCTAGGGAGTTTCTTCTTAATTTCTTAAGTAAGCAGCAGCAAGTTCATCCTTTGTAGCCTTTTCTCCCATCTGTCTTCTGTGACTCCAATTTCTCTCATCCAATCTGTAAATTCAGTCCATATCTTCATCATTTCGGGGCGAGGAGATTGTAAGCCCCTTTGAGTCTCCTACAGGAGAGAAAGGGGGGATATGAATCCAAACTCCTCTTCTTCGCTCCAAATGGTTGACAATAAAATAACTGCATGAAAGCCATTCATACAAAAACCATTCATACAATTAAAATAACATTATGTTCTTTTACTTTATTTACGGCCCTCCTTTCTTCCCAGTAGGAACCCAGAGTGGCTTATTTTGTTCTCCCGTCCTCCATTTTATCCTCACAGCAACCTTGTGAGGTAGGTTAGGCAGAGAGTGTTTGATTGGAACAAAGTCATACAGGAAGCTGTCGTGGCAGAGTGGGGATAGAAATGGTTTCCCAGACCTTTGGCCAGCATTATAACCATATTAGCTCTCAGATGGGTAATACTGACGGATAGTTGCTCATACCGACAGGCTTCATGTGCTGGGATTCCCCAAACCTCTGTTGTACACTCCTATATCCTAGTAATGTTAAACATCTATGAATTCATTGGTAGAAATCTGGAAACCCTGTTTTTCCTTCTTAACATCAGGTGAAGTGGTACTGATGCTTTAAGTTTAAGAAGTGCCTGGTGGCAGTATTGGTTAAATGAAAGACAGTATGCTGATACTGGTATTGGTTGATTGAGTGTCAGGTCAAGGATTAAGGAGTCAACCCATGATTGATACGGTTGCACTTTTCTTGAAAGAACAGCTTTACAATCTGCAAGTACTATTACATATGTGGTTACAAGAGCCTCTGGTCTCTTTTGTGGCATGTCATGCTTGGCTAGCTCTTTTTTTCTTAAGAAAGGTTGTTTAGAAGTAGCTGTTGGTGGGTTTGACCAGTTTCAAATTAAACTATAGAAGTAGGAACATTTGAAAATTTGTCTGTTGCAAAATGTAATACAGACAACTTTCAAGAGCATAATGATTTTATTACAACTACATGGTCTGCCAAAAAGCCAAATGAGTGGGTTCTACATCAAATGAAAACAGAACTTTGGGGAAGGGCGGTATATAAATATGATAGATAAATAAATAAATAAACTCTCTCAAAAGCGACAGTGACTAAACTGAGACGATCTGGACACAGTATTCTTTCTTACCTTAGAACCTATGTTTTGAACTAGTGCAAATGTACATATATAAGTTCACATCAATTCACAGACATAAAAACACAAAATATTTATATAGCAAAACATTACACACTATCTCCTGTTTCTAGCAAAGACCTGCAGGATTTTGTATAATGTGTTAAGTGCTTACCTAGGAATGCCACAGATAGTAGCACTCTGAGCTGACTTACACTCTTCTAAGCCCATTGTCTTCAGTTAACTTAAAGGGGTGTAAATCTGTTGAGAGTGGCGCTTGAGACATCTTTAAAGAAATGCTTTGATTAAAATAATAGAATTACCTATTATTTCCCTTCATACTTCTCTTGTGTAGCCTGAGCTTGCCGTTTGGTACTTGTTGAGAGACTTTGGATTGATCCTAGAATATTTCCATAAATTTTATTTCTTGAGCTGAAATGAAGAACTCTTAAAACTTTCGTAGGATCATATCCCTTTTTGGTTGTGTTCTGAATTCTTTATCTCTTTATCAGCTATGGCTAAGAGAAAAGAAGGAAGTTTTTCGTCACCAAGATTCTACAAAAGACCTAGACAAGAATTCCAAGAAGACTCTGATGATGACACGAATGGAGAGGACTTTTCACAGCAGCCAAGTGACAGCAGTTTTAATTCACAGTTGGTAAACAATAAGTATTGCAGCATATTTTCAGAATTATTCTTTAAATAAAATAAAACAGGGCTGCCCTAGCTCCAGAGGGAGATTTAAACAATAACGACATTTATGTGGGCAACCAGGGATATAGGTATAGATTGTTTATGGGGGGGTGTTCAGGGGTGGGGCCATGCCCCTGGGGGCGTGGCCACACCTCCCCAAGCCCCGCCCCTGGCCTCAGTGCTTATAAAAGCAGCTCTCCGAGGCCAGGGACGACAGACTCCCCCCTGCCCCCCCCCCCACTGGCTGGGCTCCCAGCAGGCAGCCGGCAGTCCCTTCTGCTCTCCCCTCTGGGAAAATGGAGTCCGGTGCAAAATCTGAGTCCCTCCCATGGGCGACGGCTGTGATGCTGGAATCCACCCCCAGACAGCATCACTTTCAATGGGGTTTAAGCTAGGGAGCCCAGATTCTCCTTTAAATCCATCTTAAAGTGAGAATCTGGGGTCCCCAGTTAAAACAACATTGAACGTGATGCTGTTTTGGGGTGGATTCTCCCCCACCCTGAAACAGCATCACTTTCAATGTTTAAACTGGGGACCTCAGATTCTCCCTTTAAATCATGCCAAAGGGGGTGGATTTAAAAGGAGAATCTGGGGAAATTTGGGGGTGCCTGCTGTCAGGGGTGCAATTGTTAAGTTAGCAGCACCAAACTTTCAGGGTATCTTTAGGAGATTCTCCTGATGAAACCACTTAGGTTTGGTGAAGTTTGGTTCAGGGGGCCCAAAGTTATGGACCCTCAAAGGTGTAGCCCCCATCTTCTATTAGCTCCCATTGGAAACAGTGGGGGATAGGGCACCCCCTTTGGGAGTCCATAACTTTGGACCCCTGAACCAGACCTCAGCAGACTTGGGTGGTATCATCAGGAGAGTCTCCCAACAAATCCCTGAAAGTGTGGTATTGCTAGTCTAACAGCTGCGCCCTTTGCAGGCCAAAAAACCAAAAAAAACCCAACACTTTAAAAATACAAAAAAACACCAACCCGGGGGGAGTGGGACGCTTCAGACATGTAATGGGGGGTTTGAACCCGAGAATCCCCTCCTTACCTACGTCCTTGTGGGCAACTGATAACTTCTTTTGTTTTTAAATGCCATTTTAATATATAAATTAGCTTGTAGGCAGACAGCCCAGAACAGGAGAAAGTATGTAACTTATTCTTTAATATTTCAGTTATTTGAGGGTCCACCACTAGTTTAACACATTTTGTTAAAAAGTGGAATGACATTTGATGACATATGAAACCTTTGCATTCTAGTTCATAACTATTACAATAACCCCCATTTGTATTTCTATATTAGGTCTTAAGATCATTTGGAGATTGAAATTGGTTTGCTTAGAAGTTGGTTTGCTCAGGAGAGGTGTAATTGAGCAAGTGCCCGGACGTACATGAGGTTGCCATAGCATAGAGTCAGATTCTGTGCATGCAGGCTCTGTCCCTTTTATCACGAAACCGGGTTTTTGTGTATACACAGCTGAAGCAGTTAAAGAAATCTTAGCCATTAAAATATTACTGTAATTGTTATTGTATGATTGTAGTTTATATGCCCCTTTCTCAGACACATGTTTGCGGCATCTCACAAAATAAGAATAATACAGTAAATTCAACAATATAAGAATTGTCATTTTTTAAAATAAGCAAGAATCATCATTTTTTAAAAACAGCATAAACCATCCTTCAGCTTCTAAAGCAAGTATCAATAAATTGAATGCTTACCTTAGTGCAATCTACATTTTCCAGCTTTTAATAGGCTTTTGCTACAAGTGCTATAGTGATCTATGGCTTTTTCCAGTTCATGTACAAAAGGATGGTGGTAAATTTTTGAATCCTTATCCATGTTTGTAATATCTGTAGGGATCGGGAGAAGTTGGGATAATAGAAAGTATCCAGCTGAAGAACTTCATGTGCCATTCAATGCTGGGCCCGTTCAAGTTTGGCTCCAATGTCAATTTTATTGTTGGAAACAATGGAAGTAAGTTATACTTAATCTATTTTAAGCCAAATTAGATTTTCTTTTACTCTTATCAGTTAGGTGAGATGTTAAACTTTTATCAGTTAGGTGAGATGTTAAACTTTAAGGTTTTTTTTTTGTGCAGTCCTTTTTTCTTAACACAGTTTATTTTATTGTGTAAATTTGCTGTTGTGGATTGCCTGGAAAATGACTGGCTGAGAGTATTAATGTCCTGGAATGTAAGCAAAATTGTTGTTTCCCGTCTCAGTATCTTTGTTTATATGCCTTTCTTTCTTTCCTCCCTCCTTCCTGTTCTTAGACCAAGGCCTTGAGCAGTAAAACCTTAAAACTGAAATAAGACCCATATGTAAAAACCCCTCCCTTCAACTCCTTAGAGCAACAAAATAAGTACATTGAGGGGCAGAGTCCTTTAAGAGGAACTGAACCTTTTGCTCTAAAGTTGCTTGAGAAAACATGGACTGTTTATTAAAATATGGTACAATCCATTTTAGCCTCAGTTGGGACACATAAGGGCATTACAAAAGGATATGTACCAAGGAGTCCAGTGACAATCTTAGTCTTAGCAGACAATCCAACCATTGAAAAAGGGAAAATAAATCTTGAGTGCATGAAGGTTCTACGAAGCTTGAAACTAACCAGAGAATCCTAATAGGAAGGAAGGTTGAAGGCCCATGACAAGTCGAGATAATGTTTCTCAAGCAACAAATGAATGTAACTCTTATCTCTAGCACAGTGGTTCTCAACCTTCCTAATGCAGTGACCCTTTAATACAGTTCCTCATGTTGTGGTGACCCCCAACCCTAACATTTATCCATTTTACAGATGGAGAACACTGATTCAGAGAGTCTTAGGCGACCCCTGTGAAAGGGTTGTTCGATCCCCAAAGGGGATTTGGCCACATTTTTTTACATTGATCTACAGAAAAAGAGAAAAGGTTTTCATCTGGATCCAAATGCTTTCCTTATTAACTTCTATTATTTACATGTCATAATTAACAAAACATTTATTTTACAATTATTTAAAGGATAGACACCAGAAGCCATCCTACAATTTTGATGCCAGCACCTATAAAAACACTGACCCTACCTCCAAAATATTCTCATACGGAACAATGGAGCAAAAAAATACCAGAAACCAGAAAAAAAACCCACCTGGATCTGAATACCATACCTGTATTTGAAACCTGGAAAACCAGGAATGCAGATATTTGTGGCTCCAGTATATCTGGATCTGATTTTTTTTTGCTCTGTACACCCCTACTTTGGCCATTGCTTTCACATCCTGCATGTGAACTCCCAAGGGCACCTGGTGGGCCACTGCGAGTAGCAGAGAGCTGGACTAGATGGACTCTGGTCTGATCCAGCTGGCTTGTTCTTATGTTCTTCTTATGTTCTTACTCTATATGCTAAGACAAGGTTGCCTGGTGAACCTAATGGTTTAAGAAAGAGTATTTTTAATCCAACAGAGCTATGTCCTAGGAGGGATTTTACAGGCTTTGAAGCAGAATTTAAATTTGCTTACCAAATATGAATAATTTGTATGCTGCTTTCTTCAGGTGGGAAGAGTGCTGTGGTCACTGCCCTTATTGTAGGGCTTGGTGGAAAAGCTATAATGACAAACCGAGGATCATCTTTGAAAGTGTTTGTAAAAGATGGGGAAAGGTAAGTGAAATAATATTTATTTATTTTAAATATTTTTAACTTTACGTTCTCCCAGCATAGCTGAAACACAAAGCTGGTATCAACAAACAAAATGTACAATATATAGTAATCATAAAACTAATCAGGCCAGTATAATCATAGTCATGGCTGAACCTTCACTTCACAGTCACTTCTGGCCAGCTGGATTAAAATCTGGACTGTGAGGAGAAAGCATGATAGAGGCACTTTCCAACCCAACTCTAGTCAAACCCCCCATTTTCTTAAAACTTCAGGTTTGGCCCATGAATGTGGGGTCTTATGGTGCAGATTTGTGATTCATGGTCTGTATCCAGGTTTGTTGGCAAACATTCTCAGGGCAGATCTTTCCCTTCACCTTCATGGGTATTCTGTGCAGCCTCACCTCAGAACTGTGCTTGCACAGGCCTGCCATGGAAGGATTTGCAAGCTTCTCTCTGTTTTGCACTCTCCCCCTTCCCTTGGAAGAGAAGATTCCCACCCAAATGATCACAATATGGTCAGGGAAGGAGTGCTATTCCATCACTTTTCCTACTGCTGCCATGGAGGAAAGAAGTTCTTGTTTTAGCACTACTGATTCTTCACCTCAAAACAGCCGCAGGCACTGTGTCTTAGTTTTTCATCACAATTGTGAATGTTTTCTCTTCTCCCATAGAAGTTGAGAAGGGCTCTGCCCTTTTCCAAGAAATTTTTCCTTCAGCTCTGTTGATTTTTTTCTTCTCACATCAGGCCTCAGGCCCTGTGAGGTATTCTTTTGTCAACATTGTGATTCCTTCTCTTCCACCATGGGATATGAGAAAGGTTCTGCCCTTTTTAGAACCTTGTGACTTATAGTTTGAATATGGCTAGAACTGGTCGTCATAAGAAGTCCCTGTTCTGGTTCCAGATTTGACTTCTTCAGAAACTCCTGTTCCTGTCTCCTAACCAAAGGCCTGGCGGGATAGGACCTGAAGACAGCTCTGTATGAAAATTCTCTGACTCCTTCAGGTGCTTCATAGCAAGGAGGGAAGAGGGCATATTCACCAGCCTCTGGCCCTCTATGAAGAGTCACTTCACAGGTGCTTCACAGGGAGGGGAAAAGAGGGCTCATTCCCTAGCCTCTGTTTCTGTTTCTTCTTGTGGGACTTGGGAGTCTTTCTCCGACCCAGGCTGCTTTGGAGTTTCTTCAAAAGAAGGGTTGTGAGAAGAAGAATGGTGAAGAATCATTAAAATACTATTTTTCTAATAATAAGATTGTTGTGGAGGTTTGCAGCAGCCTGTTCAGGCAGCCCCTTCAATACCATAATTTATTTGCTATTGAATGACTACTCTTGTTGCCGACACTGCCATTGGGATATTTCATTACTGAGGCTTTCTACTCAGCAGTCACCTGTCTGTTCCTTTGTTCTTGGAACCAGGACTCGCATCTACCTGTGGACCCACTGCCTGTGGTTTTTTCTATTGGAACCAAGACATTTGGCACCACAAGTGGTCAGAACCAATCCAGTTGGCACCATAGACTGTCAAACCAATCCCTTTGGCACCAAGGATCATCAGAGCTGATCCACTTGGTGCCGAAAGGACTTTCTGTTGGGTCAGTTTTTAGAGATCTTCTGACTGGCACAGAAACTGTGATGGGGGCTCTTAATTTTCCAGATCTGGTGCGAGGACTTGATTGGAGGACAACCCACATCTTCACCCTCGGGTAATTAGCATCATTTCATGGAGCACCTGGTCTAGGTAGCCAAAGCTTCTATTTTCTCAGTCTGCTCTGCCCCTCCTGGGGCACCAGATGCTTTCGTGCCAGTCGACAGTACTCTTATTGTATTGCCTATAGCCACATCTCTATTGATCTTGGCAAGACCCGTTACTGGCTTTCATCTGGTAGTGAATTAGAGAGCCTGTATAGGGCTCAGAATGAGGACTGTGGGTTCCTTTCCCACAGCCAAGCTCTATAATTGTATCTGATGCCCCATCCTGTAACCAGGGTGCAAACCGATCACCCCTTCGGGATAAGGAACGGAGGAATATTTACCTACTTGGTCATAGTTTTTTATTCAACTGCTTCCTTGGAAACAGAAGCGGCTACCTTTATGGCAAATACTTTGCTATCAAAATTTGCCTGGGAATAACATGGCCCCTGTATTGGCTCACTGCCAGACACTTGGCAGTGAGCCAGTGACACTAAGGCACTGGGCCAGAAAATTCCCCTCAAAGAGGTTTGGCTTCAGCATGCAGCAGATTAACCCTGGTAGCCATACTTTTGACTTCACTTCTCCAGACTGAGGCGCCCACCTCATAGCTGTAGGGTATCTCACCCCAATTCCAACACAACAAGCAGAGGTATTGCCCTCACCATTCCTTTAATAGCTGGCAGTACAAGTGGTCTGGTTCACAGGTTTTGCAGCAGAATCAAGGCTGTCCTGTCTTCTATCAATCCCATGCCAAACGTTTACCCCTTCCCACACGGGAAAGAAGCTAAGGAAGTCTCCAGGAATCAACCCAGAAGAAGGACCTCTGCCTCCTGACTACATGTTGGTTTCTTTTTCATAGGCTGTCTCAATTTCTTTCATTTTGGGAAGCCATTACCGAGGACAATGGAGTTTTGAGGATAGTGAAACTGCTCTACTGTTTGGAACTGTCTTCATTTCCAGCTTTCTCTGAGTTCTGGTACGGCCCTGTCACCCACCTTCACTTCTGTTGCAGGAGGTTCGGTCCTTGTTCTCAAAGGGCGTGATCAGGGAAGTCTCTTCTGACCAAAGGGTGTCAGGGTTGTTTTGTTGTTTTTGTGGTTGATAAGAAGTCTGATGAGAGGTGCCCCATTCTAGGTTGGCAGATCCTTCACGTGCACTTGCATTTTCACAGGTCCCACATATTATCCTTAACCGATGTTGTACAGCTGGTAACCCCTTACTCATGGTTCAATGTGGTTTGCTTCACAGACACATGTTGTCATGTCTGTATGCATGAATCTCTGCTAAGAAAGTCTTGGTCAACTTGAACTTTCAACTTCATTTCTCAATGTGGAATGAAGGTTCTCCAAACTAGTACGCTGAGTGCTTACCCACTTGGCCCTGTGACTTCTGTCACGGTTGGCTGGGCACACAGGAATTTCAAGTTACAGTTGGTCACTGGAAACAGGCAGCGAGTGGAGAAAGCTTACTTCCAGTCCTAGGAAGAGCAGTCCAGTGCAAGTTGTATATACTGAGCAAAGACCGGTCAGTCAATCCAGTCTGGGTCAATGAAACTAAATGTTCAGTCCAAGAGCAGGCGCTGCAGAAACTATCTGGCTGTTTCACAAAGTTGTTCCTGCAATTCTTGCTGTTCGCAGCTGCCTCTTATAAGCTTGCATGCCTGCTCAGTCTCAATCCTGAGCTGACTTACAACTGTCCCTTCGGCATCTCTGGGCCTTCAAATGGGTGCTGCATCTTTTATCATGGAGTGCCTGATGGCCCTGCTGTCTTAGGGGCCTCACAGAACCAACTGGGGAAACTGTCTGCCCTTTCCTCTGGCTCTTGGCTTGGGTCAGCACTGTCCTCCACCTGTGTGACTTCTGGCTACTCACGGAATTCAACCAACTGTGACTCTGGTGGAGTCAACCAGCTGAGACTCTGATGGAGCTGGGTAAACATGCCAGGATTCCTCATCTCATTCCTCATCATTCCTCAGCTGCTGGGGAGCCCACGACATCTGCCTTTCCCTTTGAACTGCATTTGTTCTACAATCTGAGATGCTTTCAGGTCAAAACAAGTGATCTAGTTAATGTTTGGTTGTCATTGACTATTTAAGCAGAACGTGACAGCCCATGATTGCAAGAGGATTTCTTCGATCTGAAGATTAATTAAGTAATCCTGGCTAGATACTAATTTGTTTTTCAGTTCTGCAGATGTTTCAATAACTCTGAGAAACCGAGGTGAAGATGCATTTAAACCAGAATTGTATGGTGACACAATCACTGTCAATCAGCACATCAATGTGGAAGGACATCGTAGTTACAAACTGAAAAGCAGCACAGGTTGGATGATTATTTTAATTTAAAGGTATTCAAAATGCTTACTCCTTTAAGAGGAAGTCAGTATGAGGTAAGGTTTTTTTAAGAAATACAGCATTATACCCACTAGTCAATTTTTCAGTATTTTTGAAATTGTTGCATGCTGTAGATTTCCTATCTTCACCATAACACATTTTTCACTTGTAAATTATCCACTGATTCAGCAGAGCGCAAAGATTCCCCAATGTAGCAGAAATAAAGAATCTGGCATCTTAAAGTCACACAGAATTCTATTCTATCTTATGCTTTTATGGACTAGACCTACTTTAGACACTGAGTGAACCTTTACTATTCAATCATTTTATGTAGAAGATTTTTATAAAAGCAAATTGCAGGGCCAAGAGACCATGAATGCAGGAAATAACATCAACATGCCTCTGGCCATCAGGACATCACCAGTGCGTCTGGAGGGGATGTGATGTGTTAGGGGAGGAACAGAGCTGAAGAGCAATTCTGTGCTCCATTAGGGTTCAATCCCATCTCTTGTAGTGGTGGATTGTTATGCCCAACAAAACAGCTAGAGCCAAAGAAGATGGGTATTCCCGTTCCTCTCTGATGCTATCAGAATTCACTTCAGAACTAATTTTGCTGAGCAAAAGGGCTGTTTCACCTATATCTGTTCTTATGACAGCTATTTTATAGCTGTCTCCCTCCATTTGTTGTTGATAGCAAGTGCAGGGCATTGTCAGCATGCTGGATTGGGACTGGAGAAACTTCACTAGGGGATGTGGGGCCATTTAGTTATATTCCAATTCCACCTGCCTCACAGGGTTTAGAATCAAATGGAAGAAGGGAGGATTAGGTATACCATGAACTTTTTAGAGGGAAGGGTGAGCTAAAAATGTGTGTTCACCTGCACTGTCTCATGAGAAAGCATATAATGGGGGAAGGGAGAGGGTTCCTGCCAGAGCTGAGAATTACCACTTCGGCTTAACTTCAGCTCTGGCCACCTAACCTTCCTCTCTCTGTCTCTCACTGGCCTCATTGCCACTAGACACAATCTCCAGACTGAAGGATCTGTTTCGCTGATAGGGTCTGACTGACCACCTGCCCAGAACTGCGACCCTCTGTCTGCCAGTTCAAGAGCTCAGTTACCAAAGATCAAACAGCTCCTTCTCTCACAAACCTGTTTTCTCTCCTCCCTTTTGACAGGCTGTTCCCTGTTTTTATAGTCCCTAGCTCCCCCTTCCTGTGTTCTACTGTGTAATTTACATTGAATTATTGGGCAGCTCACAGTCCTACCTGCTGTTACCATTATTACATTTCCTTGTCCACCTGGCTTCCCTCTCTTTTCCTCACAAAAAAACGAACAACATGTGTTTTCTATGGTATTCTGAACACCGTGAGAGTCATTGTTCCTGTAACAGAATGTGAATCCTTTTGGTGAGCTTGAGAGTATAGGCCAGGATCCTGCTACTCACAAGGCTAAGGAGTTGGCTGGCTGTCATGGTTGGGATCCATGTCCATCCTCCTTACACGGTTTGCACTGGCTTCTTCCCTGGCAGAGGGCAGTTTTCAGTATGCTAGAGACCCACTAGCTACATGCTTCAGTTGCTGGCCTCCTACCCATGAGTCTTACTTATTTACTCTTATTTATTCAATGTAATTGGGAGGGCATGAATGATGTCAAATGACATTCCTGCAATGACTGGCAATGGCAACAAGTTTTTCAGGGATGCGTTGGGAGCGTCAGGTGGTGTTGGCATGATCATAAGAAGTGAGTATGTTATGCAGCATTAGCCTAGGCATGGTAGATTCCTTTATAAGAGAACCAGGGAATCGGACTTTCAAATGAAATAAAAACCCTTCCCTGAAAATATTATCATTGGGACCTTATGAATTTTGTTGCAAGCCTGAATGTTAGGTCTGATTTCATTACCTGATTTATCTTAGTCTTTGGGGAAGCTCAGGAAATGTTTTCGTAGGGAGCACAGTATGAGAAACTGTGCTTGGTATTAAAATATAATGTAATGTGTTTTTCAGCCCCATCTTGGGGGTAGAATTCTCTGGTGGGAGTGGTGTGTGGCCACGCTCGCAGATTCCCCCTCTTTGGGGCACTTGCCTTGGAAGAGAGGCGAATGTACCTGCGTGCAGCCACCACCACCCTCCCTGGCGGTGGGACGCCACACAGGACACTGCACCAGCATCCCTGCACCATCACTGGCGCAGGAGGGGCAGTCCAGTGGTGTAGCCAGAAGAGGTGTTGAAATTAATCAGCTCCCTCCTGGCTGTTGACCTTGTTGTGCCAGCAGGCTTCCTGGGGTGAGGAGGCTTTTCAACATTTTAAACCTCGTGCCACCGGGAAGCCCCTTGGATTGGGCTGCCCGTCTGTTAAATCAAGATCCTCATATTTACAGCTTTCACATACTTTTATTTTTCAACATACTTTTAGTTTTCTTGCTTACTGCTGTAACAACCATATATCTTTCCGCCTTTCCCCTCCCTCCAGCAGTCCAATTCAGCTCTCAAATTCAGTGTGCTATAGGGGGGAGGGGGAGGAATTGTTTCCTCCTGAAAAAGCAAGAAGGGCTTTCAAAAATGTTTTTGTTCTTAGCTTTCTGATAAGTTTTTAAATTATTTTTAATGTTCAGGTACATTAATTTCTGCTAAGAAAGAAGAACTTACTGCAATTCTGGATCACTTTAACATACAGGTAACCAAAGAAATGTTTCAATTGCACTTGGTATAATCTGATTCACATGTCATTTAATTGTTGTTTTTTGATGGTGAGGAAGAAGGTCCAACACTTTATTTAGCATAGTGCCTGTGGCAGGTTTTTTTGGATTTGTTTGTTCCTTAGAACTGCATCCCTTGATTTAGAGCTCAGAAGCAACTTTTCATTTGTCTCAATGGACTGGTGTTTAAAAACAAAAATCAAAAGCCCTGCTGGGTATGCTGTTAGTGCAGTTCTCTGGGTTATCAGCTTATGTGAAATTCTACTTAAGCTGTATAAAGTCCCCTGACACCTAAAAGATCTTCTCATTTCCCACTGCAAGAATCAGATTATTAACATGTGTACAGGTTAAAAATAAAATACTAATAGTGCATGTTTGTGGAAATATATTGTTTCACTAAAAATTAATTGCTTATTTTATGACCTCAAGATACTTTCTGCTCCTGCAGCTATAAAAATGATCTATCCTGCATGGTGATGATGGTTGAAATTCCTCAAATGTTAAAGAAAATACTACTTCTAGGTGAACCTTTACGTTATTAAGATAAGATTGTTATTGCAGGTGGATAATCCTGTGTCTGTGCTCACCCAGGAGATGAGTAAACAGTTTTTACAATCTAAAAACGAAGGAGACAAGTATAAGGTAATCAGACTTAACCATACGTAAAATGCGGGACTGAATCCTTCTCTATGTAGATCCAAGACGCTAGCCCAGTCTCAGGAATGGTATTTGTGTATTTGCTGTCCCTTTTCCCATACAGCACTCCTTTTCTGCACAAGTTACCAAGGATCCTGGAGATCACAGGGAGAACGGAGCCTGGTGGCTGACATATAACTGATTCCCTTGTGTGGCCATGGTGCTGCTTCCATTCCTTTGATTTTGTTGGGGGAAAAGGAGGGAATGCCTTCTGTGTGGGCTAAAATTGTGGCTAGAGTACGTAGCCTTTTTGTTGGTTTGAAAACTGTGTTTAAAATTGACACTTGATGTTTCTTGAACTAGTTTTTTATGAAAGCTACGCAGTTGGAGCAGATGAAGGGAGACTATTCATACATCATGGAAACAAAAGCAAGAACACGTGATCAGGTGGAACAAGGAGGAGAGGTAGAGAAAATTTACTGGTGCTTATACCATATATATTCGAGTATAAGCCGACCTTTTCAGCACATTTTTAATGCTGAAAAAGTTCCCCTCGGCTTATACTCGAGTATATACGATAATTCCTGCGTAGTGCTGATAAATGTCTAAAGAATTTGTGCCACAGCTTGAATTAATTTGTCTCCAGGTTTTTCACATTTGTTGTAGACAATCTCACACAATCGTACCGATTCCTGTTGCTGGGTTAATTCTCACGAAGGGAATGTGCATTATCTCCTCTCTGTAAAATATTCCGCTATTTTATCAATCAATAATTTCTTACTGAAGTAGTTTTACATTTCTTGTAACTTGCTGCATTGTTATTATCTTATTATTATACTGAGCTGATAAGATATTGCTAGAAAATGTTCACAGATTATCTTAATACCAGAGTTACGGCCCTGTCTACTTATCAGTACGTACATCTTTTATATGTGTGTGTTTAAAGTTTCTTGAAGAGTTGAGGAAACAGTATTCGGAGAAAGAAGACCGTTATAAAAATATGGCTTTCGTGAGTGAAATGCAAAATAAACTCAAGGAGCTGCAGCATCAGATAGCTTGGGCAATGGTAATTGATTGTTTTTGGTATCTTTTACTTAATCTAATGGAAATTCAGTGCAATGATCATAATAGTAACATAATTCTTAATTTTTATTTTACTTTGTAGGTCACAGAAACTGAAACTGAAATAAAACCAATCAGAGACAAAATTGATGTTCAGGAAGCAAGCACTGAAAAATTTGTTCGGAAAGTTGAAGAATGGCAGGTATGCGTTGGTTTCAAATGAAACAATGAGATGCAGTTTTTTAAAAAATGTGATTTTATTTGCAAATGCATTTCTTCTGTATTGGAGTGTTGTGTGGTTTTCAGGCTGTATGGCCATGTTCTAATAGTATTTTCTCTTGACGTTTCGCCTGCATCTGTAGCTGGCATCTTCAGAGGATCCTCTGAAGATGCCAGCCACAAATCTGAGTGAATCATCAGGAGAAAATGCTAATAGAAATGGCCCAACCACTCTACATGTGAAGCTCCACAACACATCAGCTGATTCGACTCAGCTTAAGAAAGCATGCGACAATAAATATCATCTGTATGTTTTTGCACTAATCTGTTTTGTACTTCATATTTAATTACCTTTCAAAAATACATTTATATGACTTTTTCACCCTGCATTCCACAATGTCAGATGTTGACGATGATTCTAAAGCCACAACATCCACCAGATTGTCTGCTGGTTTATCCGATTACTATCTGAGACTCCATTCAATAGGTTGTTAAAATCTTGAGTAATGAGCTGCTTGGAAAGAAAGTCATTTTGACTTTTTATGGGACTTGTATGTTTTTCAGGTTAAAGTAAATGAGGCAGAAAAAAAGCATAAATGTATGCAAGAAAAACTGGAAGAGATAATGGAAGAAGCTCAGACATTGGCGCCAACCTGTGTTGCCTTGAAAATGGAAGTGCAGAAAAAAAAGAGAGAGTGCAATGATGCTGAGGTCTGTGGCTGGACAGTCTTCTAAATGTGTAGTATGAGTGATGACACCATGCTTATGTTGCCTTAGGCCTGACTTTGCGTTCTCTTCAGAGATTCATTGAAGTCAGTATGTAAATTCCTTCACAACATGGTTTGTGAAGCCTGACTAAGAGATGTACATGAACTACAATACAATACATGAACTGTAAAACGAAACTATGACTGCTGGCTGTAAATTCAACTATAATAAAGGTGCTAGAAATTTCTCCCCCTGCCCATTTTAAATAAATGTGTGTGTGGGGGGGGGGAGTGTAAACCTTTGTGCCAGTATTGTTTGACTTTTTAAATATCTGCATGAGTTTTCTTAAGATTACTCCAATCTGTTGACAACATCTCGACTGTTTTCATTCAGTCTGCATATAATAGGTCTCAAGCTGAACTGAAGCGCTTGGAAAAAGATGATGAGCAACTCTGCAAAAAAATTAAAGAAATAAAAAGCAGGTAATGTTTTCTTCCTAAATGGTTGTCTCATGCTAATGCTTTTTAAGGAACCTTGGCAAGCCGCCAAGAGGGAAAGCGAGAGGGTGGGGGAGCCTGCCTTGAACAGTCTGGAACGATTCACCAATGTGTGTGTGTGTGGGGGGGGGGAGCCTCTGCACACCTGCCTGATTTGCTTCAGGCAAGTCACCAAGAACTGAAGGGGGATGCCTGCAGAGAAAGGGGGTGGTTTGAGGGGTGGAAGCAAGGAGGAGAAGGCAAAATGGTATGACTGCTTCCACAGCTGGGCTGCAATGTGAGCAGAGGGAAGATAGAATTCCCTCCCGTGAGTTTCACAGGTTCCTGCTTGTCTAGATGTCTAATTCCCAAGTTGTGCCTCCTGTCTCTGGATACATAAATCCATGGATAGGGGCACATTCAACCCCAACAGGCTTTTCTTCAAACTCGGGAGATTCCCCATATTTGCAGAATGTGAAATAACCAATAAAATATATGAGGGGGTTAAATCCCCCCCCCCCAAATACATTTACATTATCTGGCTATATATCTGTGGGTAGAATTACAGAACAATAATTTTTATCATCTGATTTCTTGGCTATCAGGCAAATGGTCATCCACATCCTGCCCATTTGTCCCCATAAAGGTCTCCCCTCAATCTGCAACCTGAGGTGTTCTGTGACTGTAATCTCAGGAAAGTATGTTTTCTCTGAGCTCAGGGCCCCCCTGCATGTTAATAAGGATATTCTGCATTTCTCTGTATAAAACTGTGTACCTGGAAGCCAAATTTTTGGGAAGTGCTATGGAGATAAAGCAAATCTAAATTTTTTCAGATTACCTCTTGAGAAAAATAATCTGTGTGATGTAACATTGCAGCACTCATGAAGTATCGGCTCCTGAAGAGTTGGAAAGGGAAAGAAAAACCGAGCAATTAAAAGACCAGCTGAGGGAATGTCATGCTCAAGATGAATTAATTCGTGAAGAAATTTCGCAGTATCAAAATACTGTGCGTGGATACAAAGAAGAATGTGCTGGACTTCAGTAAGGACATGATCGATTGCTAGATTTGAGTATTGGAGTTTTGATTCTTTTTAAAAATATTTTTTAAATTTTTCATGAAAGCATAACAGCATTATAAAGCTAATTAAACAAACAAAAGACTGGAAACTGACAATGAAACTTGGTTTAATTACAATTCTAAGTATAAAATGTAAAGAAAGAGCCATTAAAGTAAAAGTTATACCAATTATCTATAAGGGCATATAATATTTAACTGATATGCAATCACAATTGTTATTGTATTCTAAATATTTTTCCCCCAAATTATAAAACCTATTGAAGTTCTTCTTTTCTCCTGTTCAAATATCACAATACTAACATCTACATGTAATTACACACACACACACTATATTTCCACAATTCACATTTAATGTCATTGTTTCTTTCACATTTATGAGTAATATGAAAAGTACCTTTTCTTTGTCCTGGAATTCATGATTAGGTCTTCTACTCACCAAACTCATTAGTTTAGCCATAGTGTCATATTCTCTTGATTTCTTTTTGTAATTCTCTAGGCTGGGGCATTCTTCCATCTTCCAAGTTGTTGCAAATGCCACTCTAGCTGTTGTCAAATACCAAAACAGTTTCTCAGAGTTTCTTGTAAGAGTATTTAAAAGCAGTGCAAGTAAAAGTATTGACTTGGGCAGGGGGGCGGGGGCCAGGGACCAACTTTAAAGGTGCCTTATTGGTCATGATCAATTTGTGTTTGTTTATTTATTTCAAATTTATATCCTCTCAGGGCGGGTCACAGCAATCAGTTGTTGCAATTATGCATATCAAATATTGTTTGGGCAGTTCTGTTGGACAGCATATAATTAGAGATTGTGTAAGAAAGCCCACCTATTGTCTAGTAGAAATTGTGCAAATTCTAGAACAATGTATAGTATTTATGTTGTTTGCTTGCTTGTCTAGGAAGAAAGAGCGTGAACTGAAGGCAATATTGGAATCTGAGCAACAGCAGCTAAGACAGTTGAGGGAGAGCAGGACCAACAGGCTGAAAAGATTTGGCCGCTATATGCCAGCCCTTTGTGATGCAGTTGAGAAGGCTTCTCAGCAGAGGAAGTTTAAATGCAAACCAATTGGACCCATAGGTAACTGGTAAAGTCCTCATTGTGAACAAACTGCAAACATCCTGTTTACCTGGGTTAGAGATCCTGCATTGCATCCCTAAAATATCTCAAACTGAAACAGAAATAGCAAAGCGATTGGCATGGCTTGGTGTATGTATTTCCCAGGAAGGTGATCTAGAGCAAAATTATTCTTTTTTGGTCCTGATGCAATTTATTTTTGACTCTGGAGAGACCTCTTGGAAGGGAAAAAAATCCCAACCTAATGCAAGTTTATGTAGACTGGAAAAGAGGTGGTATTTGAAGAGAGATTCTGTACTCCTACACAGATCAAAAACAGCAATATGCAACTTCTAAAGAAGCCCTTGCTGATATAGCCTTGCAAGGAATTTATATAGCTGTGTCACAAATTGAGATAGATTCAAGCAGGTAGCTGTGTTGGTCTGACGCAAAAGGAAAAAAGCTTGATCCAGTGGCACCCTTAAGACCAACACAGTTTTATTCTTGGTATACGCTTTTGTGTACATGCACACAAAATTAAGAATAAAACATTGTTGGTCTTAAAAATGCCACTAGATTTAACTTTTTTTCTACACATTTGAGATTGTGGGGTGATGAGATTAATAAAACCCTGTTTAAAACGTGATCTCCCTTTATCTATGTACCTATCTATGCTCAAAGAGGAATTAAAAGTTTATCTGTGGTTATTCTGTTCAACCTCACATTGGGACTGCACTTGTACAGGTCTGACACACAAAGATTTGCAAGCTTTCTGTCTGCAGCACTGAAGAGCACTCACCCTCTCCCTCCCTCTCCTCTTGGGAGGAAAGATTCCCGCCCAAATGGTTAAATGATAGGAGGAGCAGGAATGCTATTCCCTCAGTTCTTTTTACCTACCACCAGGCAAAGGCCCAGAGAGGTAGTTTCGCTGTTGAAATCGTGAGTGTTTTCTCTTCTACCATGGCAGTTGAGAAGGGGTCTTCCCTTTTTCGAGATGTTTTTCCTTCAGTGCTGCTGATTTTTTCTCCTCACATGAGGCCTCAAGCCCTATGAGGCATTTTTTTTGTCAGCATGGTGATTCCTTCTCTTCCATCATGGGATTTAAGAAGGGCTCTGCCCTTTTCAAGAACCACGTTACTTTGAATATGGCTGCAACCGGTAGTTAGAATAATGGTGGTCCTCTTAGCATCCAAAAAAGATGCCACCACAATGTCCTATGAGTACAGTTGGGACCATTTTGTTCTGTGGGCACAAGGGCTAAAACATTGGACCTGAATTGTGTGACTTATCTTGCGTTTGATTATCTCCTTTACCTGAAAGGCTCCGGTCTTTCTACCTCCTCAATTAAAGTGCAGTTTTCTGCTATTTTCAGCAGATTCTTCTATTTCATCTTGGTTTTGATCCTTTCTCCGCTTTGCTCAACCATCATGCAAGCGTTGCCTCAAAGGCTTACAAAGCATGTGCCCACCGTTTAAGAGACCTAGGCCACAGTGTTGACTTTGGTTCCTTCTGAGGTAATGGGATGCCCCTTGACCTTATGACCTCTAGTGACTTATGGCTCCTGTCCTATAAGAATGCCTTCTTCGTGGCCATCACCTCGACTAGGAGGGTGGGAGACCTGGGGACTTTCAGGGCTGATCCACCTTTCAGTGAATTCCGTCAAGGAAAGGTGTTGTTGTACCCTGACCTGGAGCATCTGACTAAATTGTTTTTAGCAGTCCACATGGGTCAGGACATTGTGTTGCCAGTGTTCTTCCCCAAACCATCTTCCTCAGTGGAGCACATGCTAGACCAGGGGTAGGGAACCTGCAGCTCTCCAGATGTTCAGGAACTACAATTCCCATCAGCCCCTACCAGCATGGCCAATTGGCCAATTGGCCATGCTGGTAGGGGCTGATGGGAATTGTAGTTCCTGAACATCTGGAGAGCTGCAGGTTCCCTACCCCTGTGCTAGACCTATGCTTTTCAGTCTACATCGCACTGCAGACATGGGGAAGGACAATAACCTTTTCATTTGTTATAGGGGACTGCGTAGGGGGCAAGCAGTAGCTACGCAGACCCTTTCCAGGTAAGCGTCCAAGCCCATGAAGTTGGCCTACGACTTGTCAACGGTGGCTTGGCCATTGGACGTTCATGCTCACTCCACCAGAGTGCAAGCAGTGTCGGCTGCCTGGACATCAAGTGCACACATTCAGGACATTTATTGGACACTTGACACTATTCGGTGGACACTGACTTCTGCAGGGAAACAGCAGTTCCGCAGGCATCAGTCAAATAGACAGTCTCACGCCTGCTGCCAAGCTACTTGAGCTTTCCATTCTCCCATTTTGAAGCTGCACAGAATACACACAAAGATAAAATACAGAGTTGCAATTACATTTAACTCTTGTTCATTGAGTGGGTCTCTGTGCAGACACACATCCCTCCCTCTTGCTCCACCGTGGACTGCTATTTTTTACCATGCTGCAACTGGCTTTCCAGGCCTTTCTTGTCTAGTAATGGTGGCAGTAGGAGAATTGAGGGAATATCACTCCTCCCACTCCCATCACATGACCATTTGGGCAGAAATCTTCCTTCCCAAGGGAGGGGGACGACGATGCTCTTCAGATCTGCAGAGTGGACAGAAAGCTTGTAAATCTTTCCATGGCAGGCCCGTGCAAGCACAGTCCCCATGTGTGTCTGCACAGAAACCCACTGGATGAACTATAATTACAAGTAAGTGCAACTGTGTTTCAGTACAACTTGCATGAATTGAAATTAATAAGAATATTTATAAGAACATTAAAAACCAAATTAAAAACGGGAACATTATGTTCATATTAATCATTAAAAATAGTGTACATGCTATTTACAGGCTAACATTATATTTGCAGAGAACCAGCATGGTTTAGTGGTTCAGATGCGGGCTAGGACCTGGGAAACCCACGTTCAAATCCCTGTTCAGGCCGTGGAAGCTTGCTGCGTGATCTTGGGCCAGTCACACGTTCTTAGCCCTGACTGTGGCTAGTATTTGAATGGGAGATCTCCAATATATGGGGCAGGCAGTGCAAGCACAGTCCCAATTTGTGTCCATCTCCAAACATTTCTTGCCTTGAAAACCCTTTGGAATCACCAAAAGTCAGCTGTGACATGACAGCAAAAAAAAAATTACAATTGAGACAGAGGAAACAATTTGGAAATTCCTTATGTATACAGGATCCTTATGTATACAGGGTGTATATGAGAATGTTAATTTCCTGCTCCCCTGCCCCTCCTTTACCCCAAAAATTGAGTCTCATATCTTCTCCATACTTGGTGTGTACTTGTGTCTTTTCAGCCTTATGAGACGAGAGGATCTTTTTCTTTTATGTAATTTACAAAGTCATTTTTTTCTGAAAAACTGAGGGATTTGCTGATTATGTAGGGACCCTACTTTGAGTGACTGGATTATACTTCTTTCATGGGGCCCATCCTCTTTACTGCTGAATGTAGTTGACATAGTGAATCAATAAATGCTGATAATCATTGTGTACGGTATTGACTTTATTGTTCCCTTTAGGTGTTTTTATTCATCTGAAAGATGCCGAACTGGCTTTGGCTGTTGAGTCATGCTTGAAAGGCTTGTGTTTAGCATTTTGCTGCGACAACCACAGCGACGAAAGAGTATTACAGACACTGATGTCACAGTTCTGTCCTGCTGGCCATCGACCTCAAATCATTGTTAGTACTTTTTGGAATAATATTTATGATGTAAGGCAAAAGTAAGTATGTAATAAAATGTATATACATTTTTTTCAAATATATATAGGATTTTTTTAAAAAAACAACCCTAATTATATAATAAATAATCCGTAGCCTGTTTAACTGTAAGATTCTGTGCATCACACTGACAGGCGTTGATCCTGCTGAGAGCAATGATTAGAAAACTTTGTCTGCAACTAACAGTTGCTAGGAAATCTTTTGCCCTGAAAAGCATAATCTCAAACTGTGCATAATTCTAAGGGAGGAGTGGTTCCTCCTAGGCAGTTTCTTGTCATCTACCACAATGGCAGCTGAATTGGGAAACATCTCTGAGAATTAAATGTCTCTCTGGAGCTGGTTTATTGTGTGTGTGTATGTTTATTGTGGTTGTAATGTACTATTGTTAATGTCAGTAGCTGATTTCTCCTTCCTTCTTTGTGGGCCTTGTGTTTATGACAGTCATAGCTTTCTTCAAAAACTGTTGTGGCAAGATAACCTTCTGTCAATGGGCATGAGTCTTCTGTCGTCTGTGTTTGGGTGATTTCCATAAAGAAGACTCCTGCCAGGCCTGTCTGAAGCTCGCTGAGCTTTGTACTTCGCTGCGGCAAAGAGTTCTTTTAGTTTCATCCCTTATGGTTCAATCAGCATCCTCAGGTTTTGCCTTGACGCCAGCACCTGTGACTGAAGCTCTAACAAAGGAGAAAAGCCACTGTCCTGCTGAAATAAAAATGAAGGAGGCTAAAAGTCTCCCAAAGCTTCAAGACCAAAAAAGCAGGAGCAGTGGTGACTGGGCAGAGAGACCCAGTGGGAGGCAGCATGGCTGTTTTACAAGCTCCTTTCACCATTTTAAGAAAAAAAAACCATGATATTTCAACCCCCAAAAAGCAGCTCCATCGTTTTCCTTTTACCAACTGCCTCTTCCTAGGAAGCTTAATTGCAGTGGGAGATGGATAGAGGTGAGAAGGCACTGCACATCCTTCCCTTAGAGCCTCCTTAGCCTGTTTTTTCTCCTTTCTCTCCCCTTTTCCTGTTCCCTTGCTTGACTTCTCAGCATGGTTCAACCATGGACTTCCCTCCAGAATACTCCCATTTCTTTGCTGTTATGGGTGCCTCTGCTGCCATAGCCTTGAGTGCCGCATATGGCACAGCAAAGAACAAGACAGGTATTGGGCCATATCTGTCATGTGACCAAAGCTGATAATGACGTCCATCATCCCCTGTGGTCATGGCAGGCATTATAGCAATCTATGGCCTGGTAGTGCCATTTCTCATCTCCAGTAGACAATATCATGCTGTACAAAAGCTTGCTTCAGCTGGGGCATCCAAGTTGTACATGCAGTGTTGGCTTTTATATGTTTCCCATTAATAACATTTCCTCCACTAAAAAAAAAGACGAAAGAAGCAAAAGAATCCTAAGAATTTTCCTCTAGATGGGTCAGTACTGTTGCCTGTATTAGTACCGACTTTTGTCTCCATATGCAGCATACAAACGTCCTCATTTTTGGAAATTCCCTTCTTTGAGTTCACTATTAAAAGTTAAGATTTGATCTTAAATTAACTTTCACAAGTAGAATAATTTTGAAGTTCTGAGAATTTATCTGAGATATTCTGTAATTGTGCCTTGTCTCTTTTGTGATGCTACTTTGAGTGTACTTTCACTGTTTAACAAATGAGCACTTCTGCTTTAGCTCCTCCTCTTTGTTGTTATAGGGCAGTTGATCATCCTCTCTACCCTTCAGCGTTGACAGCACTGGAGTTCGATAATGCTGTGGTTGCCAACTGTTTGATTGACATGCGGGGTATAGAAACAGTCCTGTTGATCAAAGTAAGGTGTAACTCTTGCAGTTCTAATAGTTGAAAATAAAATTAGTGTTTCCGGCAGCTAATGTTAGACCGATTGCTGAACCTTATTGCCAGTAACATACAAGGTTTTTGCAACATTAAGTATTTGTTGACTTGACATATGCAGAGGCTCCAGAATCATCTGGATCCCCAGTTTGCAGGGCTTTAGAGGGCAGGAAACATGGCAACATTGTGTTCTACTGGGGCATTTGGTGGTGCAGCTGCCCGAACATCTGGGAAAGTATGGCTATGCAGGGTTCCCAGCACCTTTCCCCCTTCTGACCTGGCTTGGCCAGGGGGCTTCACCTCTGGGATGGCAGGCTGCAGTGAGGGAGTTTTTGTTCAGGTGCTGTTGAGGTCATTCTGCCTCATGGTTTCATCTCACCCATACCCCCCATTATCCCAATATCACACTTCTTTGGTTGGTTTGCTTATCTGTTCTTTATCATTACTTACTGGTGGTGTCAGCATTGGGCTGGATCCTTTTTCAGGGAGACTCAGTCTGTGTGCCTGTTTCCTTCATCTTTGAAGATCCCCTTAAGGGATTTTCATGTGAAGATTTGCAGGGGGCATGGGTGGCTTGGGAGCTGTCAGATCATCCTCACCTCATGTGGCAGGAGAATTCATGTAGTGGATTACACCCATGTGGAGTCCCGCATACTGCCATCATTGGTATTCACCAGCAGGCTGGGTGAGGGTTGAGTGGCCAGCTCCATGGCCATCAGGCAGGTAAGCCGATTCCCAGATCCATTGCCCTTATGCTGCAGCAAGGCTCTATCAGCAGTGACCAATAAAGTTGTGGCCATTTTATCCACTAAGGTGTTGTTGTTATTTATGCCTGGTTGTTTGCCTCACCATTCTCCCACAGTGGCTTTACACTGGTTTTGTTGTAAGGAGCATGCTTGATGGCTTCATGTGCTGGAGTGAGGCAGAGACTGAGGTCTGATTTAGCTGGTTAGCAAGATCCCCTCATGTTGTGTAGTAATCCCATTTGCTGTTTTATAAAAAGAAAATGTAACTATGATTTCAAGGGGGAAAATCCTGCCTGTTAATCAAATTCTTCAGAAAAATGAATGCAGACCTACAACAAACAGAAGAATACTGCTATACCTATCTTCTTTCAGCAGGATATTTTCAGGGGCAATCAGCCAGAGCATGAGAGAACCACGAAGGACCTAAAGTCTCATTGATTTAATTCCAGAGGTCATGTTCGCCTTTTAATCTCTTTTTCCCTATTCATGCTAAGGACTAGATAACCAGAAAAGATACTATTTTTGGCTTTGTTTTATTCCTTAGAATAGCATGGAAGCTCGTAAAGTAATGTTGATGCAAAGGCCTCCGAAAAATTGTAGAGAAGCTTTCACTGCTGAGGGCGATCAGCTGTATCACAATCGATATTATTCTTCTGACTTTACCACTCCCAGGTTCCTCAATAGAGATGTGGAAGCAGATATAAGGTTAGTATCTTATTAGCTTTCTCTCTAAAATACTAGCTTTCTCTCTAAAATGGTCCAGAATTCTTTTCACTGATTCAGTTCAATTCTTCTGTAGAGTCTGTGTCCATTCAGACATAAGGGGACTGTTTCATCCTAAGCTGAAGGTGATTTTGGCAGTAGCTCCACCTTTTGATTTTGGCAGTAGTTTGAGGCCAGTGGTTCCAGTGCATATTGGGACTCAGTTGTTCTTGCTTGTCTCAGTGTTTCTATCCTTCTGTCATTCTCCTGATTGGGTGTTGATTTTTCATGCCTTATGGCACTCCATATGACTTTTAAGTATTATCCTAGGTGTTGAGGAAAACTACCCAGCAGTGATAGACACAATCATTGTCTTCTCTGTCTGGAGGAAGAACACAGAAGTTGTGTCTCCTTTGCCAGAGTTTCATAAAGGCTACTTCATGCTTTGAAGTAGCTTCTCATGTCTGAGGGCACTGCTCTGGGAACACACTTGGTCACATCAGCCATGGTTTGTGAAGCTCCTACAGCTAGTTGTGGAATGATTTGAATACCTGATTAGCCATCTATTTCATTAGGATAACTTCATTGGGATAACTATCTTACATGTTGATTCTGAAAGACAGTCTCACAGCACAGAGAATAAATCTCCACAACAGAACTGAATCTTTCACAATGTTAGGAAGCCATCCATAGGGTTCTCATACTCTACAAAGTGGAAAGGCTTTTTACAAATTTGCTTCTTGTAGAATATTTTCTACACTTAAAATTTCAAAGTCCAATTGTCTCCTCCCTAAAAGGTTACTTAGTAGTGTTATCTTCAGACCACCTACTTACAGGAAACTGTGCTCTTTCATGCAGATACTAGTAAAATTATTTTTCAATTAACTGGTGTGTCTATTATCATCACATTCTATATAACTCTGTCATGCAGTCTACATACCCAGCCACTAGCCAGATGTGATCTGACACTTTTAACAGTGAAGCTGGCTTTTCGTGTGACTATTTACTTCCATAAGAAGAGGAAGTTAGTTTTCTGTACTCCATTCTGATCCACGCTACCTATTGTTTCATGGGGATTAAGTGGTCCTTCAACCAGATACCATATTTATCTCGAATATGGTTTCTTCTTTCCATTGCAGTCAGTAGATGACAATGGCTAAGGTCTTTCCAAACCCATTCCAGAGGTGAAAAGTGGTGTAACCTTGAGACATCTGCTGGGCCTTTGCCTTCTATTTAGGTTCTCAGTGATAGAACCTGGGTGCAAAACCTGATAGAAGGCTTGCTCACATAACCTATCCTTAGCAGAGTTAAGAAAGTTACTTCTTTTTATATAGAGTTTTAAAAAGGTAAAGTAGGCTACAAAACATATATACAAAAGAAAGCCGTAAAAAACTTGAGTGCATAAGCACTGGCATAAAACATACTCAGCAATATCAGGAAGGTAGAATCATACACAGTAATGTGCATGAATAGAGAGAGAGGTAGCAATAGTAGCAGGAATGTAGAAGCCAAGCCCCAATTAAGCAGCTGGTAAAGGTCACTTCAATTAGGCAGCTGTTCAGCATTATCCCAAGGACGCAAGTGGTATTGCTCCTACAAAACTTTAACATACATGGATGCCAAATACTCTAACACTCAGACTAGAATTGAACTTTTTCCTGCGTTACAAGGGTCCTTGCAGAGACTCCAAGATGTCTTCCCAGCATTTCAGGCGTTGCATTTCTACAACCGTCACACTGTTACGACATTTGCCATGACATAAGAACATAAGAACAAGCCGGCTGGATCAGACCAAAGTCCATCTAGTCCAGCTCTCTGCTACTCGCAGTGGCCCACCAGGTGCCTTTGGGAGCTCACATGTAGGATGTGAACGCAATGGCCTTCTGCGGCTGTTGCTCCCGATCACCTGGTCTGTTAAGGCATTTGCAATCTCAGATCAAAGAGGATCAAGATTGGTAGCCATAAATCGACTTCTCCTCCATAAATCTGTCCAAGTCCCTTTTAAAGCTATCCAGGTTAGTGGCCATCACCACCTCCTGTGGCAGCATATTCCAAACACCAATCACACGTTGCGTGAAGAAGTGTTTCCTTTTATTAGTCCTAATTCTTCCCCCCAGTATTTTCAATGAATGCCCCCTGGTTCTAGTATTGTGAGAAAGAGAGAAAAATTTCTCTCTGTCAACATTTTCTACCCCATGCATAATTTTATAGACTTCAATCATATCCCCCCTTAGCCGCCTCCTCTCCAAACTAAAGAGTCCCAAACGCTGCAGCCTCTCCTCATAGGGAAGGTGCTCCAGTCCCTCAATCATCCTTGTTGCCCTTCTCTGCACTTTTTCTATCTCCTCAATATCCTTTTTGAGATGCGGCGACCAGAACTGGACACAGTACTCCAAGTGCGGTCGCACCACTGCTTTATATAAGGGCATGACAATCTTTGCAGTTTTATTCTCAATTCCTTTCCTAATGATCCCCAGCATAGAGTTTGCCTTTTTCACAGCTGTCATGCATTGAGTTGACATTCCCATGGAACTATCAACTAAGACGCCTAAATCCCTTTCCTGGTCTGTGACTGATAGCACTCACCCCTGTAGCGTGTATGTGAAGTTTGGATTTTTTGCCCCTGTGTGCAATACTTTACATTTTGCTACATTGAACTGCATTTGCCATTTCTGAGCCCACTCACCTAATTTATCAAGGTCCGCTTGGAGCTCTTCGCAATCCTTTGTGGTTCTCACCACCATAGATAATTTGGTATCATCTGCAAACTTGGCCACCACGCTACCCACCCCTACTTCCAGGTCATTTATGAATAGGTTAAAGAGCACTGGTCCCAAAACGGATCCTTGGGGGACACCACTCCCGACATCTCTCCATTGTGAGAACTTCCCATTTACACCCACTCTTTGTTTCCTGTTTCTCAACCAGTTTTTAATCCATAGGAGGACTTCCCCTCTTATTCCTTCATTGCTGAGTTTTCTCAACAGTCTCTGGTGAGGAACTTTGTCAAAAGCCTTTTGGAAATCCAAGTAGACAATGTCCACCGGTTCACCCCTGTCCACATGCCTGTTTACACCCTCAAAGAACTCTAGTAAGTTTGTAAGACAGGATTTGCCTCTGCAAAAGCCATGCTGACTCTTTCTCAGCAGGTCTTGCTTTTCTACATGTTTTATAATGTTATCTTTAATGATAGATTCTACTAATTTACCAGGAACAGATGTCAAACTGACTGGCCTGTAATTTCCCGGGTCCCCCCTAGATCCTTTCTTAAAGATTGGTGTGCCATTGGCCATCTTCCAGTCTTCAGGGATGCAGCCTGATTCCAGGGATAAGTTGCATATTAAAGTGAGAAGATCAGCAATTTCATGCTTGAGCTCTTTAAGAACTCTTGGGTGAATGCAATCTGGGCCAGGGGATTTGGTAACATTTAGTTTATCAATGGCTGCCAGAACTTCTTCCTTGTCTACCACTATCTTCAGCTAGTTCCTAGGAGTAGCCTGCTAAGAAGCTTGGTTCAGGTGCAGGAATGTTCCTCACCTCCTCTTGGGTGAAGACAGATGCAAAGAATTCATTCAGCTTCTCTGCAATCTCCCTGCCATCTTTTAGCACACCCTTTGTTCCTTTGTCATCTAACGGGCCTACTGCTTCCCTTGCTGGCTTCCTGCTTTTGATGTACTTGAAGAACTGTTTGTTGCTGGTCTTGATGTTCGCAGCCATGCGTTCCTCATAATCCTTTTTGCCTCCCTTACAGCTAACTTGCTTCTCTTTTGCCACCATTTGTGTTCCCTCTCATATTCTTCATCAGCCAAACTGGACTTCCATTTTCTAAAAGACATTTTCTTTTTTCTGATAATTTCCTCAACCTCTCTTGTTAACCATGGTGGCTTTCTTTTGGACTGGGTGCTGCCTTTTCTAACCTGTGGAACACATTCCAGCTGAGCTTTTATTACTGTGTTTTTAAATAACCTCCAAGCATCCTGGACAGTTTTGACTCTCTTGATTTTCCCTTTCAGCTTCCTGCGCACTATCCCCCTCATCTTTGAGAAATTTCCCTTTCTGAAGGCGAATGTAACTACATTAGTAGTTGCCACTTGTTCGCATGCTGAGATACTGAATCTGACAGCATTGTGGTCGCTGTTCCCTATCGGCTCAACAACACTGACTTCCTGCACCAGGTCCTGGGTCCCACATAGAATTAGATCTAGATCTAGATGACATGTAATGACAGAGCACATTCATTGAGAGCATGGCTTTTAATAAAGGTGCTCTGACGATAGAGCTGCAACATGGTCCAAACCTTCATTAAGGCCAAGAAAGTGCTGCATTTGGAAAAAATGGTGTTTAACAGCCTGTTTGTCTGATGCCATGACTTGATCTGTTCCCACTCCAGGTAGGTCAACTTACTGTTCTTTCTATATATGGGAACGCACAGCCATCATGAAGAAAAATAAACTGCTTACCTGCAATAGATACTCTTCAAGTGGTCTCCTGTGTAGTCACACAACACATAACATTCCAGTAACATCTTCCTTGCCAGAGGAGATCTGGAAAGAACTGTGTAGAACATTGATTCCTGCCCATTTGGTGTATACACATTGGTAACTGCAGCATTGAGTAGTCAGATCTATTGTCAAAATTACTTTCAGATTATCTTTACAGGATCAAGGATTCCTGTATTCATCACTGCACAGATGACCACTCAAAGCATCCATTATAAGCAAGCAGTCTGTTCTTCTGCTGTTTCTGAATTGCTGTTTGGAAGATCTGTTTTCTACAAGCACCTTCATAATGCTTTGTTTCTGTTAAGCAATTTAGAAAAAGAAGTTGAAAACAAAAAATCTCAGCTTTCCTCTTGCCAACAACAAATGTCTTCTATTAACAATGATATAAGAAAGAATCAAAACATCATTAGTAATCATCAGCTGCAGCAAAAACAAATACAGGTAACAAATGTTTAAGAATAAATGATCATATTAGAGCTTGGTGCATATTACATAATACAGCATCTGTAAAATAGTTTTGCTTGTCTTCTAAATTCTAAGGCATGTTTGTCTTTTTGGCCTAAAAGCTTTAACATCATTTGTTGAGAGAGGGATCTAGTGGGGCCTGATGCTTGGTTTAAAGAAAGGATGGGAGCACTTCAGTACATCTGGGCTGATCAATACTCCAGATTTCTTCAGGTGGGCTCATGACCCTTTTGCAGTCCAATCTTAAGCATGTTAACTCAAATGTAAGTTCTCATGAGTTTGGAGAAGTATGCATTGTAGCCTGAGAAAGGTCCAGATGGGTTTCCAAGTTCCTAATTTCTGTAAGTCCATTTACTTCCAACTGGAGATAAAGTAGAAGGAAAATAATAAGTAGGAATGAGAAGATATGTACATGTTCTGAGAAACTGGGCCAGGATCAAAAATCAGATGGTGCTGTAGGTAAAGTATGCGCAGTTTGAATTTTAGCAAGGGATGCATGAAAGATCTTATTAGTTTTTACTGGGCTATACTTTCATAATTATTAGATTGTAAAAGCTTAGTTAACTGGCATCCAGACCTGCCCAAGTCACTCATGCATTACCCACTTGACGCTACTGCCCTCTCGTTACTGCTGGGCTGGGACCGCAGCAGTCAAATGTATGAGAAACTTGACCAGTGCACTTGTGAGTAAGTTGACTGGCTTGTCCCTCAAGTTATTCAACCAGCACATGCCTATGAGTCAGTCAGCCACCACATGGCTGTAAGTGAAATGTGGAGAGGTAGCAAGAGTGCATCAGCATCAAGTAGGCAGTATTGGAGTGGGCTGCAAGACCCAGCCAAGTCCATGTTGCTGCCCTCTCTCCACCATGTAAAAGCTGTTTTAACCAGCATATTTGGTTAACTGGCAACCCCCATTCTCTAGAATGTTTTTTAACAAATCTTTTACTTTACTGTATTTTAAAAGTTGCTTTAGTACATGAGATTTTTTCCCCTACATTCGTACAGTGTTCTAGCATATTTAATTATTTTTATTCTTGGAAGCACTCTACAATTTCTTCTGCCTTACATGTGGCCTATATTTTTCAACTGATTTTTCTATCCTGGGTTCTTATCATTCTTATAATTTAAATTAGGGATCCCCAATCTTTTTGAGCCTGTGGCTCATTTGAAATTCTGACACAGCATCATTGGCAGCAACAAAATGGCTGCCACACACAGAGGAGCCAGGCAAATTGCCACAGCTTACTTCAGCAATGTATTATAGATTCTTATGCTGTGCTGGCAGCTGCTGCCAAAGCAACATTTTAAAAAAATCTGCACAGCCAGTCAAATCTCCAATAGTCTGTCAGAAATCTTGTTCAGCAAAAGCCCACCAACTTCTGAAAAAACACTTGGCAGGTGCAAGGAAAGGAGTTATTGGGCACCATGGTGCCTAAGGGTTCCATGTTCGGAATTCTTGATTTACATTTTATGAAGCTCTGATTACATAAATTTGTTTGCTGCTGGTAGATTTTTCCCCTTAATGCTACTTAAGCCTTTTGTCATTCAAAATGCCTCCCTGTTGTCAGTGGAAACCAAGGATAGGTCATGAAAGTGTAGATGAGGGGACTCTTTTCTTAACCTTGAGAGTCCATCTGGAAGCCAGCAGTGACTCAGCCAAGGTAAGCTGAGACTCTTAAGAGGACAGGGATTAAAATTTTGTAGTCCAATCATTAGTCTCATGATTAGACATTACTTTAAAAACATACAGGGCCATTTGATGAGCCAAAAAAGCGAAATCCGCTTTCAGCTTTTTATCTTTCTAGTGTTTACTGAATTAACTAGGGCCCCTTACATCTATATCTGAATCAGGCCTGACTAAAGTAATCTAGAAAAATATTCTAATATTTACATTTATCCCTGTCAGTTGCTCACAAAAATATTGCGTACTTCATTTCTCTCTTTCTCACAATACTAGAACCAGGGGGCATACATTGAAAATGCTGGGGGGAAGAATTAGGACTAATAAAAGGATACACTTCTTCACACAATGTATGACTGGTGTTTGGAATATGCTGCCACAGGAGGTGGTGATGGCCACTAACCTGGATAGCTTTAAAAGGGACTTGGATAGATTTATGGAGGAGAAGTCGATTTATGGCTACCAATCTTGATCCCCTTTGATCTGAGATTGCAAATGCCTTAACAGTCCAGGTGCTCGGGAGCAACAGCCGCAGAAGGCCATTGCTTTCACATCCTGCATGTGAGCTCCCAAAGGCACCTGGTGGGCCACTGCGAGTAGCAGAGAGCTGGACTAGATGGACTCTGGTCTGATCCAGCTGGCTTGTTCTTATGTTCTTATTTCTAAAAACATATATTCAAAAGTTAGGTTTACACAAATAATATTTGCAAAGTATTCACAAATTGGATTAAAGACTCTTTATCTGTATTTAATCCCAATAATTTAATGTTTTGGTTGAATGTCTCTTCCTATCCCCTGCCAATAATGTACATAGCAATAACTTACTTATTTTCACTGTTATTTCAGGTAACAATGAGAAAAATAAATCTAGAAATTGCAGATATGGAAGAACAACAGTCTGCCATCATATCTACATTAGTAAGTAGTTTTTTATGACAGTTAGATCTGTGGATGTTAATTTTTTTAACTGAACATGAGAAGAGCCTAAATTTGAACACTGTTAAATTAACTAAAGCTAATTCTGAAACTTAATGTAATTTTTTTTCTAAATTGAAAACATTTGCATACATACTTAGATGCACTTTAAGTTATCTTGAAGCTGGTCTAGCATAGCAATTCTTTTGGCTGATTTAATAATAAATTTAAAAAATAAGACTGTTTCTGCATGGTGGCAGAAATTTATTATGCTGGTGGAGCTTCAGAACCGCTCGCAGGCAGCCCCGAAGCTACTGCAAACCGCAGAGGCGGTCCCGTTCATCTACCTCTCTTCCCTGATCAGCTCTGGATGGCTGGAGGGACGGGCAGTGAGGGCGTGTCCCTCCAACCGTCCAGAGCTGCACAGGGAGGAGAGGTAGGTGAACGGAACACCGGAGGGGCAAAAAGCGGTGCCCTCACGGCCTGTGCGCTTCGCATCACGCTAGTGGGAAGATGCTGCTTTAAAAAAAAAACTCGCTTAGGGAGTGAGTTTCAAAAGCAGCATTTTTGCGCTGCTTTGGGGGTTTTGGCATGGCACTGTGCGAATAGTGCCCCAGGAACTGTGTTTTTACTGTCTCTAGGGCACTGTTTTCTGCCCGTGCAGACATTTTTAAAATGATAAACATTTAAAATAAGACATTTTTTAAATGATAAACTGTTTCAGTGGTGGTAGCAACTAATATATTTGTAATTTGGGGGGAATACAGCAGTATGTTTAGTATTGTCTACTCTTTGCTTTTCTTACAGCATCCTTTCAGCACATTTTAGGTAAACTTGGGATTGCCCTGGATGCGTCCCGGGCTAATTTTATGACCAAAGATTTACAATAGCATTGACATTTTAAAAGAATAACCCATTTGCCCTTGAAATTTAAAAATGTTAACAGGAAGATGAAGCTGAAGAGGTCAAGAAAAGGATGGAAACTGTTAAGAAAGGGATACTTCAGCAGAAGAAGGAAATGGAGGAAGGGAAACATAGACTACAAGAGGCAGAACAGAAATTAGCAGCAATTAAAGACAAAATTCATCAAGTAGAAGAAGAAGCAGGCCCAGTCAAGGTACACAGTATGAAAACAAAGTGCTGTTTGGAGTAGGGCAGAAGCTATAATATATTGTATGAAAAGTGGCATAGTTTTTAATGATTTATGGATGGAGCCATTTGATGACTTTTTAAGTAGATAAAATGCAGTATTCAGAACCTAGAGTAGAATAGACTAATTTTACCTAACATAATATGATAAATACTAAAGCTCATGGGATAATTATTAATGCTTTAAATATCCTATTTTTTATACTTGAGTTGTTTGCTGTTTGAAACTTGTTAACAGAATTTAATGAAATGTGTGTGATTTGGATTGTTTTGATCTCTCTGAGGCCAAATATAACGTTATATTGTTTATTAAATCTAGTATTGTTTATCCCATAATAAATATATGAATGTGATTTGTTCTCCCATTGTTACCCAATTGTATTGCATTTATAAGATAAATTAATAGGTCAGGTGGAGCGATAATGACTTGGAAGTCACTATAGTAATCAATTGACAATCATATTCATTTATGGTTAACAGGATGGACTAAGTCAAGCAGATGATGATTTGGAAAACAGTAAAAATACCATGCGACATTATGAGGGAAAAAAGAAAGAGCATTTGGAATCCATTAAAAAACTTAAAAATCATCTAGCTGACAGAGAGAGCGTATTGACGGTATTTGATATGATAATAAAATGCTGAGAATGCATCTGAAAGCATTTTCTTACGCTTACTTTGATTTATTTACCTCTTTACATTTATGTAAACAGCCAATTGGTCCTCTTAAAATATGACTTGTTTATGCATATTGAATATTGTATTGCCTGCATGCTTTTTACTGTATTGCTTAAGATCCTTGCAAGGAGGCTTTTCTTCCTGACTCACATATGGCTTGTTATTTTTTCTTTTTCCATCTTCTTCTTTTGCCCAAGTGGGGGAAGCATTTCAACAGGAGAACACGTAGTTTGGCATACTGGTGAAACTTATGAATATGCAATATTATAAGACTAGCAGTAAAGCCCATTGCAGGGGGAAATGCAGTAGGCTCTAGAAAATGCAGTAGGCTCTAGAGAAGCAAGCATGGGCTTTATTGATGCTTTACCCTCCACCTCTTCCCCCCCCCACCCCCACCTGCTGGCCTGCTTCCTACTTGGAAATGCCTACTTGGAAATGCCATCTTCTTCCAGACTAGCATTGCTTTTTCTTCCATCTGGCATTGTGTCTTCACCTTGTCCTCTGTCACTGGTTTCTGCCGCAGTGGCAGGGCAGTTGCAGGTGGCTCCTTGAAGCATAGTGTCGGCACAGTGGGGTGCTCCGACTGATCAGCTGGCTGACAGTGAATGTGGGGCCAGGTGCGGGGAGCCAACTCCAGACATTGGGGTTGGGAGAGGGCAGGCAGGCTTGGGCCGTCTGTAGGCAGCTCCCCAAAACCGCAGTCTTGTCATCAACGCGGCAGGGTGCCCCAGCTGATCAATTGGCTGGTGATGATTGTGGGGCAAACTAAGTCCATGGTGGTGTGGGTGAACTGACTCCGGACATTGGTGGTTGGGAGAGTGTGGTTGGGGGAGGTTGGGGCCGGGCCCTGTGGGGAGGGCAGCTTGCTGCTGCTGTTCCACCGGACCCGGCTGGCTCCTGAGTCAATGGGCGGGGACGACATGGGCAGGGGACTGGTTGAACTGTGAGAGATGCACTTCCCACCAACTGGTGTGCAGGCCTGGAAGTGAGTCTTGCACGCTAATTGGTGGGAAATGAGTTGTCAACTCATTCCAACCCTTGGAGAATTATGTATTAGGATAGCTCACCCCATAAAGGACAGGTTCTCATGAATCTAGAAATACTGTAAGATCTCCTGTTCTAACTGGAATCCTAAGTAGAGGCCTGCTAGCAAAAACTAAAGACAAGATGATTTGTGCTATGTACCAAAATAATGTTTAAACTCACACCAGTATCTGAATGATTTGTATTTGAATTTGCATAATTGTACTTTCACGTAATTCTGATTTTTGCCTTTGACAAAGGATATCATGTCCCAAAGTTTAAAATATTTTCTTTTATAAGAGGTGAATTCTGATACATACAGTTGTGTTGATATGCCTGTTTTTCTGTTTCCTTTAATATGTTTAATTTGTGTAAATAACTGAATGCTCTCAAATACGGATTTCTGTTTCTGCACCAGTGAACTTGTACTGACAGTTTAAAAATACTGAATAGAGTTCTAGTTCTAGTCTCAAAAAAGTGATCAGAAAAAAGAGCAGAAAGGTTAGCTGTCTCCATTATGGTCTTTCAGGAGCAACTGCTCAATCACTGTTCTAGAATTACTTGTGATCTGATCCAGTGATGCAGTTCCTAGGTTTTGAAATGTTAGGGTGGTAATCTTCAGCCAATAAAAGTTGCACTTTTTTCCCTTTATTTTGAAACTACATTTTGCCTTTTATTAACCTTTGAAAGATTATCCTACCCTGGTGCTTTAATACAGGCACATGCTAATGTTTTGCTTTAAGTGACAAAAAGATATAATATAGAGGCTAATAATGATATAGACTAGGACAGTGGTGGCGAACCTTTGGCACTCCAGATATTATGGACTACAATTCCCACCAATGGTCAATTGGCCATGCTGGCAGGGGCTGATGGGAATTGTAGTCCATAACATCTGGAGTGCCAAAGGTTCGCCACCACGGGACTAGGACATTGCAGTGAACGATCCCAATGAATTAAAGTTCCCTTCTGAGTTGCTTGACATCAGAGAATTTAGAAGCATATATAATTGAATTCAGGATTGCACTGTTCATTTACTAGATGACTGGGCGATCTGCCGTTGATTACAGTGTATGCAACATGTTTCGAATGATTTGAAAGTGTTGGGTACTTATACACTAGTTTCTCTGTATTTTCTTACAGTTGCTGTTTAAACAGTAACTGAAAGCATTTTACAACCTCCCCTGATCTCAAAATAGTTCTTACCATATTTATCAGGATTGAATCTGAATAAATAAATTTAAGTAGGACTATCTTTGCTCTCTCCCCTTTCTCATCCCCTTTCTCATTCAAAATGTTGCAGAGATTTAATGAAGATAATTCTGTCATATTTTAACATGCTCTGTAGGAAACGATTGCAAAGGCTTCTGAAATCTACCCAGAGAGGATAGAAGTAAATAGAACCGTTAAGAGTCTTGATACAGAAATGAATCGCTTGAGAAAGAGGATAAATTCAGAAAAAGAGCGTACTGGAGATATGGAGGAAATAATAAGGTAAACATTCTTGTTCCTTATATTGTCGAAGGCTTTCACGGCTGGAATCACTTGGGTGCTGTGTGGTTTCCAGGCTGGATGGCTGTGTTCTAGCAGCATTCTCTCCTGACGTTTCGCCTGCATCTGTGGCTGAAGATCTGCGCCTGCATCTGTGGCTGAAGATCTGTGGCTGCATCTGTGGCTGCATCTTCTGAAGATGCCAGCCACAGATGCAGGCGAAACGTCAGGAGAGAATGCTGCTAGAACACGGCCATACAGCCCGGAAACCACACAGCACCCAACATTCTTGTTCCTTGTTTCCTTTGCGAGTATGTCTGGAAATTGTATTTCTGTTTGACTTTTGTTTGAAACTTTCAATTCTGAATATTGCTAGAATTTTAGCAAATTTCACTATAGCTGAAATTTTATTGTCTATCACACCCAAAACAAGGGCGGGGTGAGAATTGACAGACCACAAAACACCTTGCTGGAGAAAACTAGGCACCAGCTCCTTTGCTGGACATGTTGCTGAATAGCCTAACCCCCAGGACCCCATAAGGGGGCCCCCAAACCAAGGTTGGCAGGAATGCCTCCTCCTTCATCCAGATTGGATCTGGCTTGATGCCCCAAACTGCCACAAGAGTTCCTGCCACTGCCCTCTAGAAAGCAGGACATTCTAGATGCTGTGAAGTCAAACATCTTGGCCCCCTCTGAGAGGTACATACCAGCAACCTGGAAAAGTGCTGCTTGTCTGAAGATGTCTGAGTGCTGCAAGCGCCTCCACCAGCCATACAGCAGTGCTGCTCAGCTGCCAGTGTGTCATGTCCACCTTGCTAGGGAACTTGGCCCCCACACTATGCATGCTGTTCCAAAACGACCATTGGTACTTACCTGTGAAGGGTCCTTCTCCTTTGAGTTCTGAGTTCATGGCCTGTGTGAGGCCCACCACAGTCCTGTTGGTGAGGTAATTCTCCCCAGGTTGGATGATCAGCATATCCAAAGACTGTGACCAATGACACAATGAATGACTGCTGTGACAAAGTCCTCCCAGTGCATACCTCTGGGCCTGATCCAGCAAATCATGCGCGCGCGCACACACGCACACACACAGAGAGAGAAGGTCACAAAAAGGAAGTATTATGACAGGGTTAGATATATATGTCTGAAGACCACTACTGGCCAAATGGCTTGTATGCAAGCCAGAAGGAGAAGCAGGAGAAGGGTATTAGCAGTTGATTATTTTTGTCATAAATCATTATTACGCTTTGTAGCGGTAATATTTTTAAGTCACAGACAAAATTTAACAGGTGTAGCATTTTGTTTTGCAGCCAAATTTGTTAAGTAAACCAAGTTTGTTAAAACATGATGGTTCTAAATTATCAGACATTGTTTTCTGCTAATTCTCATGTGTCATCATCCCTTTTTTGCAAACCAGACAACTTCAAGAAGCAAAAGAAAAATATAGGAGTGCAGAGAGTGAAGTCAAGAACTTGAAGAAATTTATTAAACTATTGGATGAAGTGATGGTTCAAAGATACAACACATTTTTACATTTTAGAAGGTGGGTGTAATTATCATCTTATATCTAATAGTTAAGTGTTTGTAAGTTTTTTGTGGTTAGGACGTTTAGATTGATATATATCACTGCATTGGAAGTCATTGGATTAAGGAGGGTGACTCCCACCAAGAAACAGGAAGTCCAAGGAAAATTCTTCCTGCCTTCCTATTGGAAGGGTTGGGAATCAACCCTACATGATGAGTATCCAATGGACCATTTTAAAAAATAATTGCCCTCAGAGGCTGTTGCTAGGCAAATTCAACATTACAGATTTAGTTTCTGTTAATAAAAGAGGGAAGGGGCAGGGCTCTTCCTGTGACTGTTTTGTCCTCTGAGGAAGAATTCATCAGGGGTAGGACCAATACAATTACTCGGTGTCTCGCAACTGTCTGAGCTGCTTGATTCTCGTAGATCTGGCTGATTACAACTAGTCAACAGTAGCCACCCTATGAAAGCCAGTGGGGTGTAGCAGTTAGAAGTTCACACTAGGGTCTGAGATATGTCATCCCGCCCTCATTTCTCAGCTTTAAGCTGTTCGATCAAGGGGGTCTGAGTGCTCTTCAGTGGCGAAGGGAGCTCTCAGGGAAGAGTGCTTTCCCCACCTCCATCACATGCCAATTTAGGCAGGAAATGTCAGCACAAGATACATGGGAAGGAGAAAACTCTTTAGTCCTCTCCATGGGTAGCCTGTGCTTGCCAGTCCCATGTGTGCCTGTACTGAAGACCACTTGATGGACAGCAGTTACAGGTAATTACAACCATGTTTTATTTTCAACACTGTTTCGCATCGTGCTTCCAGTGAGCGAAATAGATTGAAGATGTTATTTTGATATTTTGCTTGTTTCATTTCGAAGGTTCCTGACGATGCGGTGCAAACACTACTTTAACTCTTTGTTAAGTCAGCGATCATATTCTGGAAAAATTGTGTTTGACCATAAAAATGAAAAACTTTCAATTACAGTAAGTAACTTTATATTTTTATTGTGGACGAATTTGCAGTGATGATCTTATTTGTCTGCTGTTCAAAGTGTTTTTTTCTCAATTCTTACATTGAACCAGGCCTGGCAGTGAAACAGTAGTAGTTGTTGAGCAGCATTTGTGAATACCCGATCATACGGAGGGCCCAACTCTTATGCTTCTGCTATGCTTTCTATAATTTTCAGGTGTTCAGACATACAGTGGAACTAAGATAAGCATCCAAAAGAGATTTTACCCATCACATATACTTTTGTTCTGGCCCCGCACAGCATGATTGTCAGATGTTATGATGCTTTTTAGGGCTAGTCTTCACAGATACCTGCTCTCCATATCCTGCTTTGATGGAGATGTATTATGGGGAGAAAAGATACTGACTTTTTATTGAGATACTCTCCACATCTGTGTTGACATTCTATAATGCTAAACTTAAAGTGCAAGCAGCTGCAATTCTAATATGTCATAACAGATAGAGCAGGTCGGGCTTATCCTAGTTAAATGCAAGCATTTTCACTTCAGCTAGTTTAATCCCATTGGAATAAATAGGTCAAAATTATTTTATCTTGTTTACATGCTGTAATAAGGAAGATCACCATCCTAAGCCACTACTGGTAAGGGTGGCCTAGAGCAGAGCCAATGGGCACACACCTAAAGCTCTTCAGGAGATCCTGTCAGGCTTATTCTAGCTGCCACCTCTGATGGAATGTTGATAGTTCTGTGATGTGATTTTACTTTTCCCTCTCATAAACTGATTGCTGTTATCCAGCTGTATTGGGCACTCTCAAATGACTCCTTGAGGCTTATTAACAAGCAAATAAAGATGGGACATTTATTTACAGATTTACAAGAATATAAGTTGCAGAGGTACTGTATATACTCATGTATAAGTCGACCCGCATATAAGTCAAGGCACCTAATTTTACCACAAAAAACTGGGAAAACATTGACTCGCGTATAAGTCGAGGGTGGGAAATGCAGCAGCTACTGATAAATTTCAAAAATAAAAATAGATACCAATAAAATTACATTAGTTGAGGCATAAGTAGGTTAAATGTTTTTGAATATTTATTTCAAAGAAAGACAGTAAACTAGCTCTGAAAGTGGAAAAGAGGGTCAACAAGAACAATATGGTATCAGCAATAACTTTAAAAGTACAAAAACCTTAGCTTTTTTGTAAGGAAGGGTTTTAAACAATGGATCTTACAATAAAAACTGCAATGAACATGCCTGTTCACTGTGACTCAAAACTACCCTGCTTTTTTAAAAAATAGTTCATTATTTTTAGTGTACATATTAATTGCACATGGCAGGTGTCATTTTAGAAGGGACATTCACACAACCTCTCACAGGAGGAATGTTTATGTTGGCAGTACCAACATTTCAGAGTATCTTTAGGAGACCCTCCTGATGATACCACCCAGGTTTGGTGAAGTTTGGTTCAGGGTAGCCCCATCTACTATTAGCTTCCATTGGAAACAATGGGGAATGGGAGCACCCTCTTTGGGGATCCATAACTTCAGACCCCCTGAACCAAACGTCACCAACCTGGCTGGTATCAGCAAGAGATTATCCTGATGATACCACCCAGGTTTAGTGAAGTTTGGTTCAAGGGGTCCAAAGTTATGGACCCTCAAAAGGTAGCCCCATCTACTATTAGTTTCCATTGGAAACAATGGGGGATGGGAGCACCCACTTTGGGGGTCCATAACTTTGGAACCCCTGAACCAAATTTTACCAAACTTGGCTGGTATCATCAGGAGTGTCACCTAATATCCTGAAATTTTGGTGCTGCTAGCCCAAACACTGCGTCCCCTGGCAGCCGACAAAGTAAAAACCCTAAAATATTTTTTTTAATACAGCTGACTCATGTATAAGTCGAGGGGGGCTTTTTCAGCACAAAAAATGTGCTGAAAAACTCGACTTATACACGAGTATAAGTCCCATCTGGAACCCACTCCTGACTCTGTTAATTAAACAACACACACCTTCAGAGACTTCACTGTCCCATATCTAGGTGCTTTCTCTGCAGAGACCTATAACCAAGCCCTCTGTGTGTTATAAGTAACCTTTGTGATGATGTTTCCCTTTGGACCAAGGCTCAAGTATCACACACAGCCTGACCTTTCCCAGTCCTTCACTAAAACTGGCTATACAGTTTTAGCCAGTTTGAGCAGCAAAGCTCTTTTTCACTCAGCTCTCTGCCTTTCTCTCTGGTCTCTCCTCTGTCTTTCTGGCTTTCTTTCTGGTCTCTCTATCCTCATGAACACACACCCTCTAGGCTTTTATAAACAGCTACAGCAGCAGCCAGCCAATCAGGTAGAGCTCTGAGTTAACTCCTTACATTCCTTTTCCCTGTCAGAACTGTGTTTTAAAATTAATCCTTCTTCCGCAGTCCATCACACATGCAGAGTAGCTTATTCAAAATCTTGACCAGTGACAGTGGTTAGCAAGTGTTTTTCTCTTAATGAACCTTTTTTTAGACATGTTGGCAGATTATCAACCTCCTGTCACAAAGGCTACTAGATGCTGAAACCCAACTACTATTTACCCAGCACATGAAGGCCATATTACCTGAGGAATTCAATCTTTCTCCCACCAGTAAAGGACTACCGATGTATTTTTACAACTTATCTTCACCGTACCTTAGACGTACCTTCGTGTTAGCCCGTTTGAATGCGCTTCCCTCAGCAGCCTTGATCAGCAGATTTCGTCAGATCCCTTACCAACAAAGAATGTGTCCTTGTTCACGAAAAGACATTGAAACAATCGAGCATGTCCTTTTAGAATGTGACTTATATGCTTCAATCAGAAGACAGTATACAGACCTTCATACTGAGAATTATGTCCTTTCACCGGATGGATTTAAAACTTTTTATCTGCTCTGTGATCAATGCCCTCAGAGATCCTTAGACATTGCTAAATTCTTGGCGCTGGCGCAACAGATCCACCTTAGATCTTCGTATTTATTGATTGCTATTCTTTTAAACAAACTTTAATCAACTATTTATAATATTCGAATCTATTAATCTTAACCTAACCCTAATCCTCCTCAACCCTTCTGTTGTACTATAAACTTATGCCAATAAAAGGTTGATGATGTTGATGTTGGTAAATGAGGAATTTCCTATGAAACATGTACATGTATTGAGCCATTTCTGTTTTAATGCTGCAATGTGTTTCACTAATTTCAGGTTTTCCTACAGCTCAGGATTTAGTGGAGTTGTTCTTGGATTGCCCATGACACTTTCTTAACTTGGAAAATTGTCATGATTATTATAACCTGCAGGGGTCCTCAGATTCCCAAGAGAGACTCTAGCAACACTGAACTGGTTTTGCAAAACCAGTGTGTTCGTTATCACTTGCTTAGAACAGTGGAGTTGTCCAAATTGTAGTCATTCTGCTTCGTTTATTCATTTTCTTACTTGCTTCATTTATATCCCACTTTCTTCCCCCACTAGGCACCCAAAGCAATTTACATCATTCTCTCCTCCATTTTATCCTTGCCACGGCAACCATGGGAGGTGGGTTAGGATGAAAATATGTCACTGGCCCAAGGTCACCCAGAAAGCTTCCATGGCCCAGTGGCCCATTCATAACTTCCATGTGGTTGTCTGTGTTTCTGTAATTTACTCGCCCCACTTGAAATTCAGCAAGCAGGCTCAGTGTGAAAATTTCATTCATTGCAGCAAATTTTGAGCAGGAGTCTCACTCAACTATCACTAGTTTAATTATTTAGTTAACACAAATTTATATCCATTTCTTTCATTAATAGCTTTTACTTTAAGACACCCTGAGATGAAGGCTCTTTTTGCACGGGCCAATAACGACACCCTGGGGACGGCAAAAGTGCCGTCCCCAGGGAGCCGTTCACACAGTGGCGCTGCCAAAACGCAGCAGCGCCGACCTGGCTCCCTTCCCCCTCCCCTAGGAGGGAGGTTTTTGGCACAACAGCGCATTCCTGGCGGCGCGGTGCAAACAGCACTTCCGGGAATGCGCTGTTGTCCCCGTCCCTCTCCCACTCACCTCGTCACCTCCGTCGCCCTGCTGGCCTCCGAAGGCCCTCCCTCGCTGTCCTCTGACCCCTGGAGGTCGGAGGGCAGCGTGGGCGGGTCTACGGAGGCCAGCAAGGCGACGGAGGCGACGGGAGAGGGACGGGGAAGAGGCGGGTTGGCCGGGCAACGGCGCTCCGCAACGCCGTCGTCCCAGCCGGTTCTGGCCAGCGTCATCGGGTCGGCGTAGATTACGCTGACCCAACCCCTTCCACCTCCGTGCGGAAGGGGCCAAAGTGAGAACCCTTTTTCAAAGTTGTCTATTGAAGTATTTGTTACATAGCTATGAATAAATTAATGTATCTCATTATGGTTATTTGTGATAATCTTGCTCAATGGATGACCCACATCCTGAGATGGAGTAAACCTATCCTCATTTGGAGGAAGGTCTTATGAAAGGTTATTCTAATCCTCCAAAAAGGAGGAATATTTTCCTCATCCAAATCACATCAGCGTCCACTGAGATATCAGGTAGGCTTATTAGGGTCTATGGCACATGAGCGATAAAGTGATGGTTCTGAGTTCACCATGAATCACATGGAAAAGCTTCTTCCCTGAGGCACGAAGAGACCCCACCATCCAGCCCAAACTGCATGCTGAGTCAGTGTTTTCCGCAACGTCTGGGTAACTCACCTCGCTGTTCACCTCCAGTCCTGGATAATTTATCACACAGATCCCTGTGTGATCTTGCGCCTCACCTTTCTTCCCCTGCACAAGTTCTTCATTTATTTATAAAGGGCATTTTTATCCCACTCCTCATCCAAAGAGCTTAGGGTGGCGTTCAAGGGTCACCTTTCTTCCTTTTAACCTCCAATAAATTCATGGATTCCTCATTTGTAACTACTTATCAGTCCATAAGAGGACGTAACGTTTTATCTCATGACTGTTAAGTTCACTCAGAAGACGTAGATGAGGTGCTTGCCAAATGCTTTTTGGAAGTTCAGACAAACTACTGGTGTGATTGGCCAGCTTGGCTAATGTGTTGAACACCCCACTGTGCCATGAAGCATGCTGAGCAACTTCAGGCCAGTCATTTCTTCTCAGCTTGAACTGCCTTGCATGATTTCTGTGAGTGCAAAATGGAGGAGGGGAGACCAGGGAATGCTGTGTTGGCCTTTTCAGTGGGAAAGCGGGATAAAAATATAATAAATGAGGTTTTGAGGGCAGCCGTACTGCAGTTAGAGCATCAGTTAACATCTGGAAGACCCAGGTTTGCATTCCCACTCTGTCATGGAAGTTCACTGGGTGACTTTTAACCAGTTATATATTCTCACCTAATTTACCTCTCAGGGTTATTTTGAAGATAAAATGGAGAAGAGGACAATTTTGTAAACCGCTTTGGGTCCACATTGGAGAGAAATATGGGGTACAAGTGAAGGAAATGAAACTTATGAAACCGATTGATCCCTGTCTGTGTAGTCGTTGATGCTTAATGAATGTGAATAAGTGACTGAGGCAGACTTGCTTTTATGGAACCTATATTGATTACCTCTATCAAGACTTCTTGTTCTGTGTGTTTCACAGTTGTTTCTTTATACCAATCTTCCTGTGCCAGCCATCAACCTAACTAATGTATAGTTTTCTGTTTATTCCTGTTTAACAATTGACACAATACTAATTATTTTCCTTTCTTTTGGCACAGAGGCTGTTGTTAATGACAAAATGTACTATTTTGTTAGACTATCAAGTTCATTGTTAAGTACTTTTGTGTGTAAACCATCCAGACCTGGAAATTTTTTAGTATTTAATTTATAGGATAGCTCTAGATCTTTGTTGGTCATCTTTATATGATTCAGTTTTTCACACATATTCACTAAAAAGTTTGGTTCAGGATCAAGTATCTACAGAACGTGTGCCCCAGTGAAGACAGATTCAGGGAATTTGTTCAGTTTATCTGTAATCCCTGATTCTTCTTAAGCAATCTGCTTGTATTTTTGTGTGGTCTAAATGCTTCATTTGCGGGCTACCACTCCTGATATATTTACAGTTCTTACTATTTGTCCTAGTGTTTCTGGTGACACATTCTATAAAATTCAATTTTTGCTAGCCTTACTCCTATCTTGTATTTCTTTTGCTAGAGTTTATGCCTGGTTCAAATTCTCTAAGCTAAAGGGGGCCTTTCTCTCTTTTATAGCTTTGTTGACTCTATTTGTTAACAAGTCCAGCCATTCCATTGTTTCTACTTCTCCTAATAACAATATACATTCTAGCTGTGCTTCTATTGCTGTGGTTTTAAATTATCTCCGGGCATCCTGAAGAGATTTGACCCTCCCAACTTTTCTTTTTAACTAATCTCCTCATCCTTGAGAATTTGCCTCTTTTGAAGTTAAATATGACTGTGTTCAACTTCCACACAACTCAATTGCTCATGGTCAGTATTCCTTAACACCTAAAACCTGTACCCGTGATGTACATTTTTGTGTGTGTATGTTTGACTTATAAATCTGTATTGAGCAACTAGAGCAGGGGTAGGGAACCTTTAACACTCAAAGAGCCATTTGGACCCGTTTTCCACGGGAAAAGAAAACACTTGGAGCCGCAAATAATTTTTGACATTTAAAATAAAGATAACACTATATATATAGGTTTTTTTTTAACCTTTTACTCTGCTCATTCTGAGAAGCGCATGGATGCGCCCGCCCTACTGCCTGCAGGTTGGGCAAGGATGAAGCCGGCGGCTCAGTCTCGCCGGCCGCCGGGAAAGCGCCTGCCCCGCTCCAACGGGGCGGGCTAGAGGGGAAGCCCACGGCGCGGCCCAGCCAACCGTGGGCAGTTGGTGCGCCCGACCTGCTGCCTGCAGGGCGGGCAAAGATGGGGCCAGCGGCTCGGCTCGTGGAGCCACAGTGCAAGGGCAGAAGAGCCGCATGCGGCTCTCGAGCCGCAGGTTCCCTACCCCTGAACTAGAGTCAGGTTATTTTTTTGAGCTGGTATACATTCAAAATGGGGAGAGGATCCCTATTTAGTAAATAGACCAGAACTCATGGGAGGAGTCACCAAATTCAGGATGCCTTTTGGTTTGTGAAGAATAAGTTCCCTCACAATGTGAATATGTACTTCAAGGTCAGAAAAATGTTCTCTTTTTTGGAAATAAGTATTCGTTTCTAATGATAATATTTTCCCTTCTTTATTAAACTGAAGGTTCAACCTGGAGAGGGAAACAAGGCTGCTCTGGATGACATGAAGTCTTTATCTGGGGGTGAACGTTCGTTCTCTACTGTGTGCTTCTTCCTTTCCCTGTGGTCAATTGCTGAGTCTCCTTTCAGATGTTTGGATGAATTTGATGTCTTTATGGTATAATTTTATTCCAATGCTTCTTCTAATAATTGATAAGCCACTTTTCTTCCATCACAAAATTCAGGGTGAAATATATAGGGCTCCCAGAAGTCTCCCTGTACAGGCATTCCCAGATCTGCTCTTGTTTAACTTCAGCAAATCATGTGCTTTTTCCCTGAAACCAAAGATTATGTATATAAGTTACGTGAGGCTCCCCATCTTGGAGAGATGTGTTGGCTTCCTGAGATGTCAGCACCTATGTATGAAACAGGAATTCTTGGTATGGGTGAGGATCCGCAAGACTAGCTGGAACAGGATGCTAGGAGTTGCAACTTTCATCTGAACTCTCTTTTAAGCTCATAACATCCTATCAAACAGAAAATCCCACATCCATACAAATGGAATGTAGGAGTGTACTTGACACAGCGGAGCCAATTGCTTGGGAAAAGGAGGGAAAATAATATATGAAAATGGGTTTGACCCATTTCCTAAAGTGCTGGTCCCAGCAAATTTGGACCCCTGTTCCATGGCTGAAAATGTCAAAATATCCAGTCATGGGTCTTCCAATTCAAGATCCAACTCATGGTCCATTGCTCAGTAAGAAGTAGAGTATTCTAAACCTTACTGGATACAAAAGAGGCCAGAGAAATTGAACTTCCCTTTTCCTGTAACGTCGTTCTGTGTATCCCCCGAACCTGTGTTCTTTGCTTTGGTCTTTGTATCTCAGCCAATGCTACAGTATGGTATATATTTAAATGTGAATTGAAGATGTTTATATGATGAGACCAATGGTGGGATTCAGCAGTTTCGCACCACTTTGGCAGAACCGGTTGTTAAAATGGTGCTTGTAAACAACCAGTTGTTAAATTATTTAAATCCCACCACCGGAACTGGTTGTTAAATCATTTGAATCCCACCACTGGATGAGACCCTTCAGATTCATTTGTATCTTTTAGGATATGGTTAACAGAAGAATTGCAATGGACATGATGCTTAAGATGGCAGATTCTCAACGTTACCGGCAATTTATTTTCCTCACACCGCAGCATATGAGGTGATTTGTTCATCTGTTTTTCTGGCTTGAATCAATTGAACGTGAGATGTTAACAGCAGTTATTTTCATGTGTACTGCCTGGGATTTTAGTAGCCCTCCCCCCTTTGTGTCCTATTGTACACATCTTCCATGCTGCGAAATATACTGTTTTTGGTATTTAACAACAAAAATCCAGAATCATCATGTAATTTAAATTTGTATTTCCAAGGCTTGCAATAGGTAAATACTTGCTAGATGAGGTTTAACAATGTCAGTGGCAATACTGAATCATGGAAATGAGGGGTGTAGAAAACTAAATTGAAATTGCAGAATTGTTTTCTATTGAGAGCAACTTTAATTAAAAATAATAAGGAACAGGTAGGGTATTGGATCCATGTTTGCTCCTGCCACCCCCATGTAACATAATATATTGTTTTCCAGGATTCTCTGGTCTTCATTAGTAGCTGGAATGCATATGTAAAGGGTCGTGGAGAGAAAATGTGCTTCCAAGCTGTCATTCACATGTGTTTTGGTATAGTCAAAACATAGAAAATGGAGACTCGCAATTAGATATTTATACCAGTGTATTTTATCATATTCATCTTTGTGGCTTCTGTGCAGTCCCCCATAGAACAACACTTGTGCAGGCCTGCCTTAGAGATCAATTCCCAAGCTTTCTAGTTCTTGCTAGATGGTTTGGAATACTTTCTGTTCCCTCCAATGCTAGCCAGAGTTTTCCCTTCCAAATTGGCAAGTGATGGAGGTGGGATGAACTCTCCTCCCAGTTCCATCTTTGGCCCCATGGAGACAGGACACTTTACTACCTAACTCTTTTGCTTAACTCAGTTCACTGTCTACAGTTCCCTGGTCAGTATTTTCTCTTTCTTCTTCGTCAACTCCATCTATTCTTTCAAAAAAAATGTTTGTTTATAGTGTGCTGTGTGGGTTCTCCTCCAGGGCAGCAAAGAGGGGACTGGGGGAAGGGGTGAGAAACTCATACAGTTTGGGTGCGAAACTCGATCTCATATTGAAGGAGAGGAGGAGTGCTCTGAACCTTCCAGAAAGAGCTAGAAAGCTTTGGAATTGATCCCCATGGCAGCCCTGCATAAGTGTGGTCCTCTGTGTGCCTGCACAGAATGATTGCTTGATAAATAGTGGTTACAGGTAAGTTGCAGCCCGGTTTTCCTTATAAACAAGTATCCATCAGTTGTGCCACTAAAGAACAGTCTGTGTGACCTGTATATGTAATGATGCAGTGTAAGTCCATCTTATAGTCCTAGAGACTGAAGTCTTTTAAGTACTAATTAGTAATCTACTAAAATGTCTTTATTTACAATGTTTGTAACTTGCCTTTCAGTCCAATCAGATGTATAGACTAAAATCAGTGTGGTATTTCTGAAACTTTTACATGTGATGAAGCTGATTCCACTGAAGTAGCATGCATGTGATTGTACAGAAGAATGGGCTAGAAGTTCTTTTGATCCAAACCTAGAACTGATTATAGTTCCAGGTTTGGAACAAAAGAACTTCTAGCCCTTTCTTCTGTGATAAAGAGCACATTCCTCCACACCATTTAAAAAATAAAGCTTCCATTCCAGTTGGCAGATGCTATGTATGCTTGCACACTATCAGTCCTGCTATATTTAAAGCAAGCTGCTGCAGCCTCTTGGTGTAAACTTGAAGGAAGATTGCAGAAATTTCCTATGGTATTGTCCCCAGAATTTTGACTTACATAGGAGCCATGAGTCAACACCTATGAAAACCTTTGGTACCTACAGCTGAAAGGTATATATTGTCACCATTATTCTTCTGTTAGCTTGTGACAAGCCTATGAGTTGATTCCTATAGAAATAAGAAATTGGAGCATGAATAAGCCCAACATGTGCTAGTATTTTTATGCCCCACCATGCCTCATCACTTAAACAGCATTCCGCTCAGGGATTGTTTCATGGTTGCAAGCAGCGTTCCTTGCTAAAGCAACTGAAATAGTGCAATACGAAAATATTGACTAAAGTAATTTAGTAAGGATTTGCTCATCAGTTTACAGTGTTGTCAATTTTGTAAGATCAGAATTGAAGAACTAGTGTGGAAGAAGTGCAGAAGTTGCTCAAGGAGAAAGTTATTTGGTTATCTTTGTTCTGTTTAATGTCTAGATCCTTGCCTCCCAGTCCCATTATCCGAATTCTCCGAATGCAAGATCCAGAGAGAGGACAAAGCACACTGAATTTTCATCATAGAGGTGAAGAAGATGAAGATGAAGAATGAGTACCTTGTAGTACACATCATTACATTTTTGTGCTAGTGCCTTCACTGCATTGCACCAGCTGTTCTGTTTGTACAAAGAAAGAACAGAAATATATTATTCATGGAAGCAAGAGACATGCCACTTTTACTGTTCCACATATATTTCAAAATACCAGATAGCAGACAATAAATGCACTTTACGTAACTATTCTGAGACATTAGTTTTAATACCTGTAATAGTAAATGAAAATCTTCCTGTCTATGGACCATTATACATGGAATGCTTACCTCAGGGCTCTTAGCTGTGCAGTGGGGCTGTAGTATGGCCGCCTCATGTTTCTCTGTTTGCACACAAGGAGGCAACCCAGTGCCTGCCCTGCAGCTGCTTGCTGAGGCCTCTGCTTTTCCTGGTTCTCTTAACTCTGCCCAACAACTCCCATTTAAAGGCACAGATCTCATCACACCAGGTAACTGCAAGATGAAGGGCTTTGTTAAAGCTCTTTAAATTGCAGTTATGTCGATATAACTTTCCAAAAACACCACCATCACCCTAGAAAGGCAAAGCAATTCCATGGACCCACTGCTGTGGGGTTTTTTACTCAATACGGTTGCAAGCCTCCACAGCTCCAGCAGCAGACTGGGGAATCAAATCCTGTTCCTCCAGATTAGAGTACACCTGCTCTTAACCACTATGCCACTGCTGCAATGGGAGATTTGAATTATCCAGATATTTGCTGGGAGTCAAACTCTTCCATGACAGTCAGGTCCAACAAATTTCTCACTTCCCTTGCAGACAATTTCATGGTCCAGAAGGTGGAAGAAGCAACAAGGGGAGTGGCTATTTTAGATCTACTGCTAATCAATAATGATGATTTTGATGAGTGAAGTGGAAGTGGTAGGATCCTTAGGTGGGAGTGATCACGTTCTCCTAGAGTTTGTGATACAGTGGAAAGGGGATGCTATGGGTTTCCAAGAGTGCTTTCACTCCTTCTAAGGCTGATTCTGCATGGGCCAAAAACAGTGTGAAAATGGTGTGAAAACGGTATAAACTCCTTTACACCATTTTCACACCGCTGTTTTTGGCCCATGCAGAATCAGCCTAAGAGTGAGCAACAGAGCTAATAGCAAGCTCCACTTCTCAGAAGCCTGTGGCAGGCACACAGCCAAAACAAAGAAACCTGTTAAAAACACACTGTTAAAAGATTTGGCTTTCAGAAAAGCCCTCCAAAAAAGAAAACCAGAGCTCACCTAGTGCTTTCTGTTCCACTCCTCTTCTCCACTGCTACTCCTCTCAACTGCTTCCAGAGAGTGAGCAACAAAGCTAATAGAAAAACAAGTGATGCCAGACCAATCTTCTCTCTCTTTTTTTGATAGAGTGACAAGATGAAGGGAATGCTGTGGACATAGCATACATTGATTTTAATAAAGCTTTTGACAAGGTGCCCCATACAGTGGTGAGATCCAAAAATTTTAGTAACAGGTTCCCATGGTGGTGGGATTCAAACAATGGCATAGTGCCAATGGGGCTGGGTGGGGCACGACGGGGGTGTGGCCGGGCATTCCAGGGGTGGGGTATTAATAATTTCTCTGTTACTGCAAAAAACTCTTACTGTAAAAAAAAAAGTTCCTAATTTCCAGCTGGTATCTTTCTGTCCATAATTTAAACTCATTATAGCAAGTCTTATAGTCTACTGCCAACAGAAACAACTACTTCTCCTCTAATTGACTGCCTATCAAATACTTAATACTTTCAAATAATTTTGTTTCTAGAAATCAAAAGAAGGATACTTTCCTTAAACAAGGAACTTTACCATATTTCTAAAACATGTTTTTAAAACAGCCCAACAGGGAGAATTATCCCGTTTTCTACCTTCGCTAACCAGCCACATAGGAAACAACAGGACTTTATGATTTTTGGATCTAATGGAATTTCTAACGGGAAAGCAGACCCAATTAGTAACCCCCTCTCAGCACACACAAATAATTAGTAACCCACTCTCGGGAACTGGTGAGAACCTGCTGGATCCCACCTCTGACCCCATAATATTCTCACCAGTAAGCTGGTGCAATGTGGACTAGACAATGCTACTATTAGATGTATTTCTAATTGATTGATTGAACTCAGTCATGAATGGCTCATCTTCATCCTGGAAAGAAGTGGGGTGCCACAGGGTTCTGTCCTGGGCCCAGTGCTATTCAATATTTTTATCAACGACTTGGATAATGGAATAGAGGGCCTGCTAATGAAATTTGCAGATGACCCCAAATTAGAAGGGGTAGCTAATACCCCAGAGGACAGCGTCAGAATTCAAAATGATCTGGACAGATTAGAGAGCTGGGCCAAAACTAACAAAATGAATTTCAACAGAGATAAACGTAAGATACTCCAGTTAGGCAGAAAAAATGAAATGCACAGATATAGGATGGATGACACCTGACTTGACAACACTACATGCCAAAGGGATCTGGGAGTCTTGGTAGACCATAAACTATGTTGAGCTATGCAGTACGGTAATTCTGATCTAAGAGTGAGGTGATCTAGATCAGGAACTGCCAAATACAAATGTGCAAGTCAGCAACTATTCAGAAAGGTCAGTCCTGACGTCAGTGTACAGATAAGGATCCACAAGCTGATTGGATCCACAAACCAATGCTCATGAATCTAATATAAATCAGTATTAGATAATCTTTATTTATTGTCCCTTTTTGTTTCATTGATATGGCTTCTTTGCTCTGATTCCATTCTTTGGACTAGATCCAGTGATACATTTCCATTAACAGATTTTTGCTGAATCTCTGCATTATTAACTGGTGACCTGCAAGAAAATAAGGACTGCAGGAAGGTAAGGGTGCAGAAGTAAACTATGCCTCCTGTTCTCCTTCACAATCAACACAATCAACTTTCACCCTTCCAAAGAGATCAGGAGTACAGCAAAGGCTGAAGGCAATCCACCAAACTGCCTGTGATTCCCTGAGACTTGGTGTGCTGCCCTTTTCTCTTTCCTATGAATTTATGTGGCAGCCCCGCTGATGTACCTATATAGGCACTTGATGAGCTGAAAGTGCAGCATCCCTAGGCACCAGGAATCATGGAACATGTAATTTCCATTGAACTTCCATACCAAGTACTTCGGTGGTTGGTCCCCCTGATGTGGTAGCTCAAGTGACTTCAGCACTCTGAATGACAGGAATAAAAAGCAGCCTTAGCAAATGGCTTTCTTATTGCTGCCGCCCTACATATGTGGGGGAAAGGGAAATAGGCAGTTATGGTAAAGAATGACAGCACTAGGTGAACTCCTTTTGAGCTGGTCCTGAACATAAGTGGAGCTGGAGTTCAGCTCTATTCCTTTTTTAAAATATATATTTTATTGAAGATTTAAAAGGAGTGTTATACAGAGTTGTAGCAAACAACTTAGAATGCCATGCACACAATATTTTCTATATTGGTCCAAAGGTCTTAAGGCTCTGTTGTTTGGGAAAAGGAAGCTAAAGAAAGGGGAAGAAAGGGATAATAATGAGAGAGTTTACATAAAATCGTAACCTCTCACAAAAGCCTAAATAAAGAAGAAAGATAGGGAAGACAAGGAAGGAATAAGAGAAAGGAGAAAAAGAAAGTTTAACACAAATTAATATTAATAACTAAAATCCAAAAAGGAAAAAAAGTTAAGCTTAACTGTTAAAAACATAAAATCACACATTGTGTTTTTACCAGATAATTTATTCCAACTTGACTTCCTGGTGTTTACAAGATTTACATTTTTTCTTGTGTTCACCATATTCATATTAAATCTTTGGACTTAACCGTCCGTATATATTTGTGTCACCTTTTAAATCAGTAGGACAATTGGTGTAATACCCAGTAAGTTTCCATAAGGGCTGCTGCAAAACTTAGGCTCATTCCGCACATGCAGAATAATGCACTTTCAAACTGCTTTCAGTGCTCTTTGAAGCTGTGCGGAATGGCAAAATCCACTTGCAAACAGTTGTGAAAGTGGTTTGAAAAGGCATTATTTTGCGTGTGCGGAAGGGGCCTTAGTTTCAGCAACCGTTTAACATATGGTTCTAACAATACAACTTAAATAACTTTAAAAGTTCTAACATAGTGTCTAATGGTCTATATCTTGTATAATCCAACACATGCAGTTATATTATGCTATTAACATCTGAAAGCAAGAGACAGCAGTCTCTTCTGATGTTTACAAAATAAAAATAATTGTTTTATCTTCTCTTTGACAAGTATTGATCCAGAGGTTTCCACGTCAAATCATATTTTTTCCTGGTTATTCCCTTTAGGATGGAAGATAATCTGTTTGTATTTCTTAATTCTAGTACAGTGTCCATCCAGTCTTTGCATCTTGGGCTTTTGGTATTTTTCCACTTTCTCACTACCTGTAGTCTCACAGCCGTGGAAAGGTAAAAAAAAAAAGATTAATATTGGGTGGAGATATATTATCCAGAAATATTCCCAAAAGATAGTTTTCTGGGAGCATCTGGAATTTGTGTCCCAGAATCACTTGTGAAATCTTATGAATTTTTTTCCAGTATTTTTTAAGTTTGGGGCATGACCACCACATATGAAAGCATGTACCCTGGCTTTTCCCACAGTTCCAGCATAATGGTGAATGTTTTTTATCCATATGAGTTAATTTTTGTGGTGTTATATACCATCTGTGGAATATTTTTTGGTAATTTTCTTTTAAGTCCATACAGAGGGTGAACCTGTTGGCTCTTTTCCAAGCTTCCTCCCACTTTTCATAATAGATATTTTTACCTAGATCCTGCGTCCATTTAACCATTACGTCTTTTATTAGTTAATGCTCCAAATCTATCTGGAGCAGGAATTTATAAATTCTACTGATCAATTTTTTCATCATTTGGGGTTCAGCTCTATTCCTAATGATGTTGGGGAAACTCCACCAGTGTAAGATCCCCTCCCACCCCAATCTTGAACATTATGCCCTCGCTACTACTGCCAGAGCTTAAGCATGCTGGGAAACAACCTTGACCCCAGGAATTGCTGTCAGCATCACTGAAAGGTTACTATGCCAAAGTTATGTGGGGAGAATCATTAATATTGTAAGCCTGGAAGGAACTCCTCAGTACACCTCTGCAATAATGTTACCTTTCCTTCAAATGCCTACTTCAATTTCACATTTTTCAGGAAGATTTGATCTGGGGGGGAGGGCGGAAAATGGCCCCACATGGTGCCCCTCTGCAGCACCCCCCCCCCCCCACACACACACTTACCTTAGTGAAACAGTGCAGGCTGGAGAAGCAGCCTATTCCCTTCAGGCTGAAAATGGCCTGGTGGGAACTACACTTCCCATGAGACCTTGTGAGCCCCACCAGGCCTTTTTCAGCCTGAACAGGCTGCTTTTCCAGGTTGATCTAAAGTAAGGGGCGGGGAAGGGGGCAGGGTACCACGAAGGGGAGTGGAAAACACAGAGTGCGTGGCTCAGCTGCACCTCTAACCTTAGTCTTATCCCACAATGGAACTTAGCCCAGGTTTGCTAATGCAAGGTATATTTTTGCAGGTTTATCCAGCACCACCCCAACACTCACACACCTCCTGCTTCCTCTTTAAGCTGAATTTGAATTACTTTTTCTTAAAACATATTGTGTCCAGAGCTTTCAATCATGTTACTTGTGGTTAACAATACAGTGATGATGGTGATGATGATGATGATGATGATAGTAACAATAATAATACTAACACATTAACAGTTAAGGTTGTAAGCAAGGTCTTTTGTTATTAAGTGTTGTGTGGATTCATGGCGCCACATAAATATTTAATGATACATCACTCCCCTGGTAACAATTTAATCCTAAATTATTTCTTTGCATGTCTACCTTTCCTTGGCAGTTATGGTTTTGGAGCAGTTTCAGTTATCGGGTCTATGAACTGTTGGAGCTTCCACTGTTTTAATTATAACCCACTCATTTTGATGGAATGTGCAGTCTAAAAGGAATGTTCCATCTGTATCTAATCTTTGAACATGTCAGCCAAAATCATGAATTGTCGCCCCTCTAAAAATATCTCTAGGCTAACATCTGCCACAATTTGAAATTCTTGCTCTTCTGTATAAAACAGTGCTATTTCATATGCATTATATCGATGCATCTCTTACTTTGGTGCTCATTAATTTGACCATTGTGTTTTGTTGGCTTCTTCTAATGCTGTGTAAAAGTTGTAGTAGTCCTAAAAGCTTTCTCCAGTTCAGATATCTTTCATTTGTAATTATTTCACCATGCTTTTCTTTAAAAAAACAACAACCTCTCAATTCCCTCAGGAACTTCCCTCAGCAGTAGTATTCCTTCTTAATTCACTACCACCAGCATCAACTTGCTCTTAAATTAGATAACTTCCAGATTTTTCTTCCCCATTTTCTGCCTTCTTTTGTGAGCCTATCCTTTTCCATGTGCCCCACAACATTCCAGTCCTAGACCACTTCTACTCCTTTGAGGAGGCTATTGATGGATCGGAGGATGATGCTGCATTCCTTCAACTGTGGCTACCCCAGTGGCACTCTCTGCTGCTTGTGGGGGAGGCTGGGGGGGCAGGTTTGCCCTTGGCAGCAGGGCCAGGCTACTGGGAGGCATGCCCGTGGGTGAGCAGAGGACACCTGCCACTGCACAGACTCTCCTTGTTGTGTCCTTGTCCCCTTTCAAGGTGAGAACAGCTTTTGCATCATTTGGGCTGAGGGCCAGCTCTGTTAGCTGCCCAGGGATTGATAGTGGGACCAGTCATTTTAATGGAGTGGGTGGTTGTGGTGCAGTAATGGAGCCCTGCCCCCTTCCAACTCCATTCCAGCCTTCAGCTATGACATATACCATTTCCCTGCCCCTGATTCTGGCCCCTCCTCTGCCAGCATTCGATTAGTTCAGCCGGCCCTGTCCATCATAGCTCAGCCATCACAACGCAACACCTGGATGGGATACTAGCACCCAGTTACTAGGGTTACTGACACCTTTGTGACCTCCAAAACCCCAGCAACATGCTCTTTTTCCTGCTAGCTGCTCCCCAATAAAATCCGTCAGGGATCAGAGTAGTGCTGCCATAGTTATACCAATGGCAGGTCACAGCACGGGTAGAAACCCTTTAGGACTGCCTGTGAAAGCCTTATTTCACTTCAAAGGCTCAAAGAAATGTATTATTTTATAGGGGAAGAACTATCTTAAAACTGGAAGGTGTGAAATCAGCTAGCCAATACACTGTAGGGCAAGGTGCAGCTTACTTGTTCTCAGCACAGAAAAACTCTGCTTGAAGAAGCGTGCTCTGTAGTGTTTGATTCCTGATGTTCCCCTTCCAGAAACAGGATTAGAGAAAACAAACCCCCACACACTGTGTCGATGGGCCGTGTGTGTGGGAGCAATCTGAAATTTTTCTGTGATCTACAGTACTGTGGGAGAAATGCTTATATAATGAAGAATATACTGTTGAAAGGAAGGGAAGACATTAACTGTGCTTCTCAATTTACTTGAGGTAAATGGCTGACTTTAGCCCCTTAGGAACTTAAAGGAGCTTTGCTCAAACTGTCATCTTGAATTCCAGTCACTTTTTGTAAAGCCTTTGATGTTTCTGTGGCTGAGGGATAACTCTGTTCTTTCATATTATCCAGCTGCCTAATCAGAAATTTGTCGGTTTGATGCCCAGCTTTGAATTTTTTTCCCTAGAAGCTTTTCTAATATGCATTCTAGTTAATTTTCACGATAATGCAACAAGATAGTCTTCTGTTATTGGAAGGCGAGTATTTCTCTGCCTGAATTTATTTCCACTTTACCAAGGTAATTACCAGATTCATGAACATCAAGGTCACTTGGAAGTATTTTTCCTGCACAGGAACAGTATACTCGGCTGAGTGGCCGTTGTTGTAATGGCTGTTGAGTTCATTGAAGGTTGTGGTCAGATGCTGTAAACTTCCTCTCGTGACATTTATAAGACAGAAAACCATCCAATTCTACACACTTACATTTTGCCTGCTGTGAACCCTGCTTGAGATTCTGAAATGGCACAGTAAATTTATGTTGGAACAGTTTATTCCATAATAAATTATATTAAGGCAGGGGTTCCCAATATTTTTGAGCTCGGGAGCTGTGTGGTTTCCGGGCTGTATGGCCGTGTTCTAGCAGCATTCTCTCCTGACGTTTCGCCTGCATCTGTGGCTGGCATCTTCAGAGGATCTGAGAGTAGGAATGGAAAGCAAGTGGAGTATATATACTGTGAGGTCAAAAGGTGAGGCCCTCTGAATAGAGTAGCCTGGTATGTGAGTCACAAAGAAGTCTGTAGCCTGGGAGTAACAATGAAGATAGCAAGGTCAATGGGTGAATGGATCTGAATAGAAGTATCCTGGTCTTTGTTTCCTTTGGTTGATATTGTCTATAGTTGTCCTGTGTTTGTGTGGAGCTGATTTGTCACTGTCTTGATTTTAGAGTTTTTCAACACCGGCAGCCAAATTCTGTTCATTTTCATGGTTTCTTCGACAATACATTTTTGAGCTTGCAGGCAAGTTTGGAATTCAGACGCAGGGCAGTGGGGCAACCACAAAATGGCTGACACAGAAGTCAGAGTCAGCCATAAAATGTCATGGACTGAGGTCATGCCTAACTCTTCAACATTTCAGGCAGAAGTCAGGGTGCCTCTTAAAATGAAAATTTTGTTTAAAATGTTTTCTTGCACACAAGCAGCTGACATTCTATCACACTGGGAAGATTAGGGACATGCATTTGGGTATCTCCAAGCTGAAAACAATAACAACAACAACCCTGAACTATAGCTTTCTAGTATTTTTGGGTATTTCTTCAGCTTAGACATTAGAAAACCTTCAATCCTGGCTGGTTATTCTGATCCTGAAAAAAATCAGAAAAAGTGTATTCAGAATTGCTGAGCAAGTTAAAAATCTGCAAAGTTGCCCTATATGCCCTTTTCCTGCCTCTGGACTGGTTTCCAGGGCAACAAGAGGGAGTGGGTGAGGTATTTCTCACAGGCAAATAGGAGAACATGTTAGGGGGAGCTCTACTGTTTGTCCAATGAAAATTGTTATTATTGTTAGCAGATTCACAGAGAAGCGGCAGACTCACTGATTAAAGGTACAGTTAAATGTTTATTAGGGAACTAAATTTTGGATTGGAAAGCTGAGAGACAGGGATAGCCTTCTGTTACCTCACTAGCTAAGGAAGGAGAGAGGAGGAAATTAGACCTGAGACAGACAAGAGGTGACAGTCTCTTTCCTTCTCTTCCACCAACGTAGGCCACAAGTAGAAAAGGGAGAAGGAGGTACTTTCATTTGAAGAACTAATTCATCGTTGTGGCGTCTGTGCAGTCCCACGTGCAACTGTGTTTGCGTAGGCCAGCCATGGAGCATTTGAGTTAGTTTTAGAGAGTTTTATCCATATCGTTCAGTCAGATGCCTGAGCTAGATGTGGTTCCTGCCCAGGATCAAATGACAGAGGGAAGGGGTGCTCTGTCCCTCCAGTTTTTCCTCTTCACCTCCATGTGGAGCAGACATGTGTCTAGTTAGCTGAGCTTGTTTTTTATCTGAGACTTTCATTGCCATGTTTTTGCTTCTGGTAAGCCTTTTTTCTAGTACTAGTCAGTAGCATTACTTTCCAGTTTAGCCAGCTTAGCTTTGGTTTTTTCTCATTTATTTTTTGGGTTAGTTCAGTACCTAAAGACTGCTGCTATTCCTTGATAAAATGGCGCACTTTTAAGTTTTGCTGGTTTTTGTAGCATGAAAATGTCTCATCTGAATGAGCCTTTTGACTATTATGTTGCCTGGGAGAGGGGCATTCTACTTCCTCCTGCCAGCTTGTGCCTCTTTTTCACCTATGGCAAGGCAGGATTGAACTGCTCACCTCAGGGCATGTTTCTGTGGCCTAGAACTAATGATGGAGAAGGTTTGTCCAGTACAAGGCTCCTTCCTCTGAGGTAGCTGAGCAATCACCTCATACTACCTCATAAGCATCTCCCTCCAACAAGTCTACCCTTAAGAAGTAACATATGATGGCAGCCTCTAAGGAAAGGGACCTTCTGGAAGGGGTCCGTTCTCCTCCTCAGGGTCCCTGCTCACTTAGGCACATTCTGGCCCCTTCATCTTTGCGAGTGGAAAAGACTCTTCCAAGGTTGACTAAAACACCCTCACCAAATTAGAGCTTCGATGCCTGCCCGTTGTTGGTCACCTTCCTTGGAGAAAAATGACCAGTGTCAGTGTGCTGATAGGGGACACTCACCTGGGCTCCTCAGATAGGGACACTGCCGCTCCCAACATACTCTAAATTTTTCCCCAATCACTGTTATAAAGGCTGTGAAGACCAGGAAAAATTCTTAAGAGATTTATCATCAACACCATTTCTGGGTGGGGTTAGGCAGTGCCAGTGATGGCGAACCTATGGCACGGTGCCAGAAGTGGCACTCAGAGCCCTTTCTGTGGGCACACGTGCACAGAGTTCATCATGTGGGGGGATGGAAAATCACCCCCTCACACACACACCTAGAGCCCAACCTGGAGCACGATCGCTTCATCACTGGGGGGTATGCTTTCGGACTTTTGCTGGCAATGGGGGGCTTGCTTCTGATTAACCCTCCCTAGGAGTTTGTGATTTGCCTGCATTCAGGCGTTGCACGGTTTGCTTCCACCAAGCTTACCTCTCCCAAGTAGTAATGTACTTGGCCCAGAGCCAACCATTTTTTCTAAACTAAAACCTCAGTATTCAGGTTAAATTGCCGTGTTGGCACTTTGCGATAAATTAGTGGGTTTTGGGTTGCAATTTGGGCACTCGGTCTTGAAAAGGTTCGCCATCACTGCCCTAGGCTATTCCACTTGTGAGGCTCCTCCCAATCCGCCATTTGTGAGGCTCTTCCCAATCCCCCACCCTAGAGGAAGATGGGGTCCACAAAATGGGGTCCACTTCAGTGAAGTCCTGGAAGGACAAAACCAATGCAGAAATCAATGCTAGTGTTGAGTTATCAGCTTAAGACAATACTATTCTGAAATGAAGTACAAGGACAATTACTGAAGGGTTGTTTAGAGACTACAGTGCATTATGACAGCATGAGTAACAAAGGCCTACGAGAGTGTCAGAAGTATTATACACCTTGGCCAGAGGACTCCTAGATTTTGAGGCCCTTGGCTTAAGTCTGCCAAGCCTATAGGTAAATCCGGCACTGGGATTATGGAATTTCCTGCTGACAGTGAGCAAACTAAACCAAAAAAAGGCCTGATAAGAACAGATTGATCTAACAGAGAATATTTGCTTAGCCAACAGGCCAAGAAGAGATCTGAAAACAGTCCTAAGTGAATATTCAAGTGCTTCTGAGTGTCGAGTGGTGTTCTTAGGAGTTGTCTCCACATTGCATAAATGGGGGCTGGTCCACAGGAGCTCCTGACTTTCTGAAGGATATGAATGTTGTGTGTGGAGGGAAGGCAGGTTTTCTAGCAAGATATAGCATTTGGGTTAAAGTTCCCATGCACAGTATAAGCTCCACCAACAATTCTTTGGCACCTATCTGCATCTAAGAACCCCAGTCACCTTTTATGCCATATCAAATGTGCTAGCTGGTCAAATAAAACGAGTCAAGTGTCAAATGTTATAAATTTATTTTTTGGGACAGAGATTTCAACCTCTTTGGAAGCTTATGAAAATTTCAAGCAGAAATCAATACACTCCCAACAAAACAGTTTAAACTTCCAATAAAACAGAATTTTAAACACGTGTTTTTTATATATTATATATATATTTATATGTATATGTTTAACTTTCATTTAAGGGAACACTTTAGCAGGGTTAGCTTTTTAAAAGTCTGTTTTATACGTCATTCCTCCGACACAGTTCTTTTATTTCTGTTCAAAAGGATGTAAATGAGGTAAAAATTAAGGCAAAACCTAGAAGTCATGCAAATTAAATACATTTATATTCACTGACAATACAAGCACATCTTGAACAGACTCATGAACTGAGGGGCTTCACCTCTGTCTGTCCAATATTACTATACAGCAGGATGGTGACATGTTTTGCTAATGAACAGTTACACTACCATGAAGGTTTCAGTGTCACTAACATTACCCAGTTTAGAGGACATACAGCTAGCATCAGTAAAACATGAACAATAAATAGTATTAATTCACTGCAGCGTAGGGCCGCTCGCTGCACAGGCATCAGAGGAGGAGTAGGACTTATGAAATGGCATTGCACACATCACATTGTGACTTAATATTTTTTTTAATAATATATACTTTAAAATTCTTTAGCAATTGACATTCTCATGCACACAAGTGTTTCAAACACAAGAAGCAAGTCCATTGATAGGTAGTCCAAGCAAGTTTTTTTTTGTTTCGTTTGTGTGTGTGTGTGTGTGTGTGTCTGTATGTGTGTGGAAATAGCTGCAAACTGAATGGAACATTTAAACTTCTGTGCAGTCCATGAAAGCATTTTTACATGAGCTCATTTCTGAATGTCACATTGCAGGAGTAATACGATGGAAGGGTCGCTCTTTGCAGCTTCTTTGAATTCATCCAGTGTGATCTGGTCATCGTTGTTCTTATCCATCTTGCTGAAAATCTTGTCTACTCGTTGCTCCGGTGTGAGGCCATCTTCGTTCATTTTCATCATTATCACAGTACCTACCATTTTATAAATGGCCTAGAAAGAGAGAGAGAGGAATTTCTTGAGGTATATCATTTCGAATTTTTAGCCGCTCTGAGACCAGTTCTGCCAAAAAAACAAGTACTGTGGAGTCTTAACTGATTTCAGTGAGAGAGGTATTTGCATGTTCTAAGGGAACAGTTAAAATGCATTGTCCAAAGGATGAAGATATCACATTTTTATAGCTGCCATCATAAGTTGCTATAGGGCTTCCATATGCTAGCAGGAATCTTGAAGCTGCCCCATCCCCCCCTTCTGTTCTGTTGTAGGATTTACTTCTTTCACAAAAGAGGATGTGTTTGCGTTATTGGAAAAGTTCATATTTATTTGTTTTAGAAGCAGACTGTCTGCTAGGGTGGGAAGTGAGATTCTCTTTGGATGTGAGGACTGTTTGAGAAAACAGGATTAAACTGTTTAAGAACAGAAGACAGCCCCTGCTGGATCAAACCAATGGTCCATCAGCGTCAGCATCTTGTTCTACACCGTGCCTAACCAATGGCCCCGAAGGGCCAACAAACTGATCATAGAGACCAAGGCTGATACTGCCTCTAGCACTGGTATTCAGAAGTTTGCTGCCACTAAATATGGAGATTCCCTTTAGTTACCATGGCTAGTAGTCATTGATGGAGTCATCCTCCATGAATTGATCCAATATAGTGGGGTGCTATGTGGTTTCCGGGCTGTATGGCCGTGTTCTAGCAGTATTTGCTGCTAGAACACGGCCATACAGCCCGGAAACCACACAGCACCTCAGTGATTCCGGCCATGAAAGCCTTCGACAATACATTGATCCAATATAACTTTGGAAATCTGTGGATAAAACTTGGAATGTGGTATTTGGTCCTAAAATGCTACTGGGGTGCGGTGAGGGGTTGATTTGGATAGGCATCATGGAATGAGGGGTTGATTTGGATAGGCATCATGGAATGGTTTCCTTGACCCACTGCCCTCTGTAATAGGCTTGCCTTTTTTTTTCCTTACCAGAACTTAAAGGAGCAGCATGTGTGCTATTTTTAATTGGGGAAACTGATCAGAAGGTGTTAAACCACCTCTCAGCACCACAGACAAATACTTCTTCTGTCAAAACAGTCCCATCCAACTGGGTCATCAACCACCATGGGGGTTCTGGAGGTCTCCAAGAATGTTACAGCTGATCTCCGGACTACAGTTTCTTGGGAGAAAATAGTAGTTTTGGTGGGTGGATTCTGTGGTATACCATAGAGTCTAAGAGAAGCTGGTCTCACCCCAGGCACTGTCCCCCAAACTTGAGGAATGTCCAGAAGTAGAAATCCTATCACCCAGTGTTCTCTTTCCTTGGCCATATTACTGCATGTCAGCATATATGAGCTTGACTTTCAAAAATCATTGTAAATCCTCACCTCTATAATTTCCAGCATCTCCACTCTGGTGATTTTTCCATCCCCATCTAAGTCGTACATATTGAAGGCCCAGTTCAGTTTCTGTTCAAAACTGCCCCTTGAGGTGATCGACAGTGCACAAATGAACTCTCTGAAGTCAATGGTCCCGTCACCGTTCTTATCAAAGGTTCTGAAGGCATGCTGGGCAAACTTTGAAGCATCTCCATATGGGAAAAACTGCAAAACAAAAACACAAATAAAAACAACTAGATAATAACGCAAATCTTCCACATTTTATATCCAAGTATAAAATACCTCACATGATTGTTACTGGAATATCTGACTTTTTAGAACTTCACTCTCCCACCCACTGACCGCAGCATAACCCTATTGATTTTAATGGAAACACTGCTGTGTCTGAAGACTGTAGCCTTGGGTTGCTTTTGACAGTGCTGTCTCAGCCCAAATTCTACAAAGTGCCTGCAGAACTTATAATATCATAAATCAAAGAGAATTAGCTTTTTTCCAGTTGCTGTCAGCTTATGCCAGGAAGTATAAAGACCTATTTGGCCTTCACCTTTTCTTTTCTTTTTTGTTTCTGGCCTGAGCTATAAATTCTAATAACCATGAAATCATCCATTTAGGAGATGAAGACGAAGTATGTCCCTTTGACCTTCTGTAGCATTGGATTTCATGGTTGCCTACATACTGGCTACTCAGAGGGGAAAAACAGAAAGCTAAATTTAATTCTTACTGCACTTTCTGCCTGTCTAGTCTCATTTTGTCCATTACGTTGCTTTTTGACAATCTGGAACAAGCAAGGGGTTTGATAGGAATCTACTATCTATTGCAAGACCCGAGCAAGGCTGCTAACAACAGGACATTGATTCATAGGTTCACCATGAGATGGAGGAGACTTAAGGGCACTTAACACACCCAAACACACACCTACTACTTAATACTGAAATTTTCAGTGTTTCTGTTGAATGGTTAGGAAGAAAAAGGGAAGTGCTTCCCCTTAAAAGACTAATTTGTAGGAAAACAAACTGCTGAATAATCCTCTTAAAAGACTCTAGGTATGTCACCAAATTCTCAAGGAGGAGGAACAATGGCAGGGTTTTTTTTTCTTATCCTAAATTTGTTTGGCTGGATGAGGCTGCTCTAGGATATGGAAGTTTCTAGAAATCTAAAATGGGCAGCCCAATCTCCAACCCAAGGTGGCTGGGGACAGTGTCATTGCTGTGCCGCTCTGCCACCTCCAGAGGGCTTTCCAATGGTGCAGGAAGGCAGAACCCCCCCCCCCCCAAACTCTGCTGTTAGAAAGCCCTCCATAGGGCCTTTTGAATGGTGTAAGTTCAAGCCCTGGGCTGCGGCACAACTGCCTGCAAAGACAGGGTTGAAGCTGAGTAACGTTGGGTCCATCCCCATGAATGCTTCCAGCAAGTCCCTGCTATGCCGATGGGACCAGTGGGAATGTGGGAGTGTTGACATGGTGCCCAGAACGACATCTGGGCATCCCAGGGGTTGTGACGTCCACCTGCTAATGTGTTTGCCTTCTGCCAGGGTAAGTGCCCTGGGGAGGGCAGATCCATCGCTACAGACTTGTGTTGCCTCCACAAATGGATCTGACAACAGTTCTGCAAAGTATTTTTGTTTGTTTGTAATGCTTTTTTAAGCAAAAGGAATGCAGCTGAGCATGAAAGGTCAAATAGGCCGATTTTGCACAATGTGTCTGCTGCACAATGAGGGGGAAAATGTCTATCGCAGCAAGATTTCTTATACAGACCTATTCCTTCAAGCCCGCTTTCACTTTCAATCCTTCCTGCGTCAAACGAGAGCACTTCTAGCATGAATTTGCTTTACCACCAGAACAGGCAGATGTGCCAATGAGCACAGTTTTGCCCCAGACCTCTTCCCGCCACCCACAGCCATCCTCCTAGCTCCACCCTCCCCAGTCCTTGGCACTGCTATCCAAGCCTTCCTTCTCACCACCATTCCATGTTGCCAGTTCCTTGCTGCTTCTCTAAGTGTTTATATCCAGATTTCGATAAAAGCCAATCTCTTTCTGGCTCCAGCTCATCTCCCCCGTTTTGCTTTTATTTGAAACAACCTTCTTTTAAAAAACAAGCCTCTTTCTTTTTTGTAGCAGTAGCAGCGAGAGTGAGAGAGAACGTACGTGTGTGGAAGGGAAGAGAGAGGGACAGCAGATCAGCAGAGTTAAGAGAACCAGTGATGGGCAGAGTTAAGAGAAGCAGCAAAAGCAAAGCCAGTTCAGATCACCAAGCAGCTGAGATGCAGGCACTGGGTTGCCTCCTCGTGTGTAAACACAGAAACGTGAGACAAAACTTCAGCCCCACAACAAAGCCACCAGCCCCAAGGTAACTTTTCCATGAGTAATGGGCCATAGAGAAACATGGGAGTAAGTCTGATGCAATAGACTACTAACATTTACCTCATAGCAGGTGACTCTTAACCAAATTGAATTATTCTGTAAAATTACTCTACAGATGATTTTGAAAAACCGACAAACCGTAAAGGAGCAGCTGCCCCTACTATGAACACAAAATAAATGGAATTCTGACACTCACAGCCTTTGCATATGGAGTTACATTCTGCCCTTTGACCACCTCCCCTTCTCCAATACTTCCTCTAATCCCCCCTACGAATCCAAGAAACTCACACTAGTAACCATGAGGACACATTTTACTTGATCAATATGAATATGCAGTGGCAAAAAAACCCTACCAATTAATGTATGACATGGAAGATCCTGTTTTCAGATCTTGCAAAATGCAAAAGAGAGCAATGGTAGGGTCAGGGGTGGCCATTAGAGATTGGCCCGCGACCCACTTTCAGAGGCCTTGCTGCCCACTTTTGGGTTCTGACCCACAAGCTGGGAAACAGTGCTGTACATCATGAATCAGACATGCTGAAGCCGAAAAGCTGCACTAAATGATAAACAGGTATGAGCCCACCTAACTGGCGAGTGACAGCTGGCTGTGCTGAGGGTGTGTGTCTGTACGGATTTTCAAAAGGGCCGTCATATGCAAATGATAGTCACTTTAAAACCTGCACATGTGCGGTAAAATTAATCAATTGGCAGGGGCGGAAGGCCATCTGGCTAGATGGCTAACACTGTCCTGCCTAATGATATAAGTAGACACACGATGGATCTTTTACAGCAAATGTTTCCGTTTTTGTTCACATAGATGAAAATGTGATATACATGCAGGTAAGAAATTCTGCCCATCTTTTGTTATCTTTTAAAATCAATAGGACCAAGTTTTTATTATTTTTTCCCCTTCATACTCTGTAAGACTGTGCAATGAGTACAGCTGGCAAAGAAAATCATTTGTCAAACTTCCTTTTACTCTGTGTTATCTGTCAACAGATAAGGTTGTTAGGCCCAGCCTGAAAAATTGTCTGGTGGTGGGGGGCGGGGGGGGCAAGTGAAGATATTGGTGTGATGTCACTTCCAGGAAAATCCCAAAAAGGGCCACCTCTCTAGAAATTGCTGGAAACTCTATGGTAAAACAACCAAGTTTCTGGTGATTCCAAGAGAGGCTATTTTAAAAAAATCTATCACTGCTTGGAATGGCAGCAGGAAATTTTAGTGAGTGATTTTAGTGAGTGAGTGATTAGTAAATAATATCCAAGGCAGGAGTAAGACATCCTGAGTCCTGTGCTATTCCAAACGTTATTCCAAATATGTATTCTTTGAATAGTGAAATTTACTAATTTTAAAAAATATTAAATAATCGGACATGCTGAACTCTGGCTCTGTAAATACCTCTTTCTGAGGAATTAACTATTTATAGCAGAAATGCTGTATTCCAAGAATTCATAGGCATACAAGTTTATAATGGCATTTTAAATGCCAAGTAGGACTGCTTTGCGTGCGGTTTGTGTGTGCTTGCATGTCTATACTTTTAAGACATAAGCATGAGGTCTGTCACAAAAATATCCAAGAAGTCTCTAGGGCTCTTGATTTGAACCAGGGTTACCTTTTATAATAGATACACTAATTACTCAGCAAAAGGAACAGATTGAAATAGTTAGTAAAATTCAGGGGGGGGGGCGCTATACAAGTTTTAATAATAATAATAATAACAACAACAACAACAACAATATAGCTGCTATTAATTTCTGCCTGTGATGTAAATCTATATCAATAAATGCGAAATACCACTGACTGAATCACTGACTAACTCATCAACAGAACTCAAAAACCAATGAAGCCACACACATGAAATTTGACACACCTGTTCCTTACGTACTCCAGGTGCTCACTAAGAAAGGATTTCCCAAAATATTCACGTTCACTTGATTTATTACCTATTTACTGTTTTCACTGCTCATCTCTGGCCATCTGCGCAAACATTCTAAGGGCAAACCAACCGCTCAGTCCACAGACATGCTGCATGAACATTCTAAAGGTGACAGTTCAACACCACCAGCTTCATGCCCTTCACCAACTGCACTCTACCACTGCCCTCCACAACGCACGTGAACCTATCTGAAAACAAACCCATCAGTCCAGGCTGTGAGGAAATATGCTGCATGTCACCCCAAAGTTCACAAACAGGCTGCAAAAAAGTATGCTGAATGTCACCCCGAAGTTAACAGACAGGCTGTGAAAAAATACTCCTCCACCCACTCTCACGTTTACACCACCGCTACAGCCAAATACTATCAAAACAGATTACAAACCACACTATCACCTTGGACTATTAAACATTTGTCAGGTTTTGCATATGGACATCAGATTTATTACTGTGGAGAAAAATGTATTGCTCTCGGCCTCCGATCACCCTGTGCTTGGTGTCGTGCTCTGAAGTGGCGGGATGAGTCCCCAGGAATGTGCTGCAGTGGCGGTACAGTCCAACTCCCTGCCCTTCAACCCTACCCTGAACCTCTTCACAGCCTTCTCACTCATCAGCATCCAATGGCAGAACACTTCCTTTCTGCATCCTGAAAATACAACGGCTGCTTCCAAATGACGTCTTTTGGAGCCCACCAGGTGAAAGAGAACAATAACACTTTGCATTAGAAAAAGACAACTACAGGAAGCTGCTGCAACATATGCGAAAACAAACCCATCAGTCCACAGACAGACTGTGAAGAAATATGCTACATGCCACCCCAAAGTTCACAAACAGGCTGTAAAGAAGTATGCTGAATGTCACCCTGAAATTCATAGAGAGCCTGTGATGAAGTATGCATAGCGAAGCACGGGTGCCCTGCTAGTATAAAATAAAATGCAGGCACACTTAATTTCTCAGAAAATGATATAATTAATTGGATTGTCTGCAGAAACTACAATTTGCTGTTATTAATGGTTTTACTATGTAAATTCAAGGTACAAACTGTCATTATCATCATAAACAGAATTTTTTCTAATAATCCTACTTATTTCAACGAATTTAGAAGGATGCACGTCTATTTGAGAGCCAGAATGATGCAGTGGTTAAGAGCAGTGGACTCTAATCTGGCGAACCCAGTTCAGTTCCCCACTTCTGCACATGAAGCTTGCTGGGTGACCACGTGCTTATAATAGTCCTCTCAGAATTCTCTCAGCCCCTGATGAATTAGGCAATGGCAAACCACCCCTGAACAGGACTTGTCTTGAAAACCCTACAAGGTCACCACAATTCAGCTGTGACTTGGCGGCACTTTCCACCACCCCCCTCACCACAAGTCTGTTTAGGAAATGAAAACTCATTTAAATCTGTCGGTCTGACACCTCAATTAAACTGTACAGTCTGAAATTCCTTACCTCTGAAGAACATTTTTACAAGCATACTATATTGTTTTACAGCAAATGAAACTTGTGAGACAGCACAGACTGGAATCCTCTTAGCAACAAAACAGATACGAAGTTGTGAGAGCTGTGAATGGACCTTTCCAACATGTGTGAAAGGGAAACAGTGGTCAAGTAGGGCCTTGATTCAATGCAAGGTGGCGGTGTGGGGGAAAGAGAGGAGTTACGTCTTCCTTACCCTGTGATTTTGTCAACTGAATCCCCCACCCAGCTGTTACCATGGGGCCAGGTGGGGACAAATGCCACACCTTCCCCTTGGCTTGCCAGGCCGCTCCTTCAGCTGACGGAGGTTGAAAGAGCAGCCTAGTGGGGCCACTACAAGGCACTACTCGGCCCGGCCCAGCAGAGACCCCTGCAGGGCTCCCCTTGGCCTGGCCCTGCCAGGCTGTCCAGGACCACCACCAACTCAGGTAAGGGGGGTGCAGGGGGCATAGCTACAACGGGGGGGGGGCGTGGGGGACATGGGGCCACCATTTTGTCCTCGGTGCTATTTCCCCCCTGCTACGCCTCTGCTCAGGACCTTGCTTAGTTTGTCCTGGGAAGTTCAAAGGTTATTTCCTTTCAATAGGCATTCCCTGTAAGTAGCAGGCTACAGATTTTCTTTTGTCAGCAGGATTTCTGTGCCTGTAAATTAACAGCCACCGCACAGCAAAATTTTTTGAAAATTTACCAAAACAAATGAGCAGCTGTTTCAGTCTTAGAAGAGGTTCCTGAACACTTGCTCATAGCAAACTATTTTTGAAATCCAATAAAGATTCAGAAGTGGTTTGTGATCTAGTTTGGACACCTGGCATTTGAAGAAAGGAAGATAGAAACACCATGGGTCTTATATGAACCACTCATAGGAATGTTTAGATCCCAGCAACTGCTTTTTCCATATATAAAGTGATGCCAGTTGAAACCATTAATTGTTTAGAACTCACATAACATGCCAGCTAAGGTCCCTTTTAGGTACTTTCCCCAATCCTATGTAGTATTTAAAGACCTAAGATTAAGTGGGCTTTAAATGTTACGCAAGTGCCACAGAATGACTCTGTGCTTCCCACAGTTCTATAACATGAAAGAGCACAAAAAGCTTTTTAAATAGGCAACAGCTCAACAAAAAGAAAACATTTCACAATGCCTGGAACAGCTTGCTTTTATTTTCATAGCTGCTTTAGTTAGTGTGCCTGCAATCCTAAGAATAAAAAAAAAATCATGGATTTACTTCCCAGTAAAGCTATTTAGGATTGCTTCCTTTGCTTCACTTTTGAAGGATCATAAAACTCAAATATTATTCATCGCCGGTGCATACATGGTATCTCTTTGATAAGCGAAGCTAGATTTTTTTGAAGGTATCAACACAAGGAGCTACAGTGAGGAAAGACGCCTGCCTGGTTATTGTGACTTGCCTTTGCACAAGGCTAATCTCGGGTATAATTGCAACTTTAAATACAGTTCTAACCTGCAGGAATAATCTTTTGGTTCACAGTGAAGGAGAATTAGTTATTAACGAGCAGGGAATGAATTGATTTTGAATCAGAACGTTCTCTAATTAGATCTGAACAATGGAAAACCGTCAGCAGTCACAGCAGTGCGACAGGCCGGCAAACTTGCAACTCTACTCTTATGCAACGCTACCCAGCAGCCCCATTGGATATTATTGCTGAAGCAATTATTTGGTTCTTGCGTCAGCGGAGAGGCAATTTCACTGTGCTGATTTGCCACAAACACATCGACGACACTGAGCGTCCATATCTAATATTACATAGAAGACTACTCAGTATCCTGAAAATATCAAAGCTGGGGTGTCAGTTCTGTTATTTCTTGACTTCATTCATTTGAACAAAAGTAACAAAGTTGGAATATGTAGGCCCAATACATCCTTGACAAATCAGTGGTGGTGCCTCACATTGGGAATGTTCTCTCTTCAAATAGTCACAAAGCATCTTCAATTTTTTTTTGTTTCCTGGGCTTTTATTTCATTATTTTTCCCCGTTCCCACCTTTGAGTTGTGCTGTACCATTTTACTGCTCATTTTTCTAGTTTTCATTATTTTCTGGATTTTTCCATCTCTGCTTAAAATTGTCATCATTCTGGAGATTTTTATTGCTATTTTAGCTTCTCTCTATCACATATTTTATGCAGCATGATGTTATGGTTAAGATTTGTGGACTTTGATCTGGAGAACCGGGTTTGATTCCCCACTCCTCCACATGAGCAGCGGACTCTTAACTGGTGAACTGGATTGCTTTCCCCACTCCTACACATGAAGACTACCGGATGACCTTGGGCCAGTCACAGTTCTCTCAGAACTCTCTCAGTCACACCTACCTCACAAGGGGGTCGTGGGGAGAGGAAGGGAAGGAGTTTGTAAGCTGCTTTGAGACTCCTTAAAGGAGAGAAAGGTGGGGGTATAAATCCAAACTCTTCTCTTCTTCTATGCTGTTATGAGCCATTTTGAGTCTCTCTGGACAGAATAGCACAAATGTTGCAGAGAGGTTTTAGTAAAGGAAATGAGATAGAGTTAACAACAAGGTTCAAAGGCCTGCTTTTGGATGCATTCAAAACACTACCCCAAAATAAAAATAACATTTAGGTTTCACTACTTCCAAATTTTGTATGTGCAATGAGTCAAAAACATTTGATAGCCAGTTAGCTTACTCTAGGCACTGACCATCTCACTGTTATTCATGTATTTTTAAAATCCCATCATCACACCTGTGAAGAGTAATAGGTGATTAATGAGGTTTCCATCTACTCCAGCTGTTCTTATTGACTACCTTCTGCTCTTTCTAAAGGAAAAACAAAATCCAAACAAAATCCACCCCTTCAGATCCTCTGAAGATGCCAGCCACAGATGCAGGCGAAACGTCAGGAAAGAATGCTGCTAGAACACGGCCATACAGCCCGGAAACCACACAGCACCTCAAAATTCACCCCGTTCTGCATGTGAAGGACTCATCCTTCTTTTCTTCTCTCAAACACTCAAATTCCTTTTTGTTCAATTTTTGCTCACGTGATGTATGAGGGGAAGAGAGGAAGGCCCAAACTAGCAACTGAATAGATAGGAACCACTAGAATAAAAGGCACTAGACATATTTATAGATTTGTGGTCATTAATAGAATACTTTTCCATAGAGATCACATAGCGTAGCGCTTTAGAGTGACTTAATAACTATTTCCTCTCCTAGAAATTGTAGTTCTGTGAAATCCTCAAGAGATTCCCAATGTAGAGTTCTTAATTATAGGGGGAAATTATGTATTTACCTCATTTATACCTTATCCTTGTCCCCCTTGGGGAAACGAAGTACTTGCATCATTCTCCCCTTCTTTATTATATCCTCGCAACAACCTGACGAATGTAGGTCAGGCTGAGAGGAGTGTGCGATTGGGCCAAGGACCCAGCAAGCTTCCTTGGTGGAGTTGGGATATGAACTGAAGTCTCTTGGACCTGACCCGCTAACCCTGGAAAGCTCTGTATAGTCGTACAACACCCAAGTACCTGAAGAAAAACAGAGGCCCAGCAGGGAAAGAAGCATGTTGTACCAAGGGTGATTGATTCGATAGCGTTTTTGGCCCAGCCACTACCCCCACTCACGTACACATACAGGCCTCTACTGTCAAAAATCCTGTCAGGGAAATCTATATATATAAAAAGCTAACCGTGTATGTGTTGATGACAGGGTACCTCAGTAACTGCTGGGCCAATTCCTCTGAAAATTCCCAGCCACTATAGTCAGTCAGGCGAGAGTGTTTTCAGATGTTCACATGCCTGAAATTTCATACCTGGCCCAGGTAAAAACGCCTTTTTCCTGGCGCTCCACTGGTGTGAGAAAGGACAGGGGAGGGGCCTGTGTGTAAACTTGTCACCCCTTAGAGTGTTCGTGCCCTTACAATGTTCACTCACATGGCCAAAAATGAGCAGTGGAAACAGCACATAGGCAGTAACTCGAGTGGAAGTGAAACACATACACACACATACACGCGAGGGGGAGGGGGGGAGGAGGAGGAGGAGGAGAAGAAGAAGAAGAGGAAGAGGAGGAGGAGGAGGAGGAGGAGGAGGAGGAGGAGTTTGGATTTATATCCCCCCTTTCTCTCCTGTAGGAGACTCAAAGGGGAGCTGACAATCTGCACTTGCACCCTTCCCCCCCCTCACAACAAGAAACACCCTGTGAGGTGGGTGGGACTGAGAGAGCTCCGGCTGTGAACCCCAGCCCAAGGTCACCCAGCTGGCGTGTGTGGGGAGTGTACAGGCTACTCTGAATTCCCAAGGGGATAAGCCTCACAGCTCAGGTGTGGCAGAGCGAGGAGAAGTCAAACCCGGTTCCCTTCAAGATTAGAATTACCACGAGCTCTTAACCTCCACTGCCACTGAGAGGGAGAGGTGGCATCAGAGATGTGATCGAACAGTTTCTCCCAGGTTCCCGAGAGTAGGTTACTAATTATTTGTTATTGTGCCGAGAGGGGGTTACTAGTTGGTGATTTTGTCCAGTGATTTTTTTACCCCTTGAATTACATGCCCCTTCTCTCTCAGAGAAGTAGAGCGCAGAACTTGAAAGCAGTCCTTGGGAGGTGCACCAGCGTGCATGGCAGCCTGTAGCCCTGCGTGCATGCGTTTTCCACCCAAGGACCCGGCACAGCGGCTGCGTCCTTGCCACAGCCCCGCCCAGTAATGCCCCGCCCCTGGAATGGCCAGCCACGCCCCCGTCCTGCCCCGCCCAGCCCCATTGGCGCTACGCCACAGTTTGAATCCCACCACCATGGGGAACCTGTTACTAAAAATTTTGGATCCCACTACTGGGTGGCATGCAAAGAGAGGGAGGGAGAGAGGGAAGGTGGGGGAGGCATGCAAGGGAAGAGAAGTGAGGGGAGACAGTGAGCTGTGGCATGCAAGGGGGGGGGGGCATGGGGGCCGTACATCTTGATATGACCCACCCACCCTAGCAGAGGGAAAGGGGAGGGAGGTGCGGGGTGGCATGCAAGGGAAAGTGAGGGAGGGAAGAGAGTGAGGGGTGGCATGCCAGGGGAGGCAGGGGCCCAGCATCTTGATATGACCCACCCACCCTAGTGGAGGGAAAGGGACGGGAGGGAGGGGGAGGGGTAGCATGCAAGGGAAGAGAAGTGAAGGAGGGAGGGGAGACAGTGAGGGGTGGCATGCAAAGGAGGGGAGACAGGGGGCCCAGCATCTTGATATGACCCACCCCACCCCTATGAGGAGGAGAAGAGAGGAAGGGAGGGAGGGAGGGAGGGGTGGCATGCAAAGGAAGAGAAAGGAGGGAGGGAAAGAGAGTGAGGGGTGACTTTGCAAGGAGGGCGGGAGGGAGGGGCCAGGCACCCTAGATTTCCCTGAACTACTGCAGTTTACAGTTAGAAAACCAGGCATTACTCGGGGTTAGCTCAGTACAGCAACGCATGGCATACTTTTGAATGGCTAAATTAAGCACCCGATCAGAGGGTTTCCTCAGAAGCGACACCCATTGCCACCAACCAAACTTACTCCCAGGTAAAGGATCATGACCAGCCAGCCTAGATGTGTGGGAGGGGTGCCTTTCCATCCCCCCCCCCCAGGAATGCGGGCACACACATCACTGACATCGCACAGTATCAGGCTGCATGTTTGCATGAGCATGTACTGCTGGCCTCTGCAATTGATTTGCTGCTACTGTTCCTTTCCCATTTCACCACAATAAGCCACAGCAATGCGTGGCCGGGCCACGCTAGTTAATATATAAATACTGCCACTGGAAACTGAGGTGAAAATTAAACTTAGCGAGGCTTTTGAAAAATAAAACTCAAAAACTTGAGAGTATAGTTGGGTGATTTCATCAGATCTCAAAAACAAAGAAGGGTTAGCAATGACTCCTAGTTGGATGGGAGACCTCTAAGGAATACCAGTGGTCACTGTGTAGAGGAAGGCAATGGCAAACCACCTGTTAGCCTCTTGCCTTGAAAATCCTACTTAGTTGCCATGTCAGCTGGAACTTGACAGCCCTTTACACACACACAAAGTTGGGTGAAATGTCACAACCAAAAATGACTGAAATGTTTAATTCCACTGATGCCAATGGCAAAAAAAAATCCCCTTCCCACTCAGGATCCTCTAGGTACAAGACTGAATCTACACAGTTTTTCTATGATGAAAAGGGAAGAAAGGGTCCATTTGACTACCTAAAAACAGGGGTGTATCTACAGAGAATAGCACCTAGGGCAAGCACTGAAATTACGCCCCTATCCAAACATCTGACACCCATCTTTTAGACAACTTTACCAGTGGTGGAATTAAGCTGGTTCAGCCCAGGTCAAGCGAGCCAGTTGTCAACTCCCTCAATCCCTCTCCCCTGGGAGAGGGAGCAATGGGGCCGCACTGCTGGCCCAGAGGTGCATGACCCGATCGACGGGCCTGGCCAGCCACAGATCAAGCTGTGCGGCCCTTGGAGGAGACCTGCTGGCGCCAGGCTGCAGCCGGGCACCAGCAGCCTCCTCCCCTGAAGGCTGCTTAGCCGGCCCAAACTGTGCTGCCCAATCGGTGGCCAGCCCCCCCTTCCTTGGCTGGGAGGCACAGCCAGGTAAGTGGGCGGTGGAGGTGTGTGTGTGCATGTCGCTGTGGGGGTGCATGGTGGGGAAGGGGTGAACCGGTGGTTGAGGGATTAGAATCCCACCACTGACTTTAGCCTAATATCAGCTCAGAAATACAAGTTAAGGTCCTTAATCTTTTAATTAGGTTGCGAACCTCCAGGTAGAGTCTGGAGACCTGCCAGAATTTCGCCTCTAAACTATAGAGATCAGTTTCCCTGGAGACATTGGCTGTTTCGGAGGATGGACTCCATAGCATTATAGCATTCTTTCCAAAACCATTCCTCCCTAGGCACTGCCCTGCCCCGCTCCCCAAAACCCTCCACAGTAGGCAACCTTGTTGCAAAAACTATAATTCCAAAGTGATTAAGAGCAGGAGGAATTCCTACACTGGTGCATCTCTCCATGTTGTCAAACAAACTGCGCTATGTTTGTTGCTGGTGAGTTTTCCTTTTGCGCCCTTCCTCCTTCCTGATTCTTTTGACCAGAAAGACCAGCGATTGAATCTATTAGATGCTCTACCACTGAACAACAGCCTCTTACAGACTACAGAAAACACTCTCTCTATCTGCATGTAATTGCCACAGAAATTCAAGGACTTCCTTATAGTGAATTATCAAGAAGTTCTCGGACAGATACTGATTTCAGGCTTAGCAGAACATGGCTCATTAAGACATCTTTGCTGAACAGATGGTTAACTGTGCGGTTGTGCAAAACCACACAGGTCTAAAAAAAATTCCCTTTCCTCCCACACTCCTACAAATTGAGATTTGCATTCTGGACTGCATGACCACCACATGTCATGCTCTCTGTGTTTTTGTCAGCAGAACACATGAACCCTTCAGAGTTGCAAAGTCCATCTATACAGAAGGGAAAACAGACAGCTTGAATAATATGATGGATGGTCTAGGAAATCGGGAAAAGGTCACAGAGATGTCACAGCATGTCCACGGCATCTCCTTCGAGAATGCAACTGGGAATAATGTAAATGTCTGCACACTGAACAGTCATGGCACTTTATCTAGCCAGGGGCTTTTCCTAGTCGAAGATCACCACTTTACCTAGCCAGTTGGTAATGGCTGAGAAATAATTTCACTTTTTCTCATTAACTGTTTTGGAAGTCCCTTGCCGTTTGTGCAACCTAGCAATGCTATGAATCATGTGAAATTTTTAAATAAATTGCTGCTGATACCCTTTACCCTTTTAAAGTTGCAATTAAAAAAAACCTTTTGCAAATAGTCTGTATTTTTTTAAACAACTGGAGTGATAATACCCACAAATGTTGATACACTACAAAGAGAAAGATACTCATTAAAGCAAATGGCTTTATTGTTTAACTTGGCAGGGAACAGGATTTGAATTGGCGTGCCTATACTGTTCCTCATTAAATTGAACACTGAGAAAAATTCGAAATGGCTTATTCAACTGAAGGCTGAACGTAAAAGAGAAAGTTGCCCTGCCCACAGGATTCAGCTCACCTTTAGGGTCTCAAACTTTAATTGAGTTACTAAATGGGTCTGCTCAGAAGTAAGTGCCATTTAATTCAATGGAGGCACTTCCCAGAAAATAGTTCTTAGAATTGCAGCCTAACTGAGCTATTGCTGATCATAAAGAGACTTGCACAAATATTAACCAAGTTATGGCTGGCAGCCCACTACCTCCCAGTCTGTGAACACATGCCCCCCCCCCCCGTTCATGTCATACAAATCCAGCTGCAAAAGGAGCATTTGCAGAGATTACCAGTGGCGTATTTGCCTAGGCACATGGGATAACCCATGTCCCCGGGTGTATCCATTGTGGTCACGTGGGGGGCTCCAAAACATCCTCCCACACAGAGATTGATTGAGCAAGCCCTAGCAAGCAGGGCACTGAAGCAGCCGACTGCTCCCAGTTCCTGTCGTAGCCCCGCCCATTCTGGATGGTGGCCTGGAGTGTCCAGGGGGCAGGGAAGAAATCCCATTGGGCTCCCAGGAGCAGGACTGGGGAGCTCTGCCTCCCCTCCCTCTGACCCAGTGTGCCTTATTCGCTTTAAATTACCGTATATACTCGTGTATAAGTCGACCCGCATATAAGTCGAGGCACCTAATTTTACCACAAAAAGCTGGGAAAACTTATTGACTCGCGTATAAGTCGAGGGTGGGAAATGCAGCGGCTGCTGGTAAATTTCAAAAATAAAAATAGATACCAATAAAATTACATCAATTGAGGCATCAGTAGGTGAAATGTTTTTGAATATTTATTTCAAAGAAAAACAGTAAACTGGCTCTGTAAGTGGAAAAGAGGGTCAACAAGAACAATATGGTATCAACAATAACTTTAAAAGTACAAAAACCTTAGCTCAATCAGCAATAGCCTTTAAAACACAAGAGTTAAAATCCTTCAAAACTGGATTCCTCCTCATCATCTGTATGTCCAAATGTAACTCAACTTAGATTTTTTAAGAGGGATATTCCAGAAGTGGAGAAAATCTACTATTAGCTTCATTTGTAAACAATGGGGGATGGGGCACCCTTTTGGGGATCAATAACTTTGGATCCCCAGACCCAAACTTCACCAAACCTGGCTGTGGTATCATAAAGGGCTTCTTCTGATGAGACCAGTCAAGGTCTGGTGAGAAGTTGAATTTCAAAGGGTCCAAAGTTATGAGACCCTCAAAAGGGTATTATCTACTAATAGCTCCCATTGAAAACAATGGGGAATGGGGGCACCTCCTTTGGGGGTCCATAGCTTTGGACCCCCTGAACCAAACTTTACCAAACTTGGCTGGTATCATCAGGGGTGTCTTCGGAGGGTACCCTGAAAATTTGGTGTCGCTAGCATAAAAACTGCATCCCCTGCTAGCCGGCAAAATAAAAACACACAAAAATTTTTAATGACCCGCATATAAGTCGAGGGGAGCTTTTTCAGTATTAAAAATGTGCTGAAAAATTCGACTTATACATGAGTATATACGGTAAGTGTGGCATTACTCAAAAGCCTTCTCCCCAGCAGCCGGGTGCTGGCAGGCACAGGAGAAGGGAAGCCCAGCGGGGAGCCCAGCAGCAGCAGAACTGATGATGATGCTGACAGCTGTTTGGTAAATCTTCTGATGCGGGGGGGGGGGGTGATTTGTGAGAGATTTACATGCTTAAAAGTATATTCCCCTTGCACTGTTTTCAGCTGTTTCTCAGGCTAACAACCTACCTCACAGGGTTGGTGTGAGGACCAAATTAGGAAAGTGGTGGGGAGAGAGCCATGTATGTTTTGCTGGGTGTCGGGGGGGGGGGGGGGATTCGTTAGCTGGTGCAAAAAATCATTGTGTGGTTGTGGTGAGGGAGGGTGGCCGCCCATACTGGGCGGCGGTGGCGGGGGGGAGGGGCGGCAAACTCAGGTTTTTTCCCAGGCTCCAGTTTGCCTAGATATGCCTCTGGAGATTACTAATCACAAGGGGAAGAAAACATCAACACCCCCCGCAACAACATGAACCCAAACTTCTGCCTCAGAAACAGCAACTTCCTTCCAGATTTCTGAAGCAGCTTTCTGTTTGGTGGGGGAGGAGGAGAAGGGGAGAGAAGAACATCTTTTACCACAAATGTTCAAGGCTGAAGACTTTTCACACTTGCAGGCAAGTTTACAACTGGCCAAGAAGATGCACTAGAAAGCCAATGCCAAAGCGTGAAAGAAACCCAACTTGAGACCACAGAGACTGGCTGAGTGCTCTAGCTGGCAGTCAAAGCAGCCTGTCAGAAACATGGCCACTCCTGGCTAGTGAACAAGGAGTTGATTTTCTCAGTGTGCTTGAGTGGGCTGCTGGCTGGTGCCACTCACCAGTCTGGCCAAACTGCATGCCTGCTGCACCCAACTGCTACATGCAAACACCCGCTCGGCACGTGAAACTTGGCCGCTCCCCCAGCAACAGCAAGCGGTGAGTCCACTTGTGCTCCCATTTCTTGGCTTTCAACGACTTGATGCTTTCCCCCCCACTTCTGTCTGTTGTGCCCAGCTGCATGCCTCCCCTGGCTGCAGACTGAGCCACTGGGGCAGCAGTGGCGTAGGAGGTTAAGAGCTCGTGTATCTAATCTGGAGGAACCGGGTTTGATTCCCAGCTCTGCCGCCTGAGCTGTGGAGGCTTACCTGGGGAATTCAGATTAGCCTGTGCGCTCCCACACACGCCAGCTGGGTGACCTTGGGCTAGTCACAGCTTCTCGGAGCTCTCTCAGCCCCACCTACCTCACAGGGTGTTTGTTGTGAGGGGGGAAGGGCAAGGAGATTGTAAGTCCCTTTGAGACTCCTGCAGGAGAGAAAGGGGGATATAAATCCAAACTCCTCCTCCTCCTCCTCCTCGTCTTCTCTTCTTCTTCTTCTTCTTCTTCTTCTTCTTCTTCTTCTTCTTCTTCTTCTTCTTCTTCTTCTTCTTCTTCTTCTTCTTCTTCTTCTTCTCCTCCTTCTCCTTCTCCTTCTCCTTCTCCTTCTCCTTCTTCTTCTTCAACCTCTGAAGAGAGGAACTGCCCAGCTAGGTCCAGCAGCCTGAGCCTGCGAAATTGTCATGCCACAGCTCAGTGCTTGGCGGGGAGACTTTTAGGCACTGGCAAACTTCTGCCAGGTCTGGGGCGGAGTGGAATTCTTGGCGGGGAGGACTGGGCAGCCGGGGGTGCCCCACTTCAAGTGGTGCCAGCGGTACATGTCCCACACTAGATACGCCTTGGCTGCTCCACCCTAGATACGCCTCGCCCTAATAAGGTTATGCTGGAGATACTAGAATAATGTAGCCACGTGGAATGGGGTAAGTAACAGCACTGGACAAGAATGAACAGGAAAGCTGGCTGGATCCCTCTCATGATCTAATAATGAAATACATTCGGTTTGCCAGGAACCAAAAATAAGACAACTGTAAAGAAATTGTATTTTTAATTCATGAACTTGGAACTGTGCAGGGACCACTATTATGTAATGTACAGCAACAAGAAAATTAAAATTTTAAGAGTCTTTTATAATTCTTTAGTTAAGATATGTATTTATGCCTGCAGTGAACGACCTCAACTCTCCCTTCCCGTATTAAAAACATATCCTAGACGGCAACTGTGGGACAGCAGCAAATCATGAAGGATTTATTAAGAGGAAGCAGGTGTATATTCCCATCAATCAAACACTGCGGTCTAGCAAAAGTGAATGTCTTTGACTGTCCCAGTATCTATTGGCTTCATGTTCAACTTCCAAAATGCAATAAAGTCTTTCCCAGCGGTCAACCAACAGGCTAGGGGGAAAAGAAATGCAGTTCTTTTGCCCTAAGGAAATGATCTTGATTTAGCTTTAACAAGATTGTACTGAACACTGGGGATATTTTCAATTTCAGTCCGTCCTCCACAGAACAGTTCCCACCCAAGTTCATCTCTCTATTACTTGAAAATATTGTGTTATAACAAAAAGCTGGAGGCCCACATGTAATGCCTTCTATGAATGAATGGAAGCACTGATGGTTTGTAGTCTGGGCCTACTGGCTATATGGGAATCAGCAATTAGAAGCAGAGGTGGAATCCAGCAGGTTCTCACAGGTTCCCGAGAGTAGGTTACTAATTATTTGTGTGTGCCGAGAGGGGGGTAACTAATTGGTGATTTTGCCACGTGATTTTTGCCTTAGTTACGCCCCTCCTCTCAGCAGTAGCGCGCAGAACTTGAAGCAGTCTAGCAGGAGGTGCACCAGCGTGCGTGGCAGCCTGTGCCTGCGTGCATTCGTTTCCCGCCCAAGGACCGGCACAGCGGCTGCGACCTTGCCACAGCCTTGCCCAGGAATGCCCCGCCCCCAGAATGCCTGACCATGCCCCCGTCGTGCCCCGCCCAGCCTTACTGGCACTACGCCACAGTTTGAATCCCACCACCATGGGAACCTGTTACTAAAATGTTTGGATCCCACCACTGAGTAGAAGAAGAATATTTTGGCAGGTGTAGTTAGCACAATGCGGTGCTGTGGTGGTTAGACAAATAACCACACCTACACCAACCTATCCTTTTGTCCGGTTATTCCAGGTACAGAATCCTTTGCTGCTTTTAATTGCTTTTAGGAACAACTAAAGTTGTTGCACATTCTTCGCACTGAGTGTGCTGATTTTTTGGGGGGGGGGGGGAAGAGCCATCAAGGCGCAGCTGACTTATGGCAACACAGTAGGGTTTTCAAGGCAAGTGACGTTGGGAGATAGTTTGCCATTGCCTGCCTCTGTCTGGGCTGAGAGAGGTGTGGCTGGCCCAAGTCTTCATGTGGAGGAATGAGAAATCAAACCCAGCTGACCCGGGTTATAGTCAGCCACTCTTAACCACTATGCCACACTGGCTCTCCACAGATTTTTAGATAGCATTAAAACAGCAGCAAATCAACGCATGAAATTCATAACCACATCACACTATGTGCTGTTTGTTAACCTTATCTTCCATTAATTGTCGGCTTTAAAATGAGTCTATGCATTGTGGTGAAAGGAAGAATGTACTTTTCTTAAGAAAATAAAAATAATTTAGTATAAATTGGTCATGGGATCATGCCAGAGGCCAGTGACACTGGGTTTTAGCCAGACAATTCACTATGTGAATGGAAAGGAATTTCTGCTTCGGCAATGGGAGTGATTTCTGCTGATTCCCCTTTTCCTCCACAGCCCATGAATGGTGATCTCAAGGGCTCCCTGATCCTCAGGAGTAGCTTTTGAGAGGGGATGTGAGAAGAGGAAAATACCCTTTTCAGATCCAAGCCAATGGCTCCAAAGTAGGTTAAACAATAGACTTTAGTGCTAGTGTGGCAGAAGTAATGGCTGCAAAAATTAATGCAAGTCATAGGCCCCTTCTGCACATGCAGAACAATGCACTTTCAATGTGCTTGGCAGCTGTGCGGAATGGCAAAATCTACTTGCAAATAGTTGTGAAGGTGGACTGAAAGTGCATTATTCTGCATGTGCAGAAGGGGCCATAGTGTTTGCTGAGGCATTATAGCCTCATTTCCTCAGGTTACCTTAGGGCTGGCAACCCACAAGAAACTTTCTAGGGTAGAGATTTACTGGAACAACATTCCCTAACATTATATCATTTCCAGCTATGCAACTGTAACTGGATGTCACTTTGTTACCAGTTGCTCTAGCATCCACTTGAAACTTCATGGTAAAACCCTAGAGAGTTTTGAAAGAATGCTAGAATGGCTAGCAATATGGGGGTGGCATTTCCAGTTATGTGGCTGGAAATGATGTCGAGATATCAAGAGACATTGATCTGGCTCCCCCCCCCCCCCCACTGCTCGCTGGAGTGTGGGCAATGGGGAGTGGAGGCGGGAATTTCTCCATCCTTACCTGAAAAATGGCAATACTAGGATAGCTAATTGGTTCTTCTTAACTATCCAGTATTGCTCAGTTCTCCTTGACACCTGCACAACACATGAAAATTCAACATCTTTTCCCTAACGCTGTGGGAGGCACTGAACCTTGAGATTCTTATTGCCTATTTTGTCTGCGAAAGACACAGGAGACCTATAATTAAAAAGTAGCCAACCTATCCTGATTAGTCTAGCAGGAAGTTCCCTGCGGGCTTGTTCATCTTTGCTTGAAAGTAGTCCTACAATTGTAAAAACTTTGCAGTTGCTTTCTTTTACTAAACAGGAAAATGCAATTTTGTTTTCAATTTTTTTCAATCTTACTGGGTCTTTTCTTCTACAATTTTTCTTCTAAAATTTCAAAAGGCACAAAGCTTGTACTGAATATTTAAATTCTATTTGTCAGGAGAAAGCTGGCTAAAATTATTTATAGATGTCACAGTTCAAAGATAAAAAGAGACTACAAAATTAGTGTTTACTTTTCATGAACAACACTTCAATAAGGGACTAGGAAATGCATCCTGATATAATTCAAGCTGTCCAACCATCTAATTAATGTGCTTTCATGGGGGAAGCTATTTACACCCTGTCAATACTGGATACTGGTTTAACAATAGCTCCAACACCCTAAACAAACCCTTTTGGCTTATTTTTAGATGAGAATGAGTAGTGACCACCTCCACAATGCTTCAACATAAAAATGACAGAAAACAGAAGATGTTTGTGGATATAAAAAAAGGATGGAGTCAGATTCTCCAGCGCTAAGTGGTGCCACGAGGGCACAAGAGCCAAAGACTGGCATAAGAGCAAGACACTGTTCCCCACAAAGTGTGTTTGGGCTGTTCCTTTTGCTCCTGGAAATGCTGTTTTCCTCTTCAGTGTTGCTTTCCCTGGATATCCCTTCAAGACTGGTTATCACTCATCCCTGAAACTCTCTCCAACTTCTTCCCTTTTCTTTTAGTCAGCTCTTGTATGCTCTGTGTGCACATGTTCACTGCTTAAAATATATTTCTTGTTTTACACATTGTGTCCTGAATACTAGGCAAACCTGGGTGATAACAGACTTCTCTCTGTGATATACCTCTGAAGATGTCAGCCACAGATGCAGGCGAAAGGTTAGGAACAAGATCTACCGGACTACAACCACACAGCCCAGAAAACCCACAAAACCCAGTTGAATCTGGCCATGAAAGCCTTCGACAATACATTGCTTATTTAAGTTTGAAACTCAAACAGTTATCTGGTTGTAGAGTCCAACCAGTTTCTAAAATAAAGTTATCTTTTTGTTCTTCCATGCTTTCTCAAAAGCTAGAACGGCCTTGGAAGGCATCCAGTTGTTCTCCTGGACAAAATGAGTTGTTCTTTGGCTGCAGTCAAGTGTATTTGAAAGACATCTAAATAGACGAATATCACTGTTTTAATGGAACGTCATAATCTCATCTCAAGAGAGTGTGATCTCAGAGGCACAAGCTCAGAATCATTTAAGGTTGTTATTGGAAAAGGTACAAACAGGTAGCTCCTTTGCAGCTACTCATGTTGCTCACTTCTTCAACTCCCCCCGGTAGCCATATCCTGTTCTGTGTTTCCTTTCAGTGCTTCCTCCTACACATAAGAATCCTTTAGAGACACACTAAGAAACAGATCCATCCAATCAGCAGAGAAACTATGTTACATTGGTTTTTTTTGCTATTGCTTTGTCATGAGGGCAGAAATAACAACCGATCCAGCAGAAAGCAACTATGAAAGTACCTTTATAGCAGTCGTGGCGAGCCTACGGCACGGGTACCAGAGGTGGTACTCAGAGCCCTCTCTGTGGGCACGTGCAAACAGAGTCACCCCCATCCCAACCCACCCATCTAGGCTGGCCTGGGCTGCTGGGCTCGATTATTAGCATTAAACCTAAGACCTAGTTTTGGAGAAGCAGTGTAGGTAACCCTGTTAAGTGCTGTTAAACCCCACTGATTTTCATGTGAAGAACTAAAGCACGATCCTTTACCTGGGAGTAAGCTTGGTTGCTGGCAATGGGGCTTGCTTCTGAGTAAACCCTCCCAGGGTCATGATCCACCCATTGGAAGAGTTGCACGGTTGCTTCAAAGCAAAGACACCGACTACCACCAAGCTTACTCTTGAGTAACGCACACCTGGGAGCCAACCGTTTTTTCTAAACTAAAACCTAAGTATTCAGGTTAAATTGCCATGTTGGCACTTTGCGATAAATAAGTGGGTTTTGGGTTGCAATTTGGGCACTCGGTCTTGAAAAGGTTCGCTATCACTGCTCTATAGCAAGACTTTCACCTATCACCTCAGTGTTAAAAAAATGGCTAGAGGTAATAAGAGATAGATTCCTTCAGTGAGTTGAACCTTTTCGAATAGATGCCCCATATCTCAAAGTTCTTTTTTAAAAACACGTCTAAAGCTCCCATTTTTTAACATTTATGCAAACTTCCCAAGGATCCACCTAAATAAAAATTAGACAAAGACATCATCTTGTCTTGTTGGTCCCTTTTGCCCTTTCCCTTCATGGAATAGTTAGTGGTCTGCATCTTTATATTATGATCTGTTGTACTGTTTCTCCTTTCAGTGTCTTCAGTAGCTTTGAACGCTATGCAAACTGACCTGAGCATTCTTTCCTAAGAAAGGCAACAAATAGTTTTATACATGGCTAATTATTGGTTACTAAACAATAATTTTCTGGCAGCCCTAGCTTGATTAATTATATTGCTCCTCGCATGTCAATGTAGTGATTGATTGTCTGAATTTTTAATGAGAGCAATCCTCTGCGCAGCTTGGCGGCTTAATTTGCAAAACATGTTAATGGTGATGCATTACTCCTAACTGGCCTGAATTAAAACTAATGATGCAGATGTGAAAGACCTGGCGTTTTATTAACCTTGGGCTATGAGTTCCCAGAGCACTGAAGGTCAACGAGAAAGCTCCACAATGAATCAGGTCTTCAGGATTGCACCCCTTAGAGATAACTATTATACGTCAGATTCTCACTTGCAAACAAGAGACTAGGAGCAGCATCTCGATTAAACGAGGTGTATTAGGAATTCCACATAATGCTCGATCCCTTCCAGTCCGGTTTCCGTGCTGGGCATGGGACGGAGACCGTCCTCATCGCCATCACAGATATGCTCCGCATGCAGCTAGACCAAGGCGGATCGGCGCTGCTTGTGTTACTTGACCTCACAGCAGCGTTTGATGTGGTCGATCACGACCTTTTGATCCACCGCCTGGCAGCCTCTGGAGTGCGGGGCATTGTCCTTCAATGGATTGCCTGGATTTCATCCAGGGTGCGGGGTCAGCAGGTGTAGTGCTTGGATGAGGCCTCCCAAAAGGGGCTCCACTTGGCGTAGGAGTTTCCCCAGGGGTGTATACTCTCTCCCCGGCTTTTATTTAATAATCTATCGCGACCCCTTGCTCAGCTGGTCTTGAGCTTTAGACAGGTTTATCATAATATGCGGATGACACCCAGCTCATTCTGTTGTTGATGGAGAGGGGGGCGACCTCTGCCCCTGCAGCTCTACAGCATTGTCTGGAATCGATGGCTGGTTGGTTGAGGCAGAGTAGGTTAAAAACTCAATCCAGCTTCGTGACGGAGGTCCTCCTGTAGCTGGGCCGGGGGGAGAGACCGAGGGAATTCCAGCCGCCTATCTTGGGGAAAGGGGTAAGCTCTGGCCCCGACATCCCACAACCACAGCCTGGGGGTCCGCCTGGACTCTGCTGCTTATCAATGGAAAACCAGGTGACCCACATGTAACCCAATTAGATTTTTTTTTCATCTTCGCCAGAAGCCCGGCGGTTATCCCTATCGCTCCCGGCCCGACCTGGCCACTGTGATCTATCGCGACCAGTCACCTCGAGGTTGGATTACTGTAGCTTCTAAACTGCAGGCCTTCCTTAGCGGCAATCCGGAAGTTGAAGCTGGTCCAGAATGCAGCGGCTCGGCTTCTGACCAGAGGTGATTATTTCGATCATATCACAATGCCTATACCGTCTGCACTAGCTCCCAGTGGAGTTCCGGATCGTCTTCAAATTGATAATAACCTTTAAAGACCTTACGCGGCATGGGGCCCTCATGCCTGCGGGACCGCATCACCCCTTATGTCCCCACGCAGGCCACTGCAGCTCAGCGGTGGCAGAACTGCTGGTGACCCCTAGCCAGCGGCGATGCGGCTATTTTCGACCAGACCAGGGCAGCTACGGCTCTGGCCCCTGCCTGGCGTCAGAATGCTCTACCTCCATCAGTTCGGGCTCTCGCCGGGACCTTAGGGAGTTCCATGGGGAGCCTGCAAAACAAAGCTATTCCACCGGGCCTTTGGAGAGGCTGGCGTGGTGGTTTTACTGCCCCCACTGACCGAGGCTGCCGGATTTAAGCTGAGGCATGGTACTTTTCATCTTCTGCCAAGCCGGTCGGACCCATTGCCGATTCCATCTGGGCCGATCTGTTCCTCCCCGCTATTCCTCTCTCTCTTTCTTTACTGTTTATCTTTTCCTCTCCATTTTAGCCTTGGCAGAGTTGGCGTAGCCTGTTTTTTTAAACTGTTTTAAACTGTTTTGAACTGTTTTAAACTGTTAGACTGTGCGGTTTGAACCGTTTGAAGTGTTTGAACAGTTATATTGTTGAGCTGTTTTAAATTATGTCTGATTGCTGCTGGAATTTTAAATTTGTTAAGTTATATTGTTTTTGAGTTGCTGTTGGAAACAGCCATGTTGGGAGCCGCCTCGAGCCCTTCGGGGAAGAGGCGGCCTACAAGTCTAAAATATAAATAAATAAATAAATAAATAAATAATCTGAATTTTGCCTCCAATTCATTACTTCAGATTTTGTTACTGATTTTTAAAACATACAGGGTTGGATCCTATGACATCCTTCTGCAACATGAGGAGTCTTGCTTGAGGAAATACTTCTTATAAAGCAAGACTTTTCACTTAATGGAAGAGAGTCATGGGATCCAACACAAGAATTACCTCAGTATTTTATATGACTGAATGGCTTGGTGTACAATACAAACGTTAAAAATTTAAAATCACAATAAAACGAACACAAAACGGAACATTATTTCTAGAAACCTACAATTCTGGCTGCATTTTTCCCAGAATTCAAAAGCAATATAGACTTGTCAAAGGAGAGTATTCTAAATCTGTGAAAGATGGAGCTCTATGCCAGGCCTACAGCAAATAAAGATCCCTGCAAGCAAAAATTCCTCTGCTGCCCGAAAGGATAGTCTAGATCCAATTCACTGAAATTTATTTTCATCAAATCCAGAAATCCTTCCATAAAGGCCCCCAAGAAACAGATCCCTTTACCAGTTTTTGAGCAAATACATACTCCGACAAATCTGAAGTGATTTCTATTAGCATGCATACTTCTATATTGTGTGATACAGCATTTTTATTCTCTTTTCATTCTCATAAAAATATTAAAGGATCCAAACAAATATTAAAAGCATAACTGTTTAAAACAATCACCCAAAAGTGATTAATGTGCTTAATTGTTTTTATCATGCACAGGTGTCAAATTCGTGGCCCTCCAGATGTTATGGACTATAGTTCCCATCATCCCTTGCCAGCATCATGCTGGCAGGGGATGATGGGAACTGTAGTCCATGACATCTGGAGGGCTATGAAGAGGAACCCCTCGTGGATAAAGGGTTATGACAGTCACTCCCAAGTAGTATTTATCTTAAACACTGAAAACAATGATCATGTTTTTGATTAATATATGTAGGTTGGCAAGAAAAGTCAGAAATAAATCTTACAGATAAAGGAGACCCCCTCCCACCCTGTACCTTAAGATGTACTGAGAGCCAGCCATTTAAGAACAATATTTCAATTTTGGACAGTTCTGTTGTACTGAAATGGTTAGCTAAAGGAGAAATATAGTCAGACCCTGGGTAGATAACCTTCATACGTTAGTCACATTGTATGTACAAGATTGTAGATGACATTTAAGATCAAACTGGATATTAATAAAACCCACTCTGAAAACTAGCAAAACTTGCAAAATTACTAATGATATGCCTGTTGCCTATTCAACCTCATTGACTTTTGGGAATTTTAATAACTCCTGGTTAAACTATATTTCGATGTATATTTCCCCATCTGTCTCCCAGATCAAAAAGAACTGGCTACTCCCGCTCATATATATTTTTTTCCTTATAGATTGATTCCAGCTCATTCAAATTTATCTCCTCTCAGGGAATTTTTGGTCAGGTTAATCCATGGGGCACTAAGAAGGAATTCTAATTTTTTGGGGGGGTGGGGGGAGATTCCAACTAAACAATGGCTAAACCAGGTTTGGTTTGTGATCAGCATGAATAATATTATGATTTATAAATCTACGCGTACCTGTAAATCTTGGTGAGAGCTCGCTACCACTTTGCATATGTTTTGCAGAATTTAAGAATAAAGGTTCAACATATTGACTGTTCTACCACCAGGTGGTAGTGTTGCTAATCTCACTTATGCTGCATAAATATGCTTGCTTTTCCTTAGCAATGCTCAGAAACCAAGGAGAACAAATTCGGTACAGGTAAAACTGGCAATAGCTTTGATTCGTCTTCTTTCAACCCAACAGGAAAGCAATAGCTGAAAGATGGCTGTCTCCAGGGAGCAAAATGTAATATCAGAATGTCTCAACACGTAGTTAAATTTGAAGAGTTACTTTGGAACAAGTTCCATGAATGCTAGAGCCTCCAGGGATGACATACAGGGAGATTGGAGGTCTCCCATGTCAGGGAATAGGTAAAAATTGCTCTCTTCCCTTTTTGCACCCATGGAAACCGAAGTACGATCCTAGCTTGTCATTCTAATATTAAAGCTATCCTTAACATCTGTTTGCATAGCACACTTGAAGGAGTTAAGCCATGTAACCTGCGTTATCTACATGAACGAACATCTTCTCAGCCCCCACTTTAATATGGGACTACACCATTCCTGTAGAGCTGTAGCAAAAAACTTGGTCTCAATGATTTCTTAAAGATATGGAAAAAAAATCCTAGCTTCTATGTAGCTTCTGATGAGTACTTCATAACTGCTAAGCATAAATCACCTCCCAGCCTATCATACTAGAGTGGGAGGGCATTTACACATTAAACAGCAACAATAACAACAACCACCTTAACTTGTGTTTGTTGACTTCTGTGCTCTCATGAACCCATATACCCCTTGTGAACTTTCTGAATCCAGGGAGATAGGGTTGTAAAATCCAGGTTAGGAAATTCACAGTGATTTGGGGATGGAGCATGGGTGACCTATACATATTATGAACAGCTCTGAGGTTGTCACGTACTCCTCTAACAAGTGCCTACTACTATTTTGTAACCAGACACATGCCCACCTCAGACATAGTGTTGGGGGTTTCATAATAATTATGCCTGAATCCCAGCTATACAGTTTTGCCAGATTCTGAATCTACAAACACTTTCAGTGATGAGGAAGAGGGGGAGAGATGTAGAGTGAGGTCATTGGGTATCTGCTGATTCACAAGAAATGGGAATATTAATCTTTGTGAGAAGAAGGAAAACAACACATTGTCTTTCTAACTCAAAGCAGCGTTACACCCTTCTAATCCCACAATGGGTTTTGAGGGAAGCATGACTCAGTTTAGAACTGGAGAAGACAAGCAAAGAAATATGGAAACCTCTAAACATATCCACAACATTTTGGACCATCAAGTTTGGATAGTAAAGGGTTTTTTTCCCCTTAAGTAGACATTCACAGATATCTTTAGAGTCCAATGGGGGGGGGGGGGGGACACCGCTGGAGCCAGTGCAGCCTTGCACACTATTGCAGGTGCCCACCCAGCCAGAGCAAGGGGCAAATGCATTGGCAGAGGGTCCAGGTACGCAGGTGCCTGACCCCAGAAGCCGTCACCATTTCCCAACCCCCTTTGGAATGGGACACTGTGCCAGTGTGGCTGGGGGAGGAGCCAACCTTAGTTAGCTTATACCCCAGCTTTGCCTCCTGGGATACTGACACCTGTGGCATGGACCTCATTCAGCCCAATGGAGGGCTTTTTGGTGGTGGAGAGGGTTTTTTGTGTTTTGCCTCCCCATGCCGCCAAAATAGCCCCCTGCACTGGCGTCATTCCTGGCCGCCCCAGGCTTTAGAACGGGCTGCCCATGAAAAAGATGCGTTCCTTAGTATGGAAGCCAATACGTTATTTTCTTGAACAAATATCTGAAGTTTTCTTTCTTCCAATTCAGGTGCATTTAGCTCGCAATTAAATTAGCCTGAGTTTCCTGATCTCTTTTCAACGTCTGTTTTAATATGTTTATGAGATTTTATTATATTATGTAACTACCTAAAAGAGGTCATTGCTACTCATCCGCTTTGCAGTAAGTGTAATACTGAGCTAAATACTTCCACAGTCAATGAAAATAGAGAGGATAAAGCTATTGTCTTCCTGGAAGATACCGTTTCTTTACTCATGAGCCTTCGTTCATAGTTTTAGAGCATGAGATGAGATTTCTAGGAATCCAAACAGACAAAATACTGGGAGATCTCAGCCTCTGTTTAAGCTGAGTTATGGCCTTTTTTTTTGCCATCAAGGCACAACTGAATTATGGAACCCCTGTAGTGTTTTCAAGGAAAGAGGTGGTTTGCAGTTTCCTGCCTCCGCGTTACTCTGGTATTCCTCGGAAATCTTCCATCCAAATACTAGCCAGGATCAGGGCTGAAAATGTATGACTAGCCCAAAGTCTAGCTTCCATGTCACAAGTAGAAAGCCTGGGTTTTCTAGTCCAGGGGTCTGCAACCTGTGGCTCTCCAAATGTTGATGGACTACAATTCCCATCAGCCCCTGCCAATTGGCCATGCTGGCAGGGGCTGATGGGAATTGTAGTCCATGAGCATCTGGAGAGCTGCACGTTGCAGACCCCTGTTCTAGTCTAACACCTTAATCACAATGTCATGCTGGCTGTTGAGTTACAGCCATTCAGAAACTGCCTGAATGGTGAGAGGGAAGGGGGATCCATCTCTGTACAGTTTCATTAACTGAAAGTGACCCCCCCCCCCGCCCCAAATCCCTGGTATTACTACAGTCCTTTAAGATTGAAGAAGAAGAAGAAGAAGAAGAGGAGGAGGAGGAGGAGGAGGAGGAGGAGGAGGAGTTTGGATTTATATCCGCCCTTTCTCTCCTGCAGGAGACTCAAAGGGGCTTACAATCTCCTGGCCCTTCCCCCCTCACAACAAACACCCTGTGAAGTGGGTGGGGCTGACAGAGCTCCATGGAGCTGTGACTAGCCCAAGGTCACCCAGCTGGTGTGTGTGGGAGTGCACAGGCTAATGTGAATTCCCCAGATAAACCTCCACAGCTCAGGCAGCAGAGCGGGGAATCAAACCCGGTCCCGCCAGATTAGAATGCACCTGCTCCTAACCACTACGCCACTGCTGCTCACTGTATAGTGAGTACTGGTCTTTTTCTAAGAAGAGATAATAGCAGGTTCCCCACTTTGATTACTGAAGCCATTAAGGATGGAAGAGTTAAGCCTCCTCTTTCCTCCCTGCATGTCCCTGACCTGAATTTGGGCCCTGGGTGGCTACAGTTCAGTTCTAAAAATGCTGGGAAAACCCATGACCTTCACTACATCTGCTTTGCCCTTGAGTGATTATGGGAATTTATTTTGTTCATAATCAGAATCATTCATTTGCTTATTCCTACTGCATGCAGTTCAGGACTAAGCTCAAGTAATGAAGCACAAATGTAGGACTGAGCTCTGACTGAAATGAAGCTCTTTGTTTATCTTGACAACGCTTCTGATGGGGTATGCAGAATATCGTACTTTCATTCCTGTATTACTCTGATTTGGGGGGGGGGGAAGGGCAAAATTGTTTATCCCCTCCCCCAGGTAACAACTGGAAAAAAATAGAATACAATATCCTCTAAATGAGCATGTGATCTGTTTTTCATCAGCATGAATAATTGTTTTAGCCAGCCAGATCTCCAGAACTGAGCACATATCCTAATCACTCCTCTTGTGCAACTTTTTAGGAGAACTATGCATTTGAGAACAAAACCATTTTAAGTCTTCCATTTAACATGGACCCAGGAGTCAAGATCGGTTGATATAATTTGGTGCAGAACGGCAACAAAATCCCTGAAGTTGCCACTGAAATTCTGCCTAAAGTAATAATGCAAAGTGAATGGGGAGGGTGTTTCTATCAAGAAATTTGAACTCAGCTCATCCCTATAAATTTGCCGAAATACCCAGTTAGAACGAGCCACTTTTACAACTCTTTGTTTCTAATTCCTTGGAATGTGAAAATTAGCTGTATATCCCACAGAAAGTGAAGCAATACATTCTGAAGTGCATTTGTGTGGAAGTGAACATCTGATCTGTGTATTCCTGATACAGCAAAAGATACATTCGCCAAGCCTGCTTACTCCTTAAGATGTGCATAGGTAGATTGAAGTACTATTCTTCTAGGGCACAGGTGTCAAACTCGCGGCCCTCCAGATGTTATGGACTACAGTTCCCATCATCCCCTGCCAGCATGATGCTGGAAGGGGATGATGGGAATTGTAGCCCATAACATCTGGAGGGCTGCAAGTTTGACACCTATGTTCTAGGGAGAAAGAGTCACTGGAAGAACATAAGAAGAAATCTGCTGAATCAGACTAATGGTCCATCTAGACTAGTATCCTGTTTCAGAGGCGTAGCTGGGCCAGAGTGCACCCAGTGCACATTCTGGCTTTTCTGTGCCCCCCCCATGGCGCTCCCCCACTTACTTTAGCAAACCGAGCAGGCTGGAGAAGAGGCCTGCCTGTGTTCCCTTCCAGGCTGCAAACGACCTGGTGGGAACTACATTTCCCAGGAGAAATGTAGCCGCGGGGGGGGGGGGGTCCGCAGGGAAGGGTCGGGGGAATTTTCTGCCCCCATGTGACCCAATGCCATGCGCCCAGTGCGTGGCGCACCCCCATTTCCTGGTAGCCCCGCCACTGCATACAGCAGGTCAACAAACAGGCTACACAAGCCAAGACTTCCTGCTGATCTTGCTTCCCAGCAATGGTATTCCAAGATTTACTGCCTCTGTATATGGAGATTTCCTTTAGTCATCATGGCTAGTAGCCATTGATGGACCTATCATCCATGAATCTGTCTACTTTCACTGGCAGTGAATTCCACAATTTACTCAACTCCTAAAGAAGTATTTCCTTTTATCCAGCCTAAATTGCCCATTATATTCATTGGGTACTCTGAGCTTTAACATGGTGGAAGAGGGATAAAATCGCTTTCTATTTCATACTCTGCTCGTTAGGAATTTAACAGGTATTTTGCAGAAAGAGTAAACAGGTGCATTTTGCCCTTCACAATAGTCTTTCCAAATGACGATAATTCACTTTGCCTTATGGTATTTAATAAAACTACAGAGAATAAAATCTGATCCTCTTTGCATAGCCTTGTTCTTTCATGATCACAGAGATGCCCTGGGTTCTGCTTGCTGGTCACACTATTATGTGACAAAGTGTGCAAAGAAGTGGAATTTGGGAACAGGATTTTACAGATATGCACAATGCATCTAAGAGATTTCAAACATTATTTGAATGGTCTAGATCATCATCTGTTATTGTGTTTTGTTTGTCCCCTTCATGTCTTTTGGCATGCCTTATGGTTCTAAACTGAGTTTCTTTTTAGCATTCTTTTCCTTTCCTGTGTGTTGAGAACAACCATGGTGATCTTTACAGGAGCAGGATTCCTCACCCCCTCAGAGTTCTTGCAATTATTATTTACAGGTACAGATATGTAGTAGGTATTATAGGCTATTCCCAATTGAACACTCAGGCATGGCCTTGACATCAGTTCAGGTGCACCCAAATTTCAGATATCTCTGAGCACACAAAGATTCATGGCACAATCCAGATCCCTTGGGCGGTGGGTTGCGAGGCAGCCCAACCACTCCGCAGTGTGGGAAACCCAAAACAAAACCAGAAAATCCTGGGCAGCTACAATCCTTCATAGGTGATAACAGACATACACTTTGAAAAACATGACGTATGTCCGGGGCTGTCTCTGTTGACTTATGATGGCTGGAGGGGCAGTGGAAGCCAACTGTGAATTAAGTCCTTTCGACACACCCTCGGAACACCCCTGGCCATGCCGGTGCAGTTTTCTGTGCTGGAGAATGGAGGTGGTTCCTGGGTCGGGTGCTATGAAGCTGTGCAGCGCCATGGAGATGCCTGCGTGCCCCCCCCCCCCTTAATGGTGCATTTGGGCCTTGTGCCAGGGGGGTAGCCACTCGCCTCCAGCTCCTATGGTGTGTCTGCCCCCCTGCATCTGGATTGGGCGATCAATCTCTCAAGCTCTCTGAAGTCATGTCACATCAATGGTTTGGTTGTTTGAATAAAATGAAAACGGATGGAAACGAAGTGGTAATCAAACACAAAAAATTGAAAAAAATCATAAAAAGGGCAACTGATCATATGTATGAAAGGTCAGCAACAGTAATCTAAAACTTAATACTTCAATGCCCATTACAAGTCCAGGTTTATTTTCTAGCAAAATGGTCACATAAATGAGGAAATACAACCTAGAGAAGGCTTTTGAAGCAATATACTCCCCACTCTCTTCCAGCCCACAGACAAAAGAAAACTAACATAACCCTTTTTAAAAAGATAAATTACAGCAATCCGTTTTCATGGTCTGATATGGGATTTGACTCTGTTGAGGGCTGGTCTATACAGACACAAGTAGTGAATTTAAATAGCATATTAAAATAGACACATTAATAAGCACTATGAGTCAAGTAGCTTCCGCTGAAATGTGCAGTCTTTGTTCCAAGAGTTATGAGGAGGAAAACATTCATGATGAATATTGACTCTTGACTGAGGAAGTGGAACCAATTCCAATTACAAGGAAGAATTTACTTTCATTTGACCACGGCACAATTACTCTTTCTGCAAAATACCTGTTAAATTTCTTATGAGCAATTTATGAATTGGGAATCCATATTCAGAGATAAACTTATTCCAAATCTCCTGGGCTACATTGTAGGTTTAGTAAGATCTTAATTCTGGGTCCTTTTCTTCCAGATTACTACTGCTTCCAGTAGTTTAATAATGTTAATGTGTGAGAGAAGTAACAATAGAGATAAAACTAAAACCTTTGACATAATCCTCCTAAGTCCAAGAATGCAAACTCAGTTATTTATATAGCATATTCACTGTTTAAACATGTTAGACAATGTTAAGCTCATAATGCAGCTTCTATGTTATTAAGACATAAAGTAGCCTGTTTCTGTGTAGAGAAAAGTTCAGCCCAACCCATATTTCAATGGGTGGAGAGCAGTTTCGCAGGGGCTCTGGACAGCACCACTGCTGCGCAATTGTGCTGCCTCCAAAGGAGTTTCAGATGGATCAGGAAGCATAAAAAACAGCAGAAATCCCTGGTGAAGTCTCCTGTGCAGTCCAATGGGTTGTCCCACACTTTTAAGTGGTGTAAGTCTAGACCAGTCAAAGGAGGTGTTCCTGGGCCGAAAGGCTCCATCCTCAGGAACACCCCGGAATGCCCCCATGAGTGCTGGCATAGGCTCCTGCAGGAGAACAGCACTGTCACAGTGATAATGTCCATATTCAAGAGTCAATGAGCTTTGTGGGGCCCCACTGATGGTGTTAATATCCCTCCTGGTGCATATGCCCTTTGCACTGCTATATGGGGCATGTGTGTTGGGGTGCTCTCATATTACTTCCATAACTCCCCTACCCCTGGATTACGCTGTTGTACAATGCCCTGAGCCCACATGGGGAAGGGCATCTTATAAATTCTAATAATAAAAATAATCCAAATTAAATTGCGGGGAATACCAAGGCCAACAACACCTGGGCCATACCCATCATCAGGTACACCACCGGAATCATAAACTGGACATAGGCTGATTTGGATGCACTGGATAGAAAAACTTGGAAGCTTATGACAATACACTATGCCTTACTTCCACTTAGTGATACTAATAGACTGTACCTTCCCCAGAGATCTGGTGGCAGAGGGTTACTCAAATAAAGCAAACAGTGGAGGAAGAGAAACATGCGCTGGCCGATTATGTGAAAGTCAAGAAATAGCATTGACTGAAGTGAAGAAAAGGCATTTAATGAAAGCCCAGAGAACCAAACAGGAGTACATAAAAATGTGATTAAAACGAGGACAGAAAGCTGGCACAGCAAAGCTCTATGTGTCCAATTTCTGGAGAAGATCAAGGACAAGGTGGACATTGAAAAGACCTGGCTGTGGTAAGCAACTGGAACTCTGAAAAAGAAAACCGAGTCACTGATTTTAGCCACTGAAGAGCAGGCAATCAGGACAAATATGATCAAGGCCAGAACCAAAAAATCCTCAGATGATGCAAGGTGTAGGAAGCCAACAAAACTGCAGATCACGTGCAAGGAAGCCATTGAAACTGCAGATCACATACTCAGCTGTGGCAAAAAGATTGCACAGACTGAGTACAAACAGAGTTACAGCTCAGTGGCCAAGATGATCCACTGGAATTTATGCAAGAATTACAACATTAGCACAGCTAAAAACTGGCGGGAACATTGTCTAGAGAAAGTCATGGAAAATGAGAAGGTCAAGATCTTGTGGGACTTTCGAATCCAAATGGACAAATGGCACATAATACACTGGACACCACAGTGATCAAGGACAAGAAAGTGACCATCGTGGACAAAGCGATACCTTGATGACAGCAGGGTTGTTGAAAGAGTACATGAGAAGGTCACTAAATACCACAATTTGAAAATTGAGATTCAGCGACCATGGCACAAATTATCTAAGGTCATCCCAGTGGTAATCAGCTATTCCAAAAACACTAGGGCAGCACTTGACATATCTTCAAATTGACAAAATTAACATCTGTCAGATTCAGAAGGCAGCCCTGCTGGGATCCGCACGAATACTACGCTGATAACATTACAACTTCCTAGGCCTCTGAGTGAGGCTCCGATTGTCATGAAAGGCCAACATCTACCAACTGACTGCAGCAGAGAAGCAAAATCACACCTTCAGTTCTTTTATTGTTGTGTCTTTGATCCCACTAAAATATCTGTATTTGACTGTAGGTAGCAATGGGAGAGGCTTAAATGTATTCTGCTGAATTCCCATCAAGAATCATTTTCCAGATCATGATGATGATTCTGTGATTTGGTATTGAATTGCCTTGACTCATTTGTTCAAAAGTGATTTTGTACGGCACTTTAAGAACAGAAGTAACAAGGTAAGATAAAAACCTAGCAAATCAACAGCAACAGGAGACAGCTGAATTCAAGCCAACTTGGTTCCATTGGAAACAGCCAGGCTTAATAGGCTTAATCTAAATGTTTGATCTTGAAAAGACATGGACTTTCAGTGTTACAGTAAATGGCTCAAGAGACTGCAGAGGCTACGGGTTATGATTCTGTGCTGAAGGAAAGAAAGCAGTAGCAGTAGACTATGAATCATTCTCCAGAAACACACTGCAGGGAGGAGAGGGAACCTGGAAGTGATGTTGTGCCTCTCTAGGAATCATTTCTGGAAAATCCAGGAGTGACATCACTCTGTCGACGCAATGGCCATTAAAATTTTTTATTTTTCTCCCACCACCACTACCGCACATGCAGAATAATGAACTTTCAAACTGGATTTTTCTGTGCGGAATAGCAAAATCCACTTTCAAAGAATTGTGGAAGTGGATTGACTGTACATTATTCTGCATGTGCAGAAGAGGCCTCTGAGTGGCAATAGCAAATGCCAGCTGGGGAAAGGATGTCCTCAGCTCCCAAAGGGTGGCTGGCAACTCTACCAGAAACAAAGGTGGCTTCACTCACTGCAGTAGAAAAGCATATCCAAGCATGTCTAAGGGACTGTCTCTCCCTATATCGCCCCGCTAGGCCCCTCTGCTCCTTGGAGGCGGACCTCCTGGTGATCCGTGCCCCCAAAGCGATCTGACTGGACTCTACAGGGACCAGGGCTTTTACAGCCCTGGCCCTTACCTGGTGGAACAGGCTTCCAGGTGAGATCAGGGTCCTGTGGGATATACAGAGTTTCCGCAGGGCCTGTAAAACGGACCTGTTCCACCAGACTTTTGGCCAGCTGGGATAACATAGAAAAATCTGCTATATGCACTTATGGTTCCTTATTTAGTGGGGATAGCTTGTTTTAAAATTGATTTTAAATGTTTGTGTATGATTGTTGGACACTGTCCTGAGCCCTCAAGGGGAGGGTGGCATACTAAACAAACAAACAAACAAACAAACAGACAGACAGACAGTGATTCAACTAGTCAGCTATGCAAAACTAGTCCAATTCAGCGACCCATCTCATCTACGCCTCTGTTGAATTAGTTCTTTTAAGTTCCTAATTTGATTTAGATTCCTACTAACTAGATTCCAAACTCACAGGGTGGGCATAGCCAGTGTAAAACACAGAGGTAAAATGTTTCATAAGGAGCCTAAACCCAATTCTAATTCCCTGTCGCTTGGAGACAACTTGCTAAAAGCAGCTGGCTAACTTGGTGGGGTTAGAGTTTGTTTACAGAGTTACAGAGTTTGTTTGTAGGATTGTATCCCAGGGTAGATTTCTACTAACAAAAAAGGTTCCCACCCTTCCACAGCAGGTTCCCAGTTTGTACCTCATGCTGTTTGTTAGGGCCTTCTGTCCCTCAGAAGCATCATTTCATGTTGCAGTGGCATATGAGAGATAAGAAAGCCCTGTTCCACTGAGAGAAATCTGTTTTCATCCTCAGAAATTACTGCTGGATCCAGGAAGTTGCTTATTTGTTTAAATAATGTCTATCTCACTTTTCCAGTCAATATATACACATGGTTATATATTTCCAGACATTTCCTTCATAATGGTTCTTGCTAATATTACTAGAACTGCAGGACACTTGTTTGTGTTGTATATTTGTGGATGGAAGGATCTGGAAAATCCGATTACCATTGTTTAGTCACTTAATTGTGATTTCTGGATCTTGCAGACTGTAGAGGTTAAGAACATGAGCTGTGAGTTGGATGCTGCCCATTCAGATCTCGGGTATGAATTCACTGGTTAACCTTAGGAATGCTTTAATGCCACTCCTACCATCTGTAATACAAGCATAATAATCCTGGCCTTTATAGGGCTGAGCTAGCATATTCAGAACACTGAGACAAAACACGGTATAAGCATTACTGCTTTTAGCATAAGGAGCCTAAAAATAATAAATAGGCCTTCTTTGTTTTTTTTCAGATCATGATTATATCACTAACATTTTTAGATCCTTACTGTATTCACTCATTCTGTCACCTTCTGTACTCAGAATAAAAAGCACAGGCATTTTTAAAGCACATAACAGTGCTGTCTGTCTAGTTGTCAATCAATCTTTCCCTCTAAGAGAATCAAGATTTAAATCCTGCCTCTGGAAAGCAATTTAGCCTTGTTGCTAAGCAGCTGGCTTATGTACATGTAACTGCAATCATGGAAATTGTCACAGTTGCAAAAGTGGAAAGCTCCCGTTTGTAAAAACCAAACACAGGATTACGAATGAACTAGAAAGTTACCAAATTTTAATATTAGTAACGTTACTTCAAGTAAAATACAATTGTTTTTACAACTCCACCCAGTCTAACTAAGGCTACAACAAATCATGGCTTGTCAACAGGCCTTAGAAATCTTCAGATCTGTATGCTCCTTCCTACACTTTTCTCCTCTTGGAAGGTAGGCAGTGCTGCATTTGTGACAAATCACAGTTATTTCATCTGAACAACAAACCATGCTTTGTTCCCTTGCCTCTATCTTGCAGTAATCCATGACTTGGGTCTGGAGGCAAGTAAACAAACCACGCTTTGCGATTCAGACTACGGTTTGCCATAAGTTTAGTTTCTGAGTCGCATGTGAAATGAAGAGGGAAAAGATAAAAGAGGTACATGAGCCCAAGGATCACCAAGGTTAGTTCCTGGAATGACAATCCTTGTTGCTACAGCAAGAAGCCATGTTCTATTCCCTTCAAACCAGGGTTAAAACCATGGCTTGGAATTCTGATTTGCACGCAAGAAAACAGATCATAGTCCATCATATCAATAAAATGACAACCTGATTTGCTGCATAGGCAGAACTGATTATTTTTCAAGCCATCTGCAAATGAAGGAGGAGGAAGAAACAAACTACCTGGAGGGATTCCAAGACCAGTTCCCATAATGACAGACTATGGCTTGTCACTATGTCTCAAAGCAGCCCACAAGTGCTTCCTACAAGAAAACTGTCAACTGCTCTTTCTGCTGAAGAAAATCTTTCTGTTGCTTGAAAGGGGGTAGATTTTCACTAATGGATTTTGGTGCCAAAAATAATACTAGTTCATATTCTCTATTCCCATCTTTTCCTGAGAGCCAAACTGCATTACGCATTTAGGCGTGGCCAGATTGTCGTACACAGTGGCTTGGCAAACCCTTCAACTGACATGCTATTCTGATTAATGGCTTCTTCTCTGGACCAATGCACAACACCTTTTCCCTTACTGACTTCAGCCCACCTCCTTATCAAGCACTTATATATATCAAGAAGTACAGACACAAATTTACTTTTGGCATATCCCTACTAAACCCACATTGGAGTGGCATACCAGAAGTTGAATCTTGTGGGAACCTGAACAATCACAGGCAGGAAAAAAAAAATAAAAGCCACACTTGTCAGACCTGCCACATATCGAATCAGTCATAGGCACTGACAGCTGAGGTTTTTTGTTACTAGAAGATATGAAAATGGGTAGTATAAGATCTAGAGGCCCAAGATCTGATCCACATTCTGCCATGGAAGCTTGCTGGGTAACCCTGGGCTAATCACTCTTACTCAGCCAAACTCACCTTATAGGAACATAGGTGCAAAGATAAAATTGAGAACAGAATGATATTGAAGAACTAAAAACTTTGTGAAGCAATGTATTGTCGAAGGCTTTCATGGTCGGATTCAACTGGTTGTTGTGGGTTTTCCGGGCCGTGTGGCCGTGGTCTGGTAGATCACATACCTTTGAAAACCGGTTTTGGAGGCAACACATGCAGAAGTCTTTATTCTCTGTGCTATGATTGTTGCCTTTTTAGTGCAACCAACTGGCCACTCCGTGAACAGGATGCTCGACTGGATGGCCACTGATATGGTCCAGCAGGGCACCTCTTTAAGTTCTAATCCAAGGACCTTAGAGTTATGCTGTCTGTTGCTTTTAATATGACTGCGATCCAGTTTACCAAGCTAGAGAACCATCGGAGCAAACACCTTATTGAATGACATATTGCAAGGCTAACTGGGTAGCAGTTACCTAGGATTTGGTGAGCCTCACAGCTCGTGTCAAATGCATCAAAACGCGCTGTGTGGGGGCTGGAGTTATTTCTGAAATGTCTCTGCAGCACAAAAAAACTCTCTCCAGGGTGGCCATTCTCTCTGGCTAAGCAATGTTGAGTCATATCAGTATGGGAAAGGAGAAATAAACATAGAACTTTAGTTGTCATCACTGCCCATGTGGTGTGCTTGATCAGTCCCAAAAACTATTTACATGGTGTCAGTTATTCACACTTAGCTGGGGTGAGGGGAATTAACAGTGTTTACTGAATTAAGCCCCCGTTTATTGCTAACAGGCAAAAGTGACAGATTTTTATGTATTTGCAACATTTTTGTGGCAGACTTTGTTTATCAGAGTTGGTTCAAATAATACTCCCCCCTCCATTCGTTCTGTCACCTTGCGTTGCCAGTTTTCCACCACTCTTTCCAGTTGCTGGACTACTCAAATACTGTGTGGCTCTCTGATTTTAAGCTGTTGTTTTACTTCATTCGTCTTCCCCTCATTACAGCAATGTTTTTAAACCTAATAATGCTATTGTCTGAGTATCTGACAACAGGTCAAAACTAATTTACCTCAGTGTGGAAATCTATGTGTGGAACTAGTGTTCTGTGCTGAACTAGGTCAAACCTGAATAAAATGGCAAAAAAAGTCTCATACCCAGCACCAGAGGCTAAATCTAGATAATTCATGTTGGATCAAATGCACAAAAAGATATTCTAACAAATGGTTTACACGGTCAGCTTTAACAGCACTAATCACCTGTAATGGTCAGATAACAAATTTTAGTTCCCTCTTTCTCCTCACAGGTGATGATTGTCATTTCTATTAAGTAGTCCAATGCATCAGTTTGGAGATATGAGGGAAAGGGTTGGTGGGAAATTCCTGGTGATTTGGGGTGCCTGGGAATACTGGAGACCGGGGAGAGAAGGGAGCTCAACAGAGTCTGTCCTCTAAAGCTGCCCTTTCCTTCAGAGAATCTGATCACTAATCAGGAGACTGTCATGGAGATGAAGTGCCATTTTAGAGCTTCAAAATGCTTCAGGGACCCGATCCTGATGAGGACCATGGCGTGATGGGGAGGGGGGAACGAGTCACTCCTATCTCTCCCTCCACTGCGGTCCCCAGAGGGACTGGACCTCCAGAGAGTTTTGAAAAGTTAAAAAAACAAAGGCTCATTCCGCACATGCAAAATAATGCACTTTCAAACTGCTTTCAGTGCTCTTTGAAGCTGTGCGGAATAGCAAAATTCACTTGCAAACAGTTGTGAAAGTGGTTTGAAAACGCATTATTTTGCGTGTGCGGAAGGAGCCAAGGTCTGTAATGGTGCCATATTCTCATGGTACATGGAGGACGCAGTACTGTCTGCTTTGGCCCTACTTCTAGGAAAGCTCCAGACTTCAGGTTAGTAACCTAATGGAAACATAGATTCTCATAGCATCTTCCTACTGTGAAAAAAAATAATCTAAGTCTACTGATGCATCATCTAAATGATGTACTTTCTACATTCAAGGTGACAATGTGATGTTTGGTATGAATACTTGTCATGAGTGTTGATCATTGCAAATCTAAACTGCAATGTGCTATGTAAAGTGTTATCAAAGGACTTCCCCCAGAACTCTGCAGAGTCCATATCTCAAAAACTGCTGCTAGCCTTGTACAGGAAGTAGTGGAAGCACTACCATTTGTAAGGAGGAGCACAGGTACAGGTGGCTTGATAGTCCCTGTTATTTCAGACAGTTTGGAATCAAAACTCAATGGTGGAAGAAAAACCTCATTCCCTGGCAGTATAATGCAGACATTTTAATAGTGAAAGGCTAAAATGACCACAAGAAATCAATCTGGAAGCCTTGAGGTAGATTTCTGAGATGGCAGGCTCACAACTCATCAGGCCAAATGCACATACCGTATATACTCGAGTATAAGCCGACATTTTCAGCACATTTTTTATGCTGAAAAAGCCCCCCTCGGCTTATACTCAAGTATGTACGATAATTCCAAGATGGCATCCGGAGCTGTGGCTGCTGTGGGGATCTGGTAAGCATGTTGCTGCTTTTTCTCTAACTCACCAGAGAGCCGTAAAAATAAGCTGTAAGGACAGCCTGCATAACATTACAACTAGGGTATGTGTGCGTGCGTGCGTGAGTGCTAAAAGAAACCGAAGCATGTCTCTCGTAAGGGTTATTGGTGCGTTGCATTCTAGATGAATACAATTCTTCATACAGTAGTTTACTGACAAATACTGATGTTGCAGAAGACAAAGACTTTCTTTGGAGCAAAGTTTAGGCTGGTATGACTATGAATCCCAGAATTATTCTACATTTGGAGGAAAACAGTGGTTCATTTGTGTTCCTAGAGTGCTGGAAAGCTGCTCATCCCTAATGCAAACTCTGTTAAGCAACTCTATCTCATCTTGCTCCTAAATCTTCTGTTTTTAGCTGCTACTGAATCAAGTTTGAAGGCTTACACTCGAGTCAATAAATTTCCAATTTTTTGTGGTAAAATTAGGTGCTTCGGCTTATATTTGGGTTGGCTTATACTCAAGTATATACGGTAATAGCCTTTCCAAACAAAGGAGTATATTTTGTGAAAAAAGAAATCTTCCTAGACTACATCGAAGTGCAAAAACAAACACTGGTCATTCCTATTGATCCATTCTTTCAACAAATGCAGCAGGGAATAATAGTTACACTGTGGCCTCCCAACAGCAATAAAAATCAACATTTTGAGAAAGAGATCTTGTCTAGAGGCCACCAAGCTAATGATTAACATCATACAACACCTAAACATTATAGACATTTAACAAACAATGACTACTTATCCTTCGCATACTTATGTTGATGTGGAGGATATGAAGTCATTGCAATGGTTACTAAGATAATATCCACGAAGTTCTCTCAATACTCAAAAGTACCATATAAAAGCCATGTACTGTATTATGAATACTGAAAAGACGCACTGGAGGTGCACAGCTAGCTAACCACATTCCTATTTTGTTTCATCCTACAGACACCATTTGTGGCCTTAAAAACATATTAAACATTTAGTATAATTTGGTAGGGAGAAAGCAGGCATGACAGTGGCTGTGTGTGGATTCAAAACGTCTCTGTGAGGTCTCAGGGAATTGTGTTGATCATTGCACAGCTCATTTAAAGACATATCATACGCAGTTCTATGATGATGACCTTTTCCTCTGAATCAGTTTAATATCGTGAAAAATCCACCTGGGAGAATCTCATTGACTACCGTACCAGTAAAAGCAGACAGTAGGTTACTTTGATATATTCATAGTGCTGTCCTGAGCAGAACAATCCCTTTCTGAGCCTACTGACTTGCATGGATCTAGAAGGGGGTAACTCTGCTGAACCCTGACCTATATAGCCAAGGCTATATTTGATCTCGTCAGATCTCAGAAGCTAAGTACCCTGGCTAGTATTTGGATGGGAGACCTCCAGGGCTGTGCACAGAGGCAATGGCAAACCATCTCTGAAAAACTCTTGACTTGAAAACCCCACCAAGGTGTCACCATAAGTCAGATGTGACTTGATGGCCAAAAACAAAGAAACCTTTCTCTGCTGAGGATTGCATTGTTAAACCTACTTATTAACATTTCACTATAAATTAGTGTGTTAGAGGGGAAAACCACTGGATTTACATTTAATCCTAAGCAAACAGGTGGTATTGAATTTTTCGACAGGTGGGCTATGTGCCCACAGTATTTGGAAAGAATTCTGTTAGCAATTCAGACAGCATCGTTATCGCTTTACACTAATTATGTGCGCTCACCTGCTAAGATAAGCAATCACCCTATGAAAGAAATATTTACCTTTTTATTAAAAGGTGTGGATAAATTACTTTGGAAAGGAAACATGGTTAAACAACTGGAAATATTTAAGCGTCAGACAATTCTAAACAGAGTTACCTTCTAAATTCACGGAAGTCAGTGGGATTAGAAGGGGGTAACACTGTTTAGGATTGCACAGGTACCTTTGGTTTCCCCCCTCCCCCATTTACCACAGTTCAAGAAAGTGTAGCATAATATTTGGATCTTATTTAACAGCTTACACCCACACAAAGCCCTCACTCAACTTTTACTGCCATCTGGATTACAAATTTAGAAAAGATAGCATTTAAACTCATCTCTGTAGAGTTAACAAGTTCACATGGTAAATGAGACTGCAGTTAAAAAACAAAGATCACAGAGAGAAACACTGGAAAGCTACTTAGGGCTCAGTCCCACGAATCTCTTCCCTACCAAGTGTCTCCTAGGCTCATTCCACACATGCAGAATAATGCACTTTCAAACTGCTTTCAGTGTTCTTTGAAGCTGTGCGGAATAGCAAAATCCACTTGCAAACAGTTGTGAAAGTGGTTTGAAAATGCATTATTTTGCGTGTGCGGAAGCGGCCCTAGTTTCCAGCATATGGGATCTAGTGCCACCAAGTTCTTGGTGGCTGGGATGCTGCAAGCCCTCTGTATCATGTAAGTATGGGATCCATACTTAGCCCAAGAAAGTTCTACAATTGCTGCGAGGAGCTGTTTCTTTAAGAGAAATGTGCAAGAACTGGTTTCAGTCCTTTCTAAAAGAGAAATTTCCTTTCACAGACTTAAGTTCTACAATTGCTGTGAGGAGCTGTTTTTTTAAGAGAAGTTTGTAAGAACTGATTTCAATCCTTTCTAAAAGAGAAATTTCCTTTCACAGACTCTTTCAGGAGCTTCATAAATAAACGGAATTGCAAGTTCACTTTCTGAGTGCTTTTTATGAACATAATGATAATACTTGCAGCGGGGGCAGGACTCTTGAGGTTGGATTATATGGCTCCCTTTTATGAAGCCTTCATCCAACAGTAAAAGATTGCCTTCAACAAAGAAAAACTTTTCCTAATAAGAGGGAGCCATTTTCTGTCAGAAAAAAAGCATTCTGTTCTGGAAGTCTTCCTTCCTTGAAGGAAAGACTTGAAGCAAAGACAGGAATGGTAGTGGTGAAAAGCGCCATCAAGTCAAGTCATTGTAGACTTATGGGACCCCATGGGTTTTCAAGGCAAGACAGTCAGAGGTAGTTTGCCATTGCCTACCTCTCTGCATGGGCTGAGAGTTCTGAGAGAACTGTGACTGGTCCAAGGTCTCCCAGCAGGCGTCAGGTGGAAGAGTGGGAAATCGAATCCAGTTCTTCAGATTGGAATCTGCTGCACTACAACACACTGGCTCTCAAGACAGTCACAGGGACCACCTTAATAGAAAGCAGTCATAGGATCAAACTCCTGAGCTGCAGTCTGGCTCCATTGACTTGTGTACGCAGAAGATATTGATGAGCAACTCCGAGTAGGCTTCAAGCAGAATCGTTCCCTCAGTGCTTCAACTGTGCCAGTGTGTACCTTCATAGACAATTTAGGCAAGCTGTTCCTCACATTAGACAACTGGACAGCCTGTTCTGCATCAGGCCCCCACAGCACAAGTTACTTTCAGCAATAACTGTGTTAGGTTGTATGATCATCCTACCTGAGAGACAAGTCACCAATTCCCTATGCACACTGACTACACCAGTATAATAGCGGCAGTATGGAGAAGCCAGGTGAATGCTCTGCTTGCCTCCTATTCTCGCCACCTTACACAACTTGCTCTCCATGCACATGCCAGGGTAACAATGTTGTGGCCTTGAAAAGTATCAGAAAAGGTTCCATTTTGTCAGTGCGGGCCATATCAAACATGGTTGAGCATTTATCTCTCTCACACACAAAACTGCCTGGAATGTTCCAGACTAATGTAAAGAGATTGGCAGGAAGCAACTCACCACCTCTAGTGTAAAAAGTCTGAGTCTGGTATTTGTAAATGTTAAGCACAAAAGGATGCAGAATTGGGTTTCTCCCCCAAAAAAATCTTTGGGGATTCTTGCAAAGGGAACTGTCAAGTTTTGTATTTTGTCATATAGCCATAGAAAAGTTAAAAGTGATGGACTCCATTCCTTGCACTAATCCCTTTAACAGTTAGTTTAACAATAAGCTTGAATAGACTTTAATGTTAACACCTCCCTGAGGTGAAAGAGACAGCTTTAATTTCTTGTGCTGCTGTTCATTATTTCCTTTAGGAGGGGATAGGTTGGATTTAATTCTGCATGATCAGAAAGAGTATTATTTCTGTCTTGTAAACAGCTTTTAAAAACCCCAAGCAATAAAAGCTTTGTCAAAAAAAAAAGCAGATCTCCCTCCTTCTAGCAATGTTCTCTACTTCTACCACCTAGCTTTATCCACGTAATCTTCTGGTATGAACATTTACTTCACCATTGTTTTGTCATGCTTGAAATATATAATTAAGAGAGAAAATTTGCATGCCGAGCAAGTTGGAGCAATGGCCCTGCAATCAGTGGTTCTGTTGGCAACAACAAGGCAATTCATGAAAACTCTAATGAAACACGAAGAGAGAAATTTGCTTTCCTTGAGGAAAAATAAGGTTGATTCCCTACAGCGCTGGAAACGCTAAGTCTATGATTATTAGAAACCTGTCCTGAATTTCAAGTACTGCCTTTCATGACAATGCAAGGTATCTAGATGGATGACTAACAGGGTGTTTGGCTACAATTTGGCGTCATACACCTTGTACACCACTGTAAGAAGCAGTCATGACAGTGCATAATTGTTTCTTATTGATCTACCAGTGCCAATCATGTTAGATCCGCTGATTGCCCCCCCCTTCTTTATAACATCAGTAGACCCTGCTGGCCCCCCCCCCCTCTTAAGGGAATTAGGATGTGGGCACAATCTATTGTGTTTTGTAATTAGAACGCTGTGTTTTAACAGGGTTTAGTTTTAAAATGTACAGAGCCACAATTTAATTATTCCTGGTTGTTGTTGATTTTACCTTGTGCTCTGATTGTATACTCTGTGTTCGCCGCCCTTAGCCCTTCGGGGGAGGGTGGTATACAAACGTAATAAAAAATAATAATAATAATAGTAGTAGTAGTGGTAGTGGTAGTGGTAGTAGTAGTATTAATGCACCAAACAGAAAAGTTGACAATGGGAAACTGCCTCTTCTTATATTGCCTGACTGGAATGGAAGCTGATGCTATCTGTCTTTATGTGACTGTCAGAAGTCCAGGTTGGCATGAGAGGAGGAACTGAAGATACCACTAATTCCTACCAAAGCATAACATTTTCTCAGAGCTGGAGCAAAGCTGGTATGGGAAAAAGATGGGCATTGCCCACATGACTGGAGATTCAGATGTACTGAAAGGGGAAAGGAAAAGGACATGCTGTAGGTCTCTCCAAGCTAGTAAAGGAATGACAGAAGAGGCCCTAAGACCGTGGTGGCGAACCTTTGGCACTCCAGATGTTATGGACTACAATTCCCATCAGCCCCTGCCAGCATGGTCAATTGGCCATGCTGGCAGGGGCTGATGGGAACTGTAGTCCATAACATCTGGAGTGTCAAAGGTTCGCCACCACTGCCCTAAGCTGTAAAAAAAATCACTTTACACTCCTTTGCTCTCACATGAAGTAGCCGCTCACAAGCATTCTTTTATTGTACGTTGTAGACTGGCCTGCAGGAAGAGGTCGGAAAGAGTTCCACATTTCTATAGTTCTGCATAATGTGCAAAACAGAAGTCTTCAGGAGGACATTTTAATAAAAAGATTAGAACTGCAGTATAATGGAACATTCTAGGAAGAACAACATCTGAATCTCCAGTCATGAGGAAAGAGACAATCTTTGTCCCACACCAGCATTGCTCAAGGCTTAGATTCTTAAAAAGGCTAAACCATTGTAGTAAATGCCATTAAAAAGTGGCCAATGGAATCTTTTTCTTCTGTCTTGAAGGTCTTTGTTCATTTTTGTTTGCCCTTGTAAATGAAGCCTTTCCTATTTTCTTCATACTTGGATGTTCTCAGCTTGAAATAGTGTAATTTGCCCTGTGTACAAGAGGATACCATATATTTTCTGTCCTTAGTTGTAGAGGAGAAATAAACATTTAGTTTTTTAAAAAATATGTTAATGGAAACAGATTTAAACATAGTATGTAATTGAAACAATTGAATTTTGCTAAATCTTCCTTCTAATAAAAGTGGAGGCAAGTCTTAATTTTGAACCACATCAAAAGACATTACTGGAAACACATGTTCGAAAAACATAATCCCAAGTCTCCTAAACTTTCTTGGATTACGTGCCGTAAAATACACACTGTGACTTTAAATAATTACATTGCAAGTTCTTCTGCACTCAAATCGCTTCACTGGCTGCTGCTTGGGAGGAGGGGGTGACGTTAGATCATTATATGCATTAGGTTTACCACACATTATTAATGGAGAACACAGCAGCAGATGCAGACCTGTTTTCAGAGTTCACCATGTGCCTCTACCACAGCCGGGCGATGGGCCAGATGCATCGGCGGAGACTTTATCTTTGCGCGGGAGATGAAGGCTCTGTTCCCATGGGAAGCAGGAAGGGGGATGGGGTGAATGGTATTATAACCTGTGCTTCTGGCGGGAAGTGTCATTCCTGCCACTGCGTGTACTTGAGCTTTCTAAGATGTCTTAATAAATGGACTTTTACTCCCAAAGCCTTTTATTTCTGCGTCTATGGAATTCCTTACAGTGCCTCTATTAAGACCGAGTTTCATCCTCGGGGTTCATTTATACATCACCTTCAGCTAGTACATACATGGTGTAACATTCCCAAACCATTTACCATACTCAAGAGCTAAGAAATGGAATATGGACTTAAATGTTTCCTCTAATCCACAGACAGTTGGTGCCTGTTGTGGCTGGTAGGGTGCAGTGATCCTGTATTACTAACCTACAAACTAGATGTGAAAACAAGCTCCATCCTAATTGTGCTTTTATATACTAAGTTCTCTAGCATAAATTCTCATTGGCGTTTCAAGCTTACGGCCAGGTTAGCTTAACGCCCCACGCCGGCCAAGAGTTCTGGCCCGGCGTGGAAGTAACTCCGAGTTCGCATGCAAGCATCGCGAGCGAGGCTGGCCGGAAACCGACGAGCGGCTCCACATGCGCGAACCCGCCCTCTTCTCCCTTCTAAGCCATCCACTCACGGTATTGCTTGTAAAATGTAAGCCTGCTGGAAGTCTCAGCCCGGCCATGCGCTGCCCCTCCGACCCCTGGAGGTGGGGACGACAGTGTGGTAGGGGCCTGCAGCCAGCGAAGGCTGACTATTCTAATGAGTGACTTACCGTGGAGTGGGGTGCAGAAGGAGACTTATGCGTCTTCCGGCCCGGCCCGGTTAAGCGCAGCGCCTTAGCCCGGAAGAAGTTTCTCCACCAACAAACAACCCTTTAAAGCAGGGTTGTTACGTTTGAAAGCGACCTGAGGTCACGCTCGGGTAGAGGGAAGCGGGGTCCAGCAGCCCCGTTGCAGCAGTAAGCGCTTACAGCTTTAACAGCGTTGCAGCAGCGTTACTGCGTATAGCAGCGCGTGCCAACAGCATACAACGTGGCAGACCCTGGGGGGCGGCGCGCTTTAGCGCCCCCCCCCAGGCTGCCGATCGATTAATGGAGCGTCGGCGGAAACGGCCATTGTCCTCGTTTGGATAATGTTCCACTCCCAGTCCTACTGTATGCAGATGATGCAGTTCTGCTGTCCTGCTCAAGGGTCGGCCTCAAGAACTTACTCCTTAAACGCAACGACAACTGCACATCTAATTGGCTTTCAACAAATCCATCAAAATCTAAGGTCATGGTTTTTTCAAATGCCCGTATGTTCTGGTGTATTCAGGATTCAGTTATTGAGCAAGTCAGATCCCTTAAATACCTAGGGGTTGTCTTCCAACATAAGCCTGGCTGGGCTAAACATAGAGATAAGGCCCTAAAGGGTAGCAAATGTACCTCTGCTGCTGTCTTGGGCAAGAGAGCTAGATGTGTTCAAGAGAGTCAGCATAGGAGAGGCAGACACAACAATGTCGATCATGCCAAGGGATGTTTAAGAACCGACCTTGAAGAAAAGATGACAGAAAGGAATTGCATCTTGCTCTTGAAAGTGCCCATCTAAGTTTATGGTTTGGGAGTCGGTTCAGATAGTGGGCAACACAGAGCTTTCAGGGAGTGATTCCAAAGTACAAGGGTGAACAAGAACTCTGTTCCTTGCTCAAAAGGTATTGAAATTCCTGATCAAATAATTTCTTTTTCAGTTGGCGAAAAACCTTGTTAGCAGTGTGCATGAGCAGGGAGTCCCAGGCAAGGCCCAATGAGGAGATCTTAGCCTCGATTAGTAACCACCAGTCAGAGGTCTGGAGCTCATGCAACACTAGTTGGACCAAGTTGTGCAAGTCGGAGTGGAAGGGTACCCAGAATTTGAAAGTAGCGACCCACGCCCTGGTTTCCAGAAGGAGCTGTCCGGCCTCAAGGCAAAGGACTGCATAGGGGACGCAGTGTGGGAGTCCAAAGATTTTATACAGGAAGCTGGACTGCAGCTGTTCAAGCTTGGATTTCCATGTGTGGATCCATATAGGAACCCCATACAATAGATGCTAAACCACTTTCATGTTAAATACTTTCAGGGCCGTTGGGATGAATCTGCCGCCATTGAAGGTAAAAAACTCTCCATTAGTTTCAATTCATATTCCGAGTTTCTTATTCAGTTAATTTTGCCATCCAAAAGTATTTTCTCGTTTTAACTTCCCAAATCTCTTAAGTAGGAACTCTTTCAAATTTCCATGTAAAGGCGTCAATTACACTTACTACAATTGGTAAATAAATTCACATTTAAACTATATATGTTATAGAGGTATATATTAATTTGTGCTCTTATACATCAAAATCGTATTAGTAAGATATAAACTTGTGCTTAAAGAATACCAAATATCTTTTAAAATAATATAGGGAAGAAAAAAAGAAAAAAAAGGCTTAGTACATAATTTTAGCAGTTTCTTTAGACTATCATATATAATTAGTTCATATTGAGATCATTATCTATCATTATCTATATGGCATTTTTAACATTTCAGTGTAGATTAATATCCTAATTTTATATCTTTTAATAGAAGAACAAATAAGACAATTTTTTTCACTACATATTCAGCATAAACTCGTGTGTCTAATCTGGAGGAGTCGGGTTTGATTCCCAGCTCTGCCGCCTGAGCTGTGGAGGCTTATCTGGGGAATTCAGATTAGCCTGTACACTCCCACACACACCAGCTGGGTGACCTTGGGCTAGTCACAGCTTCTCGAAGCTCTCTCAGCTCCACCTACCTCACAGGGTGTTTGTTGTGAGGGGGGAAGGGCAAGGAGATTGTAAGCCCCTTTGAGTCTCCTACAGGAGAGAAAGGGGGGATATAAATCCAAACTCTTCTTCTTCTTCTATGTTTTTTATCCTTTTCCTTGCAATTTTCTAGGTAAATTATTTTTTTACGGAGATTGTTATTGACATTTCAAGAGTATCTGTTTTTTAAAGCATTTCTAAAGCACATAAAATTTTCCAATTATATTCTGCTGCTTCTTTCAAGGAAATTTGTCTTAGAAAGTTAGGTTCATTTTGCTTCAGGAGTATGGTCAATGGGTCTTGAAAGATTAATATATGAATCTTCCTTACTACTAATAGTTCTCTATAGGTATCTTCAGTATTCAAAAGATTTTCACCAACTGGGATATATTTTCGTGGGCTCTCAACAAATTCTCTTTTGAGATCTATTTCACTTGTTTCCTCTTCATTCAGTATTATTTTCTGCTGGTTGTTTACTTGACAAAAAAAATTCCAGTTGGGTCTGAATGGTTGTCTCTGTGTCTTAGACATTCTTCAGAATTTTTCCATTGAATATAAGCAGATTCGAGACAAATTCCTATCTTATAATCTGCTGGTCATTCTTAAACTGTTCTTTAATATCACATTTTGATTGTTGAATTTCTTGTTTTGAACTCTTAACATCTTCCTTCATATTAAATTCTGATAGGCTTAATTGAAGGGAGATTGACTGAAGCAATTTAATTATCTCCATTCCAGTAGGTGGCAGCAACATATCAGAGTAAATGGAGTTTTTCAATTGCACACAAAAAGGACTGAAAATCTAAAAGCAACTGTAATGTACCAGAAGAAATAAAGTTAGCAAGACTGGGGAGAATGACTGTTTACTTTTAAAGAATGGAACAAGACATTAGCTTCTTTTGTTTCCACAGTCAGCAAGAAGCATTCCCGTTATGATAGGTGTGAAGCTGTTTTTAGCTGAACAATTATAAATTTCAGTGTAGCTTCACCCTAAGCCTCCAACAATTATTTACTTTTACAAAAAGGTCTCTTGAGTACTTATAAATCTTTTCAACCCTTATTACCACCATACACAGAATTTCATGTGCCTTCACCAAGGAAGCAAATAAGTCAGCATTACCAGTTCTTCAATTAAGTGCTTGTCATTCTTGAATTCACATATGCCAATAATATTATATTTTCTGAATCAAAAAGTTTGTAATCCACTCAGTATGATGAACACTTTATACCTCTACAAATCCAGTCTAAATCAAGAAAATAATAATTCTGGTCCAAAAAAAAGGCCAATCCTAACTAGTCAATCAGAATTTTTTTTAGGTCCAGCTTTCCAAGACATCCTCTCAGTAACAACAAGCCTTGAACTGTGCAAGTTTAAAATGATAACTCCCAACTCAAGAGACAGAATATATCTTAAATGAAGTCTCTCACATACTTATTAATCACTGTAAGAGCTTACCAATAATCACATCTCACAGCTGAGAAGAGTTCCACATTCAGGTGAGTCAATAAATCAACCTTTTTATTGTCAGCCTTCTGTCTTAGAGTCTTTGAGTTTTGGTGTTGTTCAAATATCAGACAAGTGTTACAAAGAAAAACAAAGAAACTTCTTCATTTAGATGATAATTTTTTTTAATTCCTTCAGTCCTTTAAATGTTTTGTAGCAGATCCAAAGAAACTTAAAAGAAAGAAAACAGAAAACAAAAGTAGGAGACTAAAGAGAGAAAAAGGGGGTGAGGAGGGCTATCTCTTCTGCTGAAATGGCACACTTGCACTGCCTGATCCTGAATATTATCAAAACTAGTGGGTCAAAATAAGCCCAAACTTATCCACGATTCAAATTAAAGGTCCTCAAAACACTGAGGTGGCAAGAATTAGACCTAGTCTACTCTTTAAATGGCAATTTGTCCCTTTCAGTGAGTGCAGCTGGGAGCTAGCAAAGATCAGACTGAACGAGATGCCATGTCTTCCGGAAGTCAAATCTGTAACTTTGGCTGGATTGTGGTTTGTAGTTTTGAAGCAATTTTTTCCCATATTTGCTTTTCTTCCCCTTTTTAAAGGACTGGCATCATTTGTTGACAACAAATCTGGAAGAATTTTCATCCTGGAGCCACATTGCGGTCTTGCCTCTGGTCATCTGTTCACCAGCTCAGAACTAATTAAGAGCAAAGGAACTCCCAAGCAGGAAATCACAGATCTCCAGCAGAAGGATCACTTCTGCTTAATGATAAAGCAAGAAAACAAGCCTCTACTGTCTAGCACGGCTTCCCAATTGCTTCCTATGTTTCTGACCCCTTCTCAAGGTGAACATTTTTCTATCCCCTTGGGAAACCAGGGACTGGATGGTTATTGGGTGGGATTAAATTCAATTATCAACACATGTCGTACCTTACTATGAAAATGGAGTTGAACTCCATTGTCTAGAGTTCCATCTAGGGTTATTAACCTCCAAGTATAACCTGGTGTTCTCCAACAATCACAACTGATCTTCAGATAACAGAGAACAGCCCCCCTGAAAAAAAAATAGCAGTTTCAGAGGGATTTTGTTTCATTTCAACAACACTGTTCCTAATTGCCTCCATCACAAACTGTGTGATGTAATGGTTAAGATCAAGTAGACTCTAATCTGGAGAATCAGGTTTGATTCCCCACTCCTCCACGTGAGTAGGGTGTAGGAAATCTGATGAAGCAGATTTGTTTCCCCACTCTCATGCCTGCTGGGTGACTTTGGGCTAGTCACAGTTCATTCAGAACTCTCTCAGTACCACCTACCTCACAAAGTGTTTTGTAAGGAGAGGAAGGGAAAGCAGTTTGTAAGCTGCCTTGAGTCTTCTTACAGGACTCCAAACTGTCCTTACAGGACTTCAAGCTCTTCTTTTCTTCTCCTCTTCTATTTATAAACATTACCCTTTCACTTTAGTCTTGCTCCTACAAATTTCCATTTTTTAAGTTTTCTGGAAAGATGAAGTGTTGGGGGAAGAATATGCCATAAGTGTCCCAATTAACTTTTCTGTGTCTTAATGCAATTAAGTGAAATCAAAGGTTTGGACTAAGGATGTCAATTTGATATTTCTTGTCCAAATAAATTTCTCCAAAATGAAAAATCAGTATTTTCCAGATACATTCAGATAACCAGATGGTATCTGAGGTTTTCTAGGGAAATGGTAAATGGTCCTGAAAAATTCTGAAAATATTCAGCAGTGACTGAGAATATAAGAAGTCAGTGTTTTAAGGCTCGTAGAAATGTTTTTCTCTAATTTTATTGTGTGTCTGTATCAGTGTCCTCTTGCCAAAGTTTGGAATCAACTTGCCAGGTTGATTTGGCTTTGATTCTGTGCTTTGAAATTGTTTCTGTTGGCCTTGCAAAATTGTGGTCTTTGCTCAAATTGGTTTGCATGGATTCTCTGTTTCAACGTTGGGGGACATACTAAAACAAATGACAGGATTACCCATTGGCAACAATGGGAGATGAAGAAATGCCCACTGGATATAACGGGAGCCTGGAATGCCAGTTTACTTGCATTAATACAAATTGACATTCATCACAACACACTGAAGTCTTAGTAGCTGCCACCAGCCTTTTTTCACTACCTAAATAGCCAGAAGCCAAGGGGCAAGCTTCCAACCTTCATGGAATTAAAATCAAGAAAGTCACCCCTGCAAGGTGCTTGCAGCATTAGTTTAACAAAACAATTACTCTAGTAGGTGTAGCCATGTAGGCCTTGGTAGTGGAATTAGACTGAAACTGCCTGAACATAAAATATCACAAGATATAACTGAAGTGATTGATGAAATTGTGCAAGAATATTTCTAAAAAGAACAATAAGCGGTGAGGATTTAAATATCAAACATAAATGAAAAGAACTAACTACACAGTAATATCACTGGTTCAAATTACCCTTCCAACTAAAATCCAGAACCAAAGTCTCTTTCTAAGAGTCAGCATGGACAGACAGAATTCTGACCCATAACACAGATACAAAATCAAAAGGTCCAAGGCTGAATCAAGGCACCATGAATAAGATACCAAGAGAATAGCTAAAGTGCTAAGTTTTATGGTCAAGGGTCTCAGCCCGAGTTCATTTGACCAATCAAATCCATGGCTGGTGATGTCAATTAATTGCATAATTCTTTTGCTATCTAGGTGACCCAAAGGGGGTCAGAGTGAGATGGAATGGTGCGGGCTCACTGGCCATGAAACCCTGCCATCTCTCATTGTCAAGGGTCATGATTCATTTTGCTAACTGAATGGAAGGTGGTTCTGCTGTTCTTGATGTTGGAGATGTAGAGGGGCTTCAGGATTGCCTTGTGGTTCTGCTGGAACTCCCTGGTTTTCTGTTGTTTCTGTTCAGCTTGTTGGTACCAGCTGCACTGGGAAGGTTTTAGCCAATGGTTGCTCTGCTCGCTCTTATATCGTTGGCTATTGTTTGTCCTGAAGAAAACATGGAATTCCCTCCCCTGCTTAGCAAATAACAGAAAATGGCCGTGGGCACCTTGTTTAGGGTCCACTTGAAACTTGATTATTTAGTGAACAGGCACCAACAGCTCTGCTGCAATTTTAATGCAATTTGCTTAAAAACAGCCCCTCCTGCCTCCCCCCCCTCAAATTCCCCATAGGGAATAAAAGAGCAGAATAATGTAAAGACTATCAGGAATATTAAACCCCCCACCCCAATCCCTGATATCCATAGCTGAAAAGTACTTTTTCCCATAGTGCACATCCCTAGTATGGATATATCCAGATTTTTTCCTAAACCATATTTAGTTCTCTTTATTATAGTTGGATGTCCCAGCATAGACTTTATAGTTGTCAAAGAGGACCCCTCCTCCCCTTTTCATCAGCAGAAAAGCCCGTTGGATTTTGTCCAAAGTCTCCTATTGTTCTAAAAAAAAAATCCAGAGCATTGATTTGCTCCCTCCAGACATATTCATTCATAATGTAACATAATCAGATCACAATGGATTATGTTCAGAAATGATGCATTTTATACCCTAAGTTGAAATACAACCATGCAGTTGTTTTAGAAACCTATGCTAGACTGATTCCTTTGGCCCCATTATTTCTGTGGTAATTTAACTGTAAATAAATATCATGTGGCTTATATTCCCTGGAGAACAAAAGTGTTTGTAAAAGGAAAATATGTAAAGACAACAAACCAAACATTACTGGCAGCCCCATCCAAGCATCAGGTGGTCAGCGGCAGCGCAGCTCCCAAAGGGGCTTCCCAGCAGCACGGCAAGGCTTCACAAGCGTGAAAGCTGCTGAGAAGCCCTCATTTGCCTGAATGCACTGATGCTGCCCAAAAGGGTTGCACAAGTCAGCTTTCCCCACCCACAGCACAATGCGCCAATGGCTGGCAGGAAGCCAACTAATGTCAGTTCCTCCCTCAGCCCACCCTCTACACCAGCCATTCTCAACCAGGGTTCCCTGGTACCCTGGGGTGCCGTGAGCATGTCCCAGGGTACTGCGGCAACACTACCGCCCCCCCCCTCATTTTTGTGGTGTCTCCCACCGGCGGCAGCAAGGACATGGAGCTGGCCCATGGGGCAGGGCCTGCCACAAGATCAGCAGCCACCCCCCCCCCCCAGTGCGTACCGTGAGATATGAAGAGTGAGATCAAGAGTACCCTGACCTCGAAAAGGTTGGGAAACACTGCTCTACGCAGTGACACTAGGATGCTGGTGCAGCATCCAGCACCATGTCCCACCACCGGGGACGGCGGTGGCAGCCTCACAGCAGTGGTTTCCCCCTTCTGCCGGGGCAAGTGCCCCAGAGAGGGCAAATCCACTGATGCGGCGACTCCACCACTCCCACGAGCTGATTCGCTCTCCCCCTTTGGATGGTGCTGCAAACCATATAAGTAATCCACAACATATAAGAAATCCACATCTCTGCACAGGAACTTTGTATTCTCTTTTTTTTTCTTTTATAAAGTGCTTTGGGTCCTCATTGGGGAGAAAGTGAGATACAAATAATTAATTAAATTCATTTGGAAATCAAAACTCTGCACTAATAATTCTTCTCAAATGAGAGTATTTTAATGGGGAAGTTGCTGCCATAGTGAACTCCTACCATTTGAGAGCCTACCGGTCAACACGACCCAGTGATATTACAATTAATCAAGCGATAGTGATAACATACTTTCTACCTGTACAATAGATACTCATATAAATAATCCACAGCCGGCCATGTTGCTGTAAGCCAGGGCTCTATCCCAACAAATAATCATCGAGATTGTCTACCTTTCCAAAACGAAAGACCACATGTGAATCTTTTCCATAGAGAAAATGGTAGGGTGTGTTTTACTCTATCGTACATGCCTGCACCTACTAAGTCCTGAAAGAATGTTTTCTGATCATTTTTACTCCTTGTCAAATGCAACTGGCTTATCCTAGGACACTCTGGCTGTGATGGATTCTTAAACCTCGGGAACAGTCTTCTGCACCTTCCTTGTTTCTTCTGGCAGAGAGTATAAAATGATCAGAAAACATTATTTCTGGGACTTAATCAGGGTTAGGGTGCACGATGGGGGCAAATGTGTGTTGCAACAAGATTTCTTGTACGGATGTATTTCCTTAAGCCCTGCTTTCACTTTCTAGTCTCCCTGCAGCAAGCGAGACTAGAAGCACACACTTAATTTTGCTTCACCACCAGAGCAGGGAGATTTTCCAGTGAGCACAGCTTTGCCCTGGACCTCTCCCCTCTGCCCACAGCCAACCAGCCTGTTTGGCTCCACTGCTGTTCATGCCTTCCCTCTTGCCTCATTCCATGATACTGGCTCCTTCCTGCTTCTCTGATGCTCATTTCAGTATATCAATGTATCGATATAACAGTTGGATTTTGCAAGGCACAGAACAAGGAAGGTCTGTTTCTGGCTCCAGCCCATCTCTTTTTCTCTACTTCTGCCCTCCTCCTCCTTTTTAAAACTTCTTTTTAAAGCAAGCCATGACAGCAATGAGAGACAAGTTAGGGGAGGGGGAGAGTGTGAATGGAAAAGAAGGGAGTGGGGAATATCAGCTCTATAATGGAACTACTGAGTGTTATGTGATCTGTGCCTTTAAGAGGGGCAGAATTAAGAGAACCTGGAAACAGAATTCCATTCAGTTTCAAACAAAAAAATTAAACCTAGAAACGTTTCCCGCTCAAACCAATGCAAATCAAAGGGAATATAATAATAAAAACTGAGCCATGTAAAAATGATTAAAGGAACCAGGAAATGTGTCATAATGAATAAAAGCACCCCTCCCCAAAATTTTACTAAATATGAAAACAAAAACAATACTGAACACTTTTAGTAACAACTGGGTCAATAATTAGAATACAGTTGTTTGGATCCAGTAGCAATTTCTCCTGACAGACAAGATATTCACCAGTGATACAGGACTATCTTGCATTCCCAATCCCATTGCAAATGCTCCCAAAAATACTTCTGTGGAGGATGGGGAATCCTAAGGAATAATAAATTGGTGATCTGCAGTAGAAGGGAACAATTGGTGAAAATAATCTCTTCCTTCCATTAGTAGAAATCTACTGCTGTACTCAGCCCAGTGATAAGCACACTAAGTGAAAGCAATGATCATATGTTGTAATGACAGAACTTTGTGGTTAGAATACAAGGAAAAAGGAATAACAATGAGAAAACTACCTTGTGGAAAGGACTACGAAAGAAAAAAGACTTCCCCTGTAATAAAAGAGGAATTCTTCTGTAATAAAAGAGCAACATGTTCATCATGGTATGACAAAAAATACTCTGGAAAGACCCTGGTTGGTTATTTTCTAAGCCATGGTATTAAATAGGACCACAATATGTCACTTTCACTGAAATAAAGAGGGGGAAAACCCCCCAAATTTACCTTTACGTAAAGTTGCTGAAATTCATCCAGGTTCAGTCTGCCACTGGGACAATCCTTTAGAAATCCCTTGTACCACTGTTTGAGTTCGTGTTCATTAAACTCTGTGCTCTTCACGAGATCCTCCATCACTTCTGGAGCGAGTTTGCTATTCTGCTTCCCCATTATGCCTGTAGAGAAGAAATGAATATGATTACCCACTTTATATGGAATGCTTGCTGAGATTCACAATAAATATGAGGGATTTTCAGTGAAATGAAACTAGGTTGGAATATGCTGGAAAAGCTTTCTGTTGCTCCTCATCTGTTGTGGAGGGAGTCCTCCAATCTCAACTGTGTTTCTTTTGAGCTAGGTGATTTCTGCTCATTAGAGTTCTGTTCATTTCCAATTAGGGGCTGAAGATTTCCCATAACTACAACTAATCTCCAGACTTCAGAGATCAGTTTCCCTGGAGAAAATGGCTCTTTTGGAGGGTGAACTTTATGACATTATACCCCAGTCTCCTCTACCCAAATCCTGCCATTCCCAGTCTTTACCTCTAAATCTCCCAAACTGGAGTTTGAAACCATTCTGCACATTGACAGAGTAGACAGTTATCTGGTGTGAGGGAAACACTCACTCCTGGAGTAATATTGCCGAGAAAGACAGCGACCCAAAGAGGATGAAATATATAGGATCCAAGTCAAATTTTCCTTCATGGGTGTGGTTACTATGGGTACACAAATGGCTTCTCAGTTCTTGAAAAGGAAACCTGAATTGCTCTGAACATAATTGGTGCGGACGAGGAATATCTGATATTAAACTCACTGTTTTTCATTTCTTTTTTTCCCTCGTATGAGCACTGTTTTTTTTTTCTCACACTGTCATTGCTTGTGTTCAAGTAGTTCCTTTTTGCCTCCTTTCCTTTCCCAAATTTGTATGGCCTTTATTTAAATACTTGCACCCTGCTTTGCGATACAGAATTTGCATACAACTACTGCAAAAGCTAGCATATATTTAGTGATCACTCTTTTGAATTTCATTAGTATGTTTGGGGAAAGCTCTAGATTTTTAACCTAACTGGGGGAGTCCATGTTAGAAAAGCAAGATTTTCAAACTCAGAAAAAAAATCAATGAACTCTATCTTCCAATTCCCTGCATTCCACATGATCTGGCCAGATGGTAATGGCTTTAATACACTATATCAGCGAAATATGTTTATTTTTGTATTGTATTGTATTTAGAACGGGCAACACTTTGTATTGAATGTTACGAATATTTATGTTATAGACCAATGAATAAGAATTTAAGTATATTATACAGACAATAAGAATAGTGACTTAAGATCAGAATAAGCGTTAAAATACATAATTGATGGGTCTATTTGGAGTGTACCTGAATTTTTGCCTTTGAGGGCTGTGCGTTTTTGATACTATGCTATTTTCCTTCATGGGTGTGGTTTATTTTTGTATTGTATTGTATTTAGAACGGGCAACACTTTGTATTGAATGTTACGAATATTTATGTTATAGACCAATGAATAAGAATTTAAGTATATTATACAGACAATAAGAATAGTGACTTAAGATCAGAATAAGCGTTAAAATACATAATTGATGGGTCTATTTGGAGTGTACCTGAATTTTTGCCTTTGAGGGCTGTGCGTTTTTGATACTACGCTATTTTCCTTCATGGGTGTGGTTTATTTTTGTATTGTATTGTATTTAGAACGGGCAACACTTTGTATTGAATGTTACGAATATTTATGTTATAGACCAATGAATAAGAATTTAAGTATATTATACAGACAATAAGAATAGTGACTTAAGATCAGAATAAGCGTTAAAATACATAGTTGATGGGTCTATTTGGAGTGTACCTGAATTTTTGCCTTTGAGGGCTGTGCGTTTTTGATACTACGCTATTTTTGTATCGTACCAATGCTAATTCATCTGAAGTTCTCATATGATACCTTTTTTGCACACTGCATATGCAAGAAAGACTGTAGGCCAGGGTATTTATTCCTTTGCATTTGTTGGTACTGTTGCTTGCCCCTCACCATCAGTGCTGTAGGTATCAATTTTTTTATGCGGTGCGTTCAGTGACTGAGCTGACTTTCCGGCTGTTCCATTCCCTGCATTGTTTCAAGCAAGCTGGACATGAAATGGGAGGGGTTCGAACCCATGAACCCCCCTTACCTACGTGCCTGCTCACGATTAAGACTGAGAAACCCCTGACAAGCAACTGTACAATCTCTCCCAGTAAAATCTATGTACCCCTGAAGACTAGTATGAATTTCATGTTTTATGGTTTTGATTTCTATCCAAGAGATTTCAAAACTCATTTCAAATCGCCCTGACCTGGGTAGCCCATGCTGGCCTCGTCCCATCAGTTCATGGAAACCAAGCAGAACCCCCCTGGTTAGTACTTGGATGGAAGACACCAAGATCTCCATGCAGAGGAAGGCAATGGCAAACCACCTTTGTTAATCTCCTGCTTTCAAATACCCATAGGGTCATCATAGATCAACTTGATGGAGCTTTCCATCACTTCCCGTTTCAAAGAAGCCTTCTTTCAACTGTCCTGCTTTCTCCATTTCTAGTTTTTGGCTGTTCTAATCATGGTGAATAGACATCAAGGACTTTGCAAAAAGAACTTTCTCCCTGCCCCTGGAATGTGACACTGATCAGCTACTGGAAGAGGCATTTAAAAACTTTTGGTGTCTTGCGAAACTCCTGTGGAGGAGAATCGCATCTTGGTTTCCCATTATGGTTCCAGGCCTCCTTCCCCCCCAGCCCCGCTCTCTCACCAGCTCACCAACAGGGAAGCCAGTGAAACTCATGAGAGGGGGGAAGAATCTGTTTACCTTACAGTGATCGGGGGTGGGGGGAACGGGCGTGGGTGGGCATGCTGCCGGTTCTCAGGCTCCCCACTCCCCCCCCCCCAAAGGGTAACACTGCTGAGACTGCCATGTGTCTCAGCTCCTGGCCTCCCTCACAAAAGATGCTGCTGTCATGCCCAGAGGATCTCTTCTGCCAGCAATTCAAAAGGTAAGGGCACTATCTGTGCATGTGCAGACAACACTTATTTAAGTATGCAGAAAAACCCGTTGGGGGTGAGTGTGCCCCCTATCTGCAGATTTAGGTCTGGGCGGAAGGCAATGGCAAACTACCTGTTAGTCTCTTGCCTTTAAAACCTGCTGGGTTGCCATAAGCCACCTGCAACTGAACGACACTTTACACCTACACACATCAATGGAAACTATCAAGCAAATCATTTCTTTTCATTCATAAGTCTGCCTTTTCTCACTGGAACTCAAGTTGCCATTGGCATGTGCAATATTATTGGGAAAACAGCTATAAAACACAGGCAAGTGCAGAATTCTGTGCAATGTGATCATCGGCCGATTTTCTTGTTTTTATATGAATAAGTTTTAACAGATTCCCTGATGTGCCTTGGAAATAGCTGTAACTGCTGACAACCCTCTGTATTGTTCCTTTCCCCTCAGGCATCTTTTGACACTGCCTTCCTTCTTACTCTTGTCAGCATGAAGGAGAGAAACAAGCGGCACAGAACTGTCAAATCCCGGTCACATGTTCTAGCCTTTCATATAATTTTTGGTTCACAGGGGGAAAAATAAGATTAATATAGAACTGCATGATGGTTGAAAAGAACTGTTGCCAGAATGTTCCACACTGATTAATAGTGTCTTGCCTAACAAGGCCAACAAAAAAACTTACTGTTTAAAAGACCTCCTCTTCTATCCAACACTGACATCAAGAACTCCTTAAATGTGGAGGCTATTCAAAGAGGAAATACCTAACCGGAGCATAATTTGTCAAAATAATGTCTACCGACCTACTACTACATTACTATCCCACTTTTCCTCAAAGGACCCCGTAGGAGCCTGAGCACTGTTTCCATTTTGCCCAGCCCCTCCTCTTCACCTCTTTAAATGCGGTTTCAATGGCTCCAGCCGATATTAATTTTCTGCTGCACTCGTTCTTTGAAATGGAATCGTTCGGGTATCACACATTTTTACCAGCCTGTCAAACCTCCTGCAAAGCCACATAGTTCTAGAGAGCATTTTCTTTTTTGCAGTTCTGTTTTGATTACTAGAAATAATGATACAGCTGATCATTTTAATGTAGTGGCTTGAATATGCCTTGGGCTGTAAGTCACCCTGGACTGTTTGGAAAGGTGGGGTACGATTTTTGAAATACATGAATAAAAGAACTTGGGGAGCCCAATATGATTTTTTCCTCCTTCATAGGAGGGTCCTTCATCTTACAACATGCCTACAGGAAATATGAGAGTTTTTAAGAACAGTTGTTTCTGCCTTCAAAGTGGCAGGAAGTAATTAAGGTCTCTTGTTTCCCCCTTCTGTTTGTGGTAGTTGGTTTCTCTGAGTGCATCCCCTTTATTTAAGCTGAGCCTCAAATAACTGCATTTAAGATTACCCTGTTTGTCTGATTTTAGTCATGTTTGCTTGTTGCTTCCACTGCAAAGAAAGCTAGAGCTCCTTCTGAAGAAGAACAAACATCTATCCAATATTTGCCATTCTAGTACTGGGAAAGCCAAGAATTTGAAGGTCACTGACTATATAGCCCTTTCAAGCACTCATCTTCTCCCAGAGAAGACGTGCATCCTTCTTCTAATGGTGTATTAGTAAAAGTCACATGACCTAATTGCCCATCTTCAAATTACAAAGCAGACAAAGTGTTCAATACATTTTAAAAAATCACAGGGGTACAGGCCGTGGTTCAACTAGAGCATAGGTGTCAAACTTGCGGCCCTCCAGATGTTATGGACTATAGTTCCCATCATCCCCTGCCAGCATGGGAACTGTAGTCCATAACATCTGGAGGGCTGCGAGTTTGACACCTGTGAACTAGAGCATCTTCTTGTTTGGCAAGAAAAAGACCCCAGGATCAACCCCCAACATCTCCAGGATGAGGATTTAAGTGTTGGAAAAGATCTTGGAGAGCCACTGACAGTCTGAGTAGGCAATATTGACCTTGATGGACCAAGGGTCTGATTCACTATAAGCAGCTTCAAGTGAATTGCTGGGGCTTGGCTTGATCCTGACCACCAGCAGCTCGTTGCAGCTAACTCCTTATTTGGACTCTTCAGTTTAGAAGACAGATGACTAAGGGGGAACATGATGGAGGTTTACAAAATTATGCACGGGCTAGAGATAGTTGACAAGCAGAGTTTCTCCCTCTCCAAAAATACTAGAACTGAAGGGTATCCAACGAAGCTGATGGGCAATAGATTCAGGGCAGACAAAAGGAAATACTTATTTACCTAGCAAGTGAGTAAAATGTGAAATTCACTGCCAGTAGATGTGGTTATGCCCATAGGCATAGACTGCTTTAAAAAAGGATTGATGGATTCTTGGAAGATAGGTGTCTCGGTGACTAATAGCCATGGTGATTAAACAGAACCTCCATGTTCAGAGATGTTAAGCCTCTGAATACCAGGGCCAGTCATGGTGGGAGGACTGTAGTCTGGAGAACCAGGCTTGATTCTCCACTCCTCATGAATGTCATACATTAATCTGGTGAACTGGGTTTGTTTTCCTACTTGTACACATGAAGCCTGCTGGGTGACCTTGGGCTAGTCACAGTTCCCTCAAAACTCTCAGCCTTGTCTACCTCACAAAGCGTCTGTTGTTCCTCTAGAGAGGAAGGGAAGAGTTTGCAAGCTGTTTTGAGGCTCCAAACCCTTCTTCTTTCTCTTCTACAGGAGATAACATCAGGGTATGGCCTCAGGTTCTGTGCCCTGTTGCTAGACCCGAAGGGGAACTGGTTGGCCACTGTACGAGATGGTACTAAATTGATCACTGGTCTCTTCTTGAGTTCTTGTAGAGCAGGGGTCTGCAACCTACAGCTCTCCAGATGTTCATGGACTACAAATCCCATCAGCCCCTGCCAGCATGGCCAATTGGCCATGGCCATGCTGGCAGGGGCTGATGGGAAATGTAGTCCATGAACATCTGGAGAGCCGCCGGTTGCAGACCCCTGTTGTAGAGCATTCCCACTCTGAAAAAGCTAACAGGCGACTTGTATGAAAATAACCTCTCAAACAAATTGTAAGGAAATGAGCAGGGAATAGGTATGGCAGAGCCTACCCTGTTTCCCCGAAAATAAGACATCCCCTGAAAATAAGATGTAGTAGAGGTTTTGCTGAAGTGCTAAATATAAAGCATCCCCCGAAAGTAAGACATAGCAAAGTTTTTGTTTGGAAGCATGCCCGTCGAACAGAACACCAGAGCATGCAGCTGTGGAGCTGAAAAATAAGACATCCCCTGAAAATAAGACATAGCGCATCTTTGGGAGCAAAAATTAATATAAGACACTGTCTTATTTTCGGGGAAACACGGTAGTGGGTACTAGTGGAGCATTTAGGATTGATCTTGCAGCTTACAACACAGTGGCAACTACACAGGGAAGGGGGGGAATGCTATAAGTGTGCTTCTAAGGATTTTTAAAAATGTTCTTAGAAAAGTAAAAACAGCGCAAAAGATTGAGAATGGGGCCTAGAGTACCAATATAGAAATAACTCTAACGGCATTCTCGCACTGATGAGTAATGTGATGTATTTCCCACTGAAAATGGACCTTTTCTTTTCAGTTATGGTGTATAGATCCACTGCAGAAGAACCAGGACTCTACCATTCCTGCAATTAGCTAGCTTGAAAGGTTTACCACTTTTTTGGACCTCACCTCTTCTTGCAGACAACCTTCTTCCACTTTCAAGTGGCATAATTTTTTAATGACTCTCTTATATAAACACAGGGGTAGTCCCATAAATTCAATGGCCAGGTTCCAAAAAGCTACTTTAGGTGTAACTTGTGCAATTTATAGAGGCTATCTCATGGAAATTCTCAACCGTAAGAGCTTTGTTGACGATGAAACTCTTTCCAGTTGGAATACCTCTCACATACCAGGGCAGGCTAGCCAAGAAGGATCAATAAGGAGCTACCCCACCAGGCTCAGTGGCTCCAACTTATTGGCAGTCTGAGCTGGTCTCGGTCTTGCCTATGTTAGAAGACATCAGGAAAGTTCTTCTCTACAAAGACTCATGAGTACAACTTTTCTCTCTTGTCTTAAAGATACAGGGAGAAGGGAAGGCTCTTCATGAGCAGGTTGCAGCTACTACTCAAACAGACTGTGGAGGAGGAAGAGCCCTTGCCCCCCAAAAAGTGATGTACCCCAGGTCACGAAATGGAGTTTTTGTCACCTAAGGTACTTAAACACATTGGCCTCTGTTACATACACAAATGGACGTTAACGTATTACAGCTTTTTACTTTATGTTGCAGATTGGTAGTATAGCCGCCTTCAGCCCTTCAAGATCCATCTACCACTGCAATGAATTATAATGGATTGTGACATCTTAAAAATGTGAAGCACAGCGGAAGAGCAGATTTTTCACTTTTCTATTATCATCTCACATGTAATGAAATCAAGAAAATTCATTAGTACTTCAAAATAAAAGACAGTAATTACATAGTCATTTATTTGGTTTTTGAAAAGATCTTGTCTTTTTTTTTTGCTTTGTAAAAGATGTAACTGTACGAGTGCTACTTTGAAGGGTGTTGCCAATGTGCCATATATTAGCTATAGCCCTCACCTACCAATCTACTCATAAGGTCTGACACCATCTTTTTGCAGTATTTGAAGTTGTACAGAATTTTCAGAGTCCTGAAAATAGAAGGATCCTTGTGCCGAAGGATCTCACAGGTGCCAATGGAATAAGATGTTGAAATCATATGATCTTAAGCATACCCACTGGTAGACTTTGGTAAGAACTCTTATTGGAGCCATTAATGATACACTATACCAGGATATAAGGAACGACAGTATCATACCATAAGCAGATGGGTTTTTCTGCAGACCCTTCGGCTTTGAATGTCTCACCTCATCAGCTTATTTCTCCTGTTTGCAAAATCCACCAATCTTTTGTATGGATTTTCATAAATCCCATCTTGTCACACATTTGTTTTATCTCTTTGAGTATCCTTCTGAACAAATAGTCTAAATAGGTATGCTGCACTAATAAATATTTTCACTGTCTTGGGCAGTTGCATATAACAGTCACAGTTAAAATGGTGTTGGTATAAAAGACTTGACTATTTTCACATTCTTTCCACTGACACAATAGGTCACAGGTGTCAAACTCGTGGCCCTCCAGATGTTATGGACTACCGTTCCCATCATCCCCGATGATGGGATCTGTAGTCCATAACATCTGTAGGGCCGCGAGTTTGACACCTATGCAATAGGTTATAACCTGAAACCACAACTTGTGGCATATTTGGGGGATATGCCCAGGCTCACATGAATGATTGTTGAATGTTATAAAGTGGAGACTTAGGAGTATGAAGACCACAGACTTATGAATATGCTTTTATTACCTTTGTACCAATTCATAAGATTCACACAGTGATTTGCAATAACTGTCTAAAATAGAACTTACAGATTCATGCTATGATGTGGACAGCAATGATCTAAGCAGCATGTATACATAGGCACACCCAAGGTAAAAATGTTCAGTGCTAACTATATAGTCATCTACCCACTCAACCAGCATACAGAGTTTTGGCACTGTATACTCTGAATTATCTCTCCTCTTTGTAATAAACGTACTTGATGTCATTAACATGGGTACAATCTAGCATGGTTTATATGTTTGCAGCTGAAAAGGCATTCAAGCTACACTAATGATGGAATGAGTCAGAGAAGTAATGGAGACATCCAAAACAAATCTGTGGATAGTTAAATCCAGAGACTGGAGCTATTGACAGAAAAGGCAGGTCTCGGTTTTACAAAAAAAGCTGCAATGAAAAAAATCACTGGGGTTTAACCCCTCCCCCTGCAAAATAAAAGAGGTAGCTATTATACTACAACTTTAAGAAATGAATGCCCCCAGTGGCCATTGCTAGGCAACCACAACAGTATTGGCAGCTCAAGCAAAAGGTCACTTTCCAGGGCTATACTGGCCTGTGAGGAAGGACTCATTGAGGCCAACAAGCCAGCAACACAGGCCGACTTACTACTATTCAACTTCATGACTCACTCAGACCCAGCTGCTGGCTACTGTTCAACAGCAAAACCGCAACACTCATAAATGACAGTGTGGTCAGAGTTTCAGACGAGGATCTGAAAGACCCAGGTTTAAATCCCCATTCTGCCATGCAAGCTTGTTGAATGATCTTGGGTTAGTTACATCTGCTAAATCTAACCTACTTGACAGGGTTGTTGTGAAAATAAAATGAGGAAGAGTAGAATGATGTAAGCCTCCTTGGGTCCCCATTATAGAAAAAAGTAGGATATAAATGAAGTGAATATAGTTGAAGGTGGGGACAGATAAAAGGGCTGGTTGGTGGACAGGGAAGAGGAAAGAAAGTATGGAGGATATGGGGGCTGTCAGATGGAGGAAAAGTGAAAATAGTGTGGGAAGGAAAATACAGGGGAAAGGGAGATGACCAGAGGTGGGATCCAGAAGGTTCTCACCAGTTCCCGAGAGTGGGTTACTAATTATTTGTGTGTGCCGAGAGGGGATTACTAATTGGGTCTGCTTTTCCGTTAGAAATTCCATTAGGTCCAAAAATCATAAAGTCCTGTTGTTTCCTATGTGGCTGGCTAGCGAAGGTAGAAAACGGGATAATTCTCCCTGTTGGGCTGTTTTAAAAACATGTTTTAGTAATATGGTAAAGTTCCTTGTTTAAGGAAAGTATCCTTCTTTTGATTTCTAGAAACAAAATTATTTGAAAGTATTAAGTATTTGACAGGCAGTCAATTAGAGGAGAAGTAGTTGTTTCTGTTGGCAGTAGACGATAGGACTTGCTATAAGGAGTTTAAATTATGGACAGAAAGATACCAGCTGGAAATTAGGAACTTTTAGGAACTACACAGAGTTTGTCCAGGGAGAGGCTGTCAAGGGAAGGGAAGGAGGGAAAGGTGAAGACAGAGGCAGATAAAGGTAATTTGGCTGGTGGCTCTCTTGTTTCCCTATGTCTATAGCCATAGACTTCATTGTGCAGCCCTGAGTTCTAGAGTATTGGGAGCAAAAAACCCCTTCTTTCTGTCCATTTTTTCTAGTCCATGTATGATTTTATAAATTCCTGTTAACTCCAGGCTCTGATTACAAAGTACTAGATCATAAGACTAGGCCATATATTTAACTCTGACTGAACGACTCTGATAGCGGTTTTAGAAGTACACCTACAGCTTATGTTACATCATAAATGTACAAGCTCCACGCTGATTTCACCCCTCACATAAAAATGGGGATATTGAAATAGATTAATTTTGCCCCTTATTCTAAAAGTAGCAATGCCACAATTAAAAACACATGCTGCAAAGGTTAATAGAAGTGGGCAGCGCAAATGTAAATTAAGGCTTTTAATCCCCTCCCCGCCTTCCTGAAAAACCTTTTAAAAGCTAAACAAAGATTCGGCTTGATTATGGCTATTGCTCCCTAGGTACATTTCCTTCATCACCCTGCCTCTCCACTTTCAACTCTTTCATTATAAATCAGTCATCAGAACTGTCCCATGTGAATACCTTTTGATAGTACTCAATTAAGTGCTGCGGAAATGTTATTATCAGAAACATGAATCATAAAGAGGCAGAACAAAATGAGTGGATTTGTGCTTTGAAGCTCGACACTGATGATGGTCATAATGGTTAGTCAACTAGGCAAGTCAACATGTGATTCATACAAAAAACTAGCTGTAATAATGGAAGGGGGAACAGCTAGCTTCATATTCCACTTACAGAAATGTCAAAGTCAGCTGCAGGAGATGGAGAAATGACTTCTGGGGCATAAAAATGGCTCTATAGAAAAAAATATGGACCCTCACTTGAAGCCAGGATTCTCTGTGAGGAAGATTTCTGATTTTTAATAAGTCTTTTAAAGAGGATGTTCTCTGATGAACAGTGAGATAGGAAGGAAAATAAGCTGACTTATTGTGAGTTTCTTCTCTTCTCTAAAATGATAGCGAGCAAAAAACAAGGGGAAAAAAGGAAGGTCACTTCTCCAAGAGCTATTGCCTGTCATTTCACCTCACAAAAAGAAGGAATTGTTGCTTCCTGCCTTCCTGCCCATATTCGTCACTCGCTGAAAAAGCTGATTCACACAACCTTTTTGAGGAAGAAACACAACTGTTTATATCCTATGTGGGCTGTCATTCTTCCTTAAATCTATTTCTGACTATGCTGTCATGGGCATAAATCTCGATCCAGTGTGCTGCTGCACCATGGGCGGGTGAATTGGAACTGTGCCTTGCATTACGTCAATCCAAGCGTGCCTCAAGGCACCAGCAGCCATTTTGTAGGCTGTGTATTAGTCGTACTAATCCTGACATGCAGAAGGCCGTTGTAACATTGTCTTTAACTTATTCATTGCTGGGTACATATAAACCTGTAACGTGAGAGAGATTTCACATTTGATTCCTTTAGGGCCACACTAACCTAGATCCATGTGCCGCCTTATAGCCAGGAAGTTCCTCCTCTGTCAAAAAGCTGCCCGTACACCGCGGCTCTGGAATCCATGGAATTGCTGGAGTACAGCAATTGTATAAATTGTAGCATTTCTTTACCGAAGGCCATTTGATAGGTACCGGTACTTCTATTTCAGGACAACACCAAGAACATTTTTCATTCTGCTCAGTTCACAAAATAATTGTATTTTTGTTTGAATAGGAAAGATTGGTAATTCTAAGGACATATGGCTCTATTCTAACACTGATTTTATTTTATTTTTTAAATGAAACCTGATGAGGTTGTTTTGTTTTTCACTAGTTTGGGGTTTTTTGCTCGTATATTACCAATATAGATATTTTGGAATCTGACAAGGCAGTACTTGTGCTCAGAAAATCCATTTTGAAGTATTAGAATAGGTTTTTAAAATATTATTTATAAGAGGTCAAAATTATGTTAAGTGAAGCACAGGCTGTTTCTGCACGGGCGGAATACAGCATCCCAGGGACACTAAAAACAGCGTCCCTGGGGAGGGGTTCGCACGGCGGCCAAACCCCCGAGCGGCGCAAAGCCGCTGTTTCCGAGCGAGGTATTTCAGAAACAGCAGCTTCCAAACACTGCCGTGCGAATGGCAGCGGCTGGAAGGCGCCATTTCCTCCCCTTTCCAGAATGCCTACCTTGTCTCCTGGCTTCTGGCTTGTCGCAGAGGCCAGGGGACATGCCCTCCTGGCCTGCGACTCCAGAGCCGTCGCTGCAGGCTGCGGGGGCATATCCCCTGGCTTCTGTGACGAGCAGGAAGCCAGGAGACAAGGTAGGCGTTTGGCGACGGCGCAGCCTGTGCAAACGCTGCACTGTCGCCTCCCGCCCTCTCGGGACCGTCCATGCGAACGGTCCCGGGGGGGGGGGGTGCGTCGGCATTGTTAAGGTGCGGAAAGGGCCACAGTCATACTATCCAGTCTGTGAGTTAAGGTTTGCCTCTCAAGCATTACCCACACCTTCAAAGGTTGTGGTGGAGGGTGACTAACAGATTCAGGACATTTTCTGTGGTGGCACCTTGCCTCTGGAATGCCCTTCTCTAGAGGCTTGCCTGGCACCTATTTACCGTATTTACTTGTGTATAAGTCGACTTTTTCAGCACATTTTTAATGCTGAAAAAGCCCCCCTCGGCTTATATTCAGGTCTTACACCCAAGTATATACAGTATTTATATACAACTGTATATGCTATAGCTGAAGCTCTGTTTGTGTAACCCAGGGTCCATTAGGGGGAGCTAAAGAGCTCAGATTTTTCATATAAGGAAGAAAAGGCTCCATTTCCTCAGAATTCAGTTGTTATGAACTGTATTAGCATATTTCAGGTATGAGAATGTTTGTATTAATTGTTGAGAAGGGAATATTGTGTTTATTAGTATAGTATTAGTGACTATTAGTTTGTATTTTGATTTCCTGTTATTAAATGTTATAATGGGTGCTATATAAATATTATTTTCTTCAGAATTGTTAAGAGGCCTGTAGCTGGAGCCCGTCAACTTCACAGAGTTCAGTTGTTATGAACTGTTTTTGCACAGTTCAGGGCTACCCTTGAAGGCTTGACAATAAAGAGAGAGGGCTCGGCAAAGAACAGCAAAGCTGCAAGCCCATCAACAGTGCCACAGGACACAGCTAGAGAGAACTGTAAAGGACTGAGACTCTGCTAGTTTTGCATATCAGGCCAGAACTATAATATGTTGATTATTGTTTCTGTATTGGTTTGCCATATTTCATTGTTATACTGCACACTGTTGTTTATGAAACAGAAAACAGATTTAAAGTTTCTTTTGTTGTAAGTTTAATGAATGTTAAGGGTCACAAGGTGGGATCACACTGTCAAAGGCTTGAACTTCTTTTCCATTTCTGATAATATCCCTTTTAAAATCCAAGTTGGGCTACATTTGGACATACAGATGATGATGAGGAATCCAGTTTTGAAGGATTTTAAATCTTGTGTTTTAGCTTGGTTGCTGATTGAGCTAAAGTTTTTGTACTTTTACATTTATTGTTGAGGCCATATTGTTTTTGTTGACCCTCTTTTCCACTTACAGAGCTAGTTTACTGTTTTTCTTTGAAATAAATATTCAAAAATATTTAACCTACTGATGCCTCAATTAATGTAATTTTATTGGTATCTATTTTTATTTTTGAAATTTACCAGTAGCTGCTGCATTTCCCACCCTCGACTTATACTCCAGTCAATAAGTTTTCCCAGTTTTTGGTGGTAAAATTAGATGCCTTGGTTTATATTCGGGTTGTCTTATACTCGAGTTTATACGGTAATTTCCTTTTAGGTGCCAAGAAAAAAAATGCATCTTTTCCCCTAGGCTTTTAATTAGCTTTGTTTTCCTTAACAGCTTTTTAATGTGCAGCTTCTATTTTATGCATAGTTTTTTTACACTGTTCATATCCAATGACTTTTTAAAATATTGCTACACTGTTTTAACCTGTACACCACCTTGAGAAGAACTCTGAAGAAGTGGCATAGAAATAGCCTAAATAAGTAAATTAATAAATAAGAGAAAAAATTATCCCGGGGGGGGGGGGAGAAATGATGAAGAATGCATAACATACTTTGTGTTCCCAATAAAAGAGCTTAATTATTATGATTTTCAGAAGTTCTGTAAGACTTGGTGTGTCCTTTCGAAGCCTAAAATGAAAAGATATAAAATGTCTAAGGGTTTTTACGTAATCCCTTTTCTTCTCAAATCAGTCTCAGAGCCGTTCTGCAGAAAACATTACTCTGGATTTGTAATTCACACAGAACCAAAGAAAATGTATATAGTCAAAACAGCAGCTTCATTTTGTTCATATTTAGTTTTAAAATGTACAGTTGCAAATTCTTATTTTTAAAAAAAGCATTCAATATATAAGGGGATTTAAGATGTCAAAACATTAAGAACTTGAACATGGACTGATTACTTCCCTACAGTTAATAAAATTCCCCCAGTTTGGTTGAATATTCATAAAAGGGAGGTGTAAAACTGTAAAATACAGGAAGCAAAGTTAAGAACCACTCAGCATCTAAAATGAAATATCTACATATGCTACCCTCTGCATCACATAACTCATCTCTGGGCTGCTGTCCAGCACAGCCTACATAAAAATCAACACCTACTGTGCTATCAACCCTAGGAAAAAAAATCAGATTTCTTTTCCACGGAGGTTCTGCAAGATTTCCAAGCATTAACCATTGCTGGGAGGTTCTAAGTCTGTGCTTGCAACACTTTCTGTTTCCTCTGCTTTTTTCAAGTAAAAGCATATTGATTTTGTGTGTGTGTGTGTGCCCTAGCTTCTATACAAGTACTCCATCATTCATATAAATACACCTTGGAGCACAGGAATGACAGCTAGCTTACTGTTAGTGAGACCTGTTACACAGCTCATAGTTAAGTGTGAATGGAATCCCTTTGTCACCATTTCCATAAAGTCTCTTTGCTAAATCATTACTACTGTTTTAGAAGCACTTTTGAAACTAATTTAAGGCTTAGCAGTTCTGATACTACGAGGAACCATTACAATCCTGTCATTCTTTGAGTTCATAGCTGCTACAGTGTCAAGCCCTATATGAAGCCCAATTGTGTTGGATGTCGTTCAAGCAGGATTTGTCAAAAGAAGAAGAAAGGAGTCTCAAAGCAGCTCATAATCACTTTCAGTTCCCTTCCCCACAACAGACACCTTGTCAGGTAGGTGAGGCAACAGTGGTTTAAATGTTATATTCAAATAATTTAGAGCTGTGTGTGGAAATTATTTTTAGTGGAATAATATTTGTAAAAATGTAAATCATGGTTAAATTTGCTTAAATTTAGGAAGAGAAAGGAACTGAAAACTGTTCAATCAGTAGTCAAGGGAATAATCCAGGCATTCTCTTGGATCCTGATGACCATCAAGCCTCTCCTATCTTATTGGCTGAAACCCAGAAATATTTGTCTCTGGCTTTCCTGCCAGATTATCTCATACTACCTCAGGATCCATTTTGGAGCATAGAGATTGGTCCTTTGGCCATTCATTGTGTGTATGCATTCTGCACCCACTTGCACATGGGCTCTTTCTTTTGCTATTGGAAATACTGGTCATTTTCCTCTTCAGTGCTGCTCCTCCAGAAGTCCTTTCAAGACTGATAACTATGACCCATTTCTAAAACCCTATCCAACTCCCTCCCTTTTTCTCTTGGGCCCTTTCTGCACGGGCCTAATACGGCGCCCTGGGGATGGCAAAAACGCCGTCCCCAGGGAGCCGTTCGCACAGGGGACGCAGCTGCTTTGCAGCAGTGCCACCTTCGCTCCGCCCGAGCGGCGTGAAGCCGCCGTTTTCCTACCTCGCTTCCCGAGCGAGGTTTATGGCACCGCAACTGGCAGCTTACCGCTGCTTTCGGCATGCCTTCCACTCTCCCCCATGTACGATCAACCTACCTGCTCTGCAACCCTCCATTGCGTCGCTGAGGCCTGGGGACACGCCCCCTCTGCCCTGCGACTCCGGAGCGGTCAAGCAGGGCAGGGGGGCGTGTCCCCTGGCCTTGGCAGCAGCGTGCGGGAGGAGCGCGCCATGAGGCAGGTAGGTGCGAGCCAGAGCGGACGGCACAGCACAGCACCGTCATCCTGGTAGGTTCTGGGACCGTTCATGCGAACGGTCCCAGAGGAAGGTGAGTGCGGCGTCGTAATGCGCCAACCCAGCCTACCACCATGTGCGATCTTGCGGAAATGGCCTTGGTCAGGTCTTGTATGCTTTGGGTGTAGGTTCATTGTAATAAAACCAATTTTAATTATACAACTGGCTGTTCACTTGAGTTTTCACCAAGGTCTGTCCTGGTATACACAGGTTATCAATCCCAGTTAGAACCACTCACTCTTTGTCTCCACCGTCTCCAAATTCTACCCCCAGATCTCCAGGAATTTCTCAACCTCCAAGCTTCTGTTTCCTTCAGTGAAACTGATCTCTGTAACCTGGAGATCGGTCATAATTTCAGAAGGACTAAAGGAGGCTGGCAACACTACCCTTGCCATTCCTGTTATTTTTCAGTCCATGGAGATCCAGTCTTGGAATTTTCAGTGTATCTCTTCAGAGTGGAGACAGGTCTTATGTAAACGACCAAGCATAATTCATGGTCTGGACTGGAAGATTCTTTCTCAGTAATGTGATATGGTAGGATTGAAAACAGTGTAAAAATGCTGAATCTTAAGTGTAAATCTGTGGCTTCCAAAAGGGAAATGAAGTTTGATGCATATCACACATATATCTGTTGGTCTTTAAAAAATAAATTACAGGAGTGCTTTGGACTGGGGGCGGCATGAAAAGAGAAGGGGGAGTTTAACACTTCCACACGTGCATGGTGTAACTAACTGAAACTGCCCTTCACCCTGTAATTTGCTTTTAAAAAGAGACACATAGCTATTTTTAGACCTGTAAAAACACAGGGAACCTGGTTTCATTTTCAGAACACATGTGGGCCAGGAAAAGTTAAATCCCTTCTCCCCTTCCCAGGTGGCTGATTGAACTTGAATCAGGTCATGCACAGTTGTAGTCTATGCTGGGAAGATCTGATCAAAAGCTAGCTGATTTGTTACTATTTCCCTAACTAACATGGTAATACGTGTTACAGAAGAATGCATTTAGACTTTAGAGTGTTCAAAGCAATTCACATACCATATCTTTGTAATGCTTACACTCCTATCAGACAGGTTAATAATGATATACTGGAAATGAGACAGGCTGACGCTTTGTGGAGACAGTGAGGTTTAAACCAGTGACTACCAGTTTACTCTTTTAGTATGCTAAACTGTCTTTCATTACTCATCTATTACAACTGCTGCCAACTTACTTACTCCTATCCCATTGTTAACTCATGCCTATTCCTATAACTACTAACTACTAACTATAACTACTAAATTGACATAGCACTTCTCCTAATGAGTGATCCACTTACTGGCTATTTTGGAATCAACTGAGACCAAAAACTTTATTAGACTAGTTGCTCTTCAACATCACAATAAACTGTCAACCTGACCAGTTATTAATCTGTTTCCTTATAACCTACAATTATTAGCAGAAAGATTATGTTAAGAAAATAATATCCTCCCTGTATTTGTCAATTCTCATCTGATTTCTAGAGGACTAATTTAAAGTGTTCACATATTTCCAGGGCTATATGTAGCTTTCTGTATTATGTATATTAGTTGGAAAAAACCTGAACATTTACATCATAGTGGGAATATACTAGTGGTGTGGATGGAATGTCTGCTGACCTGTAATGTACAAAATGGCCCTAAGATTTAATCTAGTTGAGAGTTTTGATGTTTGCATTATAGGGTAAACAGTATCATGAAACCCATAAGCAGGCAGAGAGCTCCTATCTGGGCTACAACACAAATTAACCTGGAAAGAATAAAGAAAGCACTGTAGAGCTGGGTTTAAGCCTACCTTTATCAGCAAGGCATAAAGAAACATGAATTGACAGGCAGTCAAGGCTGACCTTTGAATAAAGGCAGGGGAAGTCTCTGCAGTTTTTTTTAAAAAAACAGCTATTGCAATAGGTAGGGGGCCAGGATCTCTCAGCCCAGAGTAATTTATTTATTTCATTACATATAATATCCTGCCCTCTCCCAACACAAGGCTGGGCTCAGAACAGCTAACAATAAAATCAGTACATCATAACAATTTCACAATCAATCAGACAATTCCATAAATCCATCAAAACAGTTCCAAATCTATTAAAATTATCCCACCTGGCGTTCTTCAGACTTAGTAAAGACAATTATCCCATTCCTAATACCTTCTTCTTAATGCAATTTGATCATAAATAGAGAATGATGGAAAGACAAAAAGGCCTGGGGGGGGGGGGGGCAGAAAGCGGTTGGGAGGCCAGCATTATTTGAACTATAAACCATAGCTGCCTCAACCAAAGGCCCCATGGAACAGATCCATCTTGCTGGCCCCATGGAACTGTTCTAGGTCTCGCATGATCCTGGTCTCAATAGAAAGGGAGTTACACCTGGCCAGGGCCACGCCAAAAAAACCCTGGCCATAGTTGAGGCAAGCCGGATACTTTTAGGGCCGGGAATCACAAGAAGGTTACTTCCGGAAGACCACGATGTCTTCCAAAGGCAATATAGGGAGAGGCAGTCCCAAAGATATGATGGTCCCAGACAGCTCAAGTCCTTCAAGATTAGCACCAAGCCCTTGGAAATGGTTAAGAATTGAATTGGCAGCCAGTGCAGGTAGTAGAGCACAGGTTGAATATGCACTCAAATTGAGGTTCCCAGAGGAACTCTTGTTGCAGCATTCTGTACTAATTGCAGTTTCCACAGCAATCTCAAGGGTATACGAGCGTAGAGCAAGTTACAGTAATCCAACCTGGAGGTGAGCATTGCATGGATCGGATTGCCAGATCGGATTGGAACAGCTAAGGGGCGAGCTTCCTGGCCTGCAAAAGATGAAAAAGGCCAATCTAACTGTATGCGCAACCTGGTCATCCATGGATAAGCCACTCCATCTAGCACTGGCAGCAGGAAACCGTCAACCAGGCCTAGCGACAGGACCTCTGTCTTCAATAGATTTTCAGCCTCCTCTTCTTCAACCATCCTGCCATTGTTCCCAAACACCTGGCCAATACATCTGGAGCAACGGGCACCCACTGCTTCATCCACAGATAGAGCTGGGAGTCATCAGCAAATGGATGACAAGCCCTCATCTCTGAACCAGCTCAGCTAGCGGCCACATATAGTTGTTAAACAGCATTAGCAAGAGGATTGTTCCCTGCAGAATCTTACAAGATAGGGGATGTCGCCAGGATACCCTCTCACCAAACACCACCTGCTGTCCCCACCCCTGAAGAAATGAGGCCAGCTACTGTAAGACCATACCCCGGATCCAAGTTGCGGCGAGGCAGTGGGCCAAGAGAGCACCCGCACATATTACATAATTTCCTCCATCTGTTTTTTTTTCCTAGGAACATCTTTTCACCTAGAAAAAAGTTCGTCTCAAAGTGAAAATGGCACTCTGGAGCCTTTTACCAAAGATTTATGTTAACACGTTCCTTTGACTTGCCATTAACAATGAGCTATGCTCACATTGTCCTTGCTGTTCTTCCCTGAAGCTTTGTGCTCCGTTTGGAGGAGGAAAGGGAGCATACTGTTCTGCATAGCAAACAGCTATGATGTAAAGGCTGGTCTCAAAAATAAGAAGGAAGGAAATAGCTGGATAGGGTTTGGTTTTATTAGCAGTTGGGCAGTGGCGTAGCTGCCATGGAGACATCTAGGGACAAATGCCCCAGGCGCTCCCGTGGGAGTCACATGGGGGGGGCGAAAAAAGGCCTGCCTGGGTGGCATGCGCATGTCATGCTGAGGCCCAGCCGTGCCCTCCTTCTTCCCAGAAGTGTCTGGGCCTCGGCTCCCCCATGGTACTTCCTGTGGTGTGCCCTACCCCCCACACCCCTCCACTTACCTGAGTTCATCTGGCTGCAAAAAGCAGCTGGTTCAAAAAGTAGCCTAGGCTCATTCCGCACATGCAGAATAATGCACTTTCAAACTGCTTTCAATGCTCTTTGAAGTTGTGCGGAATGGCAAAATCTACTTGCAAACAGTTGTGAAAGTCGTTTGAAAACGCATTATTTTGTGTGCGCGGAAGGGGCCCTAGTGGGAACTACACTTCCCAGGAGACGTTTCAAGGCTCGCAAGGTGTCCTGGGAAGTGTAGTTCCCACCAGGCTACTTTTTCAACCAGCTGCTTTTTGCAGCCAGCTGAACTAAGGTAAGAAGGGGCATGGGGGTGGGGCCCATTTTGCCCCCGGCGCCATTTTGCCCCCCTGTGCTACTGCAGTTGAGGTGTCAGTGATATATCTTCAGTGAAGTGCCCCATGCAAAATTTTCATTCCTGTGAAATAGACGAATGGACTGCATTTTTAAATTCAAGGGGGAAAATGCTGGAATAAACAAACACATCTTTGAAACATGAAAATATTCTGTAGCTTTCCAGGGCAAATAATTACCTTAATCAGTCTTCTATATTTTAATAGTCGCATGTGAGAACTGGGGGAAATTACACAAGAAATATAAAATCATTTTTAACATTGCTATGTGAAACTATGTTGGAATGTAAAACAAAAATCTCATTTCTCTCTCTCTCTCTTGTTTGTTTATAAATTCTTGCTCCGATATTTGAATTCATCAAAGCGGGAAGAACTTAAGTGAGAATATATTACTGCAGTGTTCAGCCAGCTAAAAACCTATAAGGCATGCATCTGTTGAAGGTAAACACTTTTAAGATCCCGTGGCTTGGAACCAGAGTAGACTGCACCATTTTCCTACCTCTCCCCTCCTGAAGCAATCTGAAATGATCCCAAAATTGTGGAGGAGACCCCCAGAAATAAGAAGCTGCCCTGGGAGAAAGAAGGTGGAAAATGCACTGTGTGAGCAGAAACCATTGAACTAATCAAAATGTTAATTGGGATCTTACCTAAAGGATTGAGTAGGAGTGTTAAGAATATCCCTTTTTAAAAAATCAGCGGGAGACAACATTTGGCTGGATCGTGCTGATCTGTGACAAGGATTTTGTGGAATTGGCAAAGGTAACAGAGAGCAGGATATAGGGCACCACACCCAATCCAGATACTGTTCAAGTTCAAGGCAGAATCAGAAAGCAAGGTTATGTGCCTTGCAAATACATTAGCTCAAAGTATTGTTTTAATTATAACATTTCCCTTATTACATCTGAGAGGCTGGCAATTGGCAAAAACATTCCTTCACTTTTTGTTTCCTTAGTTAAAACTCTGACCATCTCCCACTGAAACTATTGCTTCCTCCTCCTCCTCGCCTCCCAGTTCCCTTTATTCAAAACTCTGCTGCTGAAATTACTCATCTCTCTCACAGCATAGATCTAGTGACATCTGCCACTCTCAGTCACGTTGAAAGTCTTCTCCTTGAAACCAATCTGGCTGGTCTTGCTAGTTGCCATCAGTCTATAACTCCTTCCCAAGACACTTTGCATGGTGCCAGTTTTCTGCTTTTTGCCAAACCCCACCTCATGACCTGTTTTTCCCATGGAGGATATGACTTAACTTGGTAATGCCCTCAGTCATAATGAACAACAAACACAAAATCGAGGTGTTAATTTACTAGTATTGCTGCTGTCTCTCCCATTCCTCCTTCCCCTTGGCTGGCCTCCAATGTTTTCACTTGGGAATTGGAACAGGAACCGCAGCTGTTATGGATCAGTCTAGAATAGCCCAGAAAAAGGAAGGCAGCAGAAACTAAGCAGGGTTTGTACTTGGAAAGGAGACCACCAAGGAAGACTTGGCAGAAGGCGGCCGTGGCAAAACTCTGCTTCTTGTTTGCCTTGAGAACCATTTGCTAGGGTCACTATAAGTCAGTTGTGACTTGATGGCACTACACACACAGAGGAGCCCAGACAAACAGCAACCTGGGTAATTTGCCCTGGCTCTTACAACAATTTCCAATGCATACTCTTGTTCCTAACCCTGACACATAGCCCACCAGAATTTCATTTTTTAAAAAATAAATAGTATAATAAGATATCACTGAATCTCAGTGTGCAGTTCTGGCATAAGGGGACCCACTCTCCAACCATGACGAAGCAAAATATTACACATATGACATAGAACAGATGCTGATTTGAAGGTTAACAGTGCAATCCGGATTGCCGCAGCAGGTAGAGATGGTGTAGCAAAGGCAGCGTCATGCTGCCTCCCAAAGGGCTTTCAGGTGGCATAGCAGAGAGGGAAACGAAAAATCTCTCCTGCCACTGAACTGCCCCGATGACTTGAATGGCTTATGATGCACAAAAGTGAAGCTTAAGTCCAAGAGCTCAGGAGCCAGCGTTCCTGAGGTGAAAATCTGGTGGAAGCCAGCTCCCATCAGCTCCCCACCCCCAAGAATGGCCCAGCATGCCCCTCCCCCTGCCGGCACCTGCTCAGGATGCCAGTGCAGCTCTGCAGTCCCCTTGGACTTTCAGATTTTGGCACTGCGGAGCAGAGTGTGGCCAGCCCAGTTGCAATTCTGGGAGATCTCCAGCCATCACCTGGAATCTGGCAACCTTAGAACCAGCTAAGATTTCCAGTGATGGTATCCCTGGGTAGAAATTTTCTGTAGTAGCCACTACTGGGAACTCTCCAGAACTGGCAACCTTGCTCCAAGGTAACTCTCTCTACATAGCTGACCTTGCTGTTGGAACAAGAGGGGAAACTTGTTCTATGGCAAGGAGGAGCCACATCTGAAAATTCTTATATGTGGTTCCCCAGCTTTGTATACACACGATGCAAGTCCCTGTAAGAGATCGTGGCTTGGCCTCCACCATCACATCTGTCTCAGGATCCTATAAGTTCTCTGGACAGCTCTGATTCAGACTGCAGTTCTTTGAAGAGGGACAAATATCCTAACTACCACCTCCAGTAATTAAAACATGGATGGATAAAAAGCTCCAATCCAAATAAATTTAGTTTTACATAAATCCCACTGAAATTAAAGGATCATAAATAAGTCACAATTAATTCCAGTTTTTGTCACATACCCACACATTCGCCTACAAAAACAAAGGAGATGAGAATTTCGACCAGGTATAATGGGTTAGGATTGCATTGAGTTACGTAGGTGGTTTATTAAGAGCTAAGGAAGCCACTATTACTATTCAAAAATGTTGCTATGGAGTGTTTAGCCTTGTAAAAGCATACAGCATGTGCTGAACATTATCCTGACTAGATCAGTGTGTTACAGCATGTCTGACTGCATGGGACTATAAAAAATGTGTGGTGGGGAAAAACTCTTTAACGCAACTGTTTTTTGTGATGCTATAATGCAACAGGGTTATTTTGGAACCTACGGAGGAAGATACGGCCCATATTAAGCTAAGCCTTTATAGTCAGTTGGTTCTGGAGGGTTTTCCAGGCTGTGTGGGCGTGGCCTGGTGGATTTTGTTCCTAACGTTTCGCCTGCATCTGTGGCTGGCATCTTCAGAGGTGTATCACAGAGAAAAGTCTGTTTCTCACTGTGTCTAGTGAGAAGGGAAAGTTTAGTGGGGTATATTGTCCATGTCCCAGGGTTGGGAACCAATCATTAAGTGTTTGGGTGGAACTTGCTATGCAAAGGTGTGGTTGAGTGCATTGTATTGCGGGTGGGGTTATCATAGTTACATAGTTTATAGTTACATTCTTTTTTAACAGTAGTGACTAAAGATGTTGGTTCTTCTATTTTAGTATCTAAAGCAGTGTTTCCCAACCTTTTCGAGGTCAGGGTACCCTTGACCTCACTCTTCATATCTACGGTACCCCTGCCGCCATCCTCCACCTTCCCCTCCCATTGCCCCTGCTTGCCACCCCCCCACCTTCCCCTCCCAGGGTGAAGGGAAGCATTGGGGGGGGGTGGCTGCTGACCTTGTGGCAGGCCCTGCCCCATGGGCCAGCTCCATGTCCTTGCTGGCGCCGGTGGGAGACACCACAAAAATGAGGGGGGGGCAGTAGTGTTGCCGTGGTACCCCTGGGACATGCTCACGGCACCCCAGGGTACCACAGAACCCTGGTTGAGAATGGCTGATCTAAAGAATACCATCACTGTGCCTGACAATACAACATTCACATCTGATGTAAATACTAAGTATCATGTTATTAGTTTGCACTGGGGTATAAGCTCACATGGCATCATATCAGCTAAAACTATTAGGTGCCACATCTGGCAATGTCAAGCAGCTCAGACAGCACCAGGTTTCAGTGACATTACAGAGAGTGAATAGATTGTAGCTTTTCAAGATTATAGCAAGAAGCTGCCAGTGGAAATCAGGGCACCGCTCTCTCAAATCAGTCTGCCTTGGCTTTCTCTTTGTGCTAGGGAAGGAAATGAATAAACAATGGGAATATCTTCGTATTGCAGATAAACGGCACAGCATGAGAGATTTCTAGTCCCTTAAGAAAGGGACATATATCTGCTTAGGCTGTAAAAAATCAAAAGAGAATGGATGAAAAATACCTCCCTCCTGCTAAGGCTAAGTAATTCCAGCTAAGTTTCCATGTGCACCTCTGAGCACCGAGTGTTAGATGGCATCAGCAACAGAAACCTAGATGCTCTTATGCCTTGCTTGTGGCGTTCCTGGGTGGGGGGTATCTGGTTGAGTGACTGCAGTACTAAACTAGATGGATCTTTGGTCTGATCCAGCTGTGTTCATGTTCTTACAATGAAAAGATCACCACCCAAAAAACCCTTGGAAGAGAAGCCACAACTTTATAGCATAAAAGACATCTGTGTTAAAATTCCAAGACAAAGTATTTGCTGTGTGTGCTACATGTACCAAGATCAGCTACAGCTGCAGGACTAAACTTCTGAACAGGCCCTTGTGTTGAGGCATTCTGATAATCTGAAAATCTGATATACAAACGTGCGTTGTCACTTGTAGCAGCAGAATTTCTTCATCTGCAAAGAATTATTCCTTGGCATGAAAGTAATGTGCTGTATCCCATGAGCATATGGAAATGAAACATTCCCTAAATATCTGACACATTTTCAAAGATGTGACTGAAACAGTTCCTCTGTACTGAATCTGTGGAGAGCAGTTGATTAGACTCCAAAATTCCTCGCAGTTTTGTTAGAATTATTAGTTTACACATTAAAATGCAGATTGCCACTGATGTTACAACTTGTAATATAACAGTTTAATCTCTAAGTGGCAATTGCAGCAATCCTGATAGCTTCTTTAGGTGTGTTCAATAATTGTGTATACTGAGCAGGACTTACAATTTAACCCTAACAAGTGATATTTTCCTAATCCCATTGCTTTAATTAACTTAGAAACTCTGTTTAGGATGATACTATTAGCCCTCTGTCTTGGAAGAACAACATCCAGGGTTGATGGCAAAAATAGGCATGGTTGGGTATTTTCTGAAGATCTGAACACAGTGTCCACTACCAACTGGAGATGCAGGTCTAGTCTAATGAAGGATGCAGAGGGCAAGAGAATCATGTACTCTGCTGCCTCATTTGAGCATCCCTTCCAAGAGAGATCACTTTAGAAGCACTATGTAGAAATATCTGGAGCAAGCTCCCATTCCTTGTGAAAGTCTCTTTCATGTTCCTGTTAGTGCCAGCAGGTCTTAAAAAAGGGGTGCAAGAATCATCTTTTGGCTGCTCCAGCATAGATGCAAGAGGGAGAAAAAAGTCACAATAGAATTAATTTTATTTATTTTATAGCTGCCTTCCTTGCTGAGTCTCAAACCAGAACATAAAAACAATCCAATCAAACAGCATAAAACATCCAAGGAACAACGCAATGTGACTAAGATTACAAAATTAGAAAACAATCCAAGTAAACTGTCTCAAGCAAGATATTTCGTAAACAATACAGAAGTTAGAAGACAATGCTGTAAATTCATGGTAACACCCATAATAAACATTGCAATGGATTATGACAGGAAGCCCTATGGATACCCCCCCCCCCATCCACGGGCCCACAAAAATGCGCAGCCATCCCTGAGTATATGTCTATGTCATGGCATAAACTATCAGAAGGAATACAACTCCAAAGTTCCACTGGTGTATGGCACTAGCTATGCTGCTCTTTGAATTGTGGCCAGTGTTTTTATTGTCCACAAAATTAATCACTGGTGTTGTACTCTTGTAGTTAAAAACTCACAACTTTTTAAAGCCCTAATAAAGTCAAACTTGATTAATAATGGTGTAGAAAAGCATTTGACCATAAAAATAAGTGATTGTCCAGATAGTTGGCTCTCCGTAGCATTTCAGTATTGCACACTCTTTTATCTGAGATACCTTCATGATGGACCTCAGGAAGCTGTGCTAAACAGCTTAGATTGGTCCTGCATATATCAGGGTCAACAGTATGGACCAGCTGGGCCCAGTATGTATATGCCAAAATGAAAGACAAGCTCTTAAATTTACCTGTGTGGCAGGAAAAAAAAATACTGGTTATCTTTTGGCTTTGCTCTGAAACCACTTATTGCTTAATTGCGAGAAAATTTTTGGAAAGTTAAGATAATGTTTAAAATTATTAGGGCAACTACGCAGATATTACATGTATGCCCACTGTTACATTCTGCATGATTTGTATGTATGATCAGTGAACCTACAAAAAACAATAGGTGTTCTGCATGCATATTAATTGTACATATACAGAATGCATAAGTGACCCACCTGCACAGGTCAAGTACAGAGGTATTAATGAATTTTTGGCTTAAAAAAGTGAAGGTCTGCTAATATAAGAAAGCAAGCTGATTTTAGTTTTTGTATTTCAGCTTAGCGGTCTGCAAAGGCAGATTTTTAAAGGATTGTATGAAAGTTGATGGACATTTCCTTGGGAAGATAAGGCAAACTAAATGCAGCTCATCAGCTGTGTAGTGTGCCTGCTGGGTGTTGAACAATTTCACCTTTCCCAAAGAGGGCCCAACAACATATTTACTGTACATTTCATGGGTTACCAAATACAGCTTCTGGGTCACAAGTTGATAGACACAAGTTCTGTAGGCCTTGACCATTCAGAAGGTCCTGGAAATTCTGAGAATGTTCATCACAGCACCAATTTACCATCAGGAATATGTAATATCATTATGATGACTGTCCACATGATTGGACAGCGTGTAGGACGAAAGCTGCTCTCTCTCTCTTCCCATTGGGGAGAGCCGTCACAACACAGAGAAGCATTTCCAGTAGTTTCTATGCTGATAGCCCAAAGTAAAATACTACCACAGGCAGGATGGGAAAAATGGGAGACACTGAAAAATGCTTTTGTATTGACTATTGGTAAATGCATATTTCAAATTTTCTTATAAACTTTAAGATGAAATATATCACTCTTGAAGCCAACAATTCCTAAAAATTCAGGGTAGCTTTCCCAGAAAGACTAGATGGTCACTAGGAGAATCTATAACAAACTCCCTAAATTGGCATCATAATTGTGCCAAGTGACAGAAGGCCAGTATCTTCCACTCAGAAAAAAAAAACAGCCATGCATCTCTGCCCATTTGTTGTCTGTGCCAGCAATCAACACAGTATTCGTTTTTATGAGGATTTCTATTACTTGTTTACACTTCTATTCCAATATATCTCCATGTGGCATTTCAGCCACATAGCAAGTTTGTAAGGTAGGGCAGACTGAAAGTTGGTGACTAGCCAAGCCAGACTAAGAAGCTCAAATTGAGGCTAACGAACCTTAACTTCAAATTACACTGATTTTTACTTCGTTTTTTTATTCATTTAAAAATGAACCGAGTCAGTCAAAGGAGAGATGGGTGGAGCAAAACTGGTTCGTTCCCTTTTGCCTACTGTACTTTGTCAGTTCACCTGCATACATTCCTCATAATTTCTCATCTCATTGTTGAAAAAGGAATTTGAGATAAAATAATTTGGGGAAAGAGAAAAGTAGCTTTTTTTTTGTCTGCCCCTTTTCCGGGTTAACTCGCAGCCTTGCCAACTTGATCTTTGCGTTAAAAAACAGAGAGGAAATGAAACATGGAACTTGGGGTAATCCGTGTGTTGTATTCTTTGCACATATACTGTGTATCCTGTATTACATCAGATATAATTTGGGCAAATAGTATCAACATGGAAGTACTAACTAACCACAGACTGCCACTCAGGTCAAAGATGTATTAAAACTGTCTAAATGCACATTGCGTCCACCTCCGAATAAACGAAGATAACAGACATGTGCAGTAGATTATTGGAAAGACCTAGAATAGAACTCTCTTCACAATAAAATTATGGAACAAGCAAGGAATGGAATAAGGGATATGTCCAAACATCATAAGCTGGGCTTTCTAATTATGCAATGCATCTCTCTCTCCTCACCCCCTCTGTTAAAGAAGCACTTTCTAATTTAAGTCTGCAGTTTTATGTGATTTGTCCCCTGAAACTTTTCTGAGAACCAGAAGCACATTGTTCTCCACAAACAACACAGAGCACTCCACAAGAACAAATCAGGAGATGCAACCAAAGAGTGTTCAGGCACTACATATCAGGAGCTACGAGCAGTTTGTACTCCTTATCTGCATTTGGGGAATTGCTTCTACAGTTTTACTTCTGCCTGAAGGAATCTGGGTCACTACAAAGAATGGATCAATACTGATGTGCTGTATGTGCGGCACATCTAAATTGTGGAAGATCAAATTTTAAAGCCAGGAATACCTAAATTATTAAATAAATATCATTACATAAAGAAACAAACACAAAATGTTGCACCTATGATCATGCTGATTCATGTCCTGTAAAGCTGTAGATTGATAAAAGCTGGGTTGCTACCATTCCTGTTATTTGCCTTGAGGAAGAAAATATCCCGTAAAGCATCTCCGTACCTTTAAGACTATTATTTGTAAGAAAGCAATAACACAGAATTGGTATCTTAGTTGTGTTTTAAAGGTCAGTATGTAAACATTTAACTATCCTTCCTACAACATTATTGACAAAATTGCTTGCCAACACCTTTCCCCTCTTTCAAACGAAGAGTTTTTGAGTCTGTCCTAGCTACATAAAAGTGACAACGTCCACTTTCTTATTTGTTTTGCTCTGTGTACAAGTTATTCGACATAAAAACTTTCTAAATTCTGTTTTTTAAGAAAAGTACAATGTGGAACACAACAGTTATACAAAAAAAGCCAAAAACTCAAACTATGTAAAACCAGAGATTTGAAACAGTAGCAACGATAAGAAGATGACATTAAATTCCTAGAGAACAGAGGTCCAGCAACCAAAACTCAGCTGAAACAAGCAGAAAATTGTAGCATTTTTTTTAAAAAAAAAATCTTTATCTGATATAATAAAATGAGTCTTCACTTGGTGACAGAAACTGAAAACCTAATTAGCTTGGCAGGTTTGTCAGGGCAGCGAAGGGAATCCCAAAGCTGTGGAACTGTGACAGAAAAGACTCTTTGCACTCTGACATCTTACTTTCCACAAGGCCGTCGGAGCAGATTTTAATACATGAAGAGGATTATATGGCTAAAACACTATCATAAACTAGGCCAAAACCATTTATAGGTATGCACAGCAATTTGTGAAGGTCTGGAACCTTACGCAACCAAGGAAGAATAGTGTAACAGGCTTCATATATCATGTTGCAGCAAAACAAGACGCAGTTGGATTCTGTACCAGCTGACACATCCAACTCTCATTTATCAGTTGCCACCCCCCAAGGAAAATACATTACAACATCTGTCTGCATAGGTCCCTGTCATCAGGTGAGGGTATAACCTATATATAACTAAGAGGTACCCCAAACAACTGGGATTATTTCTGCATGCCAGAGCAAGGCCATGTTGCTTAAGAGTGAAAAATCACTTCTTCCGTGACGGCAAGATGCCATTCTGAACAAACAGTCCCAAAAGAACTCCAGACATCATCCTCATTGTTTTGCTTAAACTCAAGGTACATGTCATGCTTTAAACAACTGTAATGATGGCAAGGAATTTGACTCGGGAAGGAATCTTGTGTGAGCTGACTGAAGTACTGGTATATTTGTGTACATGGCAAAACTCATTGCATGGATTTTTAAAACTTCATAGCAACATTTGTTAAAATTCTATTCTGACAGGGGTCCCCAGCTTTTGAGCCTGCGGGCACCTTTGAAATTCTGACATGACTTGATGAGCACAGCAAGTAACAAAATGGCTGACACAAAATGGCTGCTGCAGGAGGCGGAGCAACCACAAAATGATTGCCATTGCTTAACTTCAGTAGCGTAGGTGCAGATCTTTGTACTGCAGTGGCAGCTGCTGCCAAAGCCACATTTTTTAAAAATTTGCACTGACAATCAAATCTCCAGTAGTCACTCAAAAACCTTGCTGGGAAAAAGCCCTACATGTCCCCAGCCACATCCTAAAAATACTCGGCAGGCACCAGAAATGGTGTCAATGGGCGCCATGGTACTCGCAGGTATCACAATGAAAACCCCTTATACTATTGGGTCCATACTCAACAAGCACTTTTGTCTGTACTGTTACACACAAGCATATCATTTTGCCTACCTTCAATCTCCTATTGTATGCAAAAAAAATAATTAAACCCAATTTGTTATCCTTTAATTGTAACGATAGTTTAATGATAGTTTAGTGATAGTTATCATCAAAACCAGGACAGCTAAGAAGTGATATAAAAAGTGGGCCCTTGTTTGGACAACTGGAAAATAATTTAAAAAATGAATCTTTGTTTTTCCCATTAATCTTTGATACATTCAAAATAGATAATAGAGTTCAAGATTCCTTAGCTGTCATAAAATTGTCATGTGGGTCTTCCCTTAAGGTCTACAAATTTGGAAGCAAACTAGTTCAGAGGCAAGGAACAGAAACTGAGTGCATTTTTAATGCACTGTTTTCTTTATTGTGGCATCAAATTTTCAGATACACAAGAACGGTGTCAAACTGAGTAGGGATGGCAGTTCATATCAATCAGTTCATGAAAACTGGCATGCCCTAGTGATTCCTCTCAGGCAACTGGTTGTTTCAGAAAGCAATACATCTAATATAGCTTAATTCTTTCATTTTATCCCATCTGACTAACTCTACAACTGAAACATTTTTTGAAGGACTAATCACATTTTTTTCCAAGACATTGTTGAAGAAAGGGTGTGAAAGAGGTGATGGGCCTGAACTGGTTTTTGGCTTTACTGAACAAATTTATTCAGTGTTAGAAGTGACTGTCACAGAGTAACACATAAGAGGCTTAGTCTGAAATCTTGTATAAAGGTGGCACCTACATTTACAACATGAGATGGGAGGAAATTACTGGATAAAACACTTTAGTTGTTAGGGTTGCCAACTCCAGGTTAGGAAATTATTGGAGATTTTGGGGGGGCGGGGGGGCGGAGAGATAGAGCCTGGAGAGGAAGTGATCTTATTGAGGTATAATGCCAAAGAGTCCACCGTCCACAACTGCCAATTTCCATGAGGTAACTTATCACTGTAGTCTGGAGATCAGTTGTAACTCTGGGAGACATTCATGTCACACCTCCAGATTATACCGGGAGGCTGACAGCCCTAGTCTTCTGCTGACTACTGCAGAGCGGACAAGAAACCTTTACTCTTACCCTTCAAAGCAACGGCATCATATTGAAATTATTACAAAGTAAACTATAGTGGTATCCTTGGTGCCATGGAATATTTGACACAGTCAGAGAAAAAGAAGAGTTTGGATTTATACCCCCCCCCTTTCTTTCCTGTAAGGAGACTCAAAGGGGCTTACAATCTCCTTTCCCTTCCCCTCTCACAACAAACACCCTGTGAAGTGGGTGGGGCTGAGAGAGCTCCAAAGAACTGTGCCTAGCCCAAGGTCACCCAGCTGGCATGTGTTGGAGTACACAAGCTAATCTAGTTCCTCAGAGAAGCCTCCACAGCTCAAGTGGCAGAGCGGGGAATCAAACCCAGTTCCTCCAGATTAGAGTGTACCTGCTCTTAATCACTACACCACGCTGGCGAATAAGCTGTCAGCTGACAAGTAAACTAACAATATTCTATTCTACAGATTGGTTTATGGATGTGGCAGAACTTATATAACTTGAATATAAACTGCTTTTCAGGGGCTCGAGCGGAATTCTTCATTTTTCAAGCATTCTTGGGAACAGACCTTAACAGATTGCAAACAAACCATGTTCTCATTTATGAGCTTTTATGAACGAGATGTTCTCATTCTAAATTAATTTGGCCTGGATAAAAAATTCTCTTAAATGGAAAGATTGTTTCTTAGACCTATTATTCACAGGCAATATTCTTTTAGGTATAATGGGTACCATTTAGTATAAAGCCCTGCTTTTTAAAATTTCAATAGATTATCTTATTAGAAATCTTCATTGCTGGCAATATGCTGTTATGTCACAAAACATTGAAAGCACAGATACAGTTCCTTTACAGGAATTTTTTTCTTAATGACAGCTTGGTTAAGTTTAATTAAAACAATACTTTAGGGATGAGCTGGCTCAGCGATTGTTAATGAAACAGAGAACTTGATCTTAAGTACATTTTTATCAGAAAAGATAATCAAGCAGTGAAACAAATTACTGAAAGGTGCCACACGGGACCAAAAGGGACACAGAAAATGTGTAATAGCATATTTTTGTGATTGTGGGACAAAGAAACACTGGGTATGTTAATGCAGAAGAGCAAAAACTTCAGTTCCAGTTAATTTCTTAAATAAAGTTCAATTATAATATAAAAGAAAAGAAAAAAAATGTCCAAACGCTAACCAGTCACCTCAATGCTTCAGAAGTAATTGGTCCCATCTCTGTAAATCAGAAAGAGGTTTCATTCTGTCTCAATTGGAAGATTTTTTTTTGCTGTCAAGTCACAGCTTACTGATGGTGACCTGCAGATTTTCAAGGCAAGAGAAATTCAGAGGTGATTTGCCATTGTCTGACTCTGTATTGCAACCCTGGTATTCCTTGGTGGGATCCCATCCAAATACTAACAAGGCCAACCTTGATTAGCTTCCGAGACCTGACAAGACTGGCCTTCCCTAGGTAAAATACTGATAGATAAGAGTGTAGGTAGTTCCCATGTAGTTCATACTGTGGATTTCTCTTGCATCTCTGTGTTTAAATACATAAATGCTGAAAATTCTGGGAAGGTATCCAGATTAATCCCAAGAAAGTCAGGCTCCTGCAGGCCCAGGCCCTCCTTCAGCCCTGAAATCACTTTAGAACCACTGGCTGGGAAAGAGGGGGGGGGGGGCAATAAGTCAAATAAACAAACAAACAAATTAAAAAAAACCAATCTAGCCCTGGAATTAAGACCTGTTGGTTCCCCATGATGAGATTCTATAAGCTTCTTAAAAACTCTTACACTGATGAATGATTTTGTTTATTTTGCAGTGAGTAATTGCACAGAATGTGTTTTGCTCTTTTATTCTGACACACTGATTTAGGAACACCTGAATATTCTCCATGATTCAGGAGTTTTACTGCTGTTTATTCTTGGTGTATCTTTTCCTCCCATTTTGTAATTGTTTTTTAAAGTAGATTTTATGGTGCAAGGAAAATCAAGCTGGTGCAGAAGAACTTGAAAGGATACTGAAGGATTTCATGCTAAAAGATCAGTGGGTAGGTTGGTAATACTATACAAATACCATCATTAGCACTAATTTAGTGCTAATCAGTGGGTAGGTTGGTAATACTATACAAACACCACCATTAGCACTAAGGTTGATCTAAAGTTCACATCGATATGCTACCATGTTTCCCCGAAAATAAGACAGTGTCTTATATTAATTTTTGCTCCCAAAGATGTGCTATGTCTTATTTTCAGGGGATGTCTTATTTTTGTGTGTTCTGTTCGTCGGGCATGCTTCCAAACAAAAACTTTGCTACGTCTTACTTTTGGGGGATGCCTTATATTTCGCACTTCAGCAAAACCTCTACTACGTCTTATTTTCTGGGAATGTCTTATATTCGGGGAAACAGGGTAATACATGATCTTCCCCTTATAACATTCCTGTAATGTGGCTTTACCCTTCCACTGTGTCTACTGTACTGTAGAGTGAAATAAATCTTGTTTTGCAACTTGGCATGGTGCAATACCACTCGAGCTCTGTGTCAAGGACTATTATTTTTGTATATTGGAATTTGCCTAGAGGCTGCAATTCTGATATGACATTCTAAAGCCTATTATGCTATTTCACTGTACAACAGCCAAAGCAGTTTCCTTGTTCTTGAAATCCAGTACATTATATTGTCAAGAATATTGATCAAAATACACTTAGAAGAAAATAAGTATTTATTAAGGAATTCTGTTTCTTGAATCCTGGTATAAATTAATAAAAGGCAATATAATATTAACTTGACAGAACTAAAATACACTTCTGAGTTTCCTGAGTAACCAACAGTGCAATACTGAACAAATTTATACCTTTCTAAGTCTACAGAAGTCAGTGGGCTCAGAAAGGTATAACTCTGCTTAGGATTGACTGTTAAAGCCAACTACAATATGTATTAACCTGATAAAAGAGGCAACGAGGATATTTTTCTCTGTGTAGTTCATACTGTCACTTCCAACGTATAGTATTGAGGATTTTAAAAAAACCATATCATCAGAAAGCTCTACCCTGTTCTCCATGATGGAAACAGCTCACTCAAGTGATGTTTTATTTTAGGGTCCCCAAAATGGTGGGATCTACACTGTCACTGAAGTTAAGCTATGGAAATCATGTTGCGTCTTTCTTTGCCTACTGAAGCAGCTATTTTGTGGCAGCCATTTTGTTGCTGTTGCCCACCATACTGTGTCAGAATGCAAAATGTGCCCACAGGCTCAAAAAGTTTGGGGGACCCTTGTTTTAATAATCCCTCTTCTTTTAAATATTTTCCCCTCAAATCCCACCTTTCCTGTGAAGTTTTGGGTCTAACTCCTTAAACGTAAACGTACATTAATCCTTTATTACCCTTTCCTCTCCCATACCTTCATTCTCTGTCATAGTTGGCTCTCTTCCTCCCTTATTTCCATTATCAGCTGTGGTGATGGAAACTGACATCAAGTCACAGCTGACTTATAGTGATCCCATGCAGTGGTGGAGAACCTTTGGCACTCCAGAAATTCCCATCAGCCCCTGCCAGCATGGCCAACTGGAGTGGCAAAGGTTCGCCACCACGGCCATAGGGTTTTGAAGGGAAGAGAGGTGGTTTTCCATTGCCTGCCTTTGCGTAGAAATCTGGGACTCGGTGGTCAGTGTCAACACAGCTTAACTTCCAAGATCTATCCAGGTCAGGACATTTCAACTGTATCACATTTTAACTGAATGCTCCTTGGGACAGACATTTTTTTCTGTTTATTTATCTTGGTCCATCTTTGTATCTATCGATCCTTTAATTTGCTTGTGTAAGTAAACTGCCATAAATATGAACATGGGTTAATCATCTTCATTAGCAGTTTGAGCCATGGTGGCTGTCAGCTTATCCTAGAACTATGAAAATGCTCCACCCAAGCGAGAAAAACTGGATTGGGATCCTAGATGGATACGACATTATACTATACTACACTATACAATACGCCATGCTACGCCACTATACCTTCTGCAATGCAGACAAGGGCCTAAGAGGAGTAATAATCCTGTGGCTTTTGATACGGTAGCTAGTATTCAAGAAAAATAGTAGACAGCAGTGGAACCATACATATTGGTTACGGCATGGCATAACATTTGAGAGTATAAACAGAAGACTTCTTTGTATGTAATACCCATCATATTTCAAATGCACTACTGCATAAAGGAACAGTATGAGAAATATTGTGTTTAGACAGACAGCCAAGTAAGTAACTCAAGGTTCCACATAATGGTTATTTTCAATACTGACCAAATGAAGACCTTTCAGTTTTTCATAGGGCAATATTACCGACTGAACAGTGTTTATTGCTCCAAACATGTCTTCTAAGGCTGACACAACTGAAAAAGTTTAACATTAACAGTCTTGCCGCACAAGTTGAAGAGTGTGTAATGAATTGGCTCTTGAAGGGGACACAGAATCTGAATCCTGGCTTCCTAGTTCTGACCGATATTTTGCTAGCCACAGTATTGCTTCAGATAACATATCAAATCCTCAAGGAGCACTAATAAACTGGGAATGCTTTTGAGATATTTCAGCCAGCACACACATATACAAATGCAATCTGAAAGGCTAGAGAGATACCCAGTTCAGCTGTTCTTGATTGGTCTAATCTGTTCTGAATTCTGAACCAGCACTTACTGACCAAATTACTTAGGACTCTGGTTTGAATCAAGCAATCATCACATTTGGGGCCAGTTTATACAATCAACAGCACCAACTTGGAATGTTTTCCCTTACCATCCCCCTTGGGACTGGGTAGCTAGAAGAAGAGTCTGGATTTATATCCCCCCTTTCTCTCCTGTAAGGAGAAGGGGCTTACAATCTCCTTTCACTTCTCCCCCACAACAAACACCTTGTGAAGTGGGTGGGGCTGAGAGAGCTCTGAAGAACTGTGCCCAGCTGGCATGTGTTGGAGTGCACAAGATAATCTGGTTCACCAGATAAGCCTCCACAGCTCATGTGGCAGAACGGGAAATCAAATCCGATTCTCCAGATTAGAGTGCACCTGCTCTTAACCACTACACCACGCTGGCTCTAGCAGTGCAATTCTAAACAGAGTTATACCCTTAACTACAATGGACTTAGAAAGTTGTAACAGTTTAGGATTGCACTTATACATATACCACTCCCACAAACAAGCCTAACCCGTCTCCCTGCATATGGAAAACTGGCATGAAAAAGTGTGATATGGTATGGGAAAAGCTGTACTTTCAACATTCTTTTTTATTACATGAGCCAGGTCAATACTACAACATCGTCTAGCTTGAATATTAAAATACTCCTATACAATTTCATATGCCAATTCATTATATAATTCTACATTTCAGGTTAAAAAATTAGTATAGTCCCTAATCAGCTATGCAGTGGGAAGAACCCTGCAGTGATGCTCTGGAATCTTCACAAACATTTTAGCAGCCCAGCAACATTCTGTGGGGAAAGTGGAAAAAAATAATTTGGCTGGGAAGATCCTTGCAATACGTGAACAGGGACGGTGGAGGAGGGTGATTGAGACCTGGGAATCTAAGGCTGATTCCGCATGGGCCAAAAACAGCAGTGTGAAAATGGTGTGAAAGGCTTTGAAATGGTGTAAAAGGGTTTATACTGTTTTCACACCGTTTTCACACCGTAGTTTTTGGCCCATGAGGAATCAGCCTAAGGCAGGAGAAGCTTGAGGAAGAATGGAAGCTACTATGTAAAGAACCCAAAGGTAGTTGAAACACCAGGGAAGAGACCATGGAGAAGATATAAGGAGGAGAAAGTGTTAAAAGATAGACATCTGAGAAAGTGAAATTCAGTAAAAAAAGGGAACTGAGCAAAAAAAATTCAGAGCCATTAAATTTTAAAAATCCTGTACACTATTGACAGGAATGGTGGAAGAAGAAACAAGGTTATTGCTCAGCAGAAGGAAGGCTAAAAGAAGAACAGAGGAGGAAATAGCTGAAAATCAGAGACCTGGATCAATGGTGGGTGCTAAATGGAGCTAAACGTGAGGAACAATAGCTGGGACAAAATTTTAGGGTCGGAGAGCAGAAGGGTGATAAGGTAGCACTGAAACCAACATACATTGGGTGGATGTTTGCGTGGATCAGCAACTGCGGCAAAAGTGTTACAAAGGATTACATAAAATAACAGAAAAAGGATCCATTCTGCATTTCAATATTGCCTTGTATCTTTTTTCCAAGATGGAAGGAAAGGTGGGGAAAGACAACTGATGGGAAACCAGGATAAAAAGGCTGTCCTGTCAGGAAGGCAGAGGCGAAAGATAAAAGACTAGGATTTTGTAAGAGCTAATTCACGCAAGGCAAATTTCCTACACAGATTTTATTGCCAAATAGGAAAATCTGGTCAGTTTCATCCTATGTGCGTACATGAGAACGTACTGGAAACTGGAGATTCCTGAAGCATGCACAAAAAAATGTGAAAACAAGAGATGTCTCTTTGGCTAGGCAGTATAATATGGTGCTTTCTGTAGGTTTACATTAACAGGCATCTCTAACATTTACTTCCCCAGCAGTGAGATTATGCAACACTCCAGCAGATAAAGTGCTGAGAATCACAGGAAATGGTTTAATTCAGAATTTGGAATCTATTACTTGCATTAGGAATCTTTGAAACACTTTAAGCAATGTGCCATTGAAACCGTCCAAATGTTGGGACATGCAATGATTTGATGTTTTGCTTATAGAAAAAGATGCAGCTTTTTTCCTAAAGTATTAACGGGGGGGGGGGGGGGAATGGGGCAACTGCGTACATCCCAGTTGAATATTTACTACTACTAAAAAAAATCTGCATCATTTACAAAGATAGCAATTCACAACCACAGTTTTTTTAAAGAGGTCAAACCATATTATCGGCAGAGAAACTACTGAAAGTGATGGGCTGAGACTTGTAATAACTCTGTAGAACTGAACTGTATGTCTTCGGATGCTGTAATGGCCTATTTGGAAAAGGTCTAAAAATCTATCCAAGGGCCATATTTACAGACATCCCATTGCCAGTCACTTGAATCAGCATCAGGCCTTGCAGGAAATCTAATTATGTAAAAAGATGCTTGCTCACTTAATCTCACTAGTGACACCTGAAATATGAATGTTTGCTAGATGTGATCGATGTTAAATATTCCAACAAAATCTCATTGCAGTTACATTTCTCTTGAATGCAGTAAACGCAGCTTACTGCAGAAGTCATTTTAGAAACACACCCTCCCTGTCAAAGGAGCTGTGCCCCTGTTAAGATGGTAAAGACTATTATGTAACTCATGAGTTAGCACAGATGAGAACTGACTGACTGTACTATTAAACTATGCTATTTTGACTGTGGCTGTTTTGATGCTACTTTGACTGTGCTATTTTGATGTCCGGTCGCAACAACAAAGCCCAGCTTCTCACCTTTTAGATATCTTTCTGCTATGAAGATGTCATAACCTAATGCTCTTCTGTGTGACATATTAACGCTATTTTCATAGCCCATTCCTTTATGTGAGGAAGAAACTCTTGACGCCTCTCAAAAGCACTTCATAACACCAGACTTGCCAAGAACTGAATGCTTGTCCCTCCCCAAAGAATATTTATAATTAAATGCTATTGTTTTGCCTAACAAAATCATCACCCAAAAAGTGTCTCTACCTGACAGTCCTAATACATACCTTGTTTAAAACAGCAGGTGAGGCTCACTGATTATCTTTTCCTAAGTAGCCCTGTGAAAAGCATCTGAAAAATAACCGACAAGTTCTCTGTCCCCTTTCTAGACTTCCAAACGAGTGGGACAGAATTAGGTACTAGTAATCTTCCTGCGCCTACCCTTGATGCAAAACAGTATAATTCTTGATGACCCCATTTCCTTGCTAATGTAACAAGCTGGGAAAACATGCTCACTTGGATGAAGATGCGTGGCATGTGTCCGGCAAAGTGCACTACCTCAAGAGAAGGGGAATGATTTTTTCCCCCAATACTGCAGAGGGAGTCTACTCCTGAGTGCAGCAGTAGCCATATACAGTTCCTTAACCATTGCTCTGCAGTGGCTGCCAAACAAACAGAGCACTCCGTGGCTGCTGCTTTGGAGATCAAAAGACTTGGATGTTCCAAACTAAGAAAAAAAATATGGGAAAAGACTATGTGTTGTGTCCCCAAAATCTTACAGAGGTGTCATTTCTAAACAGTGCCAAGTTTCAGCCATTTCATATCTAAAATGAAAAGTCAGAATAACACTTTCTCTCTCTTCTCCCACACAGCAGTCTTGTGTAGTTGTTTTTTTAACAGCAACACAATCCCATAAAGATTAGAGACACCCCCTCTGGAATACAGCCCCATTGCAACTACTTTCCATTATTTGTCCCTAAGGGGTAGATGGATACAGGCAATCCAAATGCTTTCTCCCTGATGGAGGGGGAGGACAGAACTCCAACAGATGAATTGATGCTTGGATGGATATGTTCTTAAAAGAAAGCAGGCACTAATTTTAAAAATCAAGGTCAACAGGGTCAATCGTGTAGAAAGTACTATGGTCAACTGGGTTTACATCACCCTTAGGGTTCTCTGGTAGAGAATGAACCACAACGCATTCAAAATGAACTACAAAGGTAGGGATTCTTTTTGACGTCTCAGTTTTCTCTGCAAATCTCCGACACTGAGGCATTCTCATCTCACAGAGGTTCACAAACTGCCTGTCCATCTCTTCACTCCCACCCCTTTATCTTCAGGTCTGGTCCCTCCTGCAGCTACCTCTAATGCAGTTACATAAGATTAGCTGTTGTGCATTTCCTGTCACCTTCTGTCCCTCAATCTGTTCGTTTGATGGGATGTCCTGGAATTCTAAAATTGTACAGAATTGTTATTTTCGGTCTTTTGCCTTGCTTGCTCCATGCAGTTCATTATCCAGAGGAACAGTGCAGAGCAATTCACAGTAGATGCCTACCATGAACCAAATAAGAACGAGTGTAGGATTTGGGGGGGGGGGAGGAATTCTGCTGGGTACCAAATAAGAATGGATTTAGGATTGGAGGTGGGATTCTGCTAGATGAAGGTTATTGATTGTCAGTTGCTTCCAGCAAAAGGCAACAGGGAACTCAGTCTGAGAAGTGGATCTTCCAGCAAGGGTGCTATATACACAGACAGCATCGTCCCCCCTCCCCCCCCAAAAAAGGGGGGGAAGGAAATTTGAACTGTCCAGATATAAAGCTGTACTCATGCATTGTGAAAAGGTCCTGAAAGGAAGATCAGCATTTAGGGTTTGCTGTAGTAGTCTGAATAGAGAGTGGACTACTGCAGAGCAAAAACTTGCTGGGTGCATGCAGAGGTTGCTCAAGGTTAACGTGGAACTAAAACATCATTCTAAATGCCAAGAGCAAGTACAGCAAGAGAAAATATAGTTTGGACAGTGAAATGGGGAGAACGAATCCCTGCAGTGTGAGAATACGTCTTTGTTTTGTTTTTTTGCTCAGTGCAAGAGGAGAGCACTGAACTATAAGCACACTCAAGGACAGCAAATGACTAAATTTGCTTAAATCTCTTGACTTTGGCTTAAGTGGACTGCAAGTCCTTCCATTAGATCTCTCTACCAACACCCTCTACATCAGACTCAAGTGCTCAAGAGGTGTGTAGGCTTTTTCCAACAGGTCAACATGACACCTTAACTTCCCACACCTGATTTTCTCTAACCCTCTGCTTACCCTGACATATTATCTAACAAGTACCCCTCTAACTCTCTGCTTACTCAGATATATTATCTTCCAAGTAACACGCACCTTACCGGAAGACTACGTAATGTGCGATCTACTAAACAAATTAATGTGCTTCATTTGAGATCTTCAAAACTAACTGCTTTCCAAATTGTGGAACTATCCCTGGGGGTGAGGAGGGGGGGGGGGTGTTTTCCAAATCCCCTAAATGAGGACACCCGGAAAATGATCAACCACTACCTGAACGCCAAGGGCAGTCAACCTCACCCACTGTAAAATTTTGTGCTACTAGTGATGTGTGGAAGGTGCTCTTTACAGACAATCTGTATTCAGAACACTGCCTCCGGAGGCAGGGACAGACATATTTTCACAGGAGTAAGTTATCTGGCCTCCTAAGGGGTTTACTTCCAAGTAAGCGTGCTCAGAATCGCAGTCTTAATGGAGGGACCACTGCAGAGAGCAGAGGGGGCGGCTCATTTTTGCCCCCACCCCCTTCAGAGAGAGAGAGAGAGAGAAGAACGCGTTTTGATTGGCTACTACGCCGTCGCTGAGAGAAATGTTCCCGCGCGAGCCCTTTTTGTATCTGTCTCAACCCGTTCTCTCCACTGTTTTGGTGTCGCTTCGGATTCTGTCACCCCTCAAAACACGCACACGCGAGCGCACATCCTTCTTGCACACAGCCTGGCGTGTTGTGATCTTCACATTAGTGTTGTCGACCCCCTCCCTCCCACACTCTCTCCCCCGCTGTCCTAGTCAAGCACTTTTTGATCACAGCAGTGGCTGGCGGAGTGGGGCAGAGTTCCCCCGCGCTCCCTTCACACGGGCAGGGGGGTCTCTCATGCGCGCTCACCCACACCCCGCAAAAAATACCCATCTCCCGTCCCTTAAAATAGTGTTGCATGCGTCCCAATCGCGAGCTCCCAAGGAAAAGGGGAAATGGATTCCAGAGAGACGGAGAGCCCCTGGGAAGTCACCTTGCTAAGCGGTGTGCCCTTTTTCAAAATGATCATAATGAGTGGGATGACCTTGCTCTTTAAACAGAATCTCTTTTCATCGGAAAGCCAAACCACCGTTTCCCCGATGCTTCTTGGAGCGACTAGAAATGTTGAAGACTGGCAGCCTTTCACCAGCTTAAAAGAATTGCTCCAGATGCGCATTATTAACTTAGAGATCAATGCCATTGATGTGACTAATTTTTTTAAAGAAAAGCTAGATCGACTGGAGGTTTTTTTATGCATCGCCTCTCAAAACTGTTTGGGGCGACTAGTTATGGACAGCGTGCCCATTTGGTCATCAAATAAAAGTCAGCACACTGCAGGAAAAATGTTAATAAAGAAAGGCACCGTTCATTCAATGTCGCTAAAATGACTTGTAAACATAAGGGGGGGGGGGGGGAGAGAGAGAGAGAGAGAGAGAGCGATAATCGAAGTACATTGCTTCAAGCTACTAAGTACCACCATATGCCGCATCAATCTACTGTGTAGATGCATCTCAATCTCTTCCCTTCACTCCCGAATGTCTCCGAGAATCTGGAGGGAAACGAGGGAAGGGGGCAAGAAGACCCAACGAGGAAGGCAAAAATCTGCAAAATTCTGCCAAGCGGATTTGACATCTAATCCAAAACTGTCTCTCCCCCCCCCCTTCCCCCGTTGCATCGGCAAGAGTCTCGAAAGCAACTTTGCCAGATTTGCATCTAGACATTGGTGTTTGCATGGGGGGTGGGGGGAATAACGCTATTTATAGGTTTTTTTAGGAATCTGTGGCAATTATCTCCTCCGCCTCTGTTCTCTCTTTTCTCACTCAATCTCTCTCTCCCCCCCCCCCCAATACTCCGCAAAAAATGCCTCCTTTTTGTCCCCACCTCTGAGCTGCTCGGCCCCCTCATCTTTTATTCCTGCAAATTACGAGATGATGCACCGCCAACCTCGCTCTCTTTTGATTTCCCCGTGTCCCTGCCTAAGTTGTGCATACGAAAGCCAGAGTCATGCTGCCTGTAATCCCCAGCCAAGAGTCCAGACAACACTTACAGTTTGCGGTGTGCGCGGTCCTCTAAAGCAAAAGCTGAAATTCACAGTGAAGCTTTAATTAATATTTTTTTTCAGAGATGATCACAGATGTTGCTTAATGATCGAGACTGAACTGGTCCGCGTGTGCCTTTCTTTTGCCGTTTAAATCCCTTTTGGGTTTCTTCCGCGAACCCAGCAGCGGCGGCTGCTGCTGTTGCAACACGTTCCCCTGCTTTGCTCTGCACTGCAGATCAAGAATCCCAGAGAAATTCAAGGCTCCCTTGCTGGATGGTGCTGCCGTGCGCAGGCGCTCGCCACAAACCCCGGCCGGTGTAATGTTAAAAATCCGCTGCCCGTCGCATTGGAGCCTTGGTCGTTACTGAGCATGCTCGTGAGCAACTGAGCAGGCTTAGTACTCCCGGCTGAGGCTTTGTGCCCTCACTAGGGAAGGGCTACAACTTGAAAACCTTTACCCACGCAGTCCCGTTGGGTGCCTGCGGGAAAGGAAAGAGAAGTGTGGGCAGGGATCCTGCGCTTGGGGTGCAACGGTGGCGCTTGCTTTTTGCAGCGGGCAGCGCAATTCAGCAGGGAAACGGAAGCAAGCTAGGGCTTGGTGTGAACTGTGAAGTGAAGGGAATGGGCAGGAGGAAATGCAGGAGAAAGTAGGTCTCAAGCGTCGCCACGTTACTCTCTTTGTGAGACTGGAGTCAGGCAGTACTTCGCACCTCTACCACAATATACACGCGGGAGGCCAGATCCTGTACTAGCAGCTGCAGCAGCAACGAGGAAACTTTACCGGTTCTCCTCCACCAGCTCCCCCTCCTTTTAAAAGGTGGCAGTCCGCTGGCTTCATGGGACGGCACTTTAATACCAGCAGTTGAAATGAATCACTTGGGTGATAACGGGTTGTGTTTGTGTGGCTGGTGGTGGGTCAGGGAAGGACGGTGCGGATGGAGACAAAACGTCTACAGAACTAATTCGGAGGACGTGCCAAGAAAAAAAAAATGTTTCACATGAGTTTTTCTTCAGTCCTTGCTGGTGCTTCTCTTCAGTTTCCTTCTCAGTAGAGGTGGAACTTCCCAGAAAGATGGGCCCTGCATTCTCTGCCCTATCTTATCTTTGCCCCTTTTCTCCATACTGGCTCACCATTAGCCTGCATGCTCTCAGGAACCACAATTTGCACTCATTATGAGTTCTGTGCTTCCAAGGACGCTTTATAGATTTTTGGGTCCAACTCCGATATCTTGCCAAATGTAATTATATTCCTTTTTTTTTTTTTTTTTTGGAACTGGCCAAGAAGAAGAAGGAAGTTTTGTTCTTCCTGCTGAATTGGACTCCAACCTTGATTCCAGGCTGTGCAGAGATTCTTTTGTACTGACGAGACATAAAGAAAACCACAAACAAACAAGCACCGCCCCCCCAATGATTATTTGCAAAGTGTGGATCAATATTGTGACAATATATAGAGATGCAGAGTGGTTACAAGTTGATATGTGCTCATTTAGTTAATTACTGAGTAGTGACATCACATGGATTTCTGAGAGCTTTTTTGTTTGGTCTTATCCATTCTTTTCAGGTACCTTACCATACCCTTAATCTTTAATGGGAGAAGACAGCATTTTTCAGGCACAGAAGAACATTATGGAAAATGCAGTCTCCCTGCAGTCACAATGAAAGAAGATGTACAAATTGGGGGAAAATGACCAAGATTTTCCCACAAGGAAGCATTTTACTGTTTGTAGCTTCTGCTTCCATTGTAGTACCCAGTGAGAAAAGCCACGTCCGCTGAAATTCTCTTGTCTTTGCAGTTCTCAAGAGTGTAGGAGTCTTTGTGAAACCTTAACTTGACCACCCTACATACTCGACACAGTTGTTTCCCAAGGCCATGTAATTAGTACAAAGCAGAAGTGTGCCTTCACCCCATAACTCAGAAATCAAAGGGAGGGTGAATACAAGCATGGACTCCTTAAAAAGGAACAATAGCCTTAACTCATTACAATTGTGTAAGCATTACAAGAATCAGCCCAACACTTTTTTCAGTGCCATCTTAAACTATCCAGAATGTATCTCTACAAGTTCCTGAAATCTCTGTTTACTGCAGTGGCTCTCAACCTTCCTAATGCTGCGACCCTTTAATACAGTTCCTCATGTTGTGGTGACCCCCAACCCTAACATTTATCAATTTTACAGATGGAGAACACTGATGCAGAGAGTCTTAGGTGACCCCTGTGAAAGGGTCGTTCGACCCCCAAAGGGATCCCGACCCCCAGGTTGAGAATCACTGGTTTACTGGGAAAGCTACTTCTGTTGAAAGAACACAGCCCAAATGATTCCTGAATATATTTTTCTGACTTCACCAAATATTGTTTGCCTAAATTTACAAACAGTGTGGCATACTCCTGTTCTTAAGGTAGCCCAGAAGTGTGGTTTGCTTTCCTGGATGAGCCCTTTGTAGCTTGTCCAGTTTCATGTGACAGAGACATGAAAGGAGATGTTGCTAAAAGTTTACTCAGGCCAGCTATGCACGAGGTGTTTGCTATGCACGTGGATTGTCCGCTGCGGTAAGATTTCTTATACAGGCGTATTTCCTCTAGCCCTGCTTTCACTGTCCGCGCTCTTTGTGGCAAGCAAATCCACTTATAGTACAATTTTAATTTTGCTTTGCTGCCAGAGCAGGACAGATTTGCCAGTGGGCACAGCTTTGCCCTGGATCTCTTTCCTCTCCCTACAGTCAGCCCACCCTCTGCCTACAGTCAACCCTACTCCCTCATGCTGCTTTGCATGCTTCCCCTTCACCCTCCTCCCCATTGCTGACTACTTCCTGCATTCCTGTTGTATCATTTCTATTGCTCATGGCTTCCATACTCCTGCATATCTGTAGATCTTTAGATAAAAAAATCAAAACCATATCGATAAATTGATACTAATGCTTTAAAAAGTAAAAATAATAAGACTAGTTGATCAGTCTAAAAACCCGATTTACTCCTGCATTTGATCAACAAACTGGGTCGTCTCTAGCCTCGTAGTTTTATATAGAAGCAATCAGTGATTCCGGACCATACTGGGAAAAGCCCATCGATCTTGACACTTGGGTTTACAGCACATCGGGAGACAGATAATTGTGAACCTGGTTCGTGTCTGGAGACTGTTCGTGTCCTTTTGTGGTTTTGCAGTTTGCCCACCACCATTACTCCACCCCCATAAAAGACAACCAGTATTCAGGCAATACAGAAGCCGTATTCAAGATTTTTCTTAAATAGTTCGCCTTCTTTATGTCCATCTATCAATCTATTGATATATCAATCTATTGATAAGATTAACAATAAAAAAACTAAATTATATTAAAAATTAAAGCACACGTGTGATAGAGAATCCACAAAACATTGCCCCCCCCCCTGTACGCAAGCTCTAAGCCAGCTGATGGGTAATGCCTGCCCTGCTGCAAAAAGGGCAGTGAGTAATAACATCAAACATGCCCCAAAACTAGGGCTCATTCCGCACATGAAGAATAATGCACTTTCAAACTGCTTTCAGTGCTCCTTGAAGCTGTGCGGAATAGCAAAATCCACTTGCAAACAGTTGTGAAAGTGGTTTGAAAACGCATTATTTTGCATGTGCGGAAGGGGCCAAAGACTCCCAAGCCAATTCTCTTTGAAGTCGTAGGAACCTCGCCATGCGTAATCAGCATCACTGTCTTTTGTTTGTTTGCTTATCTTGCATTGTAATGAATGTAAAGGTTAAAAGTCAACATTTCAGTCACAGGACCAGAGTTTGGGCTCAGTGAAGCTTTTGCATAGCTGCCTGGCCTACTTTCAACCACTGAACAAATAATGAAAAAGGTAGAGAAGGGGGGGGGCACATTGTTTACTATTGGAAGGGGTACGTCAGCTCTGAAGCTGTATAGGACACTGGCAGGCTGAGCCCTCATCATTTTGACTACCCCCTCCTGCTGTGGAGATAGTTCTAGACTTAATTTAAGCTCAGGATTATCATGAAGATATGATTTCAAGGATGATGTCCTTCAACGGGGCCCAACTGTTTTCAATTTCCTTTGATCTGGCAATATTTTACTGTCATTTCACTTATTCTAATAACATTGCACTCTTTCACAGCACCACTTGTGTCAAAACTCATCTGCAAGTATTCAGCCATCATCTGCAAGTATTCAGCCATCTGTGTTAAATGAAAACTTTCCACCTCAGAGATGGTTTTGAACAGAATTTAAAGTGTATCAAGAGCAATCCAGATGATAAGTATACTTCAGTACAACTGAAACCGCACGGATTGCATGCTTTGGGAATCAGTGCATATAAGACTTTGGTTTTCTTGCCTTTTCCTGACGTGTACCCATTCACAGGACACCTGAAATCTGGCATGTAGAGATATTTAAAATGAATATCTTTGGCCTTATGTAATATTCCATGAGGAATACCATTCTGTAATTCTGTCTACTATTTCTAGGAAGCAAACCCCACTGAGTAATGGAAGATCTATGTCTTAGGATACATGCATAGGATTGCACTGGAACTGTTGTGTGTCTGGCCTTTGTGCTGCATATTTATTAAGTTATCATATTTTTAGGCTGCACTTTAAGGGAGGGAAGATGGCATGATATACCCTGATCTCATCAGATCTCAAAAGCCAAGCAGGAAGATCCTTGGAAGGGATGCCAGCGAGGAAGACTCTGCAGACAACATCTGTTTCTCATTGCCTTGGAAGCCCCTTACTGGTTGGCTGTGACCTAATGGCACATGCAGGTTGCACTTTCAACTGAGTTTCCAAGGAGGCTTAAAATAAAGCAATAAAGTCAAAATAAAGTCAAAACAATAAAACCAATTCAACGTATACAATACATTGATAGCACAAACACTGGTTGAATCCCCACTACCGTCTTAGCCAGGTTTCAGAACACAAATTAACCAGGTTTGAGGGACGACCTCCCCATTGCTTGCGTGGCAGATTCCGTTTCTGGCGCTCGTTCTCCCCATTAATCCGCGTTCCGGCAGGACCTGGTTGCAAGTGACATAGACCCCATTAACACGGTTCAGAGCTGATCCGAGGGGAGGGATGAGGGTTGAAACCCTGACTCGTTTCCTGCCCTGGAGTGTGACGTGGAATTCGGGCAACCAATCAGTGCTGCGATGCACATGCAACCTTTTCTTGGTTTTGTTTCCACTTTTGCAATTGGCCAGCAGAAGGGGACACAAATGTTAATCAGTCAAACGTGTAACTTTGAATCGTTAATGGTTTACATAGGTAACGATTAACTGTTTGCACAATTAAACAGTTACATGTTAAACTTTTACACGCTTTTTTAAAATCATGCCCCTACAATGTATGTTTCCGCAGTGGGAAAACGTGCCGCCCCATCAAGGCATGCCAGCCAATCAGGGGAGACCAGCAAAGCAAGCTTGCCTGGTAGTGGGGATTGCTAAGAGTTCTGCAACCGGGTGTGTCTGCTGTGTGCTCGCTGGGGTGGGGAGGGAGAAACTCCGATGAAGAGGACACGGTTTCACAGCGAACAGGTTTGGATCTGTGTGCAAATTTCAAGTGGGGATTCGACCACTGACAAACGTGGTAAAATAACAAATTGGAAAAGCAGCAACATATACAGCATAAGCAATAACTGAGAGCAAGCCTAACTGAGAGCAAAGTCTAGTCAGAATCACCATTTCATTCAGTGGGCTTACTCCTAGAAAGTGTATTTAGGATTGCAGCCAGCTTTACTACAATTTTTTATTTTGTTTGCACTTTTACATTCCTGTACCACTTACAGTATATTTCATTTAAAAAAAAAGATATCCCAACTGGGCAAGGAAAGCAAAGATCAATCATTTGTGATGGTAAAGCTATTTATTTACTTGTATTGTCAAAGGCTTTCACGGCCGGAATCACTGGGGTGCTGTGTGGTTTCCGGGCTGTATGGCCATGTTCTAGCAGCATTCTCTCCTGACGTTTCGCCTGCATCTGTGGCTGGCATCTTCAGAGGATCTGATGGTAGGAATGGAAAGCAAGTGGAGTATATATACTGTTAGGTCAAAAGGTGAGGCCTGAATAGAGTAGCCTGGCATGTGAGTCACAGAGAAGTGGTAGCATGGGAGTATCAATGAAGATAGCAAGGTCAATAGGTGAATGGATCTGAAGAAGTATCCTGGTCTTTGTTTCCCTTGAGTGCTATAGTCTATAGTTGTCCTGTGTTTGAGTGGAGCTGATCAGTCACTGTCTTGATTCTAGAGTTTTTCAACACTGGCAGCCAAATTCTGTTCATTTTCATGGTTTTTTCCTTCCTGTTGAAATTGTCCATGTGCTTGTGAATTTCAATGGCTTCTCTGTGTAGTCTGACATAGTGGTTGTCAGTGTGGTCCAGAATTTCTGTGTTTATTCACTTGTTCAAGCTGTATAGTCCCCTTTATTTGTACAACAGGAGGTGATATTTTTCTACCCTGCCCGCCCAATTGGGTAATTCAAATATTCACTCTTTACAAGGAGGAACTGAGACTTGTGTAAGGCTTTCTCATGACCAAACTCAGGCTGGAGCAGAAATAATCTAGTTCTTTTGAACCTCATGAAAAAGCATCAAAAGCCATGGAGAGGTTTGTGTAGAAGGAATGAATGTTACAGAGTGGAAAAATAAGATACCGGTAAGTCACAGAATGATCATTTTCTATTCTGGACCTTAAAAAAAAATCTTATGAGAAAGAAAACAAGGGATTCAAAATTTCCCTGTTTTCCCTTTCATTCTGACTTTTCAACTTCAGTTTTACTGCTTTGTGAGTTTTCATCAGTAGAAAGAAATTAATAACATGCAACAAATCTGAAGGTTTTGCTATGATGAATTATTTTAATTGTCAAAGAACACATAATGTTGGCGAATATGTTCCTTACACGCCTCATTGATTAATGCTGTCTGCAACTCCTAATATGCTGTTGACGACAAGATCCAAAAACCAGTTAAAGTCGGCTTGCTTTGATATGAACAGATTTTATTCTCTTGAAATAAACAAAGTTTAGCTGGCTTAAATCAAGGGGTTCTATATTTATCCGGTTTTTGGATTCCAACCTAAGAGATTTATTTTAGAGCTTTACTAATGTCAGATTCCGTTAACATGAATCTGAATCTTAGTGAGGTAATAGTCAGGAGTTTGCAGAGTCCTTACTTCACTTAACACTATGTAACTAAGCTAATTTGAGTAATTGGGAAGGTGTAGAATATCCTATGAGCTAAGTTTGTGAGTTCATACATTCTTATAGCAGCTCACCCATTAAAGGTATTGCATCATCACAGTTTTGTTTTGTTTTTGGTTCTCATACAATTTACAAAATGCAAACAAAAGGGGGAAATTACAAGTGAATGCTGATTATTTCTGTAATTCACTCTTCAGTGCTTTGGTGTTGAATATCTCTTGCTTATTCATGCACTACCTCGGTTGGGATCTTTATGTAAATAATTTTATGCTATCAGCTGCGTTTGTCTCTGCACCGCATTCAGCAGACCACGTGAGCACATACATACTGTATCTAGCAGGCATCTACGCACAGTGTGGCATCCACAAATTATAACCTTTTTTTTGCATTTCTTGCTATGGATTGGATTTCTTCTCTCTTTCTCCACCACTTTCTGCTTTTACAATAGGAAAATATTTGTGACTAGTATTAACATATTTGATTTATTACGTTTCACTTGCCAGGAAGGAGATGCAGATTCTTGAAACATGGGGGTAGAGTGTTTGGAGAGGCTTGTGATGATCCCAGAGAAAGCAGAAGTTGCCTCCTCAGGCCTTTTGCCTTTTGGATAGATAAGAGAAGCAACACCAACCTATTTCTCAATCAATCAATTATGAGGCACATTTATAGAACTTGGATGCCTGGAACAAAATGGCTTTTAAAGCCTTTGTTCAAGTGAATACACACTGTAGGACCAATGGGAGGAATCCAGCCTGTGTTTTTGCTAAATCTTGTCCAGCCCCCTCTTTGTTCCCATTCCAAACCCATATGACTTTTGTCCTTGCAGATCCCATGACCCCCAACCTATCCTTTTTGGTTGTTGGTTGGGAGCCCCTCCTGTCTTTTTTACCAGTGGAAAATCTGCTTGGATCCTACCCTACATTTTCGAAAAGTATCCTTTTCATATTAGAATTTAACATTATTAAATTCTTAATATTATTAAATAATTTAAAATTATTAAATTGGTTGAGACTAGTTTTGTAATACATTTGGGTTATTTTGTGTGTTTCTCTGTTGTTACCTATCCTGAGCTATTCATAAGGCTCAAGACAGAGTCTGAGCTAAATAACTACGTCCCCCTACATGTGAGAACTCTCTTAAGAGAAGGAGCTGCAGAATGGGGCCCTCACATGAACCCCTGAGGTTTTAAGATTGCCCCTGCAATTATGTCCAGGAAGTAATTGCTTTCCATCAGCTCCCATGAGACCAGAGGTGGGATCCAGCTGGTTCTCACAGGTTCCCGAGAGTAGGTTACTAATTATTTGTGTGTGCCGAGAGGGGGTTACTAATTGGTGATTTTGCCATGTGATTTTTGCCTTAGTTATGCCCCTCCTCTCAGCAGTAGCACGCAGAACTTGAAGCAGTCTAGCAGGAGGTGCACCGGCATGCGTGGCAGCCTGCATCTGCATGCATTCGTTTCCCACCCAAGGACCGGCGCAGTGGATGCGTCCTTGCCACAGCCCCGCCCAGGAATGCCCCGTCCCTGGAATGCCCACCCACGCCCCCGTCGTGCCTTGCCCAGCCCCACTGGCGCTACTCCACTGTTTGAATCCCACCACCATGGGAACCTGTTACTAAAATTTTTGGATCCCATTACTGCATGAGACCAATTTAATGCAAGAAATGAGTTTAAGGAACAAGTTATCAACCTCCATTGTACAGCAGACAACACTTCCTGACAACGTTTGTGAAGATGCAGCTGCAAGGGATGGTAGAAATGTATCAGAACTGGCTTTTCAGAATAATTTTTTATGCTGTGACTCGGGTTGCCAATCCCCAGGTGGTAGCTGAAGATCTCTTGGGATTACAACTGGTCTCCAGAGCGACAGAGGTGGAGAAAATGGCCACTTTGGAAAATGGACTCTATTGTATTATACCCCACTGTATTATATCCCATCCCTAAACTCCATCATCCTCAGGCTCCACCCCCAAAGACTCCAGGTACTTCCCAATCTGGAGCTGGCAACTCTAGTTGCTCTGATAGGTTTTATATTCTTCTGAGTAAAATGATTGTTGGTAATATCAAGTTTGCACAACATTTCTAGCCCTTAATTTTTGGGATTCCCCCCTCTTCCTGTCCCACATGCAGCTCAGCTGTCTGTAAGTTAGGTTGAAAGGATTAAACACTGCAGGCATAAGAATACCCCCCCCCCAAAAAAAAATCCGAGCATTCATGTCTCCCAGTAGATTTATTATAGGTATTTGTTCGTTTTTACTGTAATCTGCTATTTTAGGAAGCATGGGTATAATTACAGATTGCTTGTTTCAGAGGATAAAATTAATTCCATTACATGAAAACATGCTGATTTTTTTAGAGCATATTTGGGTTTGTGTACTATGATTGCTTCCCCAAGGTGAACCGAGACAAAGGATCAATAACTATGGAGGGAATATATTTATTTATGCGGGGGGGGGGGGGGGGGTTGTGTTACTCAGCCTGATGTCTTTTGGGTGGTTCACACCATAAACGTGTATAAAATATAGTAATTTAATAATTAAAACCCACTGCAGAGCATCAAACAATGGGATCTTAGCTCGATGGTGTTGTGTTTTAAAATAGATACCCTTCCTAAAAGCAGGTTCTCAAAATTGGAGGCAGAATTCATAGGAACATTCTTTCCTTTGTGCTTTCCTTTCCATTTTGACCTTGGATTTGTAAAGATGGAGTTTCACTTGTCTTTGTGCAGTGAACTGAAAGTAACATGGCAACAGTGCAGAATGACAGAAAAGGGGTTGCTTCTACATTAAGTGAAAAACTAGGGCTATAGGTGAAAAACTACAGTTTCAAATTCTGATGTTCTTTGGAGAAGAAATGGGTGACCTCTTTTAGTGGTTACCCCAATCGAATTTAATTGTTTGAACACCAAATGATGGATGACACATGTGGGGCGCAATCAGTAAATTCAGAGCATAATCATACAACCCATGAGCATGCTCCTTGCATGCTGGCATTCAACTGACCCAATAACAGCTTTCCTTCTAAGCACTCCCCAGATTCACAGAAAGAAGACCTTTCATAATTTCTTACTCTGTGAGATCCTGAAGAGACATTAATGTAATCACTGTTTTTATTTTGGTTCTCAGGCCTGAATTGAATTTTTGTGGTTACCTAATTGGTGGCCAGGGAGACCTGAGCAACAGGTTCTTCACTTACTTGGACTAAGTGCAAGTATTGCTTGCTAAAGTGACTGGTACATTCTTTTGTGCCACTGTAGGTTCCAGCAAGGCAGAGAGAGCCAATTACATCTTGCTGGGACAACGGTCACTGTTGTACTGAGTTTGGCAGTACTAAGGCAATGCCATTATCAAAGATGTGGGGAGGTGGAATGACTGATATGCCAATAAAGGTTGACTTGACTGACAGCTGCAAGGAAAAGGAGTGCCACTCTCACTGCCTCCACTGTATGAATATGAATGAGGGGAAACAATTTCATTACATTTCTCCTCTCTTACAGGAGCAGAAGGCGTAGGAGGTTAAGAGCTCATGTATCTAATCTGGAGGAACCGGGTTTGATTCCCAGCTCTGCCGCCTGAGCTGTGGAGGCTTATCCGGGGAATTCAGATTAGCCTGTACACTCCCACACACACCAGCTGGGTGACCTTGGGCTAGTCACAGCTTCTGGAGCTCTCTCAGCCCCACCTACCTTACAGGGTGTTTGTTGTGAGGGGGGAAGGGCAAGGAGATTGTCAGCCCTGCAGTCTCCTGCAGGAGAGAAAGGGGGGATATAAATCCAAACTCCTCCTCCTCCTCCTCCTCTTCTTCTTCTTCTCCTTCTCCTCCTCCTCCTCCTCCTCCTCTTCTTCTCCTCCTCCTCCTCCTCCTCTTCTTCTCCTCCTCCTCCTCCTCTTCTTCTTCTCCTTCCTTCCTTCCTTCCTTCCTTCCTTCCTTCCTTCCTTCCTTCCTTCCTTCCTTCCTTCCTTCCTTCCTTCCTTCCTTCCTTCCTTCCTTCCTTCCAAAAACTGGAGCCAACTTAGTTGAATAATATTCCCATGTTAATGAATATTTAGGTAGCAGGATTTTTTTTTTTGCAATTAAATTGTGCTATGGGACACAATGCCTTCCAGTGATATGCCGCAATTGAAAAATGATATTTGTTAATACATTTTTAATGTAATCTGCTTTATTTCCAAGTCAGCAGTAATAAATAAGTCTTCTTAGTTAAGTCTCTCGAAAACAGGGCATACTGATTGGATTATAGCAAATGCTTAGAAGTATTATCCAGACAATTTGTAAATGTGAGCAAATGTTGGGCTCGTGATTTCCTCATCTAATTCTCAAGAAGGTTATCTCTGCTTGTAAAACACACCTAAGATGCTCGGATGAGTTGAAATAAATGTAATTGTTCGTAACAGTAACAGCAACGGGGGTTCCTGAAATGTGTAAACTGTCCATGACCACTGTGTGCTATACAAAACATTAAAAGGCCAGAAGTCCTGTATATGAATAAAGCACAGTTAAGTACATTCTGTAATGTGTCACCCAGAAGAAAAAAAGGAGAAGGAAGAATTGAAAGGCAAGTGAGTCTTTACAGAGCTATTTGTTCTGCATGACCCTTGCCAGGCCCAATTCAAATATAATCATGTTCTTAAGAAGCCTTAGATGTCTAGGTAGCTTTCCTATATCAAAGCATGAACCTCCAGCAAGAGGTACGCCTCAGTAATGCGTATGGTTCATTAAGGGTATTGTGCAAATTTTGTTTCCATCTTATCGTTTATTAAAACATAACTATTAACATTGTTAACACTGACTGACTTGAAAGAAGATGATCGTACTACCCATTAATTCTACATAGATAATTGCAGAAGTGCAATTGCATGGGTCCATTAAATGTCTTACCAAAAATAAGTAGGTCACAAGGAAAGGAGCGTGCTTCAAGAAGAAACTGATCCTCAATTCCAGCTCCTACATTTGTGGGCTTTCGGCATCATCTCTAACAATATCTATCTGTCCCTCTTGATGGAGGGCAGATTTTTGGCTAACTAATTATCTGAATTAGGCATGGTGTGTTTACGAAGATCAGGCTTTGAGCGTACAAAATATAAGAAAGTTTATTAAACAGATTTAAGAAGTACAAACGGTTTGTACAAGTGTTAGCCTGAGCAAGGTTAAAGAGAAATGGTTTTAAAATGGAGTCCTCTAAATCCAAACTTTGTAGTTATCCTAAAGAATGTTAAATTAGGGCCGGCTAGTATCTCTTAAAAATGCAGCATTTAAAATTCCTCCATTACCTTGACTGTCAGAGTTTGGGACTTTACAATGTTCTTCAACATGTGGTCGATATTCAGTCTGTTGGTAAAGACTTAGTCCTTTATGGCTTGAGCTCAGTAAAGCCCAAGAGGTAAGAAATAAGAGAACATAAGACAGCTTCTCCTTCATGTCCTGAGATTTTATCATCTCTGTTTTGGAGTCTGTCCCCTCTGGGGTCATTCCTGATCTTTTCGACCCAAGAGGAAGAAATACAATCTAGTCTTATGGCTTACTCAGCTTCTATCTTCTAGGTGTGACAATACAACAGAGGAGTTAGATGGTAAATCTTTTAAGTCCAACCAGAGCCATTTGCATCTCTAAGAGCTGGGTGCCTGGCTGTGGCACCATGGCCTCTGCTGCCCGCCCCGCCCCCGAGACTTTCCGGCAGCATGGGGAGGTCAAAAAAAGCCTCCCTGCTGCCAAGAATCCTCTATGGGGCTCAATAGGGTTAAGCCGCTGTGATGCAGTGAATGGCTAAGAAGGGGCTGACTAAAGTCCCACCCTTGCTATACCAGCGGTGGCAGGGGCACCAGCCACATCCCAGCACTGGGGGGGACAGCCACACACCAGTGGAATTGCCCCTCCACCAGGATAAGTGGTGAGATCCAGTGTGAGATAGTGGTTAAGTGCAGGTGGATTCTCATCTGGAGAACCGGGTTTGATTCCCCAATCCTCCACCTGAATGGCAGAGGCTTATCTGGTGAACCAGCTGTGTTTCCGCACTCCTACATTCCTGCCGGGTGGCTTTGGGTTAGTCACAGTTCTTTGGACACCTACCTCACAAGGTGTCTGTTGTGGGAAGAGGAAGAGGAAGGGAAAGGAGCTTGTAAGCCACCCTGGGTCTCCTTACAGGAGAGAAAGGTGAGGTATAAATCCAAACTCCTCCTCCTCCTCTTCTTCTTCTTCTTACTTGCCCCATGGAGGGCAAATCCACCTACGTGGCAGTGCATCCACTTCTACCAGGGTTGGAGTTGTGCTGATGGAAGAAGCAGAAAGGGTGATTCCCCCTCCTCCTCCCCAGTGCACCTTCCAGCTCACATGTTCCCACAACCTCGAAAACAGCTTTCTTGTGTCCTTGGTTTGTCCATAGACTCATATCATCTTATATCTCTGGTCTTGGCAACCTCTCCTTGTGGTCATACATAGATCAAACTTCCCCCTTCCTTGGAAGCTGAAACTAAGCAGTCTATTTTGCCAAGAGCCACAAGCTGATTCCAGCTTTCTTCTGCTTCGTTGGGAGTGCTTCAGAAATGCTCAGGAGTAATAGCCCATTTGGGAACATCTATTTCCACGTTATGCTTTGCTTGGAACCTCCTGGCATTTTGTGGAATCTCCCAGCATTTTGTGATTGTCGCTGTTCCAATGGCTACAATATGGCACTCTTTCTCAAAACCCCAAAAGGGCCAAGGCTTTCAACAAGGCCAAGAACCAAGAGGAAGAGGAGGAGGAGGAGGAGGAATTTGGATTTATATCCCCCCTTTCTCTCCTGTAAGGAGACTCAAAGGGGCTTAAAATCTCCTTTCCCTTCCCCCCAACAAACACTCTGTGAGGTGGGTGGGGCTGAGAGAACTCCCAAGAACTGTGACTAGGCCAAGGTCACCAAGCTAGCATGTGTTGGAGTGCACAAGCTAATCCGGTTCATCAGATAAGCCTCCACAGCTCAAGTGGGAAAGCAGGGAATCAAACCCAGTTCTCCAGATTAGAGTGCACCTGCTCTTAACCGCCACACCATGCTGGCTCTAAAGCCCCTCTCAAACTGGAACATCCCTCATCGCATACTAAACCCATTGCAAACAGGAGGCAAATGCCAGATTGTAGTGACTGCTTGGTCTGAAGTATGACCGCTGAAGCATTACCATTATCTTAAGCAGAGTTATGCACTTCTAAGCCCATTAACTACAGCAAACTTAGAGGGTTGCAACTCTGTCCTGGTTGGTGCAGGCTAGCTTGATCTTGTCAGGTCTCATAAGCTAAGCAGGGTGGGCCCTGGTTAGTATTTGGATGGGAGACCACTGAGGAGGGTTGCTGTACAGAGGTAGGTAATGGCAAACCACCTCTGTTTGTCTTGTGCTATGAAAAACCTATAGGCTGCCATAAATCGGCTGCAATTTGATGGCACGTTCCACCGCCAGCTCTGTTTAGGGTTGCACTGTACCGATCTCAGGAAAAGAACAATCCTGTTCAATAGTGGTTCTTAAACTGCTTGATGAGTGCAGTAGTGACCCAGCTGCCGCCGGGCTTGTTACAGATCTCGATCAATACCTCATTGAGGTTTCAGTTGTTCAGGCTGCATTTCCTCAAGCACATACTTCTCCAGACCAAGCACAAAAAAGCCTTTTAAAGTTAATGGTCTTGACAAATTGAATATATGCTTCTATTTGGACTCTTACACTGAGGTTGCCTAGAAAGCCCATTACAGCTTTAGTTACGATCACTACTGCACTGAGCATAGGATTTTTATGAACCCAACAGACTCCTGGATCTGACTTGGGGGTAGGGAATTTAGCCCTCCATTTTATCATCACACAAATCAGTGAGGTAAGCTATGCTCTGACCAGCTCAAAGTCATCCAGTGAGCATCATAGCTGCATGGGGAAAAGAGTCCAGGCATACCCAGCTCACACACCAGATGGGGTCTCACTCTGTGCACTTAAGGGCAAATTTCAACAGGGTGTTACAAAGAACTTGCTAGTGAGATGCTGGCTGTGAAAGAAGGGGCTTATATATTCTTTTCTGCGCTGCCACCAAAAATATTCTTTTCGCTGCCACCAATATCAATTAACGCCCACAAAAACTGATTTTAAACGGTCACCACCCTGACTGGGGAACACAGACACACAGACCAAAAATAATAATAACTGGAACGGATTGTCTTGAACAAAAACTTAAAACTTTTATTGCTGGCTTAACAGAGGCTTCTCAGGTAAACTGGAGAGGAAATAAGCGTATTGGTTGCAGAGAAAGTTTGTACTTCACTTAAGTTACAAGAATGTAGGAACACTCGCAGGTGTCACTTTACTTCAGATTTTTACTTCAGAACACGATGTTTCTTAAAAGATGTTACGGTGGAGGTTTCACACTCCCTCTTTAAAATAAACTTCAGTCCACTGTACCTCCTCACAAAAATAAAACACCCAGTCTACGCCCAGTGGGATTCAGGCATAACAGCCTCCCTCTCCCACACTCCCAAAATCTGGCTTCTCTGCCACAGGAACTGGGCCTCCCAAGACTGGTGCTAAATGTGGAGGACAGACTTATAGACTTTTAAGAGGTTTCCCTCAAAAACAAAACACCTGAGGGCGGACACTCTCCTCCAAACTCAGGGTTTTAGGTGACTGAATAGCTTCCTCAGCTATTCCTAAACAACAGCCATGAGAGATCTGGCGGATTCTCCTCACGCTGCTACCAAAAAGTACCCGAGGGCACAAAAGCTCATACAGAGCCAAAAAGTCAGAAGACTCAAAGGCAAGAACCAAGATTCAAGAACCCTTCAGCACTCTTGCTGACAGCATTTATAGTATCTGCCTATTTTTCTCTGGCCAATCAGGGCTGGCCAGGGCTTAACTCTTTCAGGGGCGGGTCCACCCTGTAACCTGAATGCAGGATAAATGCATTCGTCACACTGGCCATTTAGGCACTTGTGGTCTGCTTCGCATTGAGCATACATTTCCTTTGGGTTGGATTCTCTGTAATGCAAATGTTTGCCCCTCTCCTGAACTCACCATGCCTCAGATCAGAGAATCTCAGTGGTTTCTGAAACCTCTGAAAGCATGACTTTTCCTTTCGTTTCATTCCCAGATTCAGCACAAATCTTTCTTTAAGCCTTCCAAGCTAAGTACAAAAATTCATGATGAATTGTTTTATATGGAATCACCTGTTTTGTGGGCCTGTTCACTATTTACATCACATTTAAAAGGGAAAGAGAGAAATGTTTGAGAATGGCTGAAAATTTACAAACAAACAACATGCATGCTTTCTTAGTCAAAACACCTTCTAAACATTTCATGGCCAAGAAGTTTAGATCAGCAAGGTTCAAGTATATTCAGTTTCAGAAACGTAATTTGTTAGAGCCATTTCAAAACAGAAAGCCACATGACCCAAGGCTAAGCCAAAGGGAGTTTGTCCCGTGAAAAATGAATGCCCCTTTTCAATCACCTACCTACACCCTCTCTTTGAGACTGAAAACTCATTCAGTCAGAACTGATTAAAAGTTTTTTACCTAATGAAATGAAATATTGAAAACTATCCAATCAGAGAAGGATAGACAAATAAGGTTTTCAAAACCTCATGCCAGTGTAGAAAAGGGTAATCACATCTTGGAGATGTGAGAAAGAATATAAAACTGATTACCTGTGTGAAATGGGATTCCACCACTGAAAATTGAATGCATAAAATTCAGTAGGCAGGTTACTGACAATGGGGGAGATAGGTTTTGAATATTACAAAGGGAATGGAGCTGGTTTGATGGAGCCAACTTTTAGAAAGCCATTCAAAGAGAGTCACCTGCACCAAAGTTATCTCCCCAATCCTTCTCTTCCATTTCTTTGGGTGGGCAAGTTCTGTGATCCATCACTTTGTCAAAGTCACATTCATACAGCAAATGAGCCTAATTAGACATACTCAGTTCAAATTCTAATTCTGGTATAATTTACATAATTTTCACTGTTTAAACCATAACTATCTCTCTGGTATTTCAAGTTGCTCTTTTTAGCTCAAATTTTCATCAGAATGATATTCTGAAGTCAACTACCGTGTTTCCCCAAAAATAAGACAGTGTCTTATATTAATTTTTGCTCCCAAAGATGCGCTATGTCTTATTTTCAGGGGATGTCTTATTTTTCTGTGTTCTTTTCGTTGGGCATGCTTCCCAACAAAAACTTTGCTACGTCTTACTTTCGGGGGATGCCTTATATTTCGCACTTCAGCAAAACTTCTACTACGTCTTATTTTCAGGGAATGTCTTATATTCGGGGAAACAGGGTAACAAGAATTATTTGTTCAGTTTCCATGCTGACAGGATAAATACTAACAAATGTGTCAGAAAATCACCAATTTTATTTCATTCTCCTCTGAGAATAGCCTTAGGGATTGAGAATGGCAGCTTTCCTAAAGGCCTTCTGGATGAGTTTGAGGACTTGCCTCTTCCAGAGAGCTTTTGAGACAGATCAGTTAGAAATGGTGAGGGAGTAGGCATAACACAATTAGAACGCTATTGTTTGCTGATGTTTACTGCATTCTAACTGAATTTGATTCTATTTGATTATCTTTTTATTTATTTTAATTGTATTTTATTGGGTTGTATACCACGTTGGAAACTTGTAATGAAAAGATGGTCAATGAATAAACTTGAAAACCTTGTAAACCTTGTGTATAATACCTCTTGTCCCCAGGCGCCACTCTTCTGGTCATGTGGGGGGTGCAAAATCGGCCCCCCACGTGACCAGGAAGTCCTGCTGCCTCGTGGTTTTCGTACGCCCTCAACCTCGGCACACAAAAATGGTGAGGCAACAGGACTTCCTGCTGCCTCCGAGTGCCCTCGACTCCACCCATGTCACCATGGACACCTTTGCCAACTGGAAACCATTCTATTTTTCCATATTCTTTCCTTACAGTAGCCTCTTGTTTGGAGTACAAGTTGCACATCAAAATAATCAGATGCTGTGGCACACCTATTTCTTTTAAAACCAACCAATCTGTCATCTGTTCATCTCTTCTATATAGCTCTTTAGTATATTGTTCCCACTTTTTCTTTATTTTGTCCTGTTTAGATGTATTTCTGTGGGAATCTTTCAGGATGCCTAACCATGCTTAAAATTTGATTTCTTGCATCTTATGAACCAGATCTCTTGTTATTCCTTTGTTGTTGTTGTTCTCTTCTATTTCTTTACACTGGTTTTAATAGTTATCTATTATATTATTACAATAATATACTCCTGGACCAATTGAGCAAGACCACTGATAGGGACATAAATGTTTAAATTGTTTTTATTGGGATGTTTTATTGTTTTAATGTTGAAGCAGCTTAGAGACTTTGTATGAGGTAGGGTAGAAATTGTCTGTCTGTCTGTCTGTCTGTCTGTCTCTATCTGTCAATAAATAAACAAACAAACAAAAACATGGAATGTTCCTTTAAAAAGCATGTGTCTCTTTAAATAAAAACAAGTGCTCTGTCCCTATAGGTTTTGCTTTAGAAAATTACCTCAAATGTATTGAAAGTTATCATTTGTTCAGCAAAAGAACGAAAATCTGTGAAGTTTGCCTTGACTGGCAAATATTAAAAGCTTGGCAGAATGTGCTACTGTGAAACTTTCTATTTGCTGTTTATTACCATGGCAAAGGTACTCCTGCTTTAATTATACTTCCCTTAAGTGAGTTTTGGGTTTGCTAATAGTCATCTTTTAAAATTCAGAATACAATCTATTTACATTACAGGGAAAATCAACAGCAATTGGCCCCATGTTAGATTATTGTTTTAATGTTGAAGCAGCTTAGAGACTTTGTATGAGGTAGGGTAGAAATTGTCTGTCTGTCTGTCTGTCTCTATCTGTCAATAAATAAACAAACAAACAAAAACATGGAATGTTCCTTTAAAAAGCATGTGTCTCTTTAAATAAAAACAAGTGCTCTGTCCCTATAGGTTTTGCTTTAGAAAATTACCTCAAATGTATTGAAAGTTATCATTTGTTCAGCAAAAGAACGCAAAGGTACTCCTGCTTTAATTATACTTCCCTTAAGTGAGTTTTGGGTTTGCTAATAGTCATCTTTTAAAATTCAGAATACAATCTATTTACATTACAGGGAAAATCAACAGCAATTGGCCCCATGTTAGATTATTAAAAGACGCTTTTGAGAAATGTTCTACATTACAAGCAATTTCATAAAAGCACCAAATTCTGAATCAGCACTTTCTTAATTGCCATGCATTGGATATCTTCCTTACAATAAGCATCAAGGGAAGGAGGGAAAACCACACATGTGATCTCTATAAACATAGTGAATCACATTATTCGGTTATCTTAAATGTGAACTGTTTGATTATTCCCCCCTCACCCTGGGGTATTGATACATAAAACTGTTATGTTTAATAAAATAGTTCCAAATAAAAGATAATTCTCTTCCCATGAAGAGCAGCTGGTGATTAAATAATTAGCACACAAATGTTTCATACCTATATATATGATGTTTGTGGAACATGAAAGAACAATACATAGGTACGTACAGTTTGCATGTTATGTAGCTGTAGCCAATTACTCTTTCTTTGATGAAAAGGCTCCTCCCTTGCACTTTAATCTACCAATGATTTCCATTTTTAAAATATCTAACAGCCCAAATCAAAGGGGGTGGAGGGGGGGTCCAAACAGCTTCTGGGTGTGGCATGGCATCTTGCCAGTGCATTTGCCCCATCAACCAGCACAGTGGCGTAGCACCAACAGAGCAGTGGAGCGGGACGCTCTGGGTGCCATTCCCCCTTGCTCTGCCCCTGAACCAGCTTAAGGGGGACTCTTGCTGATGGACAGAGCAAATGTGCTGGCATCCAGTCACTGCACAGTTTTGCGGTGGTGAAGCCCAAAAGTGAGTGCCACTGTGGAGTTACTCTGGCGTCCAAACAAATGCAAGTCCAGGGGGTGGTGGTGCATGGCATTCCCAAAAGGGTGCTGTAGCTCCATTGAGCCCTATAAAGGGCTTTCCAGCCGGATGGGTTTTGTGTGTGTGTGTGGGGGGGGTGTTTGTTGCCTCCCTGCACTCGGGCAGTGGTACATCCCCAGCTGCCAGAGCCCTACGGATGGGGCTGCCATAAGTGAAAACTAGGAACACTTTTCTGCAGTGAAGTGCCATTTCATAGAATGGGATTTACTTCTGAGTAAACATTTAGGATCACTCCCTACATTTCCTACAGTCAAAAAGGTGGCGACAGTGTAGTCAGGTCACAGTCCAATAGGTCAAGGCAGGTGGCAGGCAAGGCTTAGTCAGGTCACAGTCCAATAGATCAAGGCAGGCAGCAGGCAAGGCGTAGTCAGGTCAAGGCAGGCTGGGAATCAACAAAGAACCAGGCACACAGTAGCAACAGGTAACCCACTTGTTGCACCCAGGGAGAAGCAAGCAAGGGGGCGGGGGTGTGTGACGTGCACCGGGTGCATGCCTGGGGGTATAAAATCACCCCTTCCCAGGCCCTTCCCAGGCCCTTCCCCCTTCCCCCTTCCCCCATGGCACCCCCATGGTGCCCCCTTGCAGCGCCCCCCCCACCCCTTTCCCACACTTACCTTAGTTGCTTTTCTTTTCCTAGAACTTTTTCAGGCTGAAAAAAAGGTCTGTTCACAGCACAGGCTAAAAACGGCCTGAGGAACTACAGTTCCCAGGAGACCTTGGGGCTCACAAGGTCTTCCGTGAAGTATAGTTCCCATCAAGCTGTTTTTAAGCCTGAACTGTGAATAAGCCTTTTTTTCAGCCTGAAAAAGTTCTAGGAAAAGGAAAGGAACTAAGGTAAGTGTAGAAAGGGGGAAGGGGGGCGCCACGGGGGGCGGAAAATATGGCGGGGGCGGAAAATCTAGACTGAGCACTGGGCGCAGTTTGGCCCAGCTATGCCTCTGAAGCAAGCTCACAGCAAGGCTTATATAGAGAGCCTTGTTCAAGGGCCTGGGATTCTGCAAGGAGTTAATCCTCATCAGATGCAGAGACTTCTAATCTCCCATATCTTGCTGCCAAATGGGCACTCCTTCTTTGCTTCTGCAGTAACAGCTTCTGCTTCTGCCTCCTATGCACAACTGGGTCATCACTGGATTCCCTAGGAGGATCTCCAGGCTCTTCCACTTGCATTTCAACAGGCAGGGAAGGGCTGGGAGTTGGCTCTGCTGCCTGGTCTTCGTCAGGAGCAGCCACCTCTGGTGCACTGTGTCCTCAGGTTCTGCCTCTGAGCCCTCTGTGTCCTGGTAAGTACCCAGGGGCTGGCTTATAACAGTGGGGATCTGAAGCTGCATCTCCCAGATATTTGTTCAATATTCTACTAACCATTATAACCATCAGACGTATCCTTAGCCTTGTATCTATCTGCTTGTGCTGAACCATATTTTGTGGCATAGGCTGCTTTTGTCCAATGCTATGAACCAGGGACGTAGGTATAGATTTTTTATGGGAGGGTTCGGGGGTGGGACCACAACCCCACCCGCCCCTAGGGCATGGCCACGCCTCCCCAAGCCCCGCCCCTGCAGGCCAAAAACCGAAAAGAACTAAAATGTTTTAAAAACCCACAAAGGGTGGGCAGAGCTTCGGACATGAATGGCGGGGTTTCAAACCCAAGAACCCCCCCCCTTACCTACGTCCATGGTATGAACATCCATTCATGCAAGACTAGCCTCTTTCAAAGAGCCAAAAAGCATCTTCAGATAAAAGCACTCTGCAGTGGAGTATTGCTTCTGCTGTGGATGAGAAGTGGTATAAACAGAAGCCACATTTTGGATCCAAGTCAATGCTGGTTTATTTTGAAGATATCCCAACTTTGAAAACAATGCATAATGTATTTCAAATTATTAATAAACTATACTAATTATCTAGAATATGCAGATACAGAATGAAGGGCTGTGATCTCCCGGTGTACAGAAAAATCTGAATCCATATTCTTAATTACTTTCTTTTCTTGACTGATTTAAAAACAACCATAAAAACATCATATTAAAAAGTATTAAAACACCATAAAATAAACTTCCAAAACATTACCCACTCATATACCCTCCTCTACCTCAGACCAGCAGCTTCTAGAGGGTGTCAAAGGCCAAAGGCCTGAGTGAAGAGGAAATTCTTTGCTAGATGCCAAAACCTATAGTCTGGGTTCAGCTACGGAAAAAGCCCTCCCATGGACTTCTCCCCACACCTCTGTGGGGGGAAGGACCCCCCCTTTCAACCTCAGTGCTCAGGCAGGTTCATACGATGGATTGATTGAATCACTTTCATTTGACACATATCTGCATAGCTAATAAAATATTAATCTTCTTTTTCATAACAGCCAGTGATAGGAAATGTTCCTATAAGAGATGTGAAAACGTGTGATCTCTGTAATGAAGAGATAATATAATTTGTTAGGAGTAAGAACAGAATACTTCTGGCCAGTTCTTTGATCATCTCAACTTCACATGAGGGCTGCCTGCAAAGATTAATTTGCACCCTCTCTGAAGATGCTGCCAGTAACAATGCCTGCACTTGTACTGCTTTCTAAGCTGTGATTGGAAAATCACAAACATGATATTGATGAATGTGCCTAGGGTTAATTTCAGTACACTTTTGTGCTGGCATAGCTCTTGGAAGAAGTCCAGATTTAAGTGCATATGTAGTGGGAAAGCAAAGTGTAAGCTGAAAGTTGTATCACAAATGAAAGAGTGTTGTGTACACAAAGGATTTGATGGATTAGGCTCTTATGGGGTTAATCTGTGGGGGTGCTGTTAGCCAGAGCAATAGCACCCCAGTAGCAGCCAGAGCGCAACCTGATTGGCTGGGTTGTAATAGTATAGCTGGCAGCCACAGATAAGCAGGAAGAAGCCTGTCAGAAAGGAGGGTTGGGGAATTGAGAGAGGGAATTGACAATCTTGAAAGCAGACTGAGAGTTGGTGTGACAAAAAGAGATTCCTGTCACTTCCTTAGAGCCAGTCTGAGATCTTGTCTAGTGGCAGCGAGGCCAGTGAGAGACAGAGAGAGGAAGGCTAGGTGGCCAGATTCCTAAGTGATCTCCGAGAGACTGAGAGGAAGGATCAGTGAATACCAGAGGCTTGAAGGCCTAAGTTGGTGGGCGATGAAAGGGAAACCTATGACACCAAGACCCTCCTAAGGCAGTAAAATCCCTTTGGAGATAAGGGTGGGTGTTTAAGGAGTGGGTTCTGGACCGTGTGTGGATGGTTTACCCTAAAGTCTGGACTAAAAGCCAAGTTTACTGTTCTGTAACATCTAAGAAGCATCTGCCTAAAGTCAAGCTTATGTGCCTCTCTGAATCATCATCCTGAGAAGAGAAGTTTGTTAAATAATAATCCAGTTTGTGTTTAAGTTTCCAAAAGCCTCTCTTTAAGTTCCAGTCATTTTGCTTCAGTTTATGGTGGTAGCATTTGAAAACTATAGTTTAAGTTTCCCTGGCAGGATTTCTGTTAAAAAGACCTTTGTGTGTGTGAGTTGAGGGGAGTGCCTTAGGCCAACAGAGTCAGCTACCCAAATATCCACTCTCAGCAACAGGCTACACTCTCTTTTTGGGGACATCCACTTACCTATAAGGTCATGGAAAGGGTACATTTCAGTGCAACACTAAACCGTGCTAAGATCTTCTAAACCCATTGAATTCAAAGGACTTAGAAGGATGTAACTCTGCTTAGGACTCCACTGTTGTCCTCATGCACCCATTTAATTAATATTAGCACATTCATAACCCTTGGTTGGTGAATGTCATCCAGCAGCATGTTTCTTATCTACTGTGATGTTACCAGGGGACCTTGGCAGACAAAGGGATCAGACTCCTCGAGATTCCATTTGCTTACCTGCACTGATGTCTCAGAATGCTTGAGGATCTATATAGGGTGGGCCTCTGAGCTATCAAATACTTTTACATTCCAAAGTCAACGAGCAGCCTTTTAAAAACTTTAAATTGCATAAATATTGCTAAGATGGAACTGGCTTTCTGATGAAGGATCAGATCCAGTCAACGTTTCTGATGGTTACAAAAAGGATGAAGTTTCTCCCAAGTTAACTTGCTTGTGCTACCAAAAGAGCCACTTAAGTTGGAGAAAGCCTTCAGATCTTGATAGGTTAAATGCCAAAGTGCTGGTCAGACAATACTATATTTGTTGCCTTTTTGAAAAGAATGAAAAAATTTCCTTCAACATCCTCCTGAAAAAATATCTTTTTCTTGAATTCTCTTCCTGAGTTTCAGGAAGAAAAAAACCCCAGACATCAGAAGAAGAGGAAATAGTCTTTGAACATTTATAGAAGACTAAATGAAGAAGTGAATCATTTGATCATAGCAACACGGATAGCAGAACAGCGTGGTCAAATTCTCTACTAGGTGACGAGAAAAGCATTTGCCAAAGATGTCTAGTCCAATCAAGAATGCATTTGATACAAAGTGACAGGTGTCAAATATACAGAGAATACAAGAATGGAAAATAATTGCATCAGAATGGCAAAGCAATAGGGTCACATAAGGAAATATTACTTTGAGTGGGTAAAGAGCGACATTCAGTTTCTTAGCCATGACTCGTCCTGGTATACACCACAGAAATTCAGGTGACAGTTCCTCTGAATATTTTAAACAAACTCTGGCCTTACCAATCTGTGGTATGAAATCAGGGGCATAACGAGGCAGCCCTGGGCAAACTGTAGCCCTGGGCAAAACCTGAGTTGGATGCCCCCCCCCCCATGGGCGGCCACTCCACCATGACCAAAAAACTTTTTGCACCAGGACATTGGTGCCTGCAGGGGGTGCATCTTTAGACATATCAGCACCAACATTTCAGCATATCATCAGGAGACTGTCCTTATGCTACTCCCCAAGTTTGGTGAGGTTTGGTTCAAGGAGTCCAAAGTTATGGACTCCCAAAGGGGGTGCCCCATCCCCCATTGTTTCCAATGGGAGCTAATAGGAGATGGGGGCTACAGTTTTGAGGGTCCATAACTTTGGCCCCCCCTGAACCAAACTGCACCAAGCTTGGGGGGTGCCATCATCTCCAGATGATACCCTGAAATTTTGGTGCCGATACATCCAAAAATGCACCCCCTGCAGGAACATCCTAGAAATTTGCCCACGAATCTTTGTTCTGCATTGAGTTTTCTGCATTGCTGTCAATGGGGGTTGCAGGCTGTGGGGGGCACATTTCTGAAGGCACAGTCTCAAAACTTTCAGGGTCTCATCAGGAGACTGCCCTAATGATCCCCCCAAGTTTGGTGCAGTTTGGGTCGGGGGGGGTCAAAGTTATGGACCCTCAAAACTGTAGCCCCCATCTCCTATTAGCTCCCATTGGAAACAATGGGGGATAGGGGCACCCCCTTTGGGAGTCCATAACTTTGGACTCCCTGAACCAAACCTCACCAAACTTGGGGGGTAGCATAAGGACAGTCTCCTGATGATACACTAGCCTAAAAACTGCGCCCCCTGCAGGCCGAAAATGGAAAACCACTAAAATACCCAAAAACGAACCCAGCATTTTGATGCCCCCCACAAGGTGATGCCCTGGGCAGCTGCCCACCTTGCCCAATGGGCATTACGCCAGTGTATGAAATATGGCTAGGGAGAAAAACTCAGAACATTTCAGCAAATGATTATTAGAAGAAGGGCTGGTTTTTATATCCAGCTTTTCTCTACTTCTCAGGAATCTCAGGCTCATTCCGCACATGCAGAATAATGCACTTTCAAACTGTTTTCAGTGCTCTTTGAAGCTGTGTGGAATGGCAAAATCCACTTGCAAACAGTTGTGAAAGTGGTTTGAAAACGCATTATTTTGCGTGTGCGGAAGGGGCCTTAGTTTACAGTCACCTTCCCTTTCTCTCCCCCTTGTGAGGTAAGTGGGGTTGAGAGAGTTTGAAGACAACTGACTGGCCCAATGTCATCCAATAGGCTTCATGTGTAGGAGTGAGGAAACAAAGATGGTTCACCATATTACAGTCTGCTGCTCATGTGGAGGAGTGGGGCATCAAACCTGGTCCTCCAGATTACAGCCCACCTCTTTCTCTTTTTCTGGCTCTCTCTTTTCTGTTACACTGCAACACTGACCCGAACACCATGTAGGAAAAATGGCATATGTGTAACATATTTTTCAAATACGTATATCTATATACATGAGTTTATATCATTGTTCATATTTTTTATATTTCATTAGTTATAAATACAATCATTTCTTGTCAACAACATCCAACAGGTAAATTCAACTTATTTTTAACAATTATAACAGATAGATTCAGGGTCATCCATATTAATTCAGGTAAGTATTTAGTTCATACTCTCCCATCAGTTCAACATCCATAAGGTAAGTATTCAATCAATGCAAAAACATGTATATACATGAATATATATATTCAGTCCATATGGGTGACCCTGAATCTATCTGTTATAATTGTTAAAAATAAGTTGAATTTACCTGTTGGATGTTGTTGACAAGAAATGATTGTATTTATAACTAATGAAATATAAAAAATATGAACAATGATATAAACTCATGTATCTAGATATACGTATTTGAAAAATTAGTTATAGCCAGAGTGCAACAGTAGCTGTAGTCCTATTATTAATATTTACTGTTGCACCCCCTTTTCTTACATGTGTAACATACACATGGAATAATATACTTTTCATATAATTAAAAATATTTGAAAAAAATTATCTGATGACATTTATACTGCAGCTTTCTCCCATCCTGGCGTTCATAGCAGCATACGTTGGGGTTTTTTTTGAGGTTGCCTATCTAAGCACTAACAAACCCATGCCCACTTAATTTCAACAGGGAAATCACTGCAATTTGCAGGTCAGCTGGTTGCCCATTCTGGCCCATGAACCTTTCCAGGATAAAAAAAATACGATGATGGAGAAATATAGGGAGTTAGAAAGAAAAGGAATATTAAAATGGTACAGAACACCAAAACAATTAGCATATATGATAAAGGGACTTAGTCAGAGGTGGGATCCAACCAGTTCTCACCACTTCTCGAGAACTGGTTACTAATTTTTCTGAGTGCCGAGAAGGGGTAACTAAAGCAACCTCCCTGCCCAACAGGGACTGGAGGTGCGTGTGTGTGTGGCGGCGCCACTGTTTGAATCCCACCACCATCAGAATCTGTTACTAACATTTTTGGATCCCACCACTGGACTTAGTACCAAATGCTGGCACTGTGGAGATCAGGAGGCATATTATAGTCATATGTGGATTGAATGCACAGAGATGAAAAGATTTTGGGTTAAGCGTACTGTTATATATTTAGAAACTGGTGAAGATTAATATTGTTTTAAACAATGATTTAATGTTTATGGGTGTAATGGAGGATGGAAGGGTGGATTAAAATATAGTCATATGTATAAAATAATGATTAAAGCAGCACACGCAACAATAACGTTGGTCTGGAAAGAAAAGAAAAAATGGAAAATTCAGAAATGGCTGGAAAATATTTGGGAACAAGTGACAATGGATATTCTCGATATAATATCAAAAAATAAGCTGTGGCAAGATAAACAGAGCAAAAATTTGAAGATATGGACAATATACGTGAACTGGATGAAAGAAGCTGGAGTTAATGAAGAAATATGGGAGAAGAGGCTACAAAGAATGAACTTACTGCTGTTTGTTTGAGAAGAGGAGATCATGGGGGGAGGGAGTAAAAGGGGAAAATGTATTTTTTGAAAATGTAAGACGAAATGTACATATACACAAAGGAAAATTCAAACTATTCAATAATTTTTTTAAAAAAATATGATGATTGCATATTCAGAAGTCAGAATGCAGCAGAATTCCACAGCAGAATTGATCCACAGTTTTACAGTTTATAACTGACGAACTAACTCTGATGAAGAAGTGGGATCACATCATTCTAATTTCTTTGAGGGCATGGCGCTCCAGTAGGACTGTTGTCTGTGACAGTCATGCTAGTGTAGTATCCTTGCAGCTCTGATGTAATCTATGTCATGCAGACAATTGCAATTGCCCGGCTGGAATGTGATTAGCTTTGGAAATTTCCATCCACATTCCAAAGCATCAGATGTTCTAGATGCAGTGATGCCTTTGATTTTGGTAACAGCAGAGACAATGAGAATCACATTTAACAAATCCTAACTGGGACAGATTGCTTCCATTTAGTTTCCTTTCATAGTTTTTTTTAGAAAGCACTAGCTAGCACCAAGGGCCTTCTACGTAGGGGCTGGTCTCCCCACAGGAGAAGATGAACCAGCTGGAAAAGCCTCCTCCTCCTTATCTGTGCCTCAGGGGAGCTGTATTTGTATCCAGAGACAATAATGGTATGCTTGTTAGAAAGCTTTCCAGTTTCTTCTTGCTGTTATTGCTTGGCTTCTCATATCCCCTAGGAGATTTGAGGCAAGAAATGAGGATCTAATCTGATACAACTGGGCAGTTTGAGAGGTGTTTATTCTCATTAAGGTTGCTAGAAAAAAAGGAATATCAGAGGCATAGTTCCCAAGCTCGGGTTGGGAGAGGAAGTCCGTTGTCATACTACACACATCGTGTATAGAAGAATTCTGTTCACTTTATAACCAACTGGAATGAGATGATTCAGCAATTGCCCATTTATGACAATCAAAATTTTCATTTAAATCAACAGGGTTGATTAATTAACAAAACTAGAACAGAGGGACAGATAAGCAAAGGGGAAACATTTCTCCTTTAACATTTCTCCTTTCCCCAATCGTGTTCATCAGCTTTGTCAAGCTAGGAAATGTCCCCACTGTGGCCCCAAAGGCATGGCAAGAGTTTATCTTTGGCCCAGGGGATAAACAAGAGCTATCGCTGGCAGATTTTATGGCACTCAGTTCTCAGTGATGGAGTTCTGCATGTAAAAGGGAAAGGAGGGGGACGTGCCTTTTGCATTTACAAAAATCAGGAAGGAGATAATATACGAAATGTACAATCTGAAAATCTGATGCTGATTTTATTTTTTTAATCATGTTTATGCTTTTGCATTATTTTATGTTAGTTATTGTTGTGAGGATAAAATGGAGGAGAGGGACAATTGAGATACCCTGCCATGAGATCCTTGGAAGGAGGATGAAATGTACTAAAGAAAACCAATGAATGTGCCTAATAATCCCTAGAGATGCCACAGAGGAGTGGTGTATTGGGTAAGAGCAGCGGACTTTGATCCGGAGAACTGAATTTAATTCTCTGCAATATGAATGGCAGGCTATAATCCAGTGAACTAGGTTTGTTTCCCCATTCCTACGCATGAAGCCTGCTGGATGACCTTAGGCTAGTCACAGTTCTCTCTGAACTCTATCACCACCTTCTACATCACAGGATGTCTGTTGTCATGAGAGGAAGGGAAGGTGATTGTAAGCCATGTTTAGACTCCTGAAGGGTAGAGAAAATCTCCTCCTTCTGCCAGTATGTGTTCAGCATATTTCTTTCTCAAATCCAAAGATTCAGCAAGGTGGGATTACTTACAACTTGAGAGTGTACCAAATTCCTCTTGGCACTAGGCTGAAAAAAATTCCAGGAGAATCTCATTTACTTCCCTTAGCTAAAAGGAAAAGGCACAAGGCAGAGGTCACCTGGAGTCTATGGTATACTAGTTTCCTCCTACTCTGTTTCTAAGCCCACTTTTGGATCAGCAGCCCCACTGCCTTTCCTACTAGGTAGAATGAGACTGATGCAAGATCCTCAGGACCAGTGGGGTAGCTGGGAAAATGGAGCCCGGGGCAGACTCCCAGTTCTTCGCCTCTCCATGGACCCCCCATGCCACCACCCTCACGCCCTCCATATCCCACTTACCTTAGCCAGTGGTGGGACCTGGCAAGGTGGGGCAGGGCTGGGCAGAAACACACCTGGTAGGGCAGGGCCAGGCAGGGGTGCCCGTCAGCAACCTCTGCCTGGCCTGGCAGGGCGAGGGGGGAAGGGATGTGAGGGCTATTTTCCACCCCCACGTGACCCCAATGGCAGCCGCCCAGGGCACCAATCCCCACCTTGCCCGCCCCGCCCCGCCCCGCCCCACCCCGCCCTGTGATAGCTACGCCTATACTCAGAACAGTACATTCAAGTAGAACTTGAATTTGAAATACTTGGAGTTTGAAATACTTGGGGGTAGATCTAATTTTTTATAGTTACCTGATACAGTTCCTACCCAGCTCTAAACTACACCCGTTTAAGCTTATGACCTTCAATGGACTTAAGTGGGTTGTAACCTTGTTTAGGATCACATACAAGCATTTTTTTAAAATAAAAAAGACATTTAATCCCTCTGGTCATTTCACTTAGGAGTATCATAGCCTGTATGGAAGAGGTGTGGTTTTGTAATAGAAGTAAATTGCTTAAGCGTTAATAAACCTTAATTGAAAGTGATATGGATTGATGGAAATTATCTTAGGTTTTCACTAGAGCTGTAGGTTAATTTATTGTAATCTTATGTTTCCCTTGCAATTAAGTCATCTGTTATCAGCTTTCCTGCTCAATAAAATTAAAATCATAACAATATTTTAAGAGCTTCACAATTAGACCACAGAATAGTATTTCAGGAATTCAGAAGGTATGAAAGAAGCAAATCGAGGGGCTCTTACATGGATTGCCAGCAAGATTTAAAGATCCATTCAGATACTGGATATCTATATATCTAAGTCCCAAGTGTGCCCCCTAATTGCAGATAGCTAAATCCATGGATCAGGGCCACACTTACCGCAAACATATGTTTCTGCAAGCTTGGGGGACCCCATAGGTCTGTAGAAAAATCTGACATTTAAAATAAACATTTGGGGTTAAATAACTCCCCCCCCCCATAAAAAGGTCAGGCTGGCAGTGATGGCACAGCCTGCGAACTGCACTGGGCCTGTTACCATACCACCCTGTCATAGTGGCAGTGGGGGAGGGGGAGGGATGCTCATTCACAGATACATGCCTGCCTAGGAAGGTGATGTTGGCATTGCAGAGATAGGCCCATTCTCTGGCAACTGCCAGGACAGCCTAAAAGAATTGTTTTCTGGTTCTCATGCTTTCAGCCTGCTTGTCCTGTCTCCATATTTTCAGCTTCACAGAAGGATGTGTTCTCAATATGATACAGTATCCCTGCCGAATGAATACTCATTTCAGCCACAAGAAAACTCTTGGTGTTTTCTCTGGTTATCTTAACCCAGATACTCCCTTCCGTAACTATTATTTTAACCACCTTACAGTGTACTCCATTGTTGGTTGTCCTGACACCCACCCCCCGAGATGGATCTTTACTATAAAGATACTATCCCCCCCCCCCGAAACCTTTGTCTGGCACCATTGACACCTTTCTATTTTTGTTGCTGTACCCACATGTGCAACATGTCTCTATTCTTTTTTGCAGTGAAGTTTGGCAAACAGAACAACCTAGAAGATCGATAGCCATCTCTTTTTTTAACCTCTTATGATCTGTAAATTTACACTAGTGTCAAATCTGCTGTCTTCTGTCTAATGAATGGGCTTATGAGATTTCTTCAGAGATCCCAATCATTTTGTAATGAGAAGTCAATATGCCTGACTCCATCTTCTTCAAAGAATATTGGAGATAGAAATTAAGAAGGGCAATAAGCTTTTTTTTTAAAAAAAAAATCACAATTCACCAATAAAAGCATTCCACAGCGGCCTAAATTGCTGTAAAGCTTTTTTGTAGCTTAACTGTAACCACCCTTCAGTTAAGATGTTTCTACCCACTGGTTCCTACATTTCCTAAAGTGGATGGAAGTAACCAGTATGCCAGTATAGTTTGATTCCATAATTTGCAAGGATTGCAGATCCTTCCTGCATTATCTTACTCCCCAGCAGTTCTCTTCATCTTCAGGTAGGTTAATTCCTGGAATGGTAGGATATTCATGAACTAATAGGTGCTAAGATTAAGCTTGGGAGAGCCACTCTTATCCCACCTCAGTCTCGGGTTCTTTTCCCTCCTAATGACCCCAGACCAGCTGATTTCTCAAAGATTTATTGTAAAAGTTCAAAACAAAGAAATAAAACATAAATGCAGTTAAGAGATTGCTCAGCTGGTTACATTCCTTTTGGTTCTTTGTCCCCATTCCGGGACGCCATGGCTCAGAGATGCTTCTCTGACCACGTCTCAAGATGGAATCCAAAAACCTTTGTTTTCCCCTTCTCAGGAAAACTCTGTTCAGGCCACGAGGTAACGTAGGCCTTTGAAGTTGCATCCTTGCACCTCTGCATGGTTTCCTGTCCTCCCTCCAGGAGATCAAAAGGCAAAGATGGTTTTCATAGTCATCTGTGACTTCCCTTTGCTGTAGCGACAGCATCATTCCATGACAGGTATTTAAATTGTGAGTCTTCAGTGGGGAGGAGGAAGGAGACCAAATCCCTTATTTTCCTCTCCCAAAATCAAAGCTGTGCTGGAATAAGAAGCAGAAAAGGTTATTTTTCCCCTTTCCCCAAACTGATAATGTAGTAATATTCTTCTACCTAGAACCTTAATCTCTGTAGAAGATCCTTCATATAGTTAAAGGAACAACATTTATTTACTTGGGATGAAGCGGGGATGACTCTAGTTGGTGGCTGGAGATCTCCTGGAATTATAACTGATCTCCAAGGAACAAAGATCAGTTCCCCTTGAAGGAAATGACAGGTTTGGAGGAAGGACAGTATGGAATCCTATCTTTGTTGAGCATTCTCTCCACCCCAGTGTCTGCCTTTCTCAGGTTCCATTCCCAAATCTTCAGGAATTTCCCAAAACAGACTTGGCTACGCTATTGGGAAGCAAGGTTAAAGGAGAGAAGAGCACCGAAAACTGGAACACTTTAACTCAATAAAATGGTATTAACAGGATAGTAATGGGACTATTAATATAGCACTAAGGTTGCCAGCTGGCCAGCATTTTACCAGTCCAGCCAGAATTTCAACCTCATGCCAGAGTCAAGGGAATATGAAGCCAGAAAAAGTACGTGTTTTTGTCTGTTCTCCAAGAAAAAAGATTGTTAGAGAGAATACACAGAATACTTTGATCCACACGACAGAGTTCTTGAAAACAAAAGTTGGCAACACTCCCTTCATCTTGGTCTTATAACAGAATACGTGTTTCTTCAGGATGAATGCAAGCTTTAACGTCATTAGTTGGTACAGGGTCTCTAACTACACGAAACCATCTCAGGATTAGATTTCAGAGCCTTGATTTTGGTGCCGATTTTTATTTTACTTTTTATTTGATTACATAATATAGACATAGCCCAATTCACTTTGCTACCTTAGACATTAAATCCAAATTCCCTATGATGGAACTAATTGCCTATTACCTGACATCTAATGATATTCAGACCTGAGATGGGCGACTGCCTAACGGCAGAGAGGCCCTTGATAAAATACATTTCTGCCATCATATTAAAGAGAACTGGTCCCTTAGTTGCTTTGATGCTGGGTTTCTTCTTACTCTCCACAGTCCCAGCTCTCTTCAGTTTATCTTAAAGCCTGATTCATACACTAAATTATGACTGCTACCGAAATACACTTCCAAATGGACAGTGAATGACTGTCATTAAGACAAAGTGAACAATGCACGCAAGCAGTAACACATGTACTTCCCATACTAAAAAAAGATGTTTGTTATACTCTGTCCAGAAGAACAATATGGCAACAGCTGGGTTTACATATTTTTGTGTCACTGTCCCCCCTCCTTTCTGTTAAGGAACAGCTCTAATAAAAACTATATAATTGGTTTATATGGCTGACTATTATTAATAATTATTATTGCAAATCTGTTTTTGAGGCGCATATGTAGCACTATCTGTCCACTTGATCTCTCAAAAGACTACTCAAAATTGAACTGTCATTCCTTTTCTCATGTATAACTACATATTTTGGGGGAAGGACTACGGCTCAGTGGTGGAGCATCCACTTGGCATGCACAGGGTCACAGATTCAACCCTCAGTGTCTCCAGTTGAAAGATTAGGTTGTAGGCAATTTGATAGATCTTTGCCTGAGATTCTGGACAGGCTCTGACAGTGTGAGTAGACAGTACTATATCTGACAGACCAATGTCCTGATTCAGTGTAAAACAGTCTCATGAGTTCATGTGTGTCCAAATAAGATTAGTACAATAATTGATGACACATAGGTCATCAGTCGATTTCTATTTGAGTTGGGAGTCTAGGCTGTGACTGTCATCCCCATGCTGTGACTGTCATCTCATGGAAATTGACCATGTGTGCAGCATACACAAGCCCCATGATGATTAATGCTAGGGTGGTAAAGTGGTTGACCCTAGAAGATCAGGTTCAAGTCCTCACTAGGTGACTGTGGGCTATTTCACACTGTTATTTTGAGTATCTGCATCCTCTGTCTATTCTGAAAATGCTTCCATTTAACCAATAATGAGAGGGGTTCTTCAACTGCGGAGAAAGGATTTTGGAAGGAACTGCACTTATGAGGTTTCCATTATTACAAGTTAACATTACGTAGCTTCGCTCCTATTGTCTCTAGTGCATCTAAAACTGACCTTCAGGTTTGTTAATGCACTAATAGAATTTTCTTCTTCTTTTTTAAGGGAGCTTACGTGTTCTGTTTGGTGTTAGACAACTGAGTTTTACATGGGCAACTGGAAGCTGCAACTGTTTCTTCCTTTTTTTCCAAGACAAAGGGAAGTGATTCTGGTGGGTTTTCTGGGCTGTGTGGCAGTGTTCTGGTGGATCTTGTGAAGGGAAGTGAGTTTGCACTCTTTCCTCTGGTGAATTTATCTTTGTATGTGTCCATTACACACACACAAAGAACAGCACAGGAATTCTTGGTCAATAATGAATACCCCACTGAACACCAAACTGCTGGAAAGTGAAACCGGAGTTCTGCTCGGTCAGTAGATCTGCTGCAGAGCAATTGAAGAGAACCTGCTGCTTCTGACAGAAGCTCTTCCTTCCAAGAGGATACCTCGGCAAGTCTGTCAGTCTCTTCTCCCCTTCGTCCATCTGGGATGCTATGCTTCAGATTTCTTTTGTGGTTCCAAACTTCTAAAATCCAAATACTTTGGTTATCAAACATCCCATTTTGTTGATTGTATCCACTGTGTGTAATCTGCTTGGGATCACTGTGGGAAAGGCAAATGATAAATAATATAAATAAATATGACTCTCCCAGATGGTACTCACTGCAGAATTCACTCAGCAGCAGCAGCAGCAGCAGCAGCAGCAGCAGCAGCAGCAGCAGCAGCAGCTATCACACAACTCATCTGGCAGTATCATCATGCATCTTTCCTGTTACCAGCCTAGCAACAATTGCAGCACAACTTGCTCAGCAGTGGCCACAGGACAGACATTTCTGTAGATTTGGGGAACATGGAATTTAGTGAGGAAGTTCAGCAGATATGTGATGCTGTACACTCCAGCTTCAGAAGCGACCTTTTTTTCCGGGCGAACTGGTCTCTGGAGATCAGTTTTTGATTTGGGAAAACTGTACACACACACACACACACCCTAGAAATTGATAACTCTAGGGCAGACCTAGTGGCATCCATTGCATAGTTCACCCAGAGCTGAGCCCAGTAGCTGCCAATGCATGAGCTGCCCAGAGGAACAACTGTACAGGTTGCTCAGCAGCAGCAGCAGCCACTGTTTAACTTGTCTAGGCTACGCCTGGTGGGAACAGTCACACGACTCACCAAGGCAAATTTTGTGTAAACTCAATCGAGTAAGGACTGGATATGCGCACTGTGAATACTTATAGCATTAATGGAGATGGGTTAGAAACCCCAATGTGGGTACCTAAACGTATGACAAACCATATAGTAGAGGAGTGTCCACTGATGGCATACTAAGTACCCATGTTGGATTTTGCCTTTCTAACAGAAACAGCATAGCAATATTTGGAACAGCTTGAAATCGATCTATGATTTAAAATTATGTATTAATACCATATGCTAAAATTGTGTTTATATTTCAAGTTACTGAGATTTTAAAGGGACTGATGGATACACATTTGATTGAATTGCTCTGTAATACAGAACAATGCTGCATGATAAATGAATCAATAAATAAATTGCCTGGCAGCTGTGCCAGGTTCAGTAGTGACCACCACAGAAATTGTTTGGGGCTGGTCCCAGCAGCAGCCACTGAATGACTCACCAGGTGGCAACTGCTACCCAACTCACCTGTTTAGCCAGCCAGCCTAGTGGTGATATCCCAGCCACACTGAGCAATGTGGGCTCCATCCATCTACCAGATGCTTGTGCTCAGTTGATCTCTTTGCATTCCCTCCAGCCCCGGGCTGCCTGGGCACAGGGCAGGATAATCTAGTCCTGCTTTTGAAACAATTTATTCTTTTAAAGTGGCGGTGTTCCTGGAATTGTTGGAGAGGGCAGGTGCAATGCCACAGGTTTGCCAATCTCAAATGGGATCTGGAGATATCCCAGAATTACAACTGACCTCCAAACTACAGAGATTAGTTTCGCTGGAAGAAATATTGGTTTTGGAGAACAGATTCTACGGCATTAAACCCTGCTGAGGTGCCTCCCTTCCCCTAGCTTCACTCCAGAGTTGCCAACCTCCAGGGGAGGCCTGGAAACCTTCCAGAATTATAACTGATCTCCAGGTGACAGAGAACAGTTCCAAACCCAACATTTTTTTAGGCTTCACTCCCCAAATCTCCAGGAATGCCCCAACCCAGAGTTGGCAACCCTGCATAAAGTCTATCTTCCAAAGGTGCAGTTTCCACCAAGGGAGCTGATTTCTGCAATCTGGAGATCCGATATAATTCTAGATCTCCAAGCGTTTCCTGAAGGTTGGCAACTCCAAAAATTTTTCACTCCTGAAAAGTTAAATAATTTCGAATCAATATTTCCATGGTCACTAAATCTGAAGTTTATGCATACATCACATCGAACTTGATGTGGTTACTTTGGAGTAAGTGCACAACCCTTACTCCCTGACAGAGAAAAAAAGAAGACAGACTTCTGCCTTTTATTTCATTGTGATCTTAGAAGCAGGCACAGCGCTCTACAAAAAACAACAACAAGGTTTAAATTTAGGGGACTTTTAAAAAAGGAATAAACTGCACTCGACGGAGATTTATTGCCAAACAGAAGGTATAGAATAGAGTCATCTCGCAAACTACAGAGCCGCTTTGACCCGCCCCCGCGTGGCGAACCCCCACTTTCATTGGCGCTTTTGGGGTGCGAGCGGGGGGAGGAAGACGAGTGTTGACAGTGATTGGCTGCGCGCGCGCTGCCTCTGGTTTTTCTTCGCTTAAAAGCCGGCTGCGGTTTTGTGGGTGAAAAAGGCGGGAAGGGAGTTGTTGAGGGGGGTCAAAGCTGAGGCGGGGAGGATCGAGGGTATTCGCCTCAGAGACGAGTGGTTTAAACCCTGTGGGTTCAATATCTGTCATGCCTCTAAATTGATTCCCACATAACCTTTATTTTACGTAGATTGAAAGGAGTTGCATACATTTGCAGGTTTCCACACATAGAAAGTCCCATCTTCCTCGCCTCACACACACACACGAACGCAGACGTTTATCCTCGTTGTTTTTACATAACTCCCCCCCCCCGCCCTCCTACACACACTCACACAAACAAGTGTTTTTCTTTGCAGGAAATCAGGTATTTTTGTGGCTTAGGAGTGAGAGCATGTATGAGCGGTTATCTTAATGGAATCCGTATATCCAAGAGGAGGCATTACTTTCATTTACAAAACGGTTACAATATTTGTAGCAAGTATTCTTACAAACTGTGTGTTTATCTATATATCCACGTATATAAAGCCTGCCTTCCTCGCTTCCCGCCCCTTGACTTAAAAAGGGGTGAGAGCATGTGTATGTAGCAATCTTAAAGGAATCTGTATACACAGCATTGATTTCCAAGAGGAGACATTGCTTACATTTATAAAATGGTGACAACATTTGTAGCACGTATTCTTATAACTTTTGGTAAAGGATTTTTTAATTGTAAGCTGAAGTTGGCAGATATACAAAGGGTGTTAGTGTTTACTCGTGTGTATTTGACAGCGGAGATTAATTTTTAGGTGGATTAAAAATGAGAGCAATGTGAGGTTTCTTGGGAGGGGGGCTGTTTTAAGCAGGTGAGAAAAACTATTTCCCACATTTTAAAAATGTACAATCAATTGGGTTTGTTAGAATTATGTGATAGACATTTTATATGCCTAATAAAGGTCTCTGAATCTACTGATTGCTATCATTACAACATAAATTTTACTGGTTAGGAAAATAGCAAGCTGAACTTACTATTACTACATGTATAACAATAAATGCAACAATAAATATAGCATATTTAATTTTATAATTTTCATATTGTAATCACAAATACCAGCAAATCCTGTTTTAAAATGTGATTTTAAATGGGTTGTTATATTTATACTGTTGTGTATGGGGAATCAGTTATTGTTGTGATATAGTGTTTGTTATAGTACATACACTGGGACCCACCCTGAGCCTGGAAGGGAAGGGTGGTATAAAAATCTAAAGTTTATAAATAAATCAAAATGGAGTTTAATATTGATAACTTTTAAAAATCTTATAAATTTAATTTATAGTCAGTGTGACTTCACAGTGCCTTATGCGAGTATATTTGTGTTTAGCCCTAGCCCACTTTATGTCAACCCATTGTTACAAGAATATGTTCCAAATAGTTATTTCAGTGTGATTTAACTGCAGTGATTTTAACTTCTTATGCAACTAATAAGAGGAGTTGAAGGATCAGAAGTGTTGTCTGATTAAAGAGTAGTGTTGCTGTTAAGCCAGGATTATTAACATATAATTAATATTGGCTGCAATCCTAAAAACACTTATGTGGGATTAATATGCATAGGGCTGCACCATATGAGCGGGGAAACAATCTGAAAGAACTACTATAAAAGACAGTGTCTGATAGAGACATTTGGACTGGTGTTACATCTATACAATGGCCAACAGTACTGACCCCATGTTGATGGTATCATCAACTGACTCTCACCGGCTACTGCTTACTTCTCTCCAGGGCCGTTTCCGCACGGCCAAAAGCAGCGACGCGATGACGTCGCAAATTGCGACGCATACGAAAAAAAGCGTTCACACAGACAGACGGAGCTGCGGGCGTCCGCAGCCCCGCAGAAATGTGACGGTTCGCACTGAGAAAGCTGCTTGAGGCCGCGTCTCAGCGATGTTAGCTTCTGCGAAACCGTGAAGGCTGGTCGTCATGCGCTGCAGTCAGATGAACAGCGTGACTGCCCTGATGTCCTGCCCGTCCCCCATCTGTCAGTGCCTCCCCTCCCAGCTACTGTCGGTCCCAGTGCATGGGTCTGGGAAGATTACGCAGGGAAAGCACCGAGGGACTGACGATGATGATATGTATTGGGGGAAAAGGTGACCCAGCGTCTGGCAATTATGCCATTTGACGGCTGCCGACTGACGAGTGCGTGTCCGTCGGGCTGAGCAAGGCGTTTTCTGATCGATACGGCGGCGCCCGGTTCGCGTTTCAACGGTGGCCAGCGAATGCAGCACCTCCGCCATGGCAGCGTCTTGGCTTTCGCTATGGCGGTTTCTTTTACCGTTTCCACGGCGTCATGGCCAAGCTGGTCGGGCGCCAGGTGATTCATGATACCATACAGCACTATTCATTGCCTCCTCCCAACAGTGTTCTCCAGTAATGGCAAGGCTTCCTTCTATCTTGGTTAGTATTCAGTAGTACCCTACAGCTTGTAATTTCAGTATTCATCCAATGGTACTATCTTTGCTAGGGACTGTCCTCATCCTAAATTGCCAAGACTATGTCATGGGAAAGCGAAGTATCCCCATGGAATTTTCACGAAATTCCCCTTAGAAGGAAAAGCTATTATACCTGTCCCTAAAATGTGAACACTGTGGAAATGAAGCACGTTCTGTAGAACAAACTCTAATGAAGTACCAAACATTGTCTTCATTTGTATGAAGCCTAGGGCTGCAATTATAAGCACTCTTAAAACAAATCACGTTCCTTTGAAAAGAATGGTTTCAAGTAACTACGTACTTGAAGCTACTTCTTTTAGTCTCTTAAAAATCTCTTAAAAACAAAAAAATTTGTTTAAAAAACAAATAAACCTTAGAACAACTGAGTTCTAGTTGTCTAAGGGAAAAAGGCAGACTTGTACATGTTTTAAGATAAATAAAAATGAGCATGTTGTCATTGCTAGGTTGCCCCACAAACTGATGACAGGAATCTAAAAGTAAACATACTGTTAATGCCTTGCATTAATTTTCTTTATAGCCTAAAAACAAGTATAAAATAATTGTAACAGACTATGTGGGTTTATATTTCTGGACAGATGCAATGAAGTTATGTTCTTTAGAACTGAATATGAAAAGCTCAGGTTTACCAGCACTGTCATCACCGTTTTTGGAAGAAGCTGGAGAACCACGGCCAAAGAAAATTAAAATAGATAGAAGTATTGTGAATTTGGAGAAGGAGCAACAGCAGTTGTTACAAAAACTGCATGATGCAGCTAAGAAATCATCTAGCAAAATTTTGTGTTTTTCAGAAGTGTTATGCAATGCTAATCAGAAAGGTTTGGAATTACAAAATGGAAGCACTACAAACTACAAAGCCAGTATAAGAACTTGTTCACATTTTCAATTACATATCAATATTAATTTGCAATCCAGCCTATTAAGAAATATACAATTCAATGAAAAACATAGTATTGAAAACGGAGACTGTAGTGTTATAGGAGCTATTTGTTCTGAACTGAATGAACATAACATATTGGTTACAAATCCAGAATCTTGGACCTTATATGCAAAAGAAAGAGAAAAATCAATAGAGACTGGTCGTAGTTGGAATGAATTGGCAACAGTAAGTCCAATATTTAGTGGCATCTGGGCAGAAAACTTTATTACCAGAATCAAACCTTTGCTTATGAGTGCACCAGTATTTCAAAGCAATGATGCAAATTTCTGTCATGTACATGACATTTCAAGGTCAAGAGCACTGTACCAGGTTCTAAAACCGGTTGCAGTAAGTGACAGTAGTAGTGCCAAAATTCTATCTTTTTCTTTGCAAGCTAGAAGGTTTATGAATGGAAGCAAGTCAGATCGTGGATCTTTGTTCTATAAAAATGTGAATAAGGTTGGTAATATTTTATCATTCCTAAAACAGACAAGGTGTCTTGCAAATAGTAATTTTAGAATAAATAAAGAGTTTCAACATTTGTATAAACGATATTCAAGAAAATGTGAAAGAGTTATGAAGCCTAAATTAGTGAAATGTGCTGCATTTGAGTTACTTTTGCAAGATGAAAGAGAATGTAATTGCAGCACTGTAAGTGAAAAGAATGACACCTCAATTTTCAGTCAAAGAAGTGCATTTAATATTCATTTAAAAGAATCATCTACAGGAAGCAGTTCCAAAGAATGTCATGTATTTTCCAAAGCATTTTTAATAGATGGTAATGAAAAAGAAAAAACGACAAGGCAACATGTGCTTTGTGACAACCAGATTCTACAAGACAATAATATTCACAGTTTTACTGTATGGGATACAAACTTGATTACTGCTAAAAAAGAGGAAGATATGGCAGCACATTCAAGGTATTTGAATACCTTGTCTTCAGTTCCAAACCAGTTTAAGTTAAGTATTAAACATTCAAGTCTTAAAATGATAGTTGCTATGGAAACCTGTACACAAAAGAAAAAAATAAAAGCATTCAATAGAACCAGTGTTTTTCTTAGAGAATGTAAAAAAATTAATTTTGTCTTAGGAGCAAACAAAAAACATAAAGCCAAGAGATTCAGAAATAGCATTAATTTTCTGAAGGAAAGAAAATATGTCCCTAGATATCTAGGAACTTTTAGCAGAGCAGTGATGGGCATAAGGAAGTATAGTAATTGTGAAGATGTGCAAAAAAACCATCGCACTACAGTTGCTGCAAGACCTCATTTGTCTCTTTTTGAAACATACAAAAAAATTCCACTCAGTGATGACTCTGAGGAGTTGGATCAAATTTCATTTGTAAGCACGGCAGTTTTTAATTACAAAAACAATGAAATATACAGCAAAGGATACACAACCACAGCATCAAGAATCACTTACAATGGACATAATTCACTGACTTATTTCCTACCCAAGTTATTATTTTCAGCTGTAACAAATGGCAATTATTTGTTAGTGCAAGAAAGCAGAAGTACAAACTGTTCATATCCTAATCATACCAGTACCAATAGCCAACAAAAAAACTGCAACATTCCTTTCCCTGGTTCTAATTCTGGAAACATACTTTTTTTAGCTTCAGCTATCTTTCCCAGTCTTTCTGTAGCTCAAAATACAACTGTCAGTGCCAAAGCATGGCATTGTAAGGTTGCCCTATTTGGAAAAAGAAGAAAACAGAATAGCTGTATATTTGATAAAATGAAGAATATTTTACAAGACATGCCTGTATGTAGGCCTCAAGTCTGTAAAAGCTCGAAGCATTTTACAACAGTGGAAAATATTAAGGTTTTGCTTCAAAAAGTTATTCTGCTGCTTAGCACACATAGTTCAGAGCTAGTAATGTCTGTGAAACAAATTGCTGAGTATTTAAGAGAAATAGAAAATGCAATGGTTGAGAAGATTTATACAATTAAAAGCAATCAACATCAGAATTTAATTTTGCTATATTTCAAAAATGAATCCTCAAAAGCTATTGACTCTACTGACAGATTAATGAAGTTTTCATGTGCAATGAAACAAGAACATTTTGAAAATGTGACAGAGAAGCATTTATCTTCAGAATTTAAAAATAAATGTGAATTTGAAATGAAAAACCAATTTGATTTGGTACTGAAAGAACTTAATGTGTTTAATGACATTAGTAGGGAAGATAAGAATAGCTTGCTGTGTGAACAAAGAAACCTTATTGAGGAAGATTCTTTTGAATTTAATTGTCTTGACAGCATATTACATGAAGACTCCAAAAATATTTTTGAGAATAAAGAGAATGTAACCTTTTCAACTTGTGGTACTATAAACTATACTACTATGGTGAATGAACATAAGAATGAACAGATTCTATTTAAAGACATAAGACTAAAACATTCTGGGGAGCAGGAAGTACCACTTGGGGTCTGTTCTTCAAGAATTGTAGATGAAGAATTGTTTTATCCAACCCCTGAAGGTAATGTATAAGTCTAATAACAAATAATATGCTAATATTCAAATAAGATAAATCTCCACAGTGGACCAGCCATGTTTACAATATAATAATTATTTTAATTGTTATATTTTAAATTTAAATTGTAAATGGTATTTTTATTGTTCTGTGTTGTGCTGTAAGTTGCATAAGGCAGAGTCTAGATAGTGCATAGTCTACATCTTTTTAATACATAAAATGCCCCGGCAGGCCAAATTCTAGGTATGCATTTTTGTTACTTTTATCACTTTTTCCTAAAACCAGAAAGAAGAAAATATGACTTTCATGATGTTATTTGGTGTGCCAGTCAACACCATTGCTGTTACTTGTATAAAAGTATTTTAAAAAATTGACAGTTGATGATAACTGTACACCATCAAGAGTGAGATCCTGGCTCCCCAATGCCAATGTGCCCCCCCCGCAGCCCAGACATAGGACCTCTATCTTCAGTGGATTCAGTTTCAGTCAACTCTGTTTCAACCATTTCATCAGAGCCTCCAAAAAGTTGACTAGTAGAGCTGGCTATCAGTAAATATAGTATGTCACCAGCATGTTGATGGCAACCTAGCCGCAAACTCCAGACTAACTGGGGGAAAGGGCACATTCAGATGTTGAATAGCATTGGGGAGAAGATTGCCCCTTGAGGGACCCTGCACACCAAAGGATGCCACAGTTACATCCTTTCCACTTTCACCATCCTCTGTCCCCAAGCTTGGAGAAATGAGATCAACAAGACTGTCCCACATATACCAATGTTAGTAAGGCAGTGGGCCAATAGATCATGATCAACCGTGTCACACACTGCCATCAAATTGAGTAGTAACAGCAGCGCTGAACTGCCTTGGACCAGTTGTTATGGAGATCATCTGTGAGGGCGACCAATGCCAATGATGTCCCATGACCAAGTCGCAAACTGGACTGGAATGGGTCCAGGGCCAAAGTGTCCTCCAGGAAAGCCTGTAGCTAGTCTGCTGCAGCTCTGTCAACTACTTACCTAGGAATAGAAGATTCAACACTGAGCACTAGTTGGATGGATCAACAGGATTCAAAGGTGGCTTTTAAAAAAGCATCCTTATCACTGTCTCTTTCAATTGTATTAACAAGCTAACTACTAAATGATACAGTAGGTTAACATATTTTGTTGAGTAATTATGAAGAATGCATGAAGTGTATATTAAACGCATTCCATTAATTTAATTTTAAGTATTAAATATACTTAAGAATATAATACTTAAGAGTATTAAACATAATACTTAAGACTGTTCTTTTCTAATTTAAGAATATTTTGATTCTGGCCGTAAGCAACCTTTTCCTTGGAACCCAGCATTTGTGTCTCATACATCCATGAAAGAAAGAAGCTACAGCTTGCAAGGAGCAAGAGGTAAATAATTATTTTTCTAATTATCAATCTACAGTGGTTTCCATTTTTATGTTTAAAAAAATTCACAACTAGTAGTACGCATCTTTTAACATACAAATTTTGGATTGCCATCTTATTCAAGTTTAAATTCCAACAGAAAAAAACATAATTTAGGTTATCTTTATTCATTCATGATTAAAAAATAATGTGATATATCAGATGAATAGAGAAGTACTCATTGTCTCCTTTTTATTGTTGCCTTTCTGTTAAGTCATTTTGTTCTGTTAGAGGTTTCATACTGTATGATCCAATTAAATAGTATGAGCATGCTTGTTTTCTTGGACTTCAGCTTACCCATAAGCAGAATTAATTTTCAATGAAGCTGAAAAATTCCCATTCATACCCATTCCTAACACAAATTTTATTGTGAACGTACTCATATGCAAAAACAAGTTTTCACAGAATAACAAAGAGTAATAAAGGATCCCATAATACATGCTTCATTCCAAATGTATATAATCTTATTAATTTATTTATATTCCTCCATATCTCCGATAGGCATCCAGTGTAGCTCTTTTAGGTCAGGTGTTGTGTGGTTCCTGCTAGTAGCTCCAGTTAGGAGCCTAGCAGCTGCGTGCTATACAAGTTTCAATTTCCAGATCGACTTCAGAGGCAGGCCAGCGTAGAGTGAATTGCAATAGTCTAATCTAGAGGTGACCATTGCATGGATTACTTTAGCCAGATCGGTTCGAGAGACGTAGGGGGCCAATTGCTGCACTTGATGAAGATGGAAAAAGGCAGTCCAGGCCTGGTCTCCCAATGAAAGATGTGGAGTCCAGAGTCACCCACAGGTTCCTTACTGATGAGGCAAGATGGAGGACCTCACCATTCAAGACTGGCACTGGAAGTTCCCTGGTCAATCCCCCCGACTGAGCAACAGAACCTCCGTCTTCGATGGATTCAGTTTCTATTGCATTGCTTATTAGATGTTACATCCTATTGATTGCATTGATTTTCATTGATTAATCTTCCTTGAATTGCAATGAGAAAGGCAGCTTATAAATTAATTAATGGAAAGGGCACCGCCTTTATTTTTCTTCATTCTTTTTCGTCCCTTCCTCAATTCTCTCAGTCTCCCCTTTGTGCTCCCTCTTCTTTTCAATTTTATTTTCTCCCCTGGTGATTTTCTCAAGTTCTCTCACTTTCTCCTTTTTTACTTCCATTACTTCCCTTCCCCCATGCTTTAACTTTTCTTTTTTCTTGAGTAGCTCAGGGCCATATCCATTATGTAGATATTATAGCTCAGTAAATAAGTGGCCTGAAGAAACCACCATTTTGTTCTTCCTTTTATCATTCTTTTTTTGTTTCCCCTTTTGTTGGTTGACTTAGCACAATATAGTGTTTTACCTGCTAGGAAATGCACTGATTCATTTATTGCCAGTGTTCTAGTTTTTTTGTTTGTTTGTTTTGGCTTTAATACAGACTGGGAAGCACAGCATTGTGCTATATTGGCATTGTGTTCCTTCTCTTTTTATCTTTGTCCAGAAAGTGATTTCTCTGGATGCATAGGAGCAACTTTTCCTTTGTCGCAGACCTTTGTCACAGACCACCCCCTGAACCAGCAATGGTAGTTTCATTATGGTACATATGTAATGGAGGAAGAGAAGACTTTGTATTAGAGAAGCTAGGAATGCTTGCCATCTCCTTCATCTTCTCCCATTTACTTCTATGTATTGTTGAATGCAGCTACAAATGAACTCCACCTGGACACATGCAAATGCACCTCAGCCCTCATACCTGTGAGGTGGACAAAACATGTGCTCCACAAAACATATACACGATCACGCCATGCTATGCCACATCTTTCTGTGACATGCCTCTGAAGATTCCAGCCATAGATCTGGGCAAAACTTTAGGAGCAAAAACTACCATCCCATGGCCACACAGCCTGGAAAACCCACAACAGCCAGTGCATTTACTTCCCTTAGCCTCACGGCGTCGATGTGGGTTAGGTCGGCGCATTCCACGCCGACCCAACCCCCCTGGGACCGTTTCATCTATCGGCCTAGGAAAACAGCCGGGACTTAATCTCGCATGTTCTCTGGCTGTCCTGCACGTCACCGAGGCCTGGAGACATGCCTCTGCCCTGCACAACTGTTCCCTGCTAAGGTTGGAAAACGGGCGGGGTCATAGCCATGCTCTCCCTTGGCCAATGGCTCCTCATGACGGCAGCTTTTTTGTCAGTCCCTTGAGGCACCATAAACCGCCCGTGCGGAAAGGGCCCAAGGGATTGTGAAATTGAGTGTGGACCAGATGCTGGGAGATCTGTAAGGACCAGATGCTGGGAGATCTGTAATTGGATTTGATAGGGTTATTTATTTTTTTAAATTCAAGGCAATTCTAAGAAGGGTAGGGTATCATCAGCACTAGTAAAGGTAGTACTTAATCATTCCATTTTATAAATGTAAATGGTCTCCTATGCCACTGTTTGCATCATTACGGAAAGTACACAGGTACTGCTGGTTTGTTTGCTTTTGTGAGTTAAATAGCAGCAAACACTACCACTACCAGTGGTGCTTCTCTGATTTGAACCCTCCATGAATAAACCAAGCAAAAATACCATGGGAAATCTAATCAAGGATCTTCCAGCATCTTGTCTGTATTGGCTCTAAGCCAGAGAGCAAGCAGCTTCTTGACTAATCAGTTGTATTCCTTAGGAAAACTTCTTTTAAAAAAGGACTGTGTGATTCACATATTACCAAACACAAGAACCAAATACAGTTGCAAATATACACCAGCCTGGTGTTAGAGTACTTCCCAGTTGACGACCATGACAGTTACATCAACATACATAAACATCTGTTGTTGGTGCCATAATTCCAGTCACAATTTGGATGTTTGTTTTTGCTTGTTGTAACAAACGTTTAGAATTGGTTTGAGGTGTATTCATGGTAGAACATGAGAAAAATGTTCTAAATTGTTTTCCATTTTCCCCAAATGTTGCTTCTTTCTCCATATATAGGGAACTGTTTCAATGATGGAATCATAAGAGTACAACCTCTTAAAACATGTCATGGCCCTTTGAGAGTTGGATTGTCAAGAAAAGCTAAACCCAAGCAGCTTCATCCATATCTGAAATAGTTGAAGATTTTGACTGTTAAAGAAAGTAGATTTTAAAAGTTGACAGTATTTATCTGTAAAGTTACTATTTGTGCCTTTTCTGGCTTTTAAAATTTAATACAATGTAACTTTTTAAAACAAAACAAAATTTAAAAGCAATGTAATATTCTATATTATAAGTCTTTGATGTTAAACCTTTTTGTAATTAGAATGTTGTGGGTTTTTCAGGTTGTATGGCCAAGTTCCAGTAGTATTTTCTCCTGACGTTTCGCCTAAAACTTCAGAGGAAAATGCCAGCCACAGATACCAGCAGAACTTCAGGAGAAAATGCTACTGGAACACAGCCATACAACCTGAAAAACCCACAACATTCTAGCGATTCAGGCCGTGAAAGCCTTCAACAATACTTTTTACAATTATTAGTATTTATATAACTATTATATAAAAACTAATAACATTCAAATATATGCAGTTCATACAAAATCTTTGAAGTTATTTGACTTGTAATGCCTATTACCCAAATGCAATAGTATTATATTTATGTTATGGAGCAGCTTGTTAGACAATCTGCTGCTTGTCACTATGTTATTAATAAAAAGGGTGCTCCTCAGTTATTTATATGTGTCATGGGTTCCGGTTCCGGCAGGCGTGAGGGAAGCACGCTTTTACCTTCTCCGCAAGTCTTTTATCAAATATTTATTAACTTTTACCAAATATTTATTAACTTTTACCAAATATTTATTAACTTTTACCAAATATTTATTAATTTTTATCATATTTTTAACCTTCTGCCGTCTCTCATAATAATCCCATCAAGCTTGAATAAGTTGCTCTAAATGTTTTTAATTCCTCCAAGTTGGAATGAGCTTGCAGAGTCTGTGAGCTCTAAATTTTAACTTACTTCTGTTTTAATACAAGCAGCTGGGTCGCAGCAGCTTTCTCCTGCGTTTTTTTGGCTTCTCTTCCCTGGAAAAACCATCTGGCTGACTGCCATTTTTAATTGCCTAAACAACGAAGGAGATGACCTTGAGGAAATGCCACCGGTCAAATCTGAGCTCTAATACCTCGAACCAAAAACCTCCTAAACAAAGTAAAATAGATGATTTTACCACCAATTACTCTCAGCAATCTCATCGTAATGAACTTAAGCTTTCAAATAGGTTTGAGGTTTTGGAAACCTCTGTTTCGGAAACTTTTGCTGCTCCTGCCGACTCCTTTTCACATGAGGAGTCTTTGCTAATGAACGAAGTTGCGAATAATAGCCTACATGAAGAGGAAAGTGCTTATCCTTCACCCTTACTCCCACTTGTAACAACCGAATGCTTACCAGCAGCAGGGAGTTCCTCTGTGTTTAACCATCATGAGCCCTTATCGGACAGCTCAGAAGTAAGGTACTTAACAGATTTACTTTCAAAGGAGGCTTTTCTTATTTCCAAGACCTTCGAGAAATTGCTTGGTTGCCTTGCTTCTTTGAGTGAGAGAGTGGGTTCTCTTGCCTCTTCCATCTCAGAACAATCCAGGACTTCCAACTATCCTGATTCACCCACTTTATATAACTCTAAATACTTATATGCTAATCATTTATTTTTTAACCCAGATAAATTCTCCACCATACTTGTGCTGCAGCACCACCAAGTGTCGGTTGATATAGGGGACTCTGCTCTTAACAATGGTCGGTGGTCAACCTTTCACAGGATACGTATATCCCTCAGTAAACTCCTCAACTGTCAACCAAAGAAGACCCACCTGAAATCCTTTAAAAGACTTCCATATCGAAATAAATATACAAGATTGGTACTAAGCTTTGAGTCCCCTGACACCCCTTCCTATCTTCTCAAGCACAAAGCTTTCTTCGCTAAAAGCTATGACATCTGGGTAAACAGGGTTTTTTACAACACCAAAATCAATAAACTGGTGGACATCTCTAGCAACAAGAAGTCATTTAATAAAGTATATGTGTCATTTGTTCTTAAACTGACATGTTACTCATCATCCATATAAATCTTTATGCACAGAAAAATGTTAGCATGACAACTGCATTTATCCCTAATAAATAAATAAACCAACAGTATTTAGTGGATTTTATCCACCTCATGATTCCATTCACACAACTCCAGGTACTAAATGTTAAATGTTTCCCTCTTAACCACACACGGGTAGGATACCCAGGATGCTGTTGTAGGGTACCGTATATACCGGCCTATAAGACGACTTTTTAACGCAGGAAAATCTTAACAAAAGCCAGGGGTCGTCTTATAGGCTGGGCACCCCCCATCCCCTGCTCGGACTTGCCACCGCCTAGCCCAAGGCTCTTTCCTGCTTGCTGTGCGGCTCTTGCCCGCCTGCCCGCCGCAACCACCGCCACCGGCCCCACACATCCCCCTCGGCTCAGGCTGGCTCCAGGTTGCCCTTCAGGCAGTCAGCCTGAGCCTCTGTCTATGATTTTCTTAAAAGGGCAATTCCCCAAAGACTGCTTAAAGGGGAAAGTTTCCCCTTTAAGCAATCTTTGGGGAATTGCCCCTTTAAGAAATTCAGAGCAGGGAAGAGACTGGCGGGAGATCTCCCCTCTTCCCCAGCCAGCCAGGCAGCCTCCATGCAAGAGAGGAGCTCCAGCTAGCAGCTTCCATACGAGGACTGCAGGCTGGGGCACCCCTCGTTTCCACAGAGGCTGCCTGGCTGGATGGGGAAGAGGGGACATCTCCCCTCTTCCCCAGCCAGCCAGGCAGCCTCTGTGGAAATGTCCCTGCAACAATCGGTCGGCCTCCGCCAAGGCCAAGGAAGGCCGCCTGGGGTGCTGCTGCCGCCGGGGCTCTGTCCCGCCCCTGCGACGATCGGCCTTCCTCTCCTGAGGCCGAGGCCACACAGGGTGTCGTCTCTGCCAGGGGGTAGTCTTATATGGCGAGTATGTGCCGAAATCTATATTTTAACTGGAAAAGTGGGGGGGTCGTCTTATACCCCAGTCGTCTTGTACGCCGGTATATACGGTAGTACTGAATATGTGTGCCAAGACTGAGCAACAAGAGACCGTAGTTTTAAAAATACATTTTTTCCTATTGATCTTCCAATTTTAGAATTCGTTTCCCTCAATGTCTTCTGGAGGTAAAATCTTTGTTTGTTTTTGGGCAAGTGTAAGTGCTGAGTCCAGCAATGCTTTAAAATGTGGATTTCTCCTAATCCTAAACAGTAAAGTGCTAAACAGTGGAATGTCCTGGCAACAAATCCTTCACCAAGCTCCTCCATTGTTGAAGGGGTCGCTGTTGGGCATTTGATTGGTTCCTGCTGGTGGAGCAGCAGCGCCTTGGAGCCACTGCTCCCTGGGCTGCCAGAAGCCCCCCTGCCTCGCCACCCTCAGTAAGACCAACCTGGGCAGCCAGGTCTCAAGGCTGCTCTGAGGGGCCTGGCATTCCTCCCAACCTCCACCTCCCACCCCATCCATCCCAATTTGACTCCCACCCCAAGACTCACCTTGCCACCTTCCCCACATCTTGCCACTCTCCCCACACCCCTCCCCACACCTTCACACTGTCCCCTCTCCAAGCTTTACCTTCCAATTCTCCCCCACCCCAATTCTCATCTACCCCTTCCCACCCCTAGCTACACTTCCAACCCTCCCACCTCACCTTTCTACTTTTGCCCACCCCTAGCAATTCCTTGCCACCCCACCCTAATACTTCCTTTGCCACCCTCCCCCACCCCTAGCCCACCTACCATTTCTGGAGTTATGGATCTTTCATATTAAACAAAATGTCTTAGATACCAGCATTGGAGCAGTTTTTCAATCCAATTGACTTTTTGTTTGAACAAAAGCATTGTTAGTGAGCCAGTATGGTACAGCAGTTTAGAGTGGCAGACTCCAATCTGGTCATCTGGGTTCGATTCCTCACTTCCACGAGTGGCAGACTCTCATCTGATTTGTTCTCTCTCTGAGCTGTAGGACATCTGGGTGTTTCCGACTGTCCTATTGGGGAGGCAGGATCAAATTTCTTCTTCCTGTTGCCAGGCAGATATCTCCCTCTCCTTTCCTGCCTCTAGGGAGATCTGGATCAATTTTCCCCCTTAAGTTGTATGCACAACTTAGCTGAGATATACCAATATTATTAGCATTGGGATAAGTGTATATGAGAATCTTATTTCAATACTGAAATAATGTAATCAATAAAATTAAAAGGAATATGTTAATATTCACAATTCTCAGTGTTGGGCAGAGTTATGTTTAATATTTATATGTAGAATGTACTCCATGTTTGCCTAGAAAGCACAAATATATTTCTAATAATCATGTCATTTTATATATGCTCTGTCCCTGTCTCACACAGTTTCAGCAGTAAAACTTTAATGGGGCTATTTTAAATTTATGAATAATTGAATTATGTGAGTTCAGTGGCTTGCAGTAGTATTTCTAGATTCATTTTTTTAAAAGCTAGTAATTAATGAATTGATGCCAACTTGTCATAAGGGACCTTAAAAAGGAGCTAAGGTTGTAGGGCCATTGTAATAAATTCTTAGCAGTGAAGAATGGAACTGGTGCAAGTGTTGCCACTTTTGTTCCTGCTAGGCAAGAAAATGTTACCAAGGAAATTTGTACATTAAGTTACAGGAAGGAGGCGATAATAGAGATTGGATTGCTGAAAAGATAATGGATACCTACTTTGCTGATAAATTTGGAATTTCAAGTTCCCCCTTCACTATAAAGCAGGGACACTTGAAATGAAATGAAGCAGGAAGAGGGGGAGTCAAATGTCCCCCGGGGCGCCCCCATGTCCACCGGGCGCCCCCCTTCCTGGCCACTCAGAGTGCTGAGATGGACCGTTTAGCTGATACAGTTTGGCAGAGGACCGTTACAGTTCAGGAGCTGTTCTTTTTCAAATGGGTGAGCCAGCGAGCCCCAGAGGATAGCTGCCACCTAAAATGTATACAGATCCTCATCTTTCTCAAAGAGCCCACTGAATCAGACAAGAAAACCCCTGTGCTCACTAACTATCATTTCAAAATGTGTTTTGTGAGCTGGTGCAAAAAAATAATTGTTTGGTCGTGGCGGGGGGAGGGGGCACCAAACTCAGGTTTTGTCCCCAGGCTCAAGTTTGCCTAGATACGCCTCTGCTAAGAACGCCTTGCTTCTGATGGATACTGTCAGGATCTATAGTACTCTCAATAAGATAGACTCAGATGAAAACAAAATCCATTTTATTGGCAGAGAATCAAAATAGATGCTCGCTGGAAAAAAGCATTGTCCAGTCTGAGAACAGGCGCGAAAATTCTATCAAAGCTTCCCCCAGCCCCTTTTCCCAATTCAATTTTTCAATTTCAAATACCTTTAATGGCATATAAATAGATTAACATTAACATTGCAAGATAACAACAGCCTCTACAACTTCTGGCGAGTTAAAATAACACCATTTAAAAATTTAGCCACCGCTTCCAACAGCTCGTAGTTGTGGCTGGTTAAAAGATATATAACCTTCTGTTTATCTGTAATGCCTTCACTTCCATGCAGGAAGGGGATTATGTGCTTCTTCCTATCTAATAAAAAGGACAATTCAACAGCATATGAGATACTGTTTCCACAGAACCCATGCCACACGGGCATTTCCTTTCTTTATGTGGAATTCCAAGGTGGTGTCCAAGGCTAAAGGAAGTACCTTTTCCCAATTATCCAGCAGTTCTCAAGCAGTTTTGCCATACGCCTCCCCACCAGTCCCAGACAACACTTCTGAAGGTCACAGTAGAGATGTCCATCCTTGAAGTGCATGGAGCCAAAGCAGCAGCTAAAGCAGCACAGATAGGAAAGTGGAGGTATGCAACTCAGAACAAACATCATTAGCACAGTGATTCTCCCAGATACCAGAGCTCCCATCCCCACCTGGAGACTATGGCAAAACTGAGCAGTAAAGCCTTGACAGATACCAATCTTGCAACTGCAGGTGATGGTGTAATCAAAGCAGAGCCTATTTGAGAAGGCTGTTTATGGAGTAAATGATTCCCAAAATATTCTGGGCCTAGACCATTTGTAGCATTAAAAGTTTAAATCCCCCCTTTGATTGGAAATATACAGGTAAATAATACAGTTGCTGAAATACATTTTCTCCTCTTCGTTTTTGAAAGGATTTTTTAATTTTTCCATTTTGTCGTATTGTACTATTAATATAATGTTGAGATTCAGACAAGAAGCAGAGGCGATTGGATCAGCTCTGTCAATTTCACATACAGCTTGCAATGTTAACATTCAGGCACAGATACAAAGAAGCAAGGCAGCCCAATCCAGAGCCTAGGGAGGGGAACAGGGACGGCCCTACTGCAGCGCTGCCCTGCCCCTTCTAGAGAGCTTTTTGGCAGTATGGGCAAGCAAAATACAAAAAAGAGAAAAAGCTCTCTGCCATTGAAAAGCCCTCAATGAGCTTATGCCGCCCAAATCCATTCCCCAGGCCACCGTGTATGAGGAGGGAAAGCCAGGATTGAAGCTGCCTAAGGTTGGCTCCAGAGGTGGGATCCAACCAGTTCTCACCACTTCTCTAGAAGTGGTTACTAATTTTTTCTGAGTGCCGAGAAGGGGTTACTAAAGCAACCTCCCTGCCCAATAGAGATTGGAGGTCCGTTTGTGCGGCGGCGCCACTGTTTGAATCCCACCACCGTTGGAACCTGTTATTAAAATTTTTGGATCCCACCACTGGTTGGCTCCACCTCCAGCCACACCACTGGAATGCTCCCACTACACTGACAAGGCCAGCGGCGGTGTGGGGGAACTCTGCGCTACATCTGGGTGTTGCGGTGACTGCCTGCCAATGGATTTTGCCCCTCTGCTGGGGTAAGAGGGCCATGCTGCCTCCTGACAGCAACTTGCCCCTCACCCCTGGATTGGGTCATTAATCCTTGGCAACTCCTGTTAAAGGATCAGGTAGAATGTGCTGTGAAAGACCTGAGACCCAGGAGAACTGCAGCCAATCAAAGTAGACAACACTGACTTTGATAGACAAATGGCCGGACTTAGTAGCCCTCTACACACAGTTCCTCTGCACTTTCAAGGATAGTGGGTACAAGTATGTTGGCCATGGCAGATTGTCCACATGGTGCAAATGTTCAGAAGAATTTGTCTGCATGCATGGACCTTCCCTGGGATTGGGGATGCTGCTTTGTGAATATTGCTGATCATGGTGAGGGAGAGTATGTGGGGACACTTCCTCTGTGTGTAGGTGCTGTATGCATGAACTGGGAATTACACAGGGCTAGAGCAGGCCTATTTGAACCCACTCTCTCTGTGCTTGTTGAGTCATGGCGTGGAGGTGTCATGTATATGTGGCTATTATAACATAGATTCATATATCCACAATGGAGTCTAAATTAAATTGAATATCAAATTGTTATTATGTTCATCATGATCAAACTATTCTAGAACAGGGACGCCTTTGATTTGTCCACACTGTTTCCAGTCATATCCTTACACATACTGGAGATTATCCATGGTTTAAAATCATAGTGGTGATGACAATTTCTGTTGGCTCTCCCCAGAATCACGACAGTCTATAAGAAGCAGCATTGCTTGTTGATCATGACTCCCGCTGGGATGTATCATCATAATCATACCACGCTTTCATTTTTTGTTAGTAGTATAAATATTGTATTAAGATTACCAGGGGGAGGGCGGGGGAACCACTGTGCCCTGCTTCTGCCGTTCAATTCATTTTCTGCTGGAATCTTGTTAATATTCATTTGCTAGAATTGTGCAAAGGTCAGCATAAAAGTAATATGTGAGGTTGGCTGAGCAGCACACTAATTTAGTGCTTGTCAAATTGCTACATGACGAAATGAGAAGAAAGCCTCTAAGATAAAAACAGGAACAGCTTATTGGAAACTACGAGTGTTGCTGTTGTTTTTGAAAAAGTAGAAGCCAAACTGAAGAGGACTAAGAAAATCAGTGCTAGCAAAGAGAAAGTGACAAATGCATGTAAAATTGCAAGACGACAACCTTTAATGTATCAGAGAAATGCAGGTAGCAAGCATGAACTGAGGCTTGCTGGTGCGTGTATGAATGTTGATGAGTACTAAAGTGATTAATGCTCTTTCTTGGAAACATATTCTTCAATTGTATGGGTTCTTTATTAAGCCGAAAAGGTTTCAGATTATGCTTTGCATAAATCCTTTAATGTCATGTTTGAACTTTTTAAACTATTGAACTCCTAATAACATAATGTTCAAATAAAAGCAGCATTTTTCTCCAAGCAAGAACTTTTGAAGCTAGTAAGGTAGATTCATGAGTAGATCACTGATACTCCTGGGTAAGAATGTTTTTAACACTTGAGAAGAAGAAGAGTTTGGATTTATATCCCCCCTTTATCTTCTGTAAGGAGAGTCAAAGGGGCTTACGAGCTCCTTTCCCTTCCCCTCCGCACAACGAACACCCTGTGAGGTGGGTGGGGCTGAGAGTGCTCCAAAGAACTGTGACTAGCCCAAGGTCACCCAGCTGGCATGTTTTGGAGTGCACAAGCTAATCTGGTTCACCAGATAAGCCTCCGCAGTTTAAGTGGCAGAGCGGGGGATCAAACCCAGTTTTCCAGATTAGAGTGCATCTGTGTCATGATGGGGCCATTGGGGGGCGGAAATTGCTTTCGCTTTTGCAGGTGCAGTTTTATCACTTCTAGCTGTGGCTTTGGAGTTCTGCGGCTGAGAAGAGACTCCAGGGTGGACAATGAGAGCAGTCTACTTCTCATGTGGGGGTGGGGATCTTGCACTTGTATTATCAAGAGTTTGGCGCGGTTTTCGCCAGAACTCTCTTTCTATGTTCCTGACAAGTCTTCAATAAAAGCCTTGAACCAATCAAGTGATTTATTGTCTGAACGGAGAATCTGACAACTTGCTCTTAACCACTACAACCACACTGGCTCCAAGATACAAATAAAAAATTCACCGTCTAGAAGCAATAACTTTCCCACTCAAAGTGAAAGAAAAGTAAATTAGCTTCTATGCTAGCTTCTTGCTTTTGGCACTCTAGGTCAGCTGCTAGTCTGATATCCCCCCCCACACACACACACACCTGATCATGTATGGTTCTGCGGTACCCAGGTGCATACAGCTGCTGTGCCTTGAGCATGCATTTTCCTCATTACCTGGTTGAGTGCTGAGCTTGGCAGCCACTAGTTCTTCATCACTCTCAGTGTCCTGAGAGGTGGGGCTTTAGTTCAGTCTCTGGAACCAGCGGCGCGCGCCTAACGGCGCGCGCAATTTTAATTAATTTTTTTTTGTTTTTTAAATTAATAAGGACATATTTGACAGATAGTACATGCAGATAGCTCCAGGGGGGCAGTGACTAAAAGCTTAATATTTAAATATCTAAACAAATCAGATATGAAGGCAGAAAGCCAGCAGGGGGATGGGGGCTTTCCAGTGTTTTAGCACTCGAAGTGTCAAGCATGTATGACTATCTACCACTAGGACAGAAGTCATGGGTGTGCCCTGCAGCTGCAAGGTATCGAGCTCCTGGCACTCAAGGAACATGTCGCGTTCTCTTGAAGCCAAGGTGGCAGCGAACCTTGAGAAGCGCTGAAAGAAGGCAGAGAAGGGTGAGGCATGAAGCGAGGCTTCTCAGGGACCTAACAGCCCGAGGGTCCCACCTCCCAAGGTGACATCTCCTTCAGATGTCATGGAGAATGAAAGGCCTTGGGGATGGAGGGTGCCAGTCTGAGGTGGGGGAAAATGCTCCCTTAGATGGGATCCCTTCCTTTAACTGGTGATCAGCTATCCTCTCACATCACTGAGGATACCCCTCTGGGAGGTGGGGGGCTCCTTGTAGTGGGTGATTCGATCTACATTAGAAATGTAGAGAGTTGGAGTTTGTGGAGAGGCGTGATGACCGCATGTGGTGACTTCGCCTGCCTGTGGTCGCGAAGGTTATGGATGTCACGCAACCGTCTAGATAGGCTTTTAGACAAAGTGCTGGGGTGGAGCTCAGCAGTTGTGGTCCACATTGGCACCAACGACATTGGGAAAATGTAGCCGGGAGGTTCTGGAAGCTAAATTTAGGCTGCTAGGAAACAGGTTGAAGTCCAGGACCCTCCAAAGGAGGTGGCATTCTCAGAAATGCTACTCCGTTCCACACGCGAGGAGCTAGCTTGAAGCTAGGGCACAGCCGGAGATACAGGGTCTCCAATGCGTGGATGAGAAGGTGGTTATGTAAGGCAGAGGGTTTCAGAATTTGTCAGGAACTGGGGAACCTTTTGGGACAAGGTAGAGCCTGTACAAACGGGACGGGCTTTCATCTTAACCAAAAGAGGGAACCAAGGCTGCTGGTGCTCAACATTATTAAAAAAGGTGGCAGAACAGCTTTTAAACTGATCACTGGGGAAAGCCGACAGGAGCTGAAGGTGACTTCGGTTGAATACACAGTATCTATGGGGATGCAGACAGAGAGGGAGGTTTTTCTAAAATCAACCACATACAAGCGGCGAGTGAACATAGCAATGTGCATGTGACAAGGGATAGTGTCTACACAAAGGAACTTGAGGGTAAAGCACATAAAATCCCAGGTGTTAAGGACAGAGAGCAGGGAGATATACAGGTGTCTTCTATGCTAATAGTAGAAGCATTCGACCTAAAATGGGGGAGAGCTAGGAGTACAGAGTTTTGAAGGAGGACTTTTTTTGATATAGTGGGCATTACAGAAGAACATGGTGGAATAGAGGAGAACCAGTGGGATGCTGTTATACCAGGCTACAGGCTCTATCTAGGAAGGATAGGACAGGGCGCATTGGGGTGATTGAGTTGCCTCTTTACATCAAAGAGGAAGCATAGTATCACATAAAATAGACAATGCAAGGGGAGCTGGTTCCCCTACAGGAGGAATCACTGTGGAATATCAATACCAGGTGTGAAGGACAGTTTAATATTAGGAATATATATTATCGTCCCCCTGACCAAGAAAGTGCACAAGAGGAGTTCTGAGATGGAAAAAAAGAAAAAAATTAGAGGAGGCCAACAAAAACAAAAATGTAGTGGTAATGTGGGTGATTTTAACTATCCCCATATAAACTGGAAAAAATGCATGTTCAGGTCATCATAGTAAGGAGAGAGCATTACCCCTGTGGATAATGTACTAAATGACTGTGGCTTAAGAGCAGATGGTTATTAGGTGGAACCAACCAGGGGAGAGAGGTGATCCTAGATCTAATTCTCATGTGGGGACCCAGGACCTGGTGCAGGAAGTCGAGGTGTTGCTGGAGCCGAGATATAGGGAACAGCGACTCACAATGCTGTCAGATTCAGTATCTCAGCATGCGAACAAGTGGGCAACTACTAATGTAGTTACATTCAGCCTTCAGAAAGGGAAATTTCTCAAAAGATGAGGGGATAGTGCGCAGGAAGCTGAAAAGGGAAAATCAGTAGAGAGTCAAAAGCTTGTCCAGGATGCTTGGAGGTTATTTAAAAAGAACAGTAATAAAAGCTCAGCTGGAATGTGTTCCTACAGGTTAGAAAAGGCAGCACCCAGTCCAAAAAGAAAGCCGTACTCATGGTTAACAAGAGAGGTTGAGGGAAATTATCCAGAAAAAAGAAAAATGTTCCTTTAGAAAAAATGGAAGTCCAGTTTGGCTGATGAAGAATATGAGAGGGAACACAAATGAGTGGCAAAAAAGAGAAGCAAGTTAGCTGTACAGGGAGGCAAAAAAGGATTATGAGGAACGCGATGGCTCGCGAACACCAAGACCAGCAACAAACAGTTCTTCAAGTACATCAAAAGCAGGTGAAGCCAGCAAGCGGGAAGCGGTAGGTCCGTTAGATGACAAAAGGAACAAAGGGTGTGCTAAAAAGATGGCAGGGAGATTGCAGAGAAGTTGAATGAATGTTCTTTGCATCTGTCTTCACCTGGCAAGAGGAGGTGGAGGAACTATCTCCCTGCACCTTCGAACCAAGCTTCTTAGGGAGGCGAATCCGAGGAACTAGCGAAGATAGTGGTAGACAAGCGAAGAAGTTCTGCAGCAGCCATTGATATAAATCTAAATGTTACCAAATCCCCTGGCCCAGATTGCATTCACCCAAGAGTTCTTAAAGAGCTCAAGCATGAAATTGCTGATCTTCTCACTTTAATATGCAACCGCTTTATCCCTGGAATCGAGGCTCCAGTTCCACTTGAAGAAGACTGGAAGATGGCCAATGTCACACCAATCTTTAAGAAAGGGATCTAGGGGGGGACCTCGGGAAATTACAGGCCAGTCAGTTTGGAAGCATCTGTTCCTGGTAGCCAATTAGTAGAATCTATCATTAAAAGGAATAAAAATTATAAAACATGTAGAAAAGCAAGACCTGCTGAGAAAGAGTCAGCGTAATGGCTTTTTTGCAAGAGAGCAAATCCTGTCTTACAAACTTACTCAAGAGTTCTTTGAGGGGTGTAAACAGGCATGTGGACAGGGGTGAACCGGTGGACATTGTCTACTTGGATTTCCAAAAGGCTTTTGACAAAGTTCCTCACCAGAGGACTGTTAGAAAAAACTCTCAGCAATGAAGGAATAAGAGGGGAAGTCCTCCTATGGATTAAAAACTGGTTGAGAAACAGGAAACAAAGGAAGTGGAGTGTAAATGGGAAGTTCTCACAATGGAGAGATGTCGGGAAGTGGTGTCCCCAAGGATCCGCTTTTGGGACCAGTGCTCTTTTAACCTATTCATAAAATGATGACCTGGAAGTAGGGGTGGGCGAAGCGTGGTGGCCAAGTTTGCAGATGATACCAAATTATGTAGTGGGTGGTGCAGAACCACAAAGGATTTCATGCCGAAGGAGCTCCAAGCGGACCTTGGATAAATTAGGTGAGTGGGCCTCAGAAATGGCAGAAAATGCAGTTCAATGTAGCAAAAATGTAAAGTGATGCACATAGGGGCAAAAAATCCAAACTTCACATACATCGCTTACAGGGGTTTCAGTGTGCTATCAGTCACAGACCAGGAAAGGGAGTTTAGGCGTCTTTAGTTGATAGTTCCATGGGAATGTCAACTCAATGCATGGCAGCTGTGAAAAAGGCAAACTCTATGCTGGGGATCATTAGAAAAGGAATTGAGAATAAAACTGCAAAGATTGTCATGCTCCTTTATATAAAAGCAGTGGTCGCGACCGCGACTTGGGAGTACTGTGTCCAGTTCTGGTCGCCGCATCTCAAAAAAAGCGATATTGAGGAGATAGAAAAAGTGCAGAGAAGGGCAACAAAGGATGTGGATTGAGGGGACTGGAGCACCTTCCCTATGTGAGGAGAGGCTGCAGCCGCTTGGGGACTCTTTTTTTTAGTTTGGAGAGGAGGTATGCTGAGGGGGGGATATGATTGAAGTCTACAAAATTTATGCATGGGGTAGAAAATGTTGACAGAGAGAAATTTTTCTCTCTTTCTCACAATACTAGTAAACCAGGGGGGCATTCATTGAAAGAGAAAATGCTGGGGAAGAATTGTGGGACTAATAAAAGGGAAACATTTTTTTCACGCACTTAACGTGTGATTGGTGTTTGGACATATGTGCTGCCACATGGGAGGTGGTGATGGCCTACTAACCTGGATAGCTTTTTAAAAGGGGCTTGGACAGATTTATGGAGGAGGAAGTCGATTTATGCGCTACCAATCTTGATCCCTACTTTGATCTGAGATTGCAAATCGCCTTTAATAGCACAGACCAGCAGGGTGATCGAGGGAGCAACAGCCGCAGAAGGCCATTGCGTTCACATCCTACATGTGAGCTCCCAAAGGCACCTGGTGGGCCACTGTGAGTAGCAGAGAGCTGGACTAGATGGACTTTGGTCTGATCCAGCTGGCTTGTTCTTATGTTCTTATGTTCTTAAGAGAAAGACAGGCACACAGAACCAGGAAGGCAAGGAGTCACCGACGCCTCTCAAGCGGAATAGGTGCCAAGGCCGCTAGCACTGGAAATAACGGCCACCTGCTCTTCTTCTATCCTTCAAGGGGACGGGACAGGGGAAGGCAGACTAGGCTAGCAAGCCCAAGCAATCTGTGGTACTGACCATAGTTGTACTGGGTTGTACTGGAGCCAGGAAGTGCCATTTCAGAGCTGCTTGCCACTGACAAGCCTCTTTTGGTACCCTGGGCACACCCCATCCTTTGGCATCCTAGCTAAAGCCTGGTCCACCTGGAGGATGGGCTGGCTCTACTTCCTTGCTGCGTTTCTACCCAAATGTTATAAACCACCACTCACACAAATGCAAAGAAACAGCAATAACACCTCACAGATATACCCACAACAAAGCCAAAAATATTTTAATGAAAGTGCTACTTTACCTGCTGTGGAAGTTAAAAGCTGCAGATTTGTTTGGATTGACAACATTTTGTGCACGTGCTAAGGGGGGGGTGGGGTGGGCTGAGTGGTGTTCACTTCAATGATATGACCCAACAGTGATCACAGGGGAGATTGATGTCTCCTATTTCACTGATACCAAAGGCCACAATTCATAGCCACATAATTGCATAGCTGCAAAGCTTTTGGATGTGCTGCTGAAGCCAGACATCTGTGACTGTGGAATAAATGTTTGCCTACCGAACATTCAGTGCAAAATTCTCAGCATTCCTACAGATGTAGTTCAGATCTTAACTCCCCAGCAAATGAGAGGAGGTAGTCCTCCAGGTACTTTGGATCCAGGCAATTAGGACTTCAAAACAAGCACTTTGAATTGGGCTTGGTGGCAAAATATAAACCAATACTATTGATAAACAATTGGTATCATATTGTTGTTGAGGCAGATTTTTTGCCCAAATCCTGGCTGCTACATTTGTAGTCAGATTTGGGTTAACATTTTATAAGTGACCCTTCCCTACTGTCTTTTTTATCCTTCAGGGTTCTATTGAATGATAAAAATCCAAATCCTAGCCATTTCCCCCTACTTTAAATTAACAGTGGATGCTATCTGCATGAACCAGAAAAAACACAGTATAGATTTTGTGCTTAGATGTTTATTATACTCTCTCCCCACAGGGCACCCAACACAGTTTATATCACCATCCTTCCTTCTGCCTCTTTATCTGCACTACAACAACGTCGTGAAGCAGATTAGGCTGAGAGAGAATGAATACCCCAAGGTCAGCTAGCTATCTTCCATGCCAGAGTGGGGATTTAAAGACAGGTCTCCCAGATTCTAGTCTGGCAGTCTAATCACTGTACCAGACTGGCTCTATACGTAATCATGCTGTGCAAGTGGTAATGGAGCATACAGGACATTTTTTTTGAATAGAAGAAATAAAAGACCCTCACCCTTCCAGACATCCCTTCATACTTGTGGGTAGAGACATTACAAACAAAAGTGTATCAATCCCCCCCCCCCAAAAAAAATCCAACTCTACACTGATAGAAGATTTTCAAAGAGCCAGTTGTGAAGGTAGGTTAGAAACCTAAGCTTACCTATGTGAAGGAATCCTGTTTTAACACATTCTGGTCCCTTACCCAATCCAGTGCTTGAAATGAGCAGTATCAGAGTGCAAGCAGATCTGGAAACCCTTGCCTCTGACTTTATGCTAGAGGCAATGTTTGAATGAAAGATGAGCAGAGATCAGATCATAAAAAGTGCAAACTGGAGGATGAGAAATTCAGGTTCTTTTTAGGCAAGTCAGTTATCAAGCCTTTTTGGCATAAAATGTTGTAGTTTGGTACTTCTGGTTACAAACGATCTAGTGTTCAGTTTCACTGAAGGTTGCAAAAATATCTTTTGTTTTCAGTCCATGCTCTCTGCATCCTTTTATTTTGTTCATCACATATCATAACAAAACCCCTGAATGATCAAACACATGACAGTCTATTTCCTTATCTTTGGTCAGAGGCATAGCAAGGGGGGAAAGCCAGAGGTGGGATCCAGAAGGTTCTCACAGTTTCTCGAGAGTAGGTTACTAATTATTTGTGTGTGCTGAGAGGGGGTTACTAATTGGTGATTTTGCCACGTGATTTTTGCCTTAGTTACGCCCCTCCTCCGCTCCTCAGCAGTAGCGCACAGAACTTGAAGCAGTCTAGCAGGAGGTGCACTGGTGTGAGTGGCAGCCTGCACCTGCGTGCATTTGTTTCCCTGCCCAAGGACTGGCGCAGTGGCTGTGTCCTTGCCACAGCCCTGCCCAGCAATGCCCCACCCCCAGAATGCCCGGCCACACCCCCACCATGCCCCGCCCAGCCCCATTGGCGCTACGCCACAGTTTGAATCCCACCACCATGGGAACTTGTTGCTAAAATTTTTAGATCCCACCACAGGGGAAAGCGCCTGGTGCACTGGTGCAACCTCCACCCCCGCCCCACCCCAGAATGCCCCTGGAACGCCCTCGCCACACCCCACAGGAGTGCACAGCCGGTGCATCACACACCCCTGTCCCCTTGGAGCTATACCTCTGTCTTTGGTTTACTGCACTTTATTCAGTAGAGAAGAACGAGAAGGGTTGTAACGTGCCATTCTGAAATATTCAGATTAATTTCAACATTTTATTGCTTAAAATTGCTCCCACAATGCTGAGCCAAAACAGGAACTCCATTTTGTGAAATCTTGTGCCCTCGTTTGTGAGCCTGAGACAAGCAATAACCTGTTGAGCTTCTTTTGTGGTACACAGTGCAGTCCCTCCCACTCACTTGGCAAAAAAAAAAAAAAGGGCAATATAGCTCAGTGGTAGAGAGCATCTGATTTGCATGCAGATCATCTCCAGGCAGGAAAGGGACTGAACTGGGCATCGCTGGAAGAGAAAAGTAACGTTTCACAAAGGGTGGCTTGTCTTTTGCCAAGTGGTTCGCTAGCCCCCAAATCCCATCCCTTGCAATTTTTGTGCAGAAAACAAAATTCCAGGAAAATTCAGCGGCACTGCATCTTTTAAAATCTTCGTAATTCTATCAGTCTTTCTTTTATAATTTAACCTTCTACATGGATTTTTCTATGATTAATAACCTTAAATCCTGTGAACATTTGTTTAAGATAGCCACCCACTTTTGGGTTCCCCCACAAAAGGGCTTAAGCCTCACGGAATGTGGTTACTGTTGCATTAAGGGAGGCAGTGTGTAGTTATTTACTTGCTTTATATATATAAATAACTACACACAGTCTTCGACAGTACAGCCATTACTGGGACAGAATTCTGTCCCTATCTGCATTACAGTGAATACATTGAGCCATCCCCAAAAAGCGGATTAGCAAACCAAACAATCACAGAAGGGCAGTACAGTAAATTTCCAGAAAAAAAAATCATCAACTGTACCAACTAATTTTATGACTAAACCAATAAAGCTATACATGAACACATGGCAGCTCTTTTCCATGCAGGGTGCCTTGATTCCCAGCACAGCATTTATGGTTGGTCAGAAGGGACTTCTCTCTCTTTTATCAGTGGAGATGTTTTGAGCACCACATATCATCCTCTTGATGATTTGCTCACAATTCAAAATGGGCAGCATTTTGAGTGGTTTTGTGATTGCTCATTGGAGTCAACAAGCATGGTAACTAACTAAATTGCAGCTGCTGATGCATGCTTTTGGGCTTTCTTGGATTACATGTGCCCTGGGTCATCATGGGTGTAACTTAAAATCAACTCTATTAGAAGGTGTGTGCTCCATTTGTTCTGATGCAGTTGCTTGTAACTTACTGGAATGAACTGCAGTTCCCATACAGCACATATACCAGCACATATAATATTCTCTCTCTCTCTCTCTCTCTCTCTCTCTTTCGTTCCTTCTTTTTTCTTTCTCTTGTTTGTTCATTCGTTTGTTTGTTCTTTGGTTCGTTCTCTGACTTATGGTAACTCATAGGATTTTCACTGCAAAAGATATTAGGGGTGTATTGTTGAAGGCTTTCACGGCCGGAATCACTGGGGTGCTGTTTGGTTTCCGGGCTGTATGGCCGTGTTCCTGTAGCATTCTCTCCTGACGTTTCGCCTGCATCTGTGGCTGGCATCATCAGAGGATCTGATAGTAGGAAAGCAAGTGGAGTATATGTACCTGTTGGAGTATCCAGGGTGGGGGAAGAACCATTGTCTGTTAATAAGTAAAGGGTGCAGTTAGCAAGCTAGATTTACATGTGTTGAGTGGTATCCACCCATTGTTACTCACATGCTAATGGGTGGATACCACTCAACACATGTAAATCTAGCTTGCTAACTGCACCCTTTACTTATTAACAGACAATGGTTCTTCCCTCACCCTGGACACTCCAACAGGTATATATACTCCACTTGCTTTCCTGTTATCAGATCCTCTGAAGATGCCAGCCACAGATGCGGTTGAAACATCAGGAGAGAATGCTGCTAGTACACGGCCATACAGCCCGGAAACCACACAGCACCCCAGATATTAGAGGTGGTTTGCTATTGCCTGCCTCTGAGCCATATTTCTGGTATTCCTTGGAGGTCTCCCATCCAAATATTTGTCAGGGACAAGAATGAGAGTGTGTGACTGACCCAGGGTTACCCAGAAATTTTCCTTGGCACAGTGGGGTTTCCCAGATCCTAGTCTGACACTTTAACCATTATACAGTGCTGGCTTTCTGATATCAAATTATTTTTCCTGTTTCCAAGCTCTGTGTGAGGTTATCGTCCTTTCAGATTGACTTTTCACTTCCTTCTTCTAAATAGCAATTTTTGTAGACACTTGGAAGGCTAATCATAGCTTCCTCTTGAGCAGCTAGAATGTTTTGAACATTTTGTGACGTTGCAACTGCTTTACCAATAGCAGGGTGGAGAGTGCTCTCAAGTTAATAGGCAGCATGCAATTGCCAGGTTTTAGCTTGGGATAAGATTAATATAGAAATTCATTGAGTGCCAAAAATTCACCCATTTTGCTTCAGTCTTAGTATTTTAGTGAATAATTCATTATATGTATAAATTACTCTGACTACATTTCAGCACAAAGCTTTGAGCTCTCAATGCATGCTGATTTGAATGGAACAGGAGTACATAACTGTACAATAAATTGTGATCTCAGTGTTTCAGTTCAGTAGTATTCTTGTTCTAATACCACAGTGATAATATTCAATATGGTGACTAGTAAGATTTACCACTAATGAAATAATAAAATAAGACAGAAAATGGGTTTCCATTTTAAAAAAAATGTATTCCATTTGCTGTAATTTTATGTCACTATAGAGTTGGACTCACCAAGGTTTTTCATTCTGAAATATATTAGATTTTTTTTAAAAAAATTCTGCCATTCACATTTATATCTGACAGTCTTAGCTCCCCCATCTATCTTTGGACTAGCAGGGGATGTTTATATTCATCAGATATTTTCCAAACAGTTTAGTGTTAATAAAGAAAGCCGTTCCTTGTATGTGGGACCTAGCCACACAAGAATGGCAATTTCTTTGAATTCCACCCCAGAATTTAAAAATAAATATATTTGGGATGACATTGTACCTAGGGATGCCCTCACATTTCTCATCCCTTCTAGTTCAACTCAAAAATTCCTCCAACTGTTAATTTTTTTCTCAGTAGAGCTTGATATGCCCCCAGAGAAGCTTTTATTATTAAGCATCACTTATCCCTTTAGTTATAATGGGTTTAGTTCCTTGTATAGTCTACTAAGGAAGGGAGTTTTAGTTAGACTCTGTCCCTTTAAGAAATTTCCCTAGAGGCAGTCTTCCTTTATTACCCAGCAATGCCCCTGTTTAGCTCAGTCAGTCCAAGGTGCCTGGGGAGTTGGAAGGCTGCAATATCTGTTACATCTACGGTATGGTGTACACTGTATAACGCCTACAGAACATAAAGTTAAGGTGTCAACAGAAAATAAAATCCAGACAAAAGAGGAACCAGGAAGAAGCATAGACAAGTGGATTTTCTTGAAAGGAGCCAAGAAAGAATAAATGTCTGCAGTTTCAAGTTTGTTCACCAGTCAAGCAAGTACCTTATCTTAATCAGACCCTGGGAGGAGTTAGGGTCTCAATTCTTCTAAACAATAAACCTTGTTTTTGAACTGTTACAACTTCCTTGTGTATCTCTCACTCTGTTTCAGCCAAGAACAGGGCACCTTTAGATTGTTTTACTTGGGGAACAGAACACAGCTCATACCTGAGTTTTATGTCATTGTCTTTCTTCATTTCAAATTTTTTACTCGCTTAAGGTCATCCAACAAGCTTCCATGGCACAAGTGGGGATTTAAACCTAGTCCAACACCTTAACCACTACACCACACTGCATCTCTATAATAGCATATAAAACCCAAAAGAAATGAAAGAGTGTATGTTCATACGCCCCATGTTAGTCTCCCCTGGAGATTTGCTGTGGCTAGATTCTACAGGATTACACCACAAAAGGAGAATATTTAATTGCTGAGATGTCAATAACCTCTATTTATTGTTGCTCCTTTAGTTTAACACATGGGCGGCAAACTTTAAAAGGTAGAATTAATCATTGTAAACACAGGGGTGCAGGCAATCCATTACTTGAGATCGTGCCAGAGAAAAGGGCTGCTTTCAAGACACATCTTTATCCCTGACACAATATTTTTGTGTGATTTGTTTTAGTCTTGTCCTGTCTGTCAATCTGTACATTTTGTTCCTCTCTCTGTGTCTTTCCATTTTCCTTTGCTTTCACCAACAGGCACCCTTAATGTAACTCACCATTGTGTTGAAATCCACCCTAACATCATGATCCAAATCAATTCAAGACTTAATGCATATGTTGAAAACCACAGATTTAGAACTTTGTAGGTCATAATCAACATTTGAATGAAGAGCACAAAAAAGCAGGGGAGATCAAAGGACAGACTTCTGCTTACTGTTATTCATATTGTACATACTTTTCCCAGGAATATTCTAGTCGATTTTTCATTCCCATGTAAGTTTTTCTCTCCTGTGAAGTAGAGCAGGAAATCTTCTGCAAGAATAAACGATTAATATGCTCAGATGATATGATAGGAATTGTAATTTTGCAACCCTCCTCACCCTGCTCCCTGGCTGCAGGAATAATCTTCAGAAACACTAACTAGAAAAGAAAACCTGGAGAGAATCTTTGTACCTAAAGTGAAATAGAAAGATTCTTTGAAAACAAAATTGACGAAGGTGACAAGGCAAAAATCCTGTTTATGAGAGAGCCAGTGTGGAGTAGTGGCTATAAGTGTTGAACCTGTATCAGGAAATTCTGGTTTGCATGCCCACTCTGGCCACAGAAACTTCCTGGGCATCTGTGGGCCAGTCATACTCTCTCAGTTTAATCTACCTTACAGGGTTGTTGTGAGGATAAGATGATGGAGTTTACAATGATGTAGGCACCTCTGGGTTCTGATTGTGTGTGGGGTGGGGGGGTGGGGGGGAGGCAGAGTATAAAATGAATGACTGCATTAAATAAATAATTGATTCATAGCTGTTACAAAAATGCATATTTTACGTAAGATGCAACAGTCACCATAAAACTGCCCTGACACTTCATAGGAAGTGGTGAAAGAACCTACAATTACACATAAACATCCCATTCTTACCCCAAATAGCAGTAATTAACACCAAAATAGGATCATGGGATATCCTCCCCAAATGCAAGATTTTACATGAGCCACCAAATAGCAACACAATTCATATTTCTGACAGAATTCTCCCATCTTCTGATTTGTGCTGCAGTGTATGTCAAAGAGTAGTTGCCCACTATCTTTCAGCAACTGGGATTGTGCAGTTTGTTCCTTTGTCTTCTGTCCCTGGTTTATGGTTGTATTCTGTGATTTTCTGCCCAAAAGAATTTTAACAAAGAAAGTGATATGCTCCGGCTGTGTGTACTCTAAAGACTTCCATTACCAAATAGGTTTAATTATCCAGAACAGTAATGCTAGGCTGTTCTCTGTGGTAATGCATCAGGTAGACAGTAGACTTAAGGAATATGGACCTGAATTGGGGGAATCTAAATGGATAGCATTGGCCTTTCAACTAGTAGCTCATGAAGACACATAGAATTAGGCCCAGACTTAAAACGAGTCACATCATCAGCAACAGTAGCAGCAGGGTCCTTCATAATTTTCCCTCTTGCATAATTGGCCTTAAAAATATCTGCAGTGCCTTTTTATCTCTACACAGTGTACAGTGGTTTTTCCCTTTCCTTATATATGTTTGTAACAACCTCATGAAGTAGAAAAGGCGGATACAGGATAACTATCCAAAGTCATGGCACAGTGAGGATTTGACTGACTGATTCGCAGAGGTTAATCAGACACTGGAACCAGCTCTACTGTCTTTCAGATTTACAGCTCCATCCACCGCTCTTGGCAGCATCACTGCAGTGCTGCCTCGCTGCCTTGGAGAGGGCTTTCTAATGGCTGGAGGGGTGAAAAATTGAAAACAAAAATTGCCCTCACCCCCAGAAAGCCCTTCATAGAGCTCCTGGCCCTAAATCATGGGACAAAGCCAACAAACATTGGCTCTGCCCCTGGGAAGCCTCTGACCCACTCCCCACACACTGGCATCTGATTGGTATTCCAGTGCAGCCCTGCATGACCCCAATTTCCAGCTTTTGCCAGAGTTTAGCTGGAGAGATGCCACCCACTGGCCTGTCTGCTTCCTCCCACAAGGGTAAATGCCCCGGTGAGAGCGAACGCACCAGCCTAGGGCAGCACCACTCCCTCAAGTCATAAGAACATAAGAACATAAGAACATAAGAACATAAGAACAAGCCAGCTGGATCAGACCAGAGTTCATCTAGTCCAGCCCTCTGCTAATCGCAGTGGCCCACCAGGTGCCTTTGGGAGCTCACATGCAGGATGTGAAAGCAATGGCCTTCTGCGGCTGTTGCTCCCAAGCACCTGGTCTGTTAAGGCATTTGCAATCTCAGATCAAAGAGGATCAAGATTGGTAGCCATAAATCGACTTCTCCTCCATAAATCTGTCCAAGCCCCTTTTAAAGCTATCCAGGTTAGTGGCCATCACCACCTCCTGTGGCAGCATATTTCCAAACACCAATCAGGTGGGGCTGTTAGTCCATCAACTGCAGAATAATGCCCGTTTCATAAGCTAGCTGTAAAACCTATGGAAACAATGCATATGAAATGTTATTAGAAAAGAAACATGCAGTACTTTAAAAATATTATTGCCATTATATTAATTAGCACAGTTGCTGAAGAGGCAGACACGAAAGTTGACAAAATAGATACTGTCAGACTTTTGGACAACTGATACCTGGAAATAGAGCCGTAGCATCTGATGAACTGAATATTTAGCGTTATGTAATAGAGAACAGAATCTTTTGTGCCTCGGTCGCAGTACAAAAACGAAATACAAATTGGTGTTGCTTTTGATAAATGTGAAGAAGTGGTGCTGTGAACAAACCAGCATCAGTAATTCCGTTAGGGCAGTTCAGCATATTCAGGATATTGTAAACTGTCCCTGAGTTTTTCTGTTGAGGCGTTTTGATTAGTTTTTCATACGTTTTTTTCATTAGTTTTTTTCCCCCCTGAGGTGAGGTGGCTGAGGAAATACAGACTTTGCTTCTTGCCAGTGCTTCTCTAGCTGAGAGCCATTCCAGACATGCTGTAAGAACACTGTGCATGCTCATATGGATGAGAAACAGAGCTGTGTTAAGCAACGGAACATATAATTATGTACTCCCATCTGCTAATTGTTATTCTGGAGGCTTACAGGAGGCTTCGTTTTGTTCTCTGTAGGGTTCAAAGGTTAGTAACACTCATGACAAATGACATTCTGTTGGCAAAAGGCTTAGTGGAACAGAGATGCTTTTAAAATAAATTGAATTTTGAGATGGGCCATTAAGAATATTTTTATGGCTCTGTAGGTGGACACGGTTTGCCCACAAATTGCCTTTGTTAGCTGGGATCATTGACAGCTGTATCTGTTCTTCAAAATGCCCACGTACCTATTTCTCATTCCAAAACCTTGGTCAAGTGGAGTCTAGATGCAGGAATCCGAGTATTTTTAGCCTTCTTTGACTAGTGGAGCCATGCAGAAATAACTCAGGAGCCTGTTCAAAACAGAGGCCCTTTCCGCACGGGCCTAACAGCGCCCTGGGGGCGGCAAAAACACCGTCCCCAGAGAGCTGTTCACATGGGGGGCGCAGCTGCTTTGCAACCGCGCCGCCCTCGCTCCTCCCGAGCAGCGTGAAGCCACCGTTTTCCCACCTCGCTTCCTGAGCGAGGTTTACGGAAAACGGTGGCTTCCAGCTGCTGCCGTGCGGATGGAAGGCACCTTCCCTCCCCCCTGCGCCCGGTCAACCTACCTGCTCTGCGACTGTCCGACACATCGCCGAGACCTGGGGACATGCCCCCCCTGCCCTGCGACGCTGGATGGGCGCACAGGGCAGGGGGGGTGTCCCCTGGCTTCGGCGACGCGCCGAAAAGTTGCAGAGCAGGTAGGCCGATCGGACGACGGCGCTTCGCAGCACAGTCTTCCCCACCGCAACCAGGACCGTTCATGCCAACGGTCCCAGGGGGGTTGGGTCGGCATCATGTACGCCGACCCAACCCTTATCGTGGCTGTGCGGAAACGGCCATAGTCTTGGGGGCCTCTTCTTGCAGTGTTGTCAGTAGAAAGTGTATTTGAGTACATCAATATTGACATAACACAGTTATTATATTATTTATTATATATCATTTGCCCTGACTTGGCTGGCCCAGGCTACCTGAACTCATCAAATCTCAGAAGCTAAGCAGGGTCAGCCCTCGTTTGTACTTGGATGTGGGACCACCAAGCAAGTCCAGAGTTGTTAAGCAGAAGCGGGCAATGATATACCATCTCGGTTCATCTCTTGCCTTGAAAACCCTGTGGGGTCGTCGTAAGTCAGCTGCAACTTGATGGTACTTTACTCACATGTACTATTTAATGGTGATAACTTCATTAATAAACTACAAATGTTGGGTCATGGATCAGACAAATAGGCTTTCTATGGGGTGGCTGAGGAATACTGGTTGTGCTACTTGCCTGTGCTGGGAGTTACTGCACAGAGAAGGTCAAAGGTGAAAGATCAAGCCAGCACAATTTAAACTTATGCAATATGAAATAATTGAGTCCTCAGCCTCATGAGGATGCCTGGGGTAGTTTTCTCCCTTTGGTATCTGAAGCATCTGTGGCTACTTTGCTGCATTGCCTGGGGAGATGTCATTAACTGATCAGACTAGTCATTCTAACATTGCTTTTCTTCTGTTGGCAGGTTTGACAAATGAGTTATTGGTTGTTAAGAAGGAATTACCCATGTGGCACTACACATAACCTTTGTTCCATTAACAAGGGAACCCTCAGGCACTATACCATAGGTGTCAAACTCGCGGCCCTCCAGATGTTATGGACTACAGTTCCCATCATCCCCTGCCAGCATGATGCTGGCAGGGGATGATGGGAACTGTAGTCCATAACATCTGGGGGGCCGCGAGTCTGACCCCTAAGCACTAAACTATGCCTTCACAGGCAAGGAATCTCTGGAGTGATAGGAAGTAGGTATTGGATGGGAGACTCCCAAGGAAGTCCAGAGAAAGGCAGTGGCAAACCACTTTTGAACATCTCTTCCTCAAAAACCCTACTGGGTTACCAGAAGTCAGCTGTGACTTGTCAACATTTTACGCACCAGGAGGTAGTTCCATCCACTATTCTATTTAGGATCATACGTTTTTATTCCCTGGGGATATTTCTGAGGAAACAAGTGCCAATTGGTATTGGTAACAAGGATCTTTTTTGGAAGATGGCAGTGTGAAAAATAATTCATGAGTTTGTATGCCAGTCATCAAGGGTGAGTGTGAAGAGCACAGGGAAGTGGATAAAAGTATTTCACTCACTCCTTTGCAGCCCTAGGAGAGTAACCATCAGCCATCAAATAACTTACTTCATCTCAAGACTTTAGATGGAATTCCTCCCTGCCCCCTGTATTAGAGTGCTCAAGCTTATGTTTGGAATTGTGAAGGGAGAAAGAATGAGCTGATCTGTGAAGGGAGCAAATAAGTGCTGTGTGTAGCACTAAGGCAAGCTAATGGCACATCCTTCATAAATAACTGATGTATTTTGTCAATAAAAGCTTAACATATATGTAATTGTCATTTGCTTTGACATGTTTGTCTCAACATTGCTTGATGACTAAATGACATCAGGGAAGCTTATTTCAATAACCACTTCTGTTCACCCCAGATCAGCCTGGATTGTATGCGTTGTAATAATATTTTTTCAATATTGTTTCTGTTTCTACTAAGAAATCATCAGTGAAAATCATGATTCTCCAATCCATTCAAAAATGTTTTAATCAATGGAAATTCAGTCGAATAGGGATTGCTCAATAAAGGAGGGAGGGGTAGCCGTGCTGCCGCTTACCCCTTGATTGGAATAGGTGCGGGGAGAAACATATTAATATCGTGAAAGACTGCAGTCGTTGCAGCTATTTTACAAAGTGTTGGTCTTGGAGTTCCATTATGACTCAGGGGATTTTTAGACCCAGAAAATAGAAACGCTCTGTGGTGACTGTTCTCAGTAAAGCATCTAAAAAAACCAATTATGGTTGCATTCAGACTCTAGGTTGTTACACCGACCATGTGGAGTTTTCTGTTTTCTCATGAGATAACGTGTATTTGGCACACTGAGTTATTAGACTGCCACTTCATGAATACACCTCAATGATTTTGTAACATGATCTTTTTGGTGCATGGTATTTCCAACATCTGCAGTATGTTCACAGAATGAGGCTTTCAATGATGTCACATTCTAATTCCAATTTAACCACCCCAAAGAATGGAGACTATTTAGTATGGTTATGGTTCAAAGCACTAGCTTCAAATATTGAAAGTTAACCGTATCTCATGGAGTATGAAGCCTACAGGGAACTTTTGGCAGCACGGGGCAATGACACATCATAAAAACATCTTTTACACCACAGAATACGTACTATGTTATGCAACAATCCAGACATACTTGCCATACATCACAATGACCCTAACCAGGAATATGGTAAATGTAACATTTAGATTAGACCAGTGGTTTTCAACTTTATGTCTCTTACATCCCAATCACTCTGTCAAAAATCTTGGATCACAATTGAAACACTTGGAACACAATTGGAACTCAATTGAAACAATTGAATTGGATCATAATTGAAACACTTTTCCCAAGAAGGACTTTTATATGTTTTCAGGCATCCTATTTTATTTATTTACAATTAGTTTTAAGGACATAAACAACTGCAGAAGCACAATTGCATAATTCCTAGCAGGTAGTGTTGGCAGGAAGGGACACGTTGAAGATTCTTGTTGGTGGCCAGGGAGAATGAGAGATTAGGATAAACACCAACTTTCCAAGTTTAGCATTAAAAGAAGAAGAAGAAGAAGAGTTTGGATTTATATCCCCCCTTTCTCTCCTGTAGGAGACTCAAAGGGGCTTACAGTCTCCTTGCCCTTCCCCCCTCACAACAAACACCCTGGGAGGTAGGTGGGGCTGAGAGAGCTCCGAGAAGCTGTGACTAGCCCAAAGTCACCCAGCTGGCGTGTGTGTGAGTGCACAGGCTAATCTGAATTTCCCAGATAAGCCTCCACAGCTCAGGTGGCAGAGCTGGGAATCAAACCCGGTTCCTCCAGATTAGATACACAAGCTCTTAACCTCCTACGCCACTGATGATGGATCACAGATGGATAATCCATGACAGGTAGATCCATCAAGAGATGGAACATTTCACTTGCAGGTGGACATGGAGGTTGCAAGAGAGTGAATTCTTAATAATTGTTATGAAAGCCTTGTGTCCCATTTCTGTGACCTACTGGTGGTACATGCACCACTGGTTTATTTATTTATTTATTTATTTATTTATTTATTTATTTATTTATTTATTTATTTATTTATTTATTAAACTTTTATACCGCCCCATCCTCTAGGGGCTCTGGGCGGTGTACAGCACAAAACTAGACCACACTTTTCATAGCTAGTAATGATGGTGTATATACTACACAGAGTTCCTTGGCAAAAGGGTGGTTATGTAACTGATGTGCAAAACTCAAAATATCTAATAATGTTGTGAGCCAAGCTTCTAAAATCATGTAAAATGCTGATTTTTTTTAAAAAAAAGCTATTAAAAGTATGCCGAAATTGAGAGTATTAAATGCTAGCTGCAGGATGAAAAGGAGTGTATGGATTTACAATAGACATGAGACTGAGTGCTGGAAAATAATTTGTGATATAAACACAGAGAGCAAGCGCAAACCTTCACAGGAATCCGAGATGCTTTAAACAATTTGTCATGTTAAAAAGATCAAATATATTAAACCGCTAGAAAAGCACTTTTCACAGTGTAATGAACAACAAATGCATTGAGGGCGAAGTTGTTTAATTAAATGGCAAAACTCTCCAGTTCACTGCTACTGATCTTGCCTAAAGCCTGAGTAATCAGGCTTTATATAAAACATTAAGATGTATAACTCGGCTGCCAAGAAACTCAAAGAAACTCTCAATTGATTTCATTGTACTTCAGATTACACTCGAAATGGAATTTGGTAGGGGTCTCAAAACTATTTTGTAATGCAATCCTTTCTTTACTCACAAAATCACACACATTTTTTCAGTAAATCTGAGATGAAAAAGAAAATGAGTATATCATAATGTTCATTGCATAGTGATAGTGATATCCTAGCGCCCTACATTTTATATTGCGTTGGATCCCATCTTTCCCTCAATCTCACACAATATACCTAATTTTTACAGTCTGTTTTCTACATGACTTTTATTCAAGAAAGTCCCATGATCTCTAGCATTTCCTCTTTGGGTGGTCGAAGGGGAACACTCATTTCTTTTTCTATACCACCAAGGCTGGGTGAATGCAAAGATCTGTAGAACCTGTGATGCAAAGATATGTAGAATTACTAACTCCCCTTTCCTACAAATACTTTAAGTTCAGAAACTGGTGTGGGGATGTAAGCTTTTAAAAATAGGATATCAAGAAAACCCTACTCCCATAAAAATGCAGTGAAAGCAGGAGACAGAACAGTATGAACACGCGTGCCAGACCTATTTTCAGGATTGACCATGTCTGTTCAGTTTCAACCAGACTTTGATTGTTGCATACGTATTCACCCATTGTTCCCTTCTGAATATTTCTAAAACTTTCAGGTGGAGACATTCTGAAACGTTGCCACTCACGAAAGACCCACAATTCCCCCCCCCCCCTCACACTTCTTTCCCCGTAAAGAAAGTATATTTTAATCAGTGTCCTCCATTCACTCACACACTGAAGGGTCATAATCAGAATTGTTAGCAAAATATGGAAAAAGGAACCAGATGAGAAGGGCAAATGCCATTCCTTCCTAAATCAGTACTATGCCTCCTCGTGGGTTGGCCATCGAATGTGGAAGAACCAGTTTATTTATTTAACGCATGTGGCTCTTCTTACCGGTGTTACTAGATTAGAGGGTGTCAGCTTCAGCGAAGCAGAAATGGTTCCTTGTAACTGCTTATAACCTGTGAATCTGGTGTTATTAATGTTGACCATTTCGTAGTAGCATGTATTTTATCTGCGGAAAAAGAACTTTAGCATACCTGACTCACTTTTTCAGTAGGTGTTACCATCCTGCTGGGAGATTCATAACATAACAATTCCTGCTGATTCATTTTGGCAGGTGTGAGAGTCAGCCTCTAGGACAGCATAGACTAGAATTTCAGAGGCAGCATTTGGACAGAAATCCTGGGGAGGAACTTAGCTGGCGGAAACTCTGGCCTGAAGTTTTTTTGTCTAGCCAACAAATTTATTTTGTGAGAAATTTTAGGTCCTGTTTCAGATTTATCATCATCTCTGTGTGAAGGATTGCAAAAATGTGATGGGCTTAAGAAGCTGGTCTTTTTACTAAGTTGTCTAATAGAGCCAGTGTGGTATAGTGGTTAAGAGAAGGTGGACTCTAATCTGGAGAACTGTGTTTGTTTCCCCACTCCTACATGTTTGCTGGGTGACCTTGGGCTAGTCACAGTTCATCAGAACTCTCAGCCCCACCTACCTCACAAGGTGTCTGTTGTGGGGAGAGGAAGGGAAAGGAGTTGGTAAGTCCCTTTGAGTCTCCTAACTGGAGAGAAAGGGGGGGTATAAATCCTTACTACTGCTGCTACTACTACTACTACTACTACTACTACTACTACTACTACTACTACTACTACTACTACTACTACTACTACTCCTTTTCTAGCTGAAGGAAGAGAAACAGTGATCAGCCAGCATCACTGAAAAGTCAGACTCACAAAGTAGGATTCTGATCACAATGACATGGAATTCTTACTGAAACAAGGCCGCTTCCGCACTGCCACGCTGGGGGTTGGGTCGGCATACATGACGCCGACCCAGCCCCCCTGGGACCATTTGCACGAACGGTCCCGGTACCGACAGGGAAGACAGCACCGCAGAGCACCGTCGCCCGATCGACCTACCTTCCCTGAGACCGTCTGGCGCGCTGCCGAGGTCAGGGGACACGCCTCCTGCCCTGTGCGACTGCTCTGGAGTCGCAGGGCAGGGGGGCGTGTCCCCAGGCCTTGGCGATGCGCCGGACAGTCACAGGGAAGGTAAGTCGATTGGGAAAGGGGGAGGGATGGCGCCTTCCAGCCGCTGCCGTTTGCATGGCAGCGGCTGGAAGCTGCCGTTTTCCAAAAACCTCGCTCAGGGAGCGAGGTGGAAAATGGCGACTTCGCGCCGCTGGGGAGCAGCGAGGGCGGTGCGGCTGCGAAGCAGCGGTGCCCCCCCATGCGAACAGATCCCTAGGGACAGCGTTTTTGCAGTCCCTAGGGAGTTGTAATTGGCCTGTGCGGAAAGGGCCAAATATTTCAGTATTCATACTGCAAGTGACTACTTAGAAACACTGATCCATGTGTGGAATTCTCAGTACACGGTGCCACAAGTTCAGTGAACCTGTGGAAAGGGAGAGCAGGAGCGAACATGTGGATCTGCACACGATCACTTGGTGATCTTCAGGGGAGACCACATGGAGGAAGTTGCTATGCAAGCTCTCCCTCCCCATGATCAGCAGTGTTCCAGAACCAGTGTTGCTGATCCTGGAGAGTGAGAGTTTGTGTGACCTCTTCCTCTACATGGTTTTCTTTGAAGATGATGAGGCAATCATGTGGAGTCCGGTGGTGGGGTCAGAGTGTTCTGTCCTAGTCTCCCTCCCATCTGCATTCAGTGAATTCAAGGGGCAGCAAACTCTGTCCTTCTCTGAGGTTGCCACTGCTGACTGTTTGGTCAAGAAAGAAAAGGCTAGGGCAGAAAATAAGTAGTTACAGACTGCTACGGAGTACTGGAAATGGATGAAGTGGTACCTTTCATCTTTTGCTCTGAGCTCCTCTCCAAGACAAGTACTGGTGACAAATGTATGTTGCTTTACTCCTGGAACACGGCCTTTCATCGATCCTATTTTCACCTCTTGTCCAATTTCTCTCAGGACCCCAGGACAAATGAATTATAGGGCAACACAAGCCCAGGCAGATCTATTTTCTTCTCCCACTCCGCCTCAAACGTACTGCACTCCCTGTCCACATAACTGATTTCCCTTGACCATCTGTAGACTTTTCTTGCATGAAGATTAGTCGAACAGTGTCAATTTGATTACCAGCAGCGGACCTCTTTTCAGGTCTGGTCAAAAAGCAAAAGCCAGAAATTCTTTGCCAATATACTCTAAGTAGCATCAGTTTTTTTTTAAAAAAAATGCAAATTGGCCAAGAATGAAAAGACTGGAGACTGGGAAAGAGCCTAAGCAAATTCAATCTCAGTTCTATTGTTTTTGCTTGAAGCTGCAACCCCAGATGTATATTTGCTTTGTAACTTTGAAAATGGCATTTGCTTTGATTCTTACATATTAAATGCACGTCTAGAAAATCCTAATAGATTGGCAGAAACACAGTTCTCTTTTGGAGTTGTGATATTATACATCTGGCATACCTCTGGCTATTTAGCACCCTCCCCTCCCCACCCAAAATGTCATTTTAATTGGACTAACTTTGATTATTACAAATTAATTTCAGCATAGCCATTTTTGAACATAGCCTTCATAGTCATTCAAGTACTAAAGAAGGTTCATGAATACATGCTTTTAAAAATGTGGTGGTGGTGGTGATGATGATGATGATGATGATATGATTACTGCTATTACCAATAGTCAGCCATGTATCTATTCTGTTGTGTTTATTTTTTAAAAAAAAACCCTTCTCGCAGGACCACTTCTAGTCTGTCCAATACACAAGATAAGATCTTCTTCACAAGCTTTGCTCTCTGTGCCCTCACCTGCAAAGGTGAGATGGGTGGTAAGCACAGACAGAGTCTTTTCTGTGGTGGCACTTTACCTTGGAAAGCCCTGCCTTGATGCTCATTTAGTGCCTACATTACTTTCTTCAGGTGCCAGCCCAAAGTCTTTCTCTGTACTCATGGGGTTGAGCATTTAGCATTATATCATAGTCTGCTTTTTGGCCTGAGGGCAAGTTTTGTAAAAATAATAAATACTTAAATGCAAACTGCACAGTCCTCCATTACCACAGTAATAACTGAAGATCAAGAGAATAATCTCTGTTTTTAGAACCCAGAATGCATTCTTCAGATCTGAACTGAGACTAAATACTGAAGAGGGAAGCATGCATGCATAGTCAAAGGCCTGAACAAGAAAACTGTGGGAAGGGCTTATTTTGTTTTTCTTCATGTTTTTCCATATGTACTTGACCAATTCCTTGGCCCATATCTGCATCGTCTATCGATGTGGCAAGGAAGGTAACGTTATGTGTGCCACTGTGTTTTCAGATCTAATATGGGCAATGAGCAATTTTGCTTCCTGGATTGCTGTTGGGAGTCAGAGGTATCCCTGTATAATTTTGTTCACTTATAAAAATTGCTTCATGTCCAGTGGAAATCATGCTATTATGAATAGTCTTGGCATTTTTCTTCATTACATTTTAATCTTACCTACTTTCATGTACTTTCTGCATTTCTTGCCCCCTTAGTCCTATTCTTTAGAAAAACAATAATCTTCATGATATATTTGGGTCTACTTTGAGAGAATAAACTTCAGGCATCTGACCAAGTGGGCTGTAGTCTACTTGTGCCAAATTTTTAAAAGAAGGTGTTAGTCTTTTAAGTATCACACGAGTCCTGCTTTTGTTGCTGCAACAGACTAATACAACTATTACCCTGGGATTATACCAATCCTAAGAATGACTTTTATAGCTGCTTCAAACAAGGGTTATCTCCTTATGCAGCAGTGGCGTAGGAGGTTAAGAGCTCGTGTATCTAATCTGGAGGAACTGGGTTTGATTCCCAAAAAAGCTCTGCCACCTGAGCTGAGGAGGCTTATCTGGGGAATTCAGATTAGCCTGTACACTCCCACACACGCCAGATGGGTGACCTTAGACTAGTCACAGCTTTTCGAATCTCTCTCAGCCCCACCTACCTCACAGGGTGTTTGTTGTGAGGGGGGAAGGGCAAGGAGACGGTAAGCCCCTTTGAGTCGCCTGCAGGAGAGAAAGGGGGGGGTATAAATCCAAACTCTTCTCCTTCTCCTTCTCTCGTCTCCTTCTTCTTCTTCTAACAATTGCACCAAATATTGTAAGAATGTTTCTGCAGCATTTTAGGCAAATAGTGCAAAATCAAAAGTATGGCATCTGAGTGCAAGTCAAATATAATTTTCATTTGGGTTTCGTTTGGGTTGACTAATTTTTGTAACTCAGTTGCCCTTGATTGAAAACAGAGAACAAGCCAGGCCTGGCATTAAAATGCACTATTTTCCTACCTGGTTCCTGTGAGTGTTGAGCCCTCCAATGAACAGTGCACTGAATACCCTTGTTTGCATAACTGATTTGTAGCTTTTAAAGTAAGTGCCTTTAAAGTCGCAGGAACTGCTGAGTCATCCATGGAACCCACTTCAGGTTTTAAGGTTTAGTTCTCACTGTACGAAGTTACAACATGTCACTGGACCATTGTTTCATATTTGATATTGGGGGACTTGATTGCTTTCCAGGACACAGAAAATGCCTTTTTTTTTTGCAACTGCTATAATCTATTTTCACTGGAGATACAAGGCACTGAATATGGAGCCTTTAATATATAAATCTGGTGTTCTGCCACAGAACAAAAGACCTTCCCATTGACACAATGCTTGCAGTTTTTTGTGCTTTAGAAGAAGAAGAAGAGTTGGATTTATATCCCCCCTTTCTCTCCTGTAGGAGACTCAAAGGGGCTGACAAACTCCTTTCCCTTCCCCCCTCACAACAAACACCCTGTGAGGTAGGTGGGGCTGAGAGAGCTCAGAAGAACTGTGACTAGCCCAAGGTCACCCGGCTGGTGTGTGTTGGGAGTGCACAGGCTAATTTGAATTCCCCAGATAAGCATCCACAGCTCAGGCAGCAGAGCGGGGAATCAAACCTGGTTCTGCCAGATTAGAGTACACCTGCTCTTAACCACTATGCCACTGCTGCTCCTTTTAGATTGCTTTTATTGTATCAAACTGTTTAAAACTGAGATGTTTAACTGCCCCGTACTGGCAAGCTGTTTAAATGCTTTCAGTGTTGCATATGATAAAGCAACATGTGGAAATTTACTGGCAAGTTGTTGGGGGGTGGGGATTGTTTTGTTCTGACGATCAGCTGAATGCCTTTGAATGCTTTCAAAAAAAATTCTCCCCTTATCACACACAGTGGATAAGATCCAATGATAATTTAGACAGCAGACTTTCTCACCTCCCCTGTCCTGCTGCTTCCTTAAATGATCCCCCAAACGGTGTTCTCAGGACACAGATCTCAGGAGTCAGTAGATGGCCAGGAACACATTAGAAACAAGTTTGAAGGGGAAGGCGAAAACTGGGGAAAATTCCATTAGCAGGAATCTACTGCACTATTTTCTCCCCATCAGTTCGGCTTTTATTATGCACATATATATGCAAGAGAACAAGGGTAGAAACAGTTAGTTTTCTGTAGTCACAATATTTCATACGTGAACGTTTCAGAGAATTGGTAGGGAGAGGACATTAGAAAGAAGAGGATCCTCAGTGAGGGGGGGGGAACCCTTTAACATTTCTATCTTGAGGAAGATGTCCATTTTAAGGAACCAGAGAGTAGGTTTGTAGCTGCGCAATCATATAAGTCATGAAGAATAATCAGCATTTGATTCTAGACCTTATTCCCCTCTTGTTGCTTCTAGGGATTTTTGTTAACCATAATAAGACTGTCAGAGGAAACTGCAATTTCGGAAAGCCATTGAATGTTCTGTACTTGCTCTCAACTCATTTGCAGTTATTACCTTTATTTCAATGCAATTTGCTCCTGAGTACACTTGTTCACAGAATTATGGGAGTATTTCTGTATGCCATGTGCTGCCACCATTCAGAAAATCTGAAGCTTTAGAAATACAAGATGCAGCCACAATAAAGGAGAATACGCAGGAGAATGCTAGTAGAGTAGTAGATGTGCAGGTATAAACCTATTCCCTTGGGGGCTTCCTAATTCACCTTAGTTGTTCCCTAGAATTTTGCACATTAAAGGTGATTGCATGCAGATATGGAATAAGGAGAGCTGACACCTTGTGCTGGGATAATAAAAGGGCTAAATATATTTAATTCCAGCAACCAAAGGGAATCTGTGGTGCCCACATGCCTAACCTCATTCTAAACCCAGTTGCAGTGTGGGCCATTGGTGGGCTGTAGAAGAGTCAGACTTGCCCAGGCCTGCTTGGGAGATGGTGTGTGGAGAATTAAGCCTGGTGAGGAATGTGTGTGTGTGTTTATATGTGTGTCAAGGGTGAAAATTAAGCCTGGGAAGGTAACCAGGGAGACCAGACATGTAACCAGGGAGTGGGGTGCTTCGGGGGGGGGGGTGCAGGAAGAGCCCCTATCCCCGTGGTGGTGAACCTTTGGCACTCCAGATGTTATGGACTAAAATTCCCATCAGCCCCTGCCACCATGGCCAATTGGGGGCTGATAGGAATTGTAGTCCATAACATCTGGAGTGCCAAAGGTTCACCACCACCACTGCCCTATCCTGACTGAACTAGGTGAGCACACCTCTTTTTGAGCCCTAGGCCCACCTGTGTCTGCTACCCACCTGCCTACCTCTCCCCCAGGACTGGAGATAACCCATTGGGTATAGGCAGCAGGTACATCAGCAAGCCAGGATCTTGCCTTGCCTCACTACCAACATCAGTAGCTACTTTTTCCACTCCAGGCCCACCAGCCCCTGTCTCCTGCTGCCCTGGGAGTTGGAGGGTGGGGTAAGAGACAGATCCAGTCAGACATTGAGGGCAGGGAAAGGCCATGACAATTTGTCCTCCATACAACAGTTTACACTTACAAATGATTATGTAAACAATTGAAAAGATGGTTTACAGTTTTCTTAAAGTTTGGTTGTGACAATTCAAACACTAGCAGTTCTAATCCCAAGTGACACACAAAGCAAGCTCCACGTTAAAAAAAAATCCTTTGACTGCAAGCTTAATGGGATCTCCTGTCTCATATCTGAATGTGTCAGCATGTTCCTTAAAGATATCATTCTCTTTAAACCCATGGGAGTACTAACTTCACATTGTGGAACTGATGATAGTATGATACTAAGTGTTGATAGATTTTAACAATGTTCTTAATTTTTAAAAAGTGATTGTATTAAAAAAAGGGTTCAGTCTATTTTTCACGGTCATCTTCTTTTTCAATTAATAAGCTAGATCTCTGTGTTGATTCCGTTCTAGTTATGGCGTGTATTACTATTTTTTCATGATACCCCTGTGCAGATTGCCGGAACATAATTTTGGCAGCATGCTGGAAATCTGATTAAATGCCTGAATTCCATTTCAAGCATAAAAACTGCCCATAGGGCAGTTTTTAAATAAATGTTTAAGAAGACACGCAAAATAGAATCTCTATAGGTTGGTTTGACATATTTCCCAATTTTGGTATTATTATTAACATTACAATGTACTAAAGTGTCCAAAAAATTCTATGGAATTTTGATCATACTGACAACTAAATTTTATGGTGGCATGTATTGTATTTATCCAACTAAAAATTATTAATAGAAATCAAATAATCATAAATCATAAATGTATCTCTTATAGAAGAAGAAGAAGAGTTTGGATTTATATCCCCCCTTTCTCACCTGTATGAGACTCAAAGGGGCTTACAACCTCCTTGCCCTTCCCCCTCACAACAAACACCCTGTGAGGTGGGTGGGGCTGAGAGAACTCTGAGAAGCTGTGACTAGCCCAAGATCACCCAGCTGGCGTGTGTGGGTGGGAGTCCACAGGCTAATCTGAATTCCCCAGATAAGCCTCCACAGCTCAAGCGGCAGAGCAGGGAATCAAACCCAGTTCCTCCAGATTAGAATTCACCTGCTCTTAACCACTACGCCACTGCTGCTATATGTTTGAAAAATGGATTCATATAATCATTGCAAATAATTTCACTTCCTAAAGCAGCCAAAGCCTAATTGGCAAAACTGGGTACAGCTAGAAAAACGATTGCCACGACTCTAACTTGTATGTAAAATGGTTGGTGAAAATTAAAATAATTCTTTCCAAAAATTAAATCCAAAATATCCAATAAGAAAAAGATTAAGGGATGTGTATCTGTTTGCTTTTCAAGATATTTCCCAATTACTATTCTAGCCTCATTATGCATGATCTTAGTATATAGGGATGAGACATCCATAGTTAAATACTGGTTCTGGTGGGTTTTCCGGGCTGTGTGGCCGTGGTCTGATGGATTTTGTTCCTAACGTTTCACCTGCATCTGTGGCTGGCATCTTCAGAGGTGTATCACAGAGGGAAGTCTGTTACACAGTAATACACCTCTGTGATACACCTCTGAAGATGCCAGCTGCAGATGCAGGCGAAACGTTAAGAACAAGATCCATCAGACCACGGCCACACAGCCCGGAAAACCCACCAGAACCAGTTGAATCTGGCCGTGAAAGCCTTTGACAATACATAGTTAAATAGGTTGCATCTTCTGCAATGGCAACATTCTCTATTAAATTAATGAAATGTTTGATATCCCTAACGTAAGGTGGAATTGTGCTTTCCATAGGTTTTTTAAAACTATTAGGGTACTGCACTAAAGGCTCTAATACAAAGACATATTTTGATACAATAGGCCACCCAGGTGGGGAAAAACCTCTTTTATGCATTTATCACTCGCTGAAATTTCAGTGTTGCTCAGAGGCGTAGCTGGGCCAAACTGTGCCCGGTGCGCATTCTAATTTTCTGCCCCCATGGTCCCCCCGCAGAACTCCCCCCCCCGTGGCGCCCCCCTTTCCCCCTTCCCACAATTACATTAGTTCCTTTCCTTTTCCAGAACTTTTTCAGGCTGCAAAAGACCTTCTTGCAGTAAAAAGGGCCTGATGGGAACTATACTTCCCAGGAGACCTTGTGAGCCCCAAGGTCCCCTGGGAGCTGTAGTTCCTCAAGCCGTTTTTACTGTGAACAGGCCTTTTGCAGCCTGAAAAAGTTCTGAAAAAGGAAAGGAACTAAGGTGAGTTGGGAAAGGGGGTGGGGGTGGGGGGGTGGGGCACCGTGGGGTGGGGGTGGGGGTGGGGGAAAGGGGGAGGGGCCTGGGGCAATTTCCCACACCCCCAGGCATGCACCCAGTGCACGGCGCACCCCCGTCCCCTTGTAGCTCCACAACTGGTGTTGCCCAATTCTACAGCCTCTTGTACCATGTTTTTAGTGATGTTCTGAATATGTTTAGTTGGATCGCTCGAAATAGATTTGTAATAGGTAGTATCATTAAGCTGTCTATTTACCTCTGTGATATAATCAATCAAATCTAGAATAACAATGCCCCTTCCTTAATCAGCACTCTTAATTACAATCTGAATATCAGTTGCTAATCTTTTAATAATTGTTTTAGGTGTGACAAATTAAACTATCTACATAGACCATTACTCTTCAGTTTCTCACAAACACATAGAACAAGCCTCTTAAAAATAACAATTTCGGCAGAATCAACATTGGAGATAAAGGTAAATTTTGGTTTAAATCTATGCTAAGAACCAATGTTGGAATTTTTAAACACCTGAGTTTCAGTAATCTAATTAATTTGAAGATATCCATCCTTGTCTGGAAGGCGATACCTGGGGATGGGTACAAACAATAAATCTAAACTTTGAAGATGCCTGCCACAGATGCAGGCAAAACGTCAGGAGAAAATGCTATTTTCACGGCCCTGCAGCCCGGAAACTACACAACGCCCCAATAAACCTATACTTAACACTTGTATTTCCTCATGCAATAATGTTTCAACTGGCAAATTACTGATCAAACTCTTTTCCTGCCTCTGGGTCTGCCTCGTTGGGAGATAAAAGTTCCCTTTGGGCGGCTGCGAGTGATTATTTCATCGTAAGGCTGTTCCTGCAATGCCTCATCACTTGTTGCAGAGGCAGCAGCACCTAATTCTGAAATGTTGGTATCAGAAGAACTGTGCTAGGAGTTGGGCCACGTGACCCTTTTACCAGATTTTTTACTTCCTAACGTCCTTTTGTAAATAGAAGATAGAGCATAATCTTGTGTATCCCCCTGACACTTCTTAAGCTTAAAGTCTTGTAAATCTTCTGTGAAATTACTGATGTTACTCTTAGTTTCCTCCATTTCTATCAAATATTTCTTGTGGGTCTACATTGCATAAGGACGCTTGTAAATTAGTTATCTTCTGTTTATTTTTTCCCCAGTTTCTCTCATTCACAGCTGGCTGCAAATGGCAAATGGGCCTTCTGTATTGGAGCGCCTTGTGGCTCAGAACTGGGGAAGTTTGAATACAGCCTGAGCACTGCAGATCTTCCTTTCTTCCCCCGAAACAGCATTCTGCCTCTCTCTGCTATTGTGTTCCTTCCTCCCTGGTCTGACTGTGAAAATTGCCCTTTATTTCCCTTTCTAATCTTATTGTTTCCTTTTCTGTCCTTGAGAAGCCAATCATCCGCCTCTGCCCATTCACCCAATAGCCCTTAAACCTGGGTCTGACCCAACCTTGGCAGTTTCCCTGGTCCAGGTGTTCCTCTTCAATCATTCGTTGTCTAGCTCCTGTCGATTCCCTTGTCTGCCTTAGGCAATCAGTCTCTTCCTTGCTAGCCCTCCTTCCCTCTGGTAGCCACAAACCTAATAAGTATCCCAGCTCTGGAATCTCAGTGCAGGGTGAGTCCTGGTGTGGGCTCATATTCCTAGCCGCTCTTTCTAATCTACTGAACAGTGAACAGAAAAACTCACTTGAGTGATGCTTCAAGACAGGCCAGAAATCAACTATCATGAAACACTTCAGTGAAAGTGACTTTGCACTAGGACCTTTTTGTACCAAAACCCATCTTCCCTTTCCAAAAGTCAGGGGAACTGTACTATCTGGATATTGGCAATAGAGAGCACTCAACCTGCCTCTCTGTTCTGATCACGTACACTTTATTAATGTACAGAAAATGTCATTCAACAAGGTTGGGACAAATGATTTCCAGTGACAATTGGGATAGGCAGCCCAATCCATGGGAGGAGGGGGGTAGTTTTGTGACATCCAGGGACCCCCTTGATCTGAGATTGCAAATGCCTTAGCAGACCAGGTGCTCAGGAGCAGCAGCAGCAGCAGAAGGCCATTGCTTTCACCTCCTGCACGTGAGCTCCCAAAGGCACCTGGTGGGCCACTGCGAGTAGCAGAGTGCTGGACTAGATGGACTCTGGTCTGATCCAGCAGGCTAGTTCTCATGTTCTTAGTGAAGCCCTGCCACCTCTAAAAAGATTCCTGGTGGCGCATGCTGCAAGAAAAGAGTTAAATATCCCCAGCCACTCTTAGACTTCACTATGTAGCCTAATATGCTGGGTCCCCTTTTAGCTGGTGTAAGTCCACACCGGCCAAAGGGTGTGTTCCCAGGCTGAAAGCCCTCCGGGAGCCAACTAAAGTGGGTTCTGCCCCAGAAACACCTCCATCAACATCAGTGCAGACTCCTGCAGTGGCACAGTGGCTGCAATGTCACCTGGATAGTGCTGCTACCTGGCGCTGGTGTTAGCACCCCCTTCCCCGGCACCTGCTTAAGTGGCACTCATGCCACAAGGAGTGTCAGTGATGCCAGTGCGGGAGTCACACTGGCTTCACAGCCCTTTTGGCCACTCCATTCGGGATTGAACTGTTAAGCTTTTAAGTTTTATATTACATTTTTTAATCTCCTCCTTCTTGCAAGGAGTTTAGAGTGGTACCTGCGGTTCTCTGTGTCATTCACAAAGTGATGTGACTTCGATCAGACTGTGTAACAGTGGTTGGTTGAAGATCACCAAATAATTTCCTGACTTATGGTTTTCAACCTGCATCTCGCCAATCCTTGTCCCAGGAGCAGCAGGGGCATAGTGGTTAAGAGCAGGTGTACTCTAATCTGGAGAAACCGTGTTTAATTTCCCGCTCTGCCGCTTGAGCTGTGGAGGCTTATCTGGGGAATTCAGATTAGCCTGTACACTCCCACACACGCCAGCTGGGTGACCTTGGGCTAGTTACAGTTCTTCTGAGCTCTCTCAGCCCCACCTACCTCACAGGGTGTTTGTTGTGGGGGGGAAGGGAAAGGAGTTTGTCAGCCCCTTTGAGTCTCCTACAGGAGAGAAAGGGGGACTCTTCTTCTTCTAGAACCCCATACATACTGACTACTATTGTGTTTTCATTTTCATTATCAACATTAACATGTTTAACAGTAGATAATTTTTCACCCCATAGATATGCAAATTCTGCAAACATTGGGCACGTGGGTAATTTTCATTTCAATTCTGCACACAAATCCCTCTTTCTTGGTTCTTACAAAAAAGGCAGGGAATGCACAGTTCCCTTATTTCTAAGACTTGGGAGTTTTCTTTGAATGTGATCCTGGTAACCCAAGGACTGCATAGGAAGCAACTCATTGGCGCTTTAACAAAACAACTTTGCTATAATGTCACACATCAATCGACAAACTTTGCATCTAGGATGAAAAGGATCAACATTTTGAGGGGGTGTCGCCTTCCCCTTACCAAGGAAATGATATACTGTAGTCAAGTTTGCTTTCAGTGTATCAATGAAAAGCTACTTGGACAGATCCAGAAAAGAAAACTGCTGGGATTCCTCTGTCTTATGTAAAATAGTTTAACCAGCCTGGTGATTCCATATGGGCACTGTCAGCAGAGTTTCTTGGCTTCACTGATTTGAGGAATTTTTGTTGCAATGACCGCCAAAATAAATTAGTGTTCACAGAAGCAATTTCCTGAACCTCTAGCTCTTTGATTCCTTTAGTGTAGTTAATTTACACAAGTGGTGATGGCATATTTTTCTACAACAAAGGAAAATGATCAGAACCATCAATGCAAATACCTCATCTCTCTCACCCTTTCCTTTGCTAGCACACCAACTTATTCAGGGCAGGTGCAGCATTTGTTTAATGTGCAAAGAAATGTTTCCTAGCGCAAATCTGTACTCTTGTGTTGCCTATCCTTGTTCTGTTGAACCTTGTTGCTTGTAGTTAAGAGGCTGTATCAGGGCATGTCACCTCAGAAAATGTAGCCCTGTTCACAAGCTACAGTGAATGCATGAACCTCCTGCCTGAACTTGTGTACATCTGTTCGTAATGAAAAGCCAAAGGTGTGTTCACTTTACCAATGAAGCCAACACACAGGTTGGTGCATGGCTTCAAATCTAATGGTACACCGTACATGTGTTGACTGTAGCATGAGAATTATTCAACACACATGTGAAGAAAAATCAAGACAACACAGTACATGGACTGTTTATGTATTCACTGTAATATATGACTGCAGTCTGAGGGGCTGGGGATGGAAAAAGAGGGACTCTCTTCTTCTGCTTATTGGTTGCAATGACTGTGTAAATGGACGCCATGACTGTAGGCAGTGTATCTTGTTCATGGGCAGTGGGGAGAGGGAAGAGGAAGATGCTCCCATATGGGAACAAAAATTATATATCTATAGTATGCCTATCTATCTATTCATATATCTATCTATCTTCACATGTGTTAGAAATTGTATACTCCCACTGTATGGTTACTGTATAGCAGGGATGGTGCTTGTGAGCACCATGATACCCACTTACATTTTTCTTGGTCCCTGCCAAGTGCTTTTAGAAAATAGGCAGGGCTTAGTGGGACTTCTGATTGACCACTAGAAGTCTGATTGGCTGTGCAGATTAAAAAAAACCAAAATATGGCTTTGGTTGCTGCCACCACAGCAGAAGGGCCATCACTATATGACTTAAAATGAGCTCTGTGCAAGCAAAAAAATACTTTTCCACAGTATATTCATTTTTTAAAAAACATCATATGAAGCCTAGCTTCTGCTGTAAACACTGAAGAATTACAAGTAGAGTTATGAATAACCTCATTCCCTGACATTTTGTGGTTGGCTCCACCTCTTTTGGCAAGCATTTTGTGGTTGGCTGTGCCTCCTGAGGCAGTCATTTTGTGATTATGCCCGCCATCCTGTGTGAGAATTCCAAAGATGTCTGTGGGCTGAAAAGAGTGGGGGGGTCTCCTGCTGTATGGTTACTGGAACACCAGAATTCATATATGCTTGCCCTGCTGGTTCAAAAACCAAGAGATAAAATCCAATAAATGTTAAGGCCCACTGATTTCCATGGAGTTGAACAAGTGATTATTTTAACCTTTCCCTATTGGAAACAATGAAAATGGAAGTTCCTATGGATGGATAGCAGTCCATTCATATGAGCCAGAACCTTGATATTTAAGGGTTATGGATCTTGTGAATGAAGCTGGTCCCATATGGAAAATCCATGTGTTGCCCAGTTCTCATGAGATGGTGACCATTTCTATTGGGTGCATCAAAGGGACATGAACAGTCCCAATATGCCCAGATGGTGGGTTTCTGGTTCATGTATATTCTTGGAAAGAAATATAATGATATTTTCTCACAAATTATTCATTTTTCTCTGAGATATGTCCAAGAATGTTGATTATACAGGGCCTCCAAAGTAGAAAAAAAATCTAATGGCTGCATATCAAGGGCATTTATCACTGATTTGATGAATTACAAATTTTATGTAACCCCAAAGTAGAAAATACCAAACCAGGATATTATTTTAAATAGCACCCGAAATAAAGTTGGTTTGATAGCTATGCAACCATCATTGCCACTTGAGATACTTAGCTAATAGTAGCAAGTTCTTTTAATTCTTATAGATGATTTACTTAAGCAGAGCTCTGCAAATTTCGATTGAATAGCACTTTATGAAAAGGTTTTCAGAGATCTGTCATTCTTCCTTCTGAGAAACTGGATTACAGTTCAAGAATCTTATGGAATTTCTCTTGCTTCCTTCCAAATTCCTATATGTTATTCAGTTGAGGAAAATCTTCCAAATTCACACTGAATTTTGCTTTAGACAAATTTTAGCAGCCATTTTAATTAAATTCAAATAGGAAATAGTGAGGCTGTTTCAGAAATAGAAGAATAACATTTATACCCTGCTTTTCTCAGTTGTAAGGAGTTGGGAATCAACCCTAGTTTTCCAGATTAGAATCCACCACTCTTAACCGCCACGCCATACTGGCTCTCCTTATCTTTTACATTTATTCAAGGTTCAGAAGCATTCATGCCTTCATTTTGTTGTTGCACAAATTCCCTCTTGGTAAGAAAAAAGGGGCAGTCTCCAAAGTATATATGAGCAACTCCTATTGCTTTCATGGATCAAGAAACACAGCAAATTACATGTTATTTTTCATGGGGCCAACTGGCTGTGGTAATGCTGCAAGTCACACAGGGCCATTTAGAAAACAGTTTGGTATGGAATTCTATCAGTTTCCTCTTCAGCCATCCCTCTGGCTGTAAAAAGGCCCTCTGCAGTCACTTCCTTATTCATTTTAATGCCATGTCCTTGTCCAGGGTGCTGAAGCTGAAACAGTAACTATAAGCCATTATTTTTGTATGTTAGGAGGAAAAGTGCTGGAGCTGCTTTTTAAAAAGCAAGCTTGTAGAAACTGTTCCTTACCAGTGGACTCAGGGACATACTTGTATTAAGTAGTTTTGTCTGTTATGTAGCTTCTTAACCCGTTATGTAGTTTCTTTCAAGCAAGGAGCCAGCAATCCCCTGTAAATGATATATAGAGTCTACATACATTACTCTGTTGCCGTTAGAAGTTTCTGCTTAAAGCCCTCTTTCCCAGTGCCAGGGTTGGATTTAGGGATGAGCAAAGAAAATAAAATTTGGTAAAATTGGGGTTAAGGTTTTTTTCAGCTGTAAAATAATCGGTAAAGTTGAAAAACCTAAATATTGGTATCAGTTACCTAAATTTGGGTGCTGTGTGGTTTCCGGGCTGTATGGCCGTGTTCTAGCAGAACAGTGCTAGAACACGGCCATACAGCCCAGAAATCACACAGCACCCAAGTGATTCCGGCCGTGAAAGCCTTTGACAATACAGTTACCTAAATTTTTCAGGGTTTCGCAATAAATCCAAAAATATGTAGTTCCATTGTAGCCTATGGGAAATTTTAGGGGGTCTCCAGAGGGTTTTTTTTAAGGTTAAGATGCCAAATTTGTGGGGTGGCTGTGTAAGACTCTCCTGAGAAAAACACTCAAATTTGGTTCAGGGGGTCCAATTTTATGGGGCCCCAAAGAGGATGTTTTTTTAGGGTTTTTTTTGTAATTTGGGTTTACCGAATCACCAGCCCTAGTTGGATCCACCAGCTTTTCAACTCACTTTCATCTGAGTCTCCTCCTCACTGCTGGTTCTGCTGCACATGGTCTTGGTCCACATAGGTCCCTCTTTTACAGGTAGAAATCTTGGTAGGATCCAGATTTTAGCCTTTCAATGACCTTTGTTTAAAGACTTACAATCATTAGTTTGGACTCACAAAACTTTGACTGGAATTCCACTTGCAAAACAGGAACCTAATCCTCACTGCTACAGTCTCCGCTGCCCACCACCACCAAGTATTTCCAGTGGGACTTTGGGAATGGCCTGACACGTGACATGGAGGATGCTGCAAGAAAGAAATGGAGAATGCTGCAAAAAAAGAAACCCCTCCTTCTCTTTTCTTGTTTTTCTTCTCCATGAGGAGAGATTTTCCCACCCAGGGTAGTTATTTTGTATATCCCATTCCTCCACTTAGCTGCTCTAGTTTTTCAAGTTGATTTGGAAAGCTGGAACAGATCGTTGCAGGCTGTGTAGTTCTGTTCGTTCCCATCTCCTAAGACTTTAGTTAATGCTTTCATTTTGATGCTTTCATCTTATTTTCCACCCAGCATTCATTTTGCCCATTACATCAAAGAGAGGGTCTTAATGAGCTTCTGATTGATTCATCCAACCGTTGTCTCTTGGTTGCTAATGGCAGAAGCTCCAAAGGAAATACAGAGGAGATTTGCTATATGAAAAATAGAAGCCTGGCACTTTAAAAAATCCTATGTGCTGCATTTTACTGTTGGTTTCTAGGCAACTTTCCTCATTCTGACAGCTGCATTGAGCTGGTTGGAGCCTCAGGCCAAGGATAGAATCCTATTTTATTTAAAGCCCAAACCAACTTCTCTTTTGAGATTGGCCCATTTTGTGGAAGGTTTTTCTAGCTTCTTAATGAAAAGGAATTAGGATATGACAGGGACCCTAATGCTCTGTAATTCAGTTTAGTATTCAATCTTCTATCTATTTCAGAGCAAGTAGGATGAAACCAGCTTACTTTTGAAACATTCTTTATTATAATATCAGAAGATAAAAGCAATCCAACAACACAAGCCAGATCCAGAGATCTGAGTTGAAATGCAGGGCAAACATAGCTGTGTTCCAGTATTGGAGCCATAGGACACATAAAGATAGAGTTCAAGGCTAGTATTTTTCCATTAATGTCTTAGGGATCATCATAACATAGTTTTAAAACAGTGACTTTAAAGGTTTTTCAGTATTAAGACCTTCTCAAAGGACATCAGCGGTTACATTCTTGAAGCAACGGGTCTGTGAACACCACATTTGAAAAAATAATCTGCACGGGAAGACTTGAGGAACCAATACAGTCCTGTGTGTGCTGCTTCCTATTACTTCAGAGTCAAGCCTGAATTAGTGTGTTTTCCCCCTTAGGATGGAAAATGGATGCTATTATTCTGTACCTTTTCTTTTGGAGGGTGGAGTAGCAAAGCAGGAGATGCACGTTATAATATTGTATTTCCATCGCAAACACCTAACAGGGTTTTTTTTTGTCCCAAGCACTTTAGAGTTATAGAATAAAATTAAAGATATGTATGGAATTTACAGGACCGTCCTGTGAAGAGGTATTCCACTACAACTGTTGAAATAAATGGACTTAGACTGCAGTGACTCTGCATAAGATTGCACTGCCAGAGTATGGAGAACAGATACTTACCCTAGGGATTTGAGAAACAGCAGAGTTAATGAGCCTGTGAGTTTATATATATATATGGCTGTTACAGAGCAGAACTGCTTCTGAACTAATCTCCTCATGAGTGAAGGATAACAGCATAAAAATTGCAGCACAAAATACATTAAGCAGGGATGCAGTCTTAACCGCACCCCCCTTCAAGGCAACAGATGCACAATCTGTGCTTATTATGTGAAAACACTTTTAGTTTAGATAGGTTGCAGAAGCCATTTTTCAGGGAACAGCGTACTGACCAGAAAGCAACTGAGATAAATTTCCAGTTTTTCAAAGTTCATCCAGAGTGCCAGTCAACACTCACAACTGAACACACACAAAGAAATAATGGCCTGTTGCATAAATGACTTGTGAATATCAAATATGCATGTATCCATTATGGATTCTATGAAAAGCTTCTATTATGCATTGCAGTGCAAGTCCTTGAATGCTCTGGGCAGATTCCAGAAATGCATTTGGATACTTATTGCAGTTTTTTTAAAGAAACCAGAATGCCAATCATTGGGACAAATAGGATAGTCTATATCAGGGGTGGCCAACCTATGGCATTCCAGATGTTCATGGGCTACAATTCCCATCAGCCCCTGCCCACATGGCCAATTGGCCATGCGGGCAGGGGCCGATGGGAATTGTAGTCCATGAACATCTGGGGTGCCATAGGTTGGCCACTCCTGGTCTATATGGATTAAGGTGAGGGAAGGCAGCATGGTATAGCCCAGTATCATCAGATCTTGGAAGCAAAGCAAGGTCATTACTTGGATGGGAGATAATCATGGAAGACTCTGCAGAGAAAGGCAAAGCAAACTACCACTTCTTCTGACCAGAAGTTGGTTGAGACCTGAAAGCACTTACCTATTTTGATGAATGAAGACCCAGATTTTCTGAGCTTGCAAAAGAGGCCCAGATGTTCAGCACTTCAGTCTGATATCATCTGACATCTTCAATATGCCAAAGTCTTGCATCTTTGATTGTGTATTAATCTGGTTTCAGGTGCAAACACTAAATGTTATACCTGAACCCTTCTCCTGTCCTCCATTTGTTTGAAAACCCAAAGATGTTATGGACATTTCTCACTTCTGTCAAGTAAATATTGGAAGGGATTGACTGAGATTACTTTGCAGAATTCCTCAGGAGTCATAACAAGGCCACTATCTCTATGGTGAGTGTAAAATGATCTGTAAGCAATGCATACTGCCAAATGCAGCCAGTCCTTCACCACTGATCCAATCACATCATTGTCTGGGGACAAAGCTCTCCTTGCCCCCACACTTCCCTTCTTCTGAGGAGCTTGGTGAGTCTGTTGCAGTGGCTCCAGGTGGCTTCCTATGGCCTCTGCCACTGGCTGTTCCTGCTTGGGCATCAAGGGCCTCAGGTGACCATCTCAGGCCATCATCAGAGGAGGGCAGGTGAGGAAACACCAATAGGGGATGGCTGGGTGCTGATGGGAGACCAGGAGGAAGAGGAACCTCTGAGAAAAAGGGTCATAGTTACTTCAGTATCCATGTTACAGCATCCATAGGTTTGATCTGTGGATGACCTCCAGCGGGGAAGCTGTTTCAGTACCTGAAAAAGTATTTGGCTTGAACAAGATCATCTAGTCCTGCTATGCCACAGACCTACTTCACATAGCATTTTTAAATGTCTGAATTCTTCTCTAAAATGGTGTCATTGTCCATAGGCCTGACCTGTAGATGATACAACATCTAGTTTGGCTCTCTGTGTGACTGCAGGAATCAAGGATGCATTCAAGATGCACACTGTTGGGGAAGCAAGCTCCATTGAGACAGGAGGGTGGGTTTTTTTTCAAAATGGGGAAGAGCATGCACAGAATTCGGCTCTACAGGTGTAGTCATATGCATGCTTACTTGAAAGTATAGTCCATTGAGCTCAGTGATGTACCTCACAGCAGTGGCGTAGGAGGTTAAGAGCTTGTGTATCTAATCTGGAGGAACCGGGTTTGATTCCCAGCTCTGCCGCCTGAGCTGTAGAGTCTTATCTGGGGAATTCAGATTAGCCTGTGTACTCCCACACACGCCAGCTGGGTGACCTTGGGCAAGTCACAGCTTCTCGGAGCCCTCTCAGCCCCACCTACCTCACAGGGTGTTTGTTGTGAGGGGGGAAGGGCAAGGAGATTGTAAGCCTTTTTGAGTCTCCTGCAGGAGAGAAAGGGGGGATATAAATCCAAACTCTTCTTCTTCATACTGAGATGAAATCCTTATACATAATTGCCTAGGCCGGGGATGGAATCTCCGACGATGAACCTCCAGCCAATGGGTGTGCACGACTCACAGCATTCCATGCCATCCCTCCCCACCTTCCCCCAATCTAGGAGCCTCCCCTGCCGCAAACAATACGGGCTGCTCTACTGGAGGGAAGAGGGAGGAGGAGGGGAGTCCCCTGCCCTCCTCCCCTTCTTGAGCGTATTTCATTTTAATTTAAAATGGGCTTTAGTGCTAGTATAAATATAAAGCACGTTAAAAAATAGTACGGTCCTCTGTGCATAAGAATATTTTCATATCTCTGTACTGTGCTCAGAGATGACTTGAAAATTGTTGTGCAAAACACTTTCTCACTGACACATAATGCACTTTAAAAAAAACTTCTGAATGGATGAAAATTGTAATTAAACCTGGCAATTATCCATCTGTCAGAGTCGGATTAATGACACTAAGGTTAATTTGATTTCAGTTTGAAAAGTCACATACAACGGATTGAAAAGTGGTGATTTACAAATGATTTGCATCTGAAAAGAAAGTTTCCTGGATACCGTTAAATGAGGAAATGGGGTTTTCTGGAAAAAGCTAATTAATTTAATAACTACTCAGCTATGCTGAAAATAATGCTTTGGGCTTTTTCCTTGGAAAAAAGATAAAAATTTACAGATGATTACTTTGTATATACCATGAAAGGATGGGTTCTGTATACAGCTCTCATATTCTCCATTTTATCCTCACAACAACCCTATGAAATTGGTTACGCTGAGAGTGTGAATGGGCCTGGGGCACCTAGTGACCGTCATAGCAGTATGAGAATTTGAACTCAAGTCCCCTCCCTAATCCTTGTTGAACCACAACACCACACCACACCACACCACATGACACCACACCAGCATGTTCTTGCATCTCCGCTAAGCTGCTCATGGAGCTCTGCCCTCCACCACGACCACCACAACCACGACCACAAAACCTGCTGGTCTCTTAGCTTATTTTCTACAGCAGATTCAAACAATGAAGTTCCACTCTCCTCAACAGCACTCATTCTGGCTATATAATCCAGTTCAATTACATCTGGCCACAGTACTACAATTGCCTCGTTTGGGTCTATATTCTGTTCAAGATAAAAATGACAAGAGATTTGTGAATTCATCTGCCGTTTCCTGGACCTTCTTTGTTCTAGAGTGCTACACATGGCTTGGGTCCTAGTGCTTATTTAGTTCTGTCACCAAGTGCCCTGGGGAGGGCAAATCTGCCGGTGTGGCTGCCCATTGCTTCCATTGGGCAGATTCAAGACACCCCTCCCCTCCCCCCCTGTAGATGGGGCTCTGACACAGCTAACCACACGAATCTGTACACTTAAATGTGGAAGTTTATGACTGTGCTTCGTTCCTCAAGAAAATAATTAGTCAAACACTCCCTGATGCAATAGCACAGGAAAGAAGTGTTCAGTTTCAGGCTGAATCTAGGGCCGCTTCCATATGGCCACACTGGGGGTTGGGTCGGCATACATGACAGCGACCCAACCCCCCCGGGACCGTTCGCACGAACGATCCCGGGAATGACAGGGAAGACAGCGCTACGGAGCACAGTCACCCAATCAACTTACCTGCTCTGCGACCATCCGGCGCATCGCCAAGGCCAGGGGACCCGCCCCCATGCCCTGCGCAACTGCTCCAGAGTCGCAGGGCAGGGGGGCGTGTCCCCAGGCCTCGGCGACGCGCCGGACGGTCGCAGGGAAGGTAAATCAATCGGGGAAGGGGGGGAGGGATGGCGCCTTCCAGCCGCTGCCGTTCGCATGGCAGCAGCTGGAAGCTGCCATTTCCCAAAAACCTCACTCGGGGAGCGAGGTGGGAAAATGGTGACTTCACGCCGCTGGGGAGGAGCGAGCAGCTCCCTAGGGACGGCATTTTTTTCGTCCCTAGGGCGCTGTATACGGCCCGTGCGGAAAGGGCCTAGACTTGAATTCCAGGCTACAACTGGGGCAGAAGTAGATACAAACCCTGCTGAATTTTGTTAGGTTCCCTGCCATTTTCTGAAATAGAATGTGTGACAGTAGAAGTATAGCTTAAGGAACTATACCTTGCAGAAAGTTGCCACATTTCTGATAACAATTTTTAGGACTCTTGACAGCTTTTGTTGCTCTTGGAGAAGCAGTTGAACTTTACAAACAGCTAAACAACATAAAAATAAAGACTCAGTAGTTATAAACATTATGTGGGGAGGAAGGGAACAGAGAAGGAAATAAAGAGAAATTGTTTTAGCAAGTAGAACGTCAATCACTTGTAGAGTGTATGATTTGATAGACAGTTTGGCAACTCCCACCGGCTTGGATGCACATCCTTGGAACCTCTTATCGCTCCCAGAGGATGAAACGAGTGAGTCTGCGACATGTAAATATATGTAGAATTAGCTCTGCTATTCACAAGGTGCCTGATGTTGTGACAGGAGGATGCAGTTGAAAGGTAGGCGTGAACACAAGGGTAGATGCATGTGAAATGCAGTTAACAGGTTAAGAACTCATTGTAAACACATCATCCAGCACAAGTCTCCTATATTGGTGGCGTCTGACAGATTCGCAAGGAAATGAGATTCCTTTCCATCTTTCGCTCAAGGGCTCTTTGTAACTGAATAAGCAAATTATTCACCTCTTGCCATTCCTAAAGGTCTTTAACATTCAAGCGTGGTCCAGATGGGAGCTAACTGATCCTTTTTTAAAAAAATAGGGCATTTGGGGATTTTACAGAAGTGATGCTTTATGGACAAGGATTCCTTAAGATGAGCTGCATTTTGGTGGATGTTGGTCTATGGATAAGCTTGAGCTACACTGTTCCAAGATGCTGTTTTTCATCATCATAGTTAAAGTGTGTGTGTGTAGGAATGCCAGATCAGCTTTCGTTTTTGTTTGGCTTTTTGAGAGAAGCTCAAACCTTCTCATATAGATGTTACTTTTCACATCTCCAAAAGTAATCCACTGCATTTAGAAGTATTGGAAGGAGCAGCAGTGGCGTAGGAGGTTAAGAGCTCATGTATCTAATCTGCAGGAACCGGGTTTGATTCCAGCTCTGCCGCTTGAGTTGTGGAGGCTTATCTGGGGAATTCAGATTAGCCTGTACACTCCCACACATGCCAGCTGGGTGACCTTGGGCTAGTCACAGCTTCTCAGAGCTGCTGCTGCTGCTGCTGCTGCTGCTGCTGCTGCTGCTGCTGCTGCTTCTTCTTCTTCTTCTTCTTCTTCTTCTTCTTCTTCTTCTTCTTCTTCTTCTTCTTCTTCTTCTTCTTCTTCTTCTTCTTCTTCTTCTTCTTCTTCTTCTTCTTCTTCTTCTTCTTCTTCTTCAGGAGACCCAGCTCCCCCACTCTACCAGACACCCCTTGTCACTGTTCTGCACTCACTCAGCAGCAAATCATATAAGTCATCCAGTGATTATAAAATAAAATTCTATTTGTTTTCCAAGTCCTACTGTTTGGCATTAATTTAATTCCATGTTATCATCAAGGCTATTTTATGTGTGTGCATTTTGACATAGCCTTGTTGACCTGACTATCCGTGACCCTTGCAGAAAACCAATTTTGTCTATGGCATAGGCGAGAAAGCAGCAGGAAGTGAAATTTAAATATCAAAGGTACTGTGCAGAAACAAAGATATTTGGTAGCTGCACGAGATGGAGGGTATGAAGGACATCCAGCAAAGACATCCACAGCTCTGTTCATGGCTGGTTTTTACTTAGATGTTTATACCACACTTTTCTCGCCAAAATGGTGTACAGCATTGTCCTTCTCTCTTCTATTTTATCCTTATAACACCAGTTATGTGAGACAGATTAGGCTAAGAGTGTGTGAATGGCCCAAAGTCGCCCAGCAAGCTTCTACAGAAGTGTGGGAATTTGAACCTGGGTCTTCCAGCTGTCTAACCATTACCCTTCACCAAGCATGGTATGTTCACTTGCTGTACCAGTTCTCCCCTAATTACATAACAAAGTGGATGAACATATCTTGTATTTTCGAAGGCTTTCACGACCGGAATCACTGGGGTGCTGTGTGGTTTCCGGGCTGCATGGCTGTGTTCTAGAGGATCTGAAGATGCCAGCCACAGATGCAGGCGAAACATCAGGAGAGAATGCTGCTAGAACACGGCCATACAGCCCGGAAACCACACAGCACCCCACCGAACATATCTTGATCTTCAATAAGAAACCATACATATACGCGTACACATATTTGATCTGGAAAGAGATAGCTGTGCTGCTATGTTATCTCTGATTCCTTGGCCAGTAACACCTCATACAGTAACCATAATTTTAATATAAAAAAGCAATGTACATATATGCAAAGCCACTCCATGCCATCTCCTACCTCCTACCAAAAGTAAACCGTTTAAGTGCTGTGTTAGAGATAGGTAGGGAAAGAGCAACAACCAGATCAGAGCCAGTAGCTACTCCTGAAATAGAGCCTGAACAGATATCATGTCAGCCTTGTCCGTTAGTGCTACACTTTATGCAGAAAAATCCTGGTGGCATAGGGCAAGGTAAGGAATGGCCTCTGCTTCCACGTTGGAAGGCCAAGCCAGGAAAACCTCCAACATGGAGGATACCATTCTTCTAGCCAAATATCTTGAATTATTAACTGAACCCCAACAGAGATGGATTATCACAAGGGCCAGATCCAATACCTTCCCATCGGCCATCACAAAGTGTCGCTACTTATCCATACCACTCCAGGATTGGGTTTGTCCACACTGTAAAAATCAAGTGGAGACTCTTGCTCACATTATTCTTGACTGTCCGAGATATGTGGGCATTAGGAATTTCTCTCCCAGGCTGGCCCTAGACAAATCTGAACGTGACTCTTGACTGTTCTGTTGTGGAGCTTCTGTTAAACAACACAGATGTCGTGCTCTTGGAAAAAGTAGCAAAATTTCTTTTACAAGTGACAGAACTTTCTAAGTAATGTATACTGCTATATACAGTCTTCCTGTCTGCGCTTTGAATGTACTCTTGTGTAGTCGACCCACGTGGTCAGCGTAAGAACGAGACGAGACGCGGAGATAACATCTGGTGGAGATCGCCAGCAGCGGGAGCCCGGAGGTCCGTGTTCCTAGCGAGTCTCCAGCGTGCTGGTTCCTGGCACCTTTTATTGTTATTCTATCGGGGGCGTGTAGGAGGGAGGACCGGGGGGAGTTCCGGGAGAGCGGGAGGCGGGAGGTCGGGAGATCATCATGTGATGCATGATCTCACCTGGCTCACACGTCTTGCGGAGGAAGGGCGTGGCGTCTGAGCCTAATCTCTCACCTGGGGGGCAGGACCATTGTCCCTAAGCCCGGTGAGGCTACGAAACCAGAACAGTTCATGACCCGTGACTCATTAGGGGGGATGAGGAGTGGGGAGTGTGGCTAGCTTTGACCAGAAGGCCGTTAAGAGTCCGTTGGCGTCCCAACGTTCTACCACGGATTGCTGCTGGGTCAGCAGTGCATTACTACATCTCCTCACTTTACACATTTTAGAAGAGAGGGACCCGAGGAAATGCTAAAGGGAGTGATTTAAAGGGGCGCTTGTCTCCTCCGCCGTCTGAAGTCAAGCTGGCCGAGCTGCTTGTGTAACATTAGAACAGTTCGCGGGGTAAGGGAAATTCGAGGAAGGCTTCTTACACCGTTACAGGCAATATTAGACACACATTGAGCGAACAAGATCCGATAGCCCAGGGCAGGCACAGATTAGAAGCCAATGCAGAGCTGCACAATGAATTACTCCAACCATCCTCCCGGCAGCCAGCTCCAGAGGGCTGACCACCACTGGGGCAGCAAACATCATATTTCAGATTAGATACAACTTCTTGCAGCTCACGTACTTTCATATATGAATCCAATTGGGAATTATCAGAAAGATTAAAACAACACATATTATGTACATTCTCACAACCTTGGTGATGTAATAACATGCTAAAGTAATCAATAGCGACGCGATTGTCTGGGGTAAACGATTAGAAGCAGCCCGAAGTCTCCTGCTGCTTTCAGGGAGGCCAAGGCGTCCCAGAGCAATGGAGGTAGAATTGATGGACTTCAGCCAGGGGCACAGGCCAGCCCGGCCAATAGTCTAGCATTGTAAGAAGCGGAGTCTGGGGACTCCCACTAGGGGAAGTTGCGAGGGAGGCGAACTCCAGCAGCAGGAGAGGGCGACAGCTGATAAGCTCCGACAGGAGAGGTCGAAAGGCAGAGCCCGGAGCGGCGGCGGCGGCGGCGTCCCGGGCTCCCAGAGGTGGAGCCTGGGGTGGAGGACGATGGTGAAGGCCGACTGAGGCAGCAAAAAGAGTTCGAAGAGCAGAGAGTCGGGCGGGAATGTAATTAAACGTTCTCTCCCCACTTGGAGTCCAGAACCAGCCCCTGGGGAGCAGGATGTTTCGGAGGCATCACCGGGAGGAATCGTCCTCCATGTGTGTGCAGTTCCAATTATGGCCGAGCGATGATGAATGGGCCGAATTGGTTCCCACGTTTGGCTCTGCGCCCGGTGATGCGAGGCGCAGGAGTGTTGGAATGCGTGGTTAGCTTGACAGTCTTGGTGACAAGGGAGAGAGCGCCAGCCGAGAGGGTTTGGGCAGGCGGGTCCCCAGTCAGCGCTCATAGAGGTACCTGATGGATGAGGCGCGTTCATGAAGGAGAAGCTTAGCCCAGACTCAGCTAGGAAGTCTCCGGGCGCTTACAGGCAGACGGGGAGCAGGCAGGAGCTTAGCAGGCTTCCGACTCCTAGGTACTGGCCCCAGGCAGAAAGATGAAGAGGCGTTGACAGCTGGCAGCAAACTGCTCCCAGATGTTGGCCTGGTGAAAGCTTCTACGTCAAATCGAGGGGTGGCCCACGTCGCCATCGGCAGGAGGCAGCACAGAGCAACGGCAGCAAGGATGGTGGCCGCTGAGTTGCGATGATGATGATTCACTTAAAGAAGGCAGCACAAGAGGTTCTCGAGTGTCTTTCGGGGTGGTCCTTGCCTGGCGCCCAGCAGACTCCTAGAGAGCTTGGCTGGTGAGTGCCTTGGCGTCTCCCCAGGTCATTCGGGTGCTTTGAGGCGTTGGCGGCGGCGTTCCTGTTAGAGACCGCTGGGGCGGGATCGCTTTAGAGAAGATGTGTTCCATCTCGGGATGGGGTTGGTTTCCTCCTGGCGCCATTCCATGGAGTTGGCCTGTCATGGCCGAATCCCGGAGTCCACAAGGGATTACTGTAGGAAAGAAGGGACTAGAAACACACCCCTTTCCCCAGGTTATGGGGGGGGGGGGCGAGTCCCGCTCAGAGAAGCTCAGTTCTAGAGGCGGATGGCGGGGGAAGTCGGGATCGGAGTTTTTGTTTGAGTTGGGGTTTAGAGTTTAGAGTTTAATATAAGAAGGCTTGTTTGCAGTCTATGAAGGTTGCTTTTAATGCAATCCCCTCCTGGGGCCTTCCTACTCCTCTTTCTTTGGTATTGTTTGACAGGGGAGGGAGGCAGGAGGTAGGCGACCCTGGTGGGAATTGGCTTCAGAGCGTCATCAGGGTGCGTCAAGGCGAGGAGTCCGAGCCTCGAGGGGGGGGGAGAAGGAACAGGCGGGTCCCTGGGGGATTGTGGGTATGCAGCCGCTTAATCCAGCAACACAAAAGGGCTTTTGGAAGCGCCTTTTTGCCAGGGGATGGGTGCATCCGGAGAATGAGGGAAGTGCAATCCAGGCAATTAGAGGCAGATTCCTCGCACACAAACAAAGAAGGGGGGGGTTTTTCTTTGCAAGGGGTTTGCCGTGACCTTGGTGGCTGGCCTTGCAGGAGAGCTGGATGGTGCTAAAATTTTGTGATCGAATTATCTTGGGGAATTGCCGCCCGCCCGAGAGACCGCTCCTTAAGGGGCGGTTTAGAGCTAAGCGCTCCTGACGCTTTAACTGCGTGGGTACTGATAAAGTTGCCAGGCTGGGCAGCCATAGCTTAAAAGCGAGGTTTGGGTATTAGGGGCATAATGGTGGCAGCCCCTTTTTAAACTGGCAGGGCCTGTCCTGACAGTGCTGCGGTATCAGGGGCCCAGATTGGGTGCCCATATCCCAGGGAGGGACCAGTCAGCCAAGCATTTGGCCCTCCCGCCTCTACTGGTCGAAAAAACAGAAGGAGAGGAGGAGGGGAGGGGGAAACAGTTTTCTTACGGAAATTAGAAAGTAATTTTCGGAGGGCACGATTGGGATCAATGATCTGTGGCCCGGACTTTATCCATCAGACCAAAGTCGATTTTGACCTGACTCATGAGGTCCCTTCCCCAGAGATTGACATGGATGTCTAAGGCGATGGAGGCGGACTGTGAAGCTGCGGCGCTCGAGTCCTGGAGCTGTTGACCCGTGAGCGAGCGGATGCTCCCGTCAGCATGGTTTGTCTCCCCACCCCAGATGTGCGGGCAAGCCTCGGTCGTTGACCACTGGTTGAGACCACTTTCGGCTGCTCTGATGGCGGTAACATCAGCGCCGGTGTCCACCAGGCCCTTGAACATACATCCCTTCTATGGCTGAGCTCCAGGTATGGGCGGGAGCTCCCGATGAGAAAGCGTCTCCACCTTTCGCGACAGTGGTGTAGGCTGCGCGCCATGTTGGTTGCTGGGGCTTGTAGCCTTTATTGGAGTGCGGCAGCAGGCGAAGCGCATGGGGCAAAGAAGAATCAACTGGGCGCCCAACTGGCTCAAACCGACAGGCAACTCCTGTGGGATGTTTGTCCAGACTTGGAGATGGATGGGTCGCTTGGTGCGTGGAGTCGATCACTCCGGGAGACGATGAACAGTCCCTGTTCAGCGGCAGAAGAGGCCTTTGGCAACGCACCAGCCCAATAGTCCCGGTAGGGATGGGCTCGTCATGTACTGGGTTGGGGCGGTAAAAGAACCTCGGGGGGGAACAAAGGAGATGGGCTGGGTGCATCTGCGAGCGAGATGCCACGACGAGGGGGGTGGTTTTGGCAGAGGGCCTTGGTGTTTGGGTCTGCTCTGAGTATTATTCTCCTCCTTGGTCCTATATGGGCTGGGGGGAGGCGCCCGGGCGGGGAGTTTCCGACGGGCAGTCGTTTCCTCCAGTGGGGAAGCCTTTCTGGCATCGTGGGGCGCACCCGGGTTTTAGGTGGCCTTCTCCTCCTGGGGAGGACCCTCCTCCATGTCCGGGGTTGTAAGGCCCCCCCACCGGGCTGCCTACACTCCCGCCGGAGGAGATGTCGGATCTACGCCCCAGTTAAAGCAGTCATCCTGAGGCTGCCTCCCGCCCGGTGGAAGTGCTGCGGCCGAGAGAGGCTAGCTTGGTGGGCGGAGGAGGATCCGATGTCCTGGCAAGCCTTAAGCATGGTCCGGCCCAGTTCAGGATTTTTGCCCAGGCCCGTGATTGCCCTCGCGGCGCACTCCGTGGAAGCGTTCTCTTTTGCGAGGCGCATGAGGGAGCTTCGTTTGGAGCCTCTTAAGCTATCTACCTGCCTCTTGAGCGCTTCCTGGAGCCCTGTTCACAAACTTCGGCATAGGGCTCTTGGGGTTTTGCCGGATGGTGGAGAAAACTCTGCAAGGTTGGCTGGCGGCGGCATTGGGGACTTTGATAAATGCCTTATAGAGAGCGCACTCAGAAGGCGACCGTAAGGGTGGCCTCAGGCAGGACAATCTGATACGTTGGGGTTGGCGAAAGCATGGCTTAAACCATTAAAGCTGGCGGAGCTGTGTGAAAGGCGCCGCTGGAGGCGGCTCCTACTGATGCATTGCTGGCGTGAATTTCGCTTTCCCAGATCACTGAAATTGTTGCAGGAGCTCAGGAGCATCACGAAAGGTGGTTTTCCAGTCGTCCGGAACCATTAGGTGATTCGCTACAGCTGATTGCCTCCAGCGTATGCCTCTCCACGTAGGGGCTAGTGATTCCCTACGTCTCGCGTAAACTTCGCGGAGCTCAGATGAGGATGTTATAGTTTAGAAGTGATTGCTCGACAACCACGCCCGAATAGCGCATCCACCCTCCCCTGCGGTATCATGTTGAAATGGGCCGGGGCATAAATGCAGAAGAATATCTGACGCATCGTCTTCCGTCAGGGGTTTCTTTCTTCTGCCAGATGTCGTTGGCTAATACGTTTCTCACGAGAGTTTTGAAACCAGCGCCATTAAATGGCGCAGACGGAGGTGCAGTGGCTTAGAGGAAAAATGAAGGCGGAGAACAGGGGAGGAGGCTGACTGAGCATGCCAGGAGAAGTTTGAAAATGAAGCTGAAGAAAGAGGAGCAAGGGGGGGGGGGCAGAAGGAGGACGGAGGCGTCAATTTAGTGGATAGAGAAAATTCCGGGGTTGAAATTGAAGGTGAAAAGATGTCGAAGGAGGGTGACGCTACAGCAAAGGGAGCCACATAGGTCTGCGAGGCTGATGGCTGTGACATAACATTGTCTCCACGTCGAGTAGCAGTGACATCGGCCGCGAGGCTCTGTCGCGAAGAGTGCGCCCGATGTTTTCCCAGTCCTTAAGATTCAATGTCCCCCCTCCTCTGGGTACCATGGACACTGAGCTTCAATCTCCCTCAACCAATTTCGCAGCTCCCTTCTCTTTCACCCGGGGACCCTGCCGCATTTTAAGCTAACGGCTTTCAGGGTTCGATCCCAAGCGTGCTTGTCATAAAGCCCTGCTTTTGCAAGCTCCCATACTCCCACCGGTGTTCCGTCGGACGAGAGAGTGTCCCTAGGGCCAGGCGATGTCTCTGGATCACGCCCGATCCAGAGGACGAAGGCGATACCGAAGCGGTGGTCCCTGGATGCGCCCGATCCAGCGGACTTGATTTATCAGCGGCCCCTTTCAAGCTGACGGTGGAAGCAGGGTGGAAGTTCGAGGATTCGAGGTTTCGGCACCAGCTTGTAAGTCCGACCGCGTGGTCAGCGTAAGGAAACGAGGCGAAGACGCGGAGATAACATCTGGTGGAGATGCAAAGCCAGCAGCGGAGAGCCCGGAGGTCCGTGTTCCTAAGCGGCGAGTCTCCCAGGCGTGCAACTGGTTCCTGGCACCTGCTTTATTGTTATTCCGCCGAGTGTAGGAGGGAGGACGAGGGGGAGTTCGGAAGGAGGAGGAAACAGGAAGGCAGGAGGTCGGGAGATCATCATGTGATGCATGATCTCACCTGGCTACGTGCGGAGAGGAGCGTAAGCGTCTGAGCCTAATCCTCACCTGGGGGCAGGACCATTGTCCCTGCGCCCGGTGACTGAGCCAGACAGTTCATGACCCGTGACTCATAGGGGGATGAGGAGTGGGGGTGCGGCGCGACCAGAAGGCCGTAGGTCCGTTGGCGTCCCAACGTTCTACCACGGTGCTGCTGGGTCAGCAGTGCATTACTACACTCTTGATTTGTATTTCAAAAATGTCTGGCAATGCTCTAGAACCTATTTTTAAATGCCAAATAAAGGTTGTTGTTGTTGTTGTTGGATCATCATTCTGTGCTGAGGGAAAAATAATCAGCATGGTCCCTATGGCATTTAATGAACACAATACATTTTATCCATAAATACATATACCTGCATAGAGTGTGCAAAGTGTGACTAAATACTAAAGACCCCTGGTCAAGAAATAACAAATATGCCACTCTGATGGTGTTATGCTCAAGTAGTTCAGATGGGTGCATAATGGAAATACAATGCAGACTTTCAACAGCAACATATTCAGGGTTAATGTAAGGTGCCCTCTTTTTCAGGCATGTCTGTATTAATTTTTATGATGGAATAAGTTCTTAAGCGCAGTTAGCTTGAGACATAATACAACACAGAAGATTACTGAAAACTGTGGATAAATCAAATGACCTCTTCCTGGAAAAAGAAGCAAACTCTGTCCCTGTTTTTTTTTACACAGCCTAGTAACACAAGCAACTAAACATTCTGTTTTTTGTCTTGATGTGTTAGTTACTATATTTTATTTCACTTCATTGATGGTGTAAGGTTAGTGTAAGGGGAGATGAAAATGTTTGTCTTCAAGGATATCTATTTCTGTAAAGATGGTGAAAGGAAAATTGAGAATGGGTAGACTGGTTCCAGGTGTGGAATTCAGGACAGGATAATTACACACACGCACATTTGAAAAAACACTGCATAAAGCAATATTATATGATTACATATATGTCTGAGAGAACCAGTGTGATATAACTGCTAAGGTGTTGGACTAGGACCTGAAAACCCTAGGTTCAAATCCCACATGCCCTGGATGCTTGCTGGGTGACACTGGACCAGTCCTACACCCTCAGCCCAGAGCCTGGCTAGTATTTGGATGGGAGACCTCCAAGGAATACCAGGGTAATGTGGAGGCAGGCAATTCACTTCTGAATGTCTCTTACCTTTTAAACCCTATGGGGTCACCATAACATAAGAACATAAGAGAGAGCCTGCTGAATCAGACCAGAGTCCATCTAGTCCAGCTACTTGCAGTGGCCCACCAGATGCCTTTGGGAGCTCACATGCAGGATGTGAAAGCAATGGCCTTCTGCTGCTCCCTTTCCCCCTGAGCACCTGGTCTGCTAAGGCATTTACAATCTGAGATCAAGGAGGATCAAGATTGGTAGCCACAGATTGACTTCTCCATAAATCTGTCCCTTTTAAAGCTATCCAGGTTAGTGGCCATCACCACCTCCTGTGGCAGCATATTCCAAACACCAATCACGCATTGCATGAAGAAATGTTTCCTTTTATTAGCCCTAATTCTTCCCCCCAGCATTGTCAATGGATGCCCCCTGGTTTTAGTATTGTGAGAAAGAGAGAACAATTTCTCTCTGTTAACATTTTCTACCCCATGCATAATTTTATAGACTTCAATCATATCCCTCCTCAGACGTCTCCTCTCCAAACTAAAGAGTCCCAAACGTTGCAGCCTCTCCTCATAAGGAAGGTGCCCCAATTCCTCAATCATCCTCATTGCCCTTCTCTGCACTTTTTCTATCTCTTCGATATCCTTTTTGAGATGTGGCGACCAGAACTGAACACAGTACTCCAAGTGCGGTCGCACCACTGCTTTATATAAGGGCATGACAATCTTGCAGTTTTGTTATTATTTAAATTATTATTATAACACCACAGCTATGACTTGATGTCAAATACATGCACACGTTTGCTGGAGTGCTTGTGTGAATCATTAAAATACCACACAAAATATTCATGATTTATAAAATTCCATTGAGATTTTTAGTATTTTAAATTGCAGAGATCACTTTCTGTGCACCCTGCCTTCTGATCAATATGAGCATATCAGCATTGCTGAAAGATAGGAGGAGAGAAAGACATGGATGGCTGAACAAACTGAAAGCTGCAGCAAAGTGCACGTGTGCAATACTCTGCACAAAATTTGGAAACAAAGACAGAATAATGGAGGATTCTTTATGTCGTGGTTCCACTCTGAAAAGCAGATCAGATAATTCCAAATTAAAGGGGGGGGGAATTTTAGAAAGAATTTCAGGAGCATTGCTAGTATGATCTATGGTCCCTTCCGCACATGCGGAATAATGCACATTCAATCCAATTTCAACACACTTTGCAGCTGGATTTTACTGTGCGGAATAGCAAAATCCACTTGCAAACAATTGTGAAACTGGATTGAAAGTGCATTAGTCTGCATGTGCGGAAGGGGCCTACGAGTCTCCAGCATGACACCAATGAGCACCATGGTGCCTGCTGACAACCTTCCTGGCATCCAACAAATCTTTTTAAAAAGTGACTGGGTCCATGTGAGGATTTTGCTCAGAAGAACTTACTGCAACTCAAGGATCTTCACTGTGTTACTGCACAGGTAAGCTGTGTTTGTGCAAGAAAATATTTTAAAAGTAATATGTTTATTTTCAAAGATATTCTATTAAATACAAGCTTTTGCCTAAAATGTTGAAGAGTTACTTTTAGAGTTATGTGTTGCCTTTCTCTAAGGTGACCAAATGGTCACCTTTGTGAACCAGGGCCCAGGGATGGGTGGAGGAGTGGTGCGGCTGGCGCTCTGCACGCATACTTGCTTAACCGCCAGGGGCGCTTACACTGCCTTCTGGGGCTTGCCGTTTCCTGCCCTGTGACAGGGTGGGAAACGGCAAGCCCCAGAAGGCAGTACGCTCCTGCAGCCGCGTGCGCGGGAGGCTGCCACACTGCCTTGTGGCCCCAGAAGGCAGTGCGGCAGCCTCCCAAAAATCGGGACAATTGAAATAACCCGCAGGACGCGGGACAAATTGTTTGAAGGCGGGACTGTCCCGCCAAGAGCGGGACGTCTGGTCAGCCTGCCTTACTCCCTGACATTTTGTGGTGGGCTCTGCCTCTGATGGCAGCCATTTTGTGGATGGCACTACTTCTTCCAGCAGCTGTTTTATAGTTTTGCCCACCCACCTGTGACAGAATTCTAAAAGTGCCTGCAGAATCAACAAGGCTGGGGACTCCAGACCTGTTATATGTATAATGTGTATGACATTGCTTAGTGACTGAGAAGTTGTGAAGAAACACAATAGCTGCACCCTAGATGAAGAGGGCGATTTCTGTGGGGCTTCTGCTTTGGATCAACCCTCGTGTAATTGGTTCTGCCACTCCCAGCGAGCTGCCATTTTGAGACAGGACACAGCTAGTGAACTCTGGGGCGTGGATTTTTTTTTGTAAAGTGGATCCAACTAGCCTATCTACTTTCTAGTGAAAGAATATCAAAACTTGCATTGATAGCCCTGTCTGCAGAACAGGAACCCATTCTCATTACCACAGAAGGCGTAAGCAGACTTCAGTGCTTGTTGTAACCCTGATGTGGAGCTAGCAGATATTTTTAGAGCAATCTAATGTTCTCTTTAAGTTTCCGTTCTTTTACTCCTGTTGGCACTTATCACCAAAACCAGAGAGCTAAGAACAGGTCATTAGGGGTGAATTCCACAGCAAAAACTGGAGATGCAGTGGCCGAAGTCAGTTCTGGTTATTGCACCGCAGGGTTAAATAGGCAATCTCTGAAATGTCAGGCTGTGAGTGCACCCACCTGGAAAAAAAAATGTTAATCCTCTTTTTAAGTGCTCGGCAGTAATTTTCATAAGTACTCTTCAAACAATAAAAGTAAAATTAGCATATCATTATAGGGTGCACATACGGGCCATGATACTAAATTTGGCATTTGCACAGCACATATAGCCTTTCCTTTTTCAATCACTCTCCAAACAGCTTTTTGGGTCATGTGAAATCCCCCCCCCCCACTACAGAGATATGTTTGAAGGCCTCTGGATGTGTTGTGCAGAAAGCATGAGATTAGCTGAAAGATTGACAAGGACTCACACTTGCCCTAGCTAGTATAAATATCACCTGACTAGATCATAAGTATGGTACAGATAGGTACAAACACTCCCTCTCTCTCCAATGCTCTTTTTTTATAAACTATATAGTCTTTATCCTGAATTGACCTTTATTGGCATAAGAAACAAAAGCGTGAGTATAGACCATCACTAAATTTAAAAGAGTTGTACATGGCGTCTATGAGTAGTTTTACATTCTAAAATCACACTTCATTTATAAAAATAATGAAGATTAAAAAATTTTGTCCATTCCATTGTACATGGGATTGTGAACAGGTATAGTAAAACTACATTTAAAAGACAGGATTAAGATATTCGTTATTCATAGCCTATTTGCTAAAAAGGTATAGCCTTCCCCAAGATCTATAAATTGTATATACTAATTAATACTATAAATTAATTAAATTTCCATAAAATGCAATAAATAACAGTGAGCTCCTTATAAACACCTTCTAAAATACCCCAGGAGTATCAGAGGTATGGAGTATTTCACATTTAAATAGTTTTGTACTTGCCTATTTTACATACCTCTTAAGGACATGACTTGCAGCAAATAATTGGCTATTCTCCCAAGTATAGAAGGATTATTACTGTTTAACAATTTTGGGATTGATATTTTGGGGGGCACATATCCTGAATTGAATTATAACTTTTTTTGAATGAATCATCTTAACAGTCTGATAGTTTATATCAAGTACAGGAAGGAAAACAGTCAGTGCATTCCTTCAGTGCTGAAACTCTATGAAGTCCTCAACTCCAGTGGACACTAAAGGAGGGTGTTTTTTTGCCATAAAGTCACAGCTGATTTATGGTGACCCTGTAGAATTTTCAAGGCAAGAGATGTTTAACCTCTGGCATTCCTTGGAAGTCTGACCAAAGTTGTAGTGTGCCTACATGAAACAAGCACCTCTGACACAAACCTTTTGATTTGGAAAATTACAAGCATATTTGAATTTATTTGTTAACCCAGGCAAACATGTGGCATCAAGAAAGAACTTAAAAAAAGCAGGTCCAATAGGTTTGTTGGAATACATTTTCCAGGTTTGCTACCACTTCATTCCTCTTCTTGGTAGTGCTTCTGAAAGGAGATAAGTAGGATTCATACCTTACCTTAAAAAAAAAACTAATCTAGTCAAGGTAAAACTGTTTCTGCACAGCTGAAAAACAGAGCCCTAGGGATGGTAAAAACACCGTCCCTGGGGCACTGCTTGCACAGCTGGCACTGCTGCATCACAGTAGCGCCGTGCTTGCCCCCCCCCAAACCGGCATGAAAACGCCACTTTTGAAACTCGCTCCCTGGGTGAGATTTTTCAAAAGTGGTGTTTTTGTGCCAGTGCGGTGCGAAGTGCACTGGCGTGAGGGTGCTGCTTTTGGCCCCTCCAGTTTCCCATTCACCTACCCCTCCTCCCTACACAGCTCTGGACATCTGGAGGGACACGCCCACGCTGCCCTCCAAACCCCAGAGGGCAGCATGGGCATTTCCCTCTAGCCGTCCAGAGCTGCACAGGGAGGAGTGGTAGGTGAACGGGCCAACCCATGGGCGGCTCCTTGTGGAGCCACCTCTGCGGGTTGCAGAAGTCTCAGCACTGCCCCCATGAGACCCTACGAACGGTCTTGTGTGTTCACCGGCATTAATTATGCAGGTGGACAGCCATTTCTGCCGCCATGCAGAAACGGCCTAAGTGAGATCAGTGAGTACCTTTTTTAAACTGGAAGCCAAAGCAAGTAACAAGTTTTAAAATTCACACTTAGCATGTTATCTTAAGTAGAATCACACTCTTCTAAGGCCTTTGACTTAGGAAACTCTGTTTAGCATAGTGTTTGTAAGGGGTCTATAATTTGCAGTCTAATGGAACTTTGGAGGGCTGAAACATTGTCCTATTTCCAAAGTCAGATGCTTTCTTAATTTTTGAATTCATAACAACGCAAATTGGAGTCCTAATCATAGTTCCATTCACCCAAGTCCATTGAATTAATGGGCTTGGACAGGTGTAACTTTGCTTGGGTTTCCACTGGGAGATTCGTACCTGTGCCTAATGTGCTAACTGACTTAAGCCCTATCAAAAGTTAATATAGCTAAATTTAGTTTTGCCATCTCATCCATCTTGAGGACAGCCACGTTCCTCTTTTGGGATCCAAGTTGACCTCATAGGCAATGCACTCTAAAAATTTAATGATCAATTTATTCTCCTGGTAGAGAAAGCATGGAGGGATTTTTTTAAAGCTAATTAGAATAGCAAAGGGCATTCTACGTATTTTACTTACTGCTCTATTGAATAACAAAGGCTAAAATTTGAACATAGCTATAGGCTAAAAAAACCCAGCCGCATCAACAATCACACAATTAAAAAATGAATTAAAAGACATAAAATGAAACTTCCAGCATGGAAGGAGGTTCAAAAAAAAATCCTTATTTACAAATTACTAGATACATAAGCAAGATTAAAAAAATATAGTGAGAAGAAATATTTTAAAGTTCACAGGTTGTTTCATTTAAACACTAATCTGTGTGAGAATTTTTTATTTTTTAAAATAAAACTATAATGTAATAAAAAAACCCTATAGTGTATGACTCAGGGTGCATGCCAAAAATGAAAACCCAAACTTTCATTTTTTCTTCCTCTGAATCTGATATACCTTGCTCCAGGGGAATGTTAAGAAAAGGTCATAAGAAGAGTTAAGTATCATGGAAACTTTGGTATCACTTCAGAAATAAGAAGAATTCTATTGAAGCACTTTTTTCTTTTACTTTACAGTCTGAAACCTGAGTTTTCCCATTCTCATCTAACACTGAATGATAATCTTCCTCACATTATCTGTTTCTCTAGTTAAGAATATTCTAGCTAAGGCCAAAACTACACTGATTTCAAAGGAATTGAGTCCTGGACCCAACTCATTTTCCCTGCTGACATATATGTGTCTGTATGTGATGAGTGCCATCAATCAGTTTCTGACTTATGGTGATCCTATAAGTTAATGACATCCAAAATGTCCTATCATTAGCAGCTTTGCATATGAAGCTCCAAAATGGGGCAAATAACCTCCCCTGAGCTGTTTTGGCTTGGAGAAATGATCCAGAGGGAAGGCAAAATACCTTTCTTGTTTTCCCACACTGTAGTCCTGAACCAAATTGGGTCCCTTCAGACTTTAAAAACACCATTCCTTGCAGCTGCTGTGTGGTTGTGAGGAAAGTATATCAGGTCTGGGAAAACCAAACCCAGCTCAGTATAAATAGTTATCATGGTGGCTCTCATTCTGTCCTATGAGACAAAGCAAATGGACTTGAATATTGAATCACCTGGCAGACCCGTGGCTGCTAGAAGGACTTTGGATCAGAAGCACACCTGGAGTTGTCTTCTGGCAATTCAATTACCAGGCATGAATGGTCTGATTCAGATCCAAATTATGGCACACGGAGATAAATTTTTTAAGTTCTAAAGTCTTTCCCCCAACCTGAAATGGCCATGAGAAGCTGTTTTTGTTGTGTGGGTGAGAGTCAAGACCCCTTCTCAAGTGCCATGGTCCCAATGTGAATCAGGTCCCCACATGCACGAGAACTGAGTTCCCAATGGGGGACTCATAGAACAGGTCAGTCAAAAGATCATATGGTGACATTTGGACTTGATAATATAGTGGAACCTTGGTTTTTGTTAGTAATCCATCCGAAAAGAATCAATGAAAACCGAAACCGATGAAAACTGAAGCAAACTTTTCTATAGGAATCAATGTAAATCCAATTAATCTGTTCTAGGCACTCCAAAAAACATACCAAAAACACATTTTTGGTGAATAAACATAGTGTTTAATGCTGAAAACAGTAACAAACAATAACACTAGGACCAGCTTCTGAGCCAGTGGACCAGTGTCACACCAGAAAGCTGTCCAAAGAGGTCTGTTTCTGATGCCTCTTTAAGATTTGTCTGAAATGGGGCAAGACATTGTCATTAAACAAGTTGCAGACATGGCCTACAACAGCTTTGTCCGGGTGATTTTTCTCCACAAACCCCTGCACCTTACTGCAAATCGATGAAAACTGAGACAAATTTTTCACTGAAAAAAATCGATGAAAACCAAAACCGATGAAAACCGAAGGAAATGAAAACCGAGGTTCCACTGTATGTGATTCGGCCCTTAGTCTGAGGTATAGATGACAGGCAAAATTAATTAGATTTCTTGTTCTGGATACTCGGATCACTGAGACATGCTTAATCCCTAATCTAAAGGCACACATAGTTAACTTCTCCTATATAAGTAAATGGTAACCATTTATTCTTACATGGAATACAGGGCATTGGAGGGAAAGCAAAACGTGTCCTCAACCTCTGAAAATGAAGCACCCATCATCAAAAGTAACACTACAGGGGGAGAATCATGCTTCCTTTCCCCTCTGAATGCAGATACAGGTTCAGTGCAAGTTGGATGCTCTTTTTGTGGGCTGCTACATGCTACAAAAATAAACAAATAGAGGTTTAGGACAACAGAGAATGGAAGAGAGCCATTTGTTTATGCATTTAAAAAATTTCAGTGCCACCTTTCCTTATAAATATTCAAAGTGGCTTAAATAAATAATCATAAAAGCATTTGATGCTGCCTCATTTAAAAACCAAGAGATGAAACATCAACTTTTAAAATAAAAATAAACACCCTCTAGTATAACAAACAACAAAAAACTGGAGTTTAGGAGAAAACTTTGTAGAGGGCTCTTTCCGCACGGGCTGGAAGACGCCATTTCCCCCTCATTGTCCCTGAACGCCTACCTCGTCTCCTGGCTACCGGCTCGTCGCAGAGGCCAGGGGACACGCCCCCCTGGCCTGAGACTCCAAGGGGGTGTCCCCTGGCATCTGCTATGAGCCAGAAGCCAGGAGACGAGGTAGGCATACAGCGACGGCGCAGCCTGTGCGAAGGCTGCGCCGCCGCTTGCCGCCCTCCCGGAACCGTCCGTGCGAACGGTCCGGAGGGGGTGGGATGCATTGGCATTGTTTATGTCGATGCACCCCTGCATTGTTGCTGTGGGGAAAGGGCTGAGGGTTGCTTCATGCTTGAAAGATGTGATGGAGCAGATTGTATTCTTGGTGTGCAGGGAAGCATACCCATGCAGGGTTTAGTCCCCACTCTAATCCAATTGGAGACAAGGCTATTAGTGAAATAAAAACCCTTAAAATATTTAATTTATCAACTGCAGTTATCTTGAGGAATACAGAAGACACCTATATTCCAAAGATTTGTAAGGAATTAATAACATTCCTGTGTTGAGCATTAAAAATGCAATTTGCTAACACTTGGAAAGGCAAGCTTAGACCTGCCATAAATACTCAGCATGATATGGGACATTTCAATTGCTGACAACGTAAATGCACAAATTTAAAATTCCAGTTAAAGAAAATATACTCCACTTCCTCTTGATCTCCCATCATTCATCGTAGCAGTCCAAGGTGATACTAGTGCCACAGATTTTGTGTGTGTGTGTGTGTGTGGGGGGGGGGGATAGTCTGTAGATAAATAGAGCTTCCATTAAGGCCCATTGGCTTCGAAGGGTATGATTTCCTAGAATGGTACTCAGAGGTTCTCCAACAGCCCACTAAGTTAACTTTTAAAGAGGTTTCTGTTCATTTACCGCAGAGTTGAAAGCTCCATCTATTAATAGAGAATCATCATGAAAGAGTCACATGTTTTGCAGTGTTGGATGAAAACAAATATTGGTTTTGGTTTGGGAACTGAATCAAGAAAATAATTAGCTTGGAGATACCAAGAAAGCCCTTTCTAAAAACAAAAAAAACACCTTTCCCCTATTCTATAAATACAAACTCTCCCTCCCTCCCTCCTCCTCCTCCTCTCCTTCCTCCTCCTTCTATTCTATCTCCTTTGGAATGTGGCTCTGTATCAATTATTGAGAAGGGATTATCTAGGAAAAAATGGCTACCCCTTTTGCCTTTGAAAAACCTAGTACAGTATATTAACAGTCTGATTAAAACGGGGTGGTGGTGGTAGTGTGGCAGCTAGGGACAGAGCTATGACAGTGCCCTTAAGCAGTTTCCAATGGAGTATCAGGCAGCACAGAAAGAAGGACATTAAAAAAGACATTAGAGCTGTACAGGTTATCTTGGAATATTTGAAAAAAACATAATAAAAAATAAGCAGAGGTGTATCTAGGAAAAATTGAGCCTGGAGACAAAATCTGAATTTCCACCCCTCACCCCCACAGGTGCCCAGAGCCCAGATCTACCACCTGAAACTTGTGCCAGCATCCAGGTCTACTGCTCAGAGCTGGCGTCCAGGTGTACTGCAGGTCTCTGTGAATTTGACAATTTGAACATTTGACATTTGAACTGGTCTTATTTGCATTTGACAATTTGAACTGGTCTTATTTGTTTAAAGTTTTAGAAAATGTGGATTTTGGTGACAATTTTATAAAATGGGTGAAATCAATGTATACTCTACAGCACAAATAATTGTTAATGGAAATGTAACAAACACTTCAGTACTGAGGGAGGGCAAAACTACTCAGGAGGTGGCATGATCCCTTTGCTAATGCATTAGCAGGTTTTAAAATTTATGAACAGAAAACAAAGGTTTAAATTAAAAAATGGAATTACAAGATCAAATAGAGCTAATGTGCAAAACGGGATTTGAAAAAGGGTTAAATATCTGAGTATTATTTTGACAAGTATGAATTGTATATTGCACCCAGATGTGCAGAGGTTTCATTTGGTGAATAACCACAGGAATTAAAATAGGCCGCAGCCCTTTTTATTATTATCAAAGCAAAAGCTGGGCAAGCAAGTGGAGCACATCGTTCAGCAGCCGGTCAGCTGACCCCGGCAACAACCCCAATCCCTATTGGGGAGGACAGAGAGGTACTGGGGCACTGGGGCGCCCGCCCTTTGTGGCCCCCTAACTGCTGGGGTGTCAGGCTCGAATTGCAGAGGCCTCCGTGGCATTCGCCATGAGCCCGCCCCACCCCAAGCCTCTTAAGGAAGCCCCCAACTGCGGGGAGGTCCGGTGCGCAAGCTCGGCCACCCCACCAGGATGTGCTCCTCTGCCCAAACTGCCAGGGCTGCAACAAGTAGAGCAGCCAACCCAACCCTTTAAAATAGGGAGGGTGTGTGGGTGGGTCAGTTTGCTCCAGGTTTCGAAGAAGGCCGGAGCAACCGTGTGCTGCCTAATATATAGGGAGCTTGTTCCACCCTTAAAACTTGTGTGCATCACGCGATCAGGCCGGTTGCGGCTCTGCTGCCCGGCCGCATGCTCACTGCTCTGGAGCTCATCACGTGCCCTGTCACAATTATGACCTAGTTGAATCTAGTGCCATTATTTATTTCAAAATAATTATGCCAAAACATGGAATGAAGTCAAAAAATGATTAGTCAAGGTGGAACAAATGTCAGCTATCATTGCTGGGGACAACTTCTGTGATTAAGATGAATGTTTTACCTAGAATGCTATTTTGTTTCAAACAATACTTCATTTATTTATGAGATTTTTATACCACCCTGCCACTTCAGACTTCTATTAGCAAATTATGTTCCATTTAAACAATGGCAGAAGGATATATCAAATTTTTTTTTGGTAAGGGAAAAAACCTCAGATTAAATATAAAATCTTACGAAATGCAAAGGAAAGTGGAGGATTAGATTTGCCTGATCTGAAAATATATTTTGCTGCATGTTGTTTGGTGTGGTTGAAAGAATGGGTTCTGTTGAGAAACAGAAGGTTACTGGAATTACTGGAGGGGCGTGCTATGAGATTTGAATGGCATGCCTATTTATGGTATGACGAGGCTAAAGCCCATAAGGATTTTTTAAAAAAACTCATTATATTAGATGTGCCATTCTGAGAATATGAGAGAAATATAAGCCTATGCTGTGTCAGAAAACACTGTTATGGCTCTCCTCAGAGGAAGCCCTATACAGATGAGAAATGATATTTGAAAATAGGTGGTTAGCATATTGTGATATACTTTCGGGGACAGCAATTAGGGACCAGATTACACCGGTCCTGTACCAACTGCACTGGCTGCCAATCAAGTACTGGATCATGTTCAAAGTTTTGGTTTTGACCTTTAAAGCCATTCACAGCCTCACACCTGCATACCTAAGGGACCGTCTCTCCCTGTATTGTCCCACTAGGCCCCTCTGTTCTTCGGAGGCGGACTTGCTGGTGATCTCTGCCCCCAAAGCGATCCGGCTGGCCTCAACAAGGGCCAGGGCTTTTACAGCCCTGGCTCCTACTTGGTGGAGCAGGCTCCCAGGTGAGACCTGGGCCCTGTGGGACAGAGTTTCCACAGGGCCTGCAAAATGGACCTGTTCCACCAGGCATTTGGCCAGCTGAGGTAACATTGGATATTCACTACAAATAATATCTGGCCTCCCGCGGGTGCAAGGAAGAGAGGGAAGGGGAAAAAAAGAAAGATTCTGATGCCATCAACAAAATATGTTTTTAACTTCTATGTGGGTGGAATGTTTCAGTAGTTTTTGGTAGTAGTTAATGTTTTAAGGTAATTTATTGATTTGAACTGCCCTGGGCCCCTTGGGGGAGGGCGGTATATAAACTGAACAAAGAAACAAACAAATAAATACTAGGCTTCTCTCAAGGGGAATGCAAAATGAAATTAAGAAAGGATTTAGTAGCAGCAAGATATACCCATCATTCATATTTCTATGCACAATTATTATAAAGATTTAAAGCAGATAAAAAATATCATGGTCTAAAACTGGATTTGAAGTAGAACAATGTATGAATGATGGTCATGTTATTGCCAAAATAAATAAGCTTCCGTTGGAACAAAAAATTGTATGATAACCGATGGCACGTTAAAGATTAACAAAATTAACACACATTCTGTGTGGTTCTAACCTTCAGTAGGTGACACATAGTTTTAGGATTAACATTATGACATCATAGTCTCCTTTTCGCAATTCTGAAGATCACTTAAGTGACCTTTCCCCCCATTCTACTGTTTTACACTAAGCATGACTTCATTTGGCTAGTATTTTTTTAATCCTCTAGTTTCTTAATCATTGTTCAGTCGGTTAATGTTCGTGCAGAAATCACTGTAGCACTTTAAAGCTATTCTTTAGCTCATTCCCATAGTTCTTTAGAGCTGTTCTTTAGCTCATTTCTTGGATAGCAAACAAAATACTGCATTGCAGCAAACTGAATGTACCTATAACAGTCATACACCAGCACACAGATTTTTTTAATTAGCCTTCCAGCAAAATTTTAAAACAATGACTGCCAAATCCTAAAGTATCCACTCCAAATGCTACTACTACCTCTGTTTAATATGTTCAAAATTCTATAAAGGCTACCACATATATCTTCACATCTTCAAAGTACAAATCGTCACTTTATGTTGGTAGAAATATATTTAAAAAGGGAAAGAGTTCAGTAGTAAAAGGTTATACGTTATGGCTGCTTCCTAAAGTTTGTCAGCATTCTTTTAAACCTTTATTAGGCAAAAGTCATGCAATGTTTCTTGTTTCACAAGAAGTGAAAGTTTGATAGAAACCACTGCATTTATTTTCCTTGGAGCAGACTACAGTTTCTTCTCGTTTTCTAGGTTTTAACTGCACTCTGCCTTTTATAACTGAATGCAAAGCCATCGAGTGAACAGTTGCATTATCTTGTTGGACAAAGCAAATTTAGAAATGCTGAAAAACGCAAAATAAGAATTGTTAGTGTAACCTCTATCTGTGGGTTCTGTGGGGCAGAACTTGGAAGGAGATGCAAAGAACGAAATTTAAAACAAAATGGTTTACTTCCTTAACAAATAACACTTTTAACATTAACATTTAACATTAACAATTTACAGTCCTTTTAGGTTGCATTTCAAGTCCTTATATTTACAGTCTACTGATAATGCCAAGTCCAATTCTTCCTACTGGTGGTTGGCTTATGAAGACTTCAGAGGCTTGGTGAATGGGATCCAAGATGATGAAGGTCTGCAAAAGAACTCCCATCAACTACATACATAGCAAGCCCTGAAACAATAAATTCTAACATTTACAATATAGCAAAAATAAACAACTCCCTTCCCACTAGTTCCCAACAACTTTGCAGTTACCTTAAACAAGGTGTTAAGAGCTTATAAAGAATGAAATCAAGGTCCCAGCCTGGTAGCCTTACTTCCTCCAACTTCACCAGTTTTTGCAGCCTTCTGCTGCTTTGAGTCTCCACCCCTTTCTGGGTCAACCCATTCTGAACATAGGGGTTACATTAACATGCACAAGAAGAAACATAAATGGCTTTAGGGGAGTTCTGTTTACACACAAACTTGTGCAACAACTAGCACCTTTCTCCCCATATATTACAGTGCCATGAAACTGTTTGCAAAAAATGATGTGCAAGTAGAAGGGAAACTTAAGTGTGCTACAGTAAGTTTGACTTTGTACAGGGAAACACTACAGTCTTTTTCTTGTGTCTCTACCTGCACAAGGGATCTAGTGCAAGAGGAAATCTTAGTCAATTCCACAATGTTTGGGTTGGATCTAAACAAACACTTCCTAAACTCATGGATGCAGAACATAGTCCTGAACCAAAACTGCCAAAAGTAGAAGTAGGCCTCCCCTGTTACAATTGTTTTGTAGAGTTTCACAAGCTAAACCCTTGTTTGGATTGCCCCACCAATCCATATCCTGTTAGCGGATTATGGCTGTTTGGTTGGGGAATGCCAACACTGAAATCACATTTTCCATGTGGTTGTTCCAGTTTGTGTTCATTTCACCCCCCCCCCCATCTTCCATCTGAATGCATCCTCCAGATAATTTTCAAGCCCACATACTCATCACATAGTAAATTTCTTGCCACACATAGAAATTACTTGCTGGAAAAACAGCTAGGTATAGGCAATTTCTGCACAATTTATTTAAAACATTTTGAGGCAGAAAATATAATATTTCCTCCATGGAATTCTGTATTTTTTTTACCCCTAAATGTTTTATTTCCAGCCTCAAAACATTTTAAATGAATCCCCTTTTAAAACGATTCTTTGGCTGAAGCATTTTGAAAACATCTTCAGTTGCTGCGTGATCTACTGACGACCTTTTCCATGCTTCTCTGAAATTCCTCCTTGACACCATCTTCTGAGCTCACTCAATTCCCCCTCGCCTGTTTATTTGCAGCATTTCTCTGTTCTTTTATTGGGGGGGGGGAGCAATCTTCAAAGTATTGAATTTACAAAGAGTATAGAATGCAACATGAGTCTGTGAAGCCTTGAAGCATCGATTCAACATAGAACTCTAGAAAAAAAATAATTTCCCCTGACAGACCCACCAAGGAGAGTGTAAACAACTAGTGGCCATTGCCAAGAAAGTGTCTTACCTGCAGATTATTAGCAAAAGTAATGCAGGGAAAATATGCAAACAGTCAATCAAGCTGCATCCTTGAGGGGAAAAACGTATAGTCTGAACATATCCACTGTCTGCCATTAAGTACTACTAATATTGTGTTCCAATATTAAATTCAGCATCCTCATTCCTGACTGGTTCATTTTACAACCCTGAAAGCTAGCCCGGATTAAGAGTGGTGGGTTCTTATGTGAAGAACTGGGTTTGATTCACCACTCCTGTGCATGAAGCCTGCTGGGTGATTCTGGGCTAGTCACAGTTCTCTCTGAACTCTCTCAGACCCACCTACCTCTATTATGGGGGGAGGAAGGGAAAGGAGTTTGTAAACTGCTTTGAGACTCCTCACAGTTGAGAAAAGTGGAATAGAAACCTAAACTCCTCCTTCAAAAGGGATATCTTGTCTCCAAAGGGTTGAGATTTTTCATCCCCCTTTCAGCCATCAGTACCAATATGCAGTGGTGAGATTCAAATAATTTAACAAACTGGTTGTTTACAAGCACCATTTTAACAACTGGTTCTGCTGAAGTGGTGCGAACCTGCTGAATCCCACCATTGTCAATATGTGCATTAAGATCCCCAGCAAATACTAAATTAGGCTTGGGGAAAATTTGGCTTGAAGAGTTTAAGAAATTCTTCAGATTAGTCCAACCATTTTCTAGCCTATCATTACTTGAGAGAGTTAAGTTGTCACTGCAAGGAATAGTTCTGGAAATTTGTGATATACTACAAATTCTAAAGGGAGTTCAAAAACCTGGCCATGCTGGTAGGGGCTGATGGGAATTGTAGTTCCTGAACATCTGGAGAGCCGCAGGTTCCCTACCCCTGTCCTAGATGCAACCCACTGGATGACAAACAGGCAAGGCCAGCTGTAGGATGCCTCCCTTCCATCCCTTTTTGAACTTTCAAACAATACAATGAATATCTGTAAGGGAGCTACTTTCAAGGCTCTTCATTTCCTGGAGCAAAATGATAGGATGCTCATGTGGGAAAAGTCCTGCTCCTGACATTCGTATTTGAGCCTCCCCCCCACCGCCACCCTGCAATATTCCAGACCAACTTAATAGAGTTTTCTTGTCATTGTTGAGGGATCTCTGCAACAGTGCTAGGATCCGTTATAACACAGCCATTCCCCTTCTGAATTGTGATCTCAAGTTTGTGTGGGAGAGGAAAGATCCCTTGTTGGCATTCCTCAATTTCTTTTCTTTCTTTTTTTAAAAAAATATTTTTTATTATTATTGAAATAAATTTTAACAAACATTTCATTACAACAACAATAAAATAACACAGGAAATTGCAAAAAAGAACACCACAAATCCATACATATGAATACAGCAGTACTTCTTAACTAAATGAGATGTCTGTCATATATTATATTATTATTATTATTATTGTTGTTGTTGTTGTTGTTGTTGTTATTGTTTCCTATATAAGCTATTAGTAAACCATAGATAAAACATGAACATCCTCCTCTTTCTTCATGTAATCTACCCATTCGGCCCAATTCCCTTTGTATGTTTCAAAAGGTAAGTTTCTAATTTGATGATTCATTCTATCAAGAAGAAGAAGAGAAGAAGAAGAGTTTGGATTTATATCCCCCCTTTCCCTCCTGTAGGAGACTCAAAGGGGCTTACAATCTCCTTGCCCTTCCCCTCTCACAACAAATGCCCTGTGAGGTGGGTGGGGCTGAGAGAGCTCCAAAAAGCTGTGACACTAGCCCAAGGTCACCCAGCTGGCGTGTGTGGGAATGCGCAGGTTAATCTGAATTCCCCAGATAAGCCTCCACAGCACAAGCAGCAGAGCGGGGAATCAAACCCGGTTCCTCCAGATTAGAATGCACCTGCTCTTAACCACTATGCCACTGCTGCTCAAGCACATAAAAGCTTTGAACTTTTTGGATCCATTCACCAAATTTGGGTAAATCATTAGATTTCCATTTCTTGGCCAGAACTTTTTTTTGCCACCATCAACATATGAAATAAAACGTGCATATGGCATTCCTCAATTTCAATGGGTTGAGAATGCTCCATAATCTTAAGAGTTTGTACCTTGTAAGACTGCAGATTGTAACCACCCACACCCCTAATTTTGCATCGCAAGAACAGATCTTCCATTGGTGAGGGTGTATTTATTTAGAATTTTCCAAACAATGTAATAGTAAATGATCGATCAAGAAATATGACCAAAGGGTACTATGCACAAGAATGGAGAAAAATAGCATGTAGAATGGGGGGGGGGGGGTTATATTGTGAAATAAATATACTTCAGATAGTTGAAGGATGTACCAGCTGTCAGATTTTAAAGCATTTCAATAAAACCAACAACTTCTGTAAGATTATGTGCGCAGTACGGAGGATGATGGAATTTGCTGCCTTTTCCAGGGTTTTTACATGTATTATGTATCTATATATAAATGAGTTAAAATGTATAAGTGAAGAGACTGTAGGACAAATCTGGATTCAAGATAAGACAATACAACTGTGCTTGCACTTCTTTTCTCTAACAGCAGTATATTCCACATGCAATTTACACAGTAAAGTCTTTCAGGCAGGAACTATTTACTGTTAAAGGAGTAATTTGTTGCTGAAGTTGCCATTGGAGTAAATGATTGCTGCTTGAAATGCACCCTGAGTGGAAAAATGCTTAAATAGTAATGGGGAAGGAATCCCCTACGGAGAAAAAGGGGTTGAGCTGTAGAAAGAAGTGCTCTTATTATGCCCCTCCTTTTTACAGCCAGATGTTAAATATCATCAATGTTAAAGGATTAGTCATATTTCATGGGAAAACATGTGTATTCTGAGCCAGTTCATGTGATATACAATTCCTGTTACTCCTTTGTAAAATCTGGTAACTACATCTATCCTTGCAACCATTATCCCTGTGATTTGCTACTTTTCTGTGAACTCATCAGCTGACATTGTTCCTTTTTTTTTGGTTTTATATTTCAGTCAACGTAAAAATAATCTCCATTGTCGCAGAAATTTTGCAGAGCCATGGCATGCGATCAGGCCAGCCATTGTAGTTATGAGGGATTGTACCATAGGGAGTAGGCTCTCGTGAAGTCCTTGACAGAGTTCTGTCAGAGTTGTGCTCTGTCCGAGAAGTCTCAGTCAATATCAACATTCCAATTTTATACTGACAAAATTTAAAAGACACAGAGAGTAGATATGTTTAAAGAATCAGAATGAAAATATCCAATTGGTTGGGGGGCATGTTAGACTATGGGCCAATCTCATGGACACTAACATATCTCACAGGTTTTCTGTGAGATTACTTGGGTGAGAGAAATTATATTTTTATTTATTTTTTTGTTTCTTTTATTTTATTGATTTCATTGATAGTCTGCCTTTCTTTCTGAGACTCAAGATGGATTACAGAATATAAAACTATCAGACTGCCAGAGGATTCCAGTGAACAGTACAGTAGTGCTAAAATTGCAGAACTGGACAGCAAACTGACACGTATGTGATAATTGCACTACTATACTACGATAAATAATGGGCATACCCAAAAATGTAGTTAACAGCAGACCAACAAGATGATGCTAAATGCTGCAGACTCAAATACTACAGAAGAAGGTAGCAACAATGTACAGCAGATCAAAGACATGCTGAGCTTCAATGTTTGCTTGATCGTTGTAATGTGATGATGCCACACCAAATCGATGCAGAATCCGAGTCCATATTGCAGAAACACAAAACATGACCCCCGAACAAAGGGCACATCTCAGCAACCTAAGGGCACTAAAACAACACAGAAAAAGACAACAGGAAACACCTGAGGAAACTGCTCTAAGGCACCAAAAGCGTAATACTACAGCAGATACTGCATGCCATAAAGCCTTACATGATGCAGATGGTGAAAACACTGTTCTACGACACTGATGAGGTACTCTTAACCAAACTTGTGACTTTTGTAAGGCCAAAACACTTTCCAGGAGAAAGATCTTCTGATGGGAAGTTGCTCCAAAGGACTGGTGAGATTAGATCACATCCACATTTCCTCATTGATTGAACAATTTATGACATAGCATGAACATTCAGAAAACGTCATTGATAACAGTCAATTAATAGTTCTCTTGCAACATGGCTCTTCCACCAGGGTATGGTCCTTATTGTTTTAGAATACATGGACCAATCTATTGTTGTGCAGGATCATTGCATCCTAATAATGGCAGCAAGCAGCACAAATATACTCAATTGTACAATCTTTTTTTAAAAAATTTATTGTATCATTTGCATTTTACAGTTTATAGTAATTTCCTTCTTCATACATTTTCAAACAATACTTTCCCCCCTTTTCTCCCTCCCCCATTACTTCTTCTTCACAGTTTTGTCACACAAACAGCAGTAAGTTCATTCTCTGTAGCCTCTTCTCCCATATTTCTTCATTGACTCAAGCTTCTTTCATCCAGTCCACGTATATTCTCCATATCTTGAAAATTCCATTCTGTTTATCTTGCCACGTCTTATTTTTTGGTTAGTATATCGAAAATATCAAGTGTCACTTGTTCCCAGATATATTCAATTGTACATTCTTGATCCTGATGAGACTGCAGCCCAAAGAATGCAAACGTGTGAAAACAGTTGGTGCAGTAAACATCTACTGCAAACCTTAAGTACATTCACGACACAAAATAATCCATTTGCAGAAGCATGTAAAATGCTTTATGAGGTTGAGCAGGAAAGTATACACTACGGTCAACTTAATTATGCTTCTTCTTCTAAGGTATCATTGGTTATTAATCAAGATTGCATACATGACCAAAGAAGATATAGTGCTCCAAGATTTAATGAAATTGCCATTATATTTGAAAATGTAGATGGTGAACTTCCACTCCACTGTAAATTACTGATGTGCAGGGACATGCACCAACAATAGAAAAACAGAATGCACCAGCATTCTTGATCCAAACTTGGAGCCTATGGTGTATCCTTCACATATGGTGATCAAAGCTGAGGCATTTACATTTCACTGCAACAGAGACCAATATCTATAATTAATGTTTGCAACCAATCTGCAGACCCAAGATGAAGAGTCACCCAAATGCATCACTATCAATATCGACTTTCGACCCATGAAGAATTCAATCCATTTTTAATTGCTAGAAAACATACACAGCAATGCAATGTTGATGCATACATAAAAATGGAAGCGAACAAACTGAAATTGCATTAGACAAAATCAATCTCAGCTTAGGATCAATAAATACAAAGTTCTAATGGATCAAATATAGAATACTGGGAATGATGAAGAGTTGCTTCCAGGGAAAGCGCTCATTTCAAGGTAGTCCACAAAATATGATGCAAAAGCAATAGTCAGGAATTATGGCAAGCCTTACCTTTTCATTACTATGATTTACAACCTCAAATGGGAAGAAATTACAAAAAAAACTCACACTGCCAACCTGTCCAACCTCATTCTGATTTGGTTGCAAAGGTCTAACAACTCAAATGGAAAGAATTAATAAACAATATAACCCAGAAGCCTATTTTTGGAGCTCCAGTGACCAAATTCCATATAACTGAATTTCAAAAAAGAGGGCTTCCCCATGATCCTTTTCATTTGAAAAGAAGAACAAAGCTGTTACTCTCTCAGGAACTCTTATAGTGTGCCAGTTTTCTCTGCTGTTGGCTAGGAATTTCAAGCTGCATTGCATAGCCAACCCTTTGCTTAGAAATGAGTTTAAATTTCCTGGAGACAAAAGTGTGGCTACTCACTCTTAATTTATGGCTGCGCCTCCATTTCAGATCTAAGCCCAGGAGTCTTGTGTGGCTTATGCTTTCTAAGTCTCATCAGTCTAAGTAGTCCAAGCAAAACACTTGTAAAATTAGGTCAATAGGCATCCCTCGTGATTCCCTCTGCACCTCTGATGAATCCCAAGACTTTAGGACAGAGGGTTTTGGACCCTGAAAGAAGTTATTTGCACAGGTCCCTTCCCCAAAATAGGATTGGCCTGTTATATTTCCCTTGGTTTTTCAAAAATTGCTTAATTAGCAATCTTTTTACCTGAACCCAGGTTGAACCTGCTCCCAAGCAAAAAGCACAAGTACCAAAAACCAGCCATTTTCTCACCTTCGTTACTACATTTCTTTGTTTCTGCTGAGCTGCTGGCTGCCATTACGGTTTTGTTTCTGCTGAGCTGCTGGCTGCCATTACGGTGTGACTCAAGAAAGCTTCCTTGGAAAAGATTGGTGATGGAAGGAGTATTCAGTTCCATTGCTCCCTCAATGGGCTTTTCCCCACTTTTCCCTCTACCACCGTCGCTGCGCGCTACTCACTGCACATGTCATTTCTGGCTTCCCCACAACCCCGCGTTCTTCACAGCTCATCGGTGTTGGCTTCGCTTTCCTGCAACGCCAGGAATGATGGACGCTTGAGGTATATGTTTGCAGCAGCTTCACAAGCCGCCATGTCGTCAGCTCTGTAATGCAGCGTGTGTCGCGGGACCCCGCGCTACTTGGCCCGAGTAGCACGCAACAGAAGGTAAGTGGGGAAAGGCCCTATGTTCCATTCCTATTCCTCACTGTGGTAGAATTCCTTGAATTCACCAGGCAGGCAGGGGGTTCTAGGACATTTTCAACCTCCAAGTGCATGGTCAAGTGCATGGTCCTGTGGTAACTGGCATTCTTTTGGACCCAGGGCATCACTTCTTGGATCATGTCTGTTCACCTGGCAGTAATTTCCTTTTTTAGCAAGGCCCATGGCTTCCCTGACCCCTACTCGTTGTTTGCTGCCTACAGGGCAGTAGAGGGCTGGAAGAGGTAAACCCTCAGGTCCCTGACCCCCGCAGGCCAATTACATTCTCTATCTTGGGCAGCCTGGTGGGTGAGTTTCAGTGTGTTTGTTGGTCTGTGTTTGAGGCTGTATTATTTGAAGGAACTTGGCCTTTTTCGGAGCCCTCAGGGTCAGGGATCTCACTTGTTATGGCCTTAACAGGGGAAGGGGATTTGGGATAGGATTCTCCACCAGCTGCTAAAAAGTGTAACAGCACACATATAGTTTTTAAAAGTAGCAAGGGGGAATGAACTCACATTGGCAGATCAGGAGAGGGGCCAAGAGGAGATCTTTTAGAATTTACAGGATATCGGGAAGGAATTCTGGCAATGAATATTCCACAGAGAAGCAAGAGTCCAAATTGAATTTAAATGTTTTATATAAATTTGTTTAAAAATACACACACTCAGTAAGACACAAAGGCACATACATTCAAGTTTCCTAGGATATAAACAGGTTTGAAAGATAGATTGGATGATAGAAATGGAGGGGGATTTTCAGGGTAATACGTTACTCTAAATTCAGCTGAAGAAGATCTCAGAAGTATGATTTCAAATGACCGTTACCCAATCCAGGCTAAGGACTTATTATCGCATGTCTCAAATCAAATCCACAGTCCAAGAGAGGCATTGTTGTGAATTGAGCATTACGTTGGGGGGGTGAACTGACCTCTTTATACTCTTTTGCCCATAGAAGAGATGCAGAACTAGTGAGTTTGAAGTTTCCTTTTTTCTAAATTCTTCTGGAATTCTGCCAAGCTGGGCTTGGGGGGTGCTGAGGTAATTAGTCGCCTCTTCTATATTGTTCTACACCTTAGGACAACAGGAGCCCACTGGTCCTAGATTGTTACTAGAAGCAACAGACTGGCTTTAGGCAAAGTAATCCTTACAGTCTCTGCAGCCTTCAGTATTCAGATTAGAATGAGGCTTGATTGATCTGTGATGAGGTAAGTGGTTTTGGTGACAGTCGGGGCGACAAAAGGGAGGGAAATGCAGAGAAGCAAACTTTTGTTGCTTACCGGCTTCCAGCAGAGATAGGGAAACGCAGAATCCATGTTCTTGGTGCGGCTTTCCATTTTCTTTGCCCTTACAGTATCTGTGCATTCTCAGGTAAATCGCTATCATGCCCATTAAATTGAAATGAGACCTGCGGCTATGCTCGAGTAACTCATTCTTCTGATTAGATTTTGTAAAGTAGACCAGTGACCTGATGGATATGCCGCTACCTACACCCATAGGGAGTGCTTTTACAACTGGCTTCGCCAATATGATTTTTAAAGCAGAAATATATGCAAATAATAGCTCGTGGGTCCTTTGGGTAATTATCATTGTGGTTCTAGGTTGGACTTCTCTTGAAAGAAGTTGGGCATGCATAGTGCATGGAACTCCAGGGCGTCTCAGAGTCCAGCCGGTATCCACCAGTCTATATCTCATTCATTGGCAGAGCCATATTCCATCTTTCAGGCTCCAGGGGAAGTACGGGACGCCTGCGCGGCTGCATGTGGTTTGTTCCTTTACAGCACTTAACCTGCTGCATCCAGGTTTTTTCCTTATTCATGCTGACGGCTCCCCACTTACCAGGTATCAGCTAGTTAGTGTGCTTGGCCTCTATTGGTCTGCCTCCTAGGGAGTTTAGGTCCCACTCCTTCAGAATCAGGGCAGCTACAACCACAGCTACGCTTAGCATCTGGCAGCACACATACAGTCTACCGGTGGTGGATGTCTCGGGCATATACAAGGTTGCATACATCGCGTCATGGCATGATCCTGTGTTTTGGATTTGGTTGTCAATTTTGTATTCAGTGTCTCATCAGCCAGTCTGGGTTTATGGTCGTTAAAGCAACAAAAATTTGGCTGGACTGCACGCCATACATTCAGCTGGGGATGACACCTGGGTTTGCAGAGGCACTGCACATCACCTGGACTGCCTCACAGGGAATGCACTAGGACACTTTCATGCCAATAGTGCTGGGCTGCATTCAATCATAGGGTCCCCCAGATGGCTTTTTGGTGCAGCTGGTCAAGAATGACATTGGGCATACGGGACATGATGCTGGCACATCGTGTGGAAGCCGACCTGCAGACTTTGAGGTTGAATTCCCCTCCATTATTTTGTGTGGTCTGATTGGCTGGAGAGACACTGTTGGCATGGGCCTGCCCTGCCAAATAAGTTGGATCTGGTAAGATGGAAGCTCACCTCAAGCTGGGGAAGATGGCAGCAGCATGGTGGGGGGGGGGGGTATCAGATCCACCACCCAGACATTTCCTTTCATTGCAAGGCCTTGTTCTGCCTAGATGGGGTCTACTTTGCTGAGTGGGGCCCAGAACTTTTGGTTAGATGATGTCTGGCATGGCCTGATGAAGTCGTTGCAGCTGTGAGAGCATTGGCAGGAGCTGGGTGGCAAGCCCAGCTGTAGTGTCTTTAGCAGCATGGAGCTGGATTCTTTTTTGGGGAGTGGGAAGTGGCTTGCATGCCCCTTTCCCTCACTTTGGGGAGTCCCTCAAGGGATTTTTGGGTGAGTGCTTGGGGTACATGCCCATCTTACCCATTTGCAGGATGGCTCTTTCAGAGGGTTTTGCTGATGAATGTAATTGTAGCCATGGAGAATAGCAGGAGAGTTGGTCCCACAGGCAGAGGTCACCTTATAGATTATGGTGCCTGGGCAGAAGTCTAGGATGGGGCTCCAGAATCACTCTCCACTGGGACACCCCAGGCACAAACAAGGGTCATCCCTCCATCTATGAAACGCAGGTGAGTGCTTACCCCCTATGCCACATGCGCCATGGTTCTCTACTTCGAGAAAGCCGCCGGGCCATAGCGGAAAGAACAGCGTTTCACAGCCACTGTGGAGTTTCAGCTGAAGGAGCGCCAATTTTGGTCTCACGAAAGCCCAGGGTATACAGACGCGCACATACCTCCAGCGAGCTTAGCTGCCGGAGCCCCGGTGCTGCATGCGGCGCATCTAAAAAAAATCGGTAGGAGAACCCAACAAAGCAGCAAATAGTTGCGCATGGTAGTGCATGCATAAATGGCCTTTGTTTTGCTATGAACAAAAGCATCAGGCTCTTAAAATCTGTGCAGGCACCACCCTCTTCCTGCCCCACATTGAGTCTAACAATGGTTCTCTAATAAGCCCTTGTGTATTCTCCCAATAATTTCCTTGTCTAGATGATGGTAGCTTTTATCCTTTCCGCAGATGTATTAAATTGCTTTCAATTATAATCTGATCAAGTACCTTAAATCCCCAGGAAGGGTTTGCTTTGTTTGTATGCCTGGCAACGATATATAATGCAAAATCAACCCACAGTAACTGCCCAGATTGTATTCTTTCAGAGAAGAAGGAAATACTTGGGTCTGTCTTATCATGAGCTTTGATGCTTTTACCTCCCGCTGCATTTAGCTTCACAGATGAGTGAGTCTAGCTAGGGCCCACCCTGTGAGATTTCCCTTATCCCGCGCCTTTCAAAAAAGATAAAATTGGTGGCTTTTAAAAAAAAACCGCACCAATCCCACTCCCATGCAAACACCGTGGGAAACTGACCGGTTTATTTTTCCCACCTCGCTACCTACAGTCAATCAGAATGTTGGAAAAATGGGACAGTTCGCACATGCGCGGCAACATGCCCATGTCAGCAAGGAAAATGAAATTAAACCGGGGCTATGCCAGCTCTTTCTCCTGGCCTTTACATGCTGCCATGCAGAGGGAGAAACTGAGATAGAAACATCCCGGTATGTATGATCCCGGTTTTTCCCCAGGATATTTTGTCTGTCTGGAAAATGCCCATATATGGAAATGGAGTCCCATTAGAACTGAATCAAAAATAATTCTTCTAACACTTTGAAGACTAACTCACTAAGGTCCTTTGTTAGAACTTCATTAGAAATGGCAGCTTCAGCTGCCTGAACTGAGGCCATCTGCGAATGATACTGCTTAAACTCCATGCTGTGAAAATCTTCACCTACTGATTTCTGGAAATCAAGCAGATGTTAAAAGTAGTCATTTAGCAGTCTTGAAATCAATAAGAGAGGCACTAAAAAATCTTGTAGAATTTTCCATACCTGCCTGCCTTAGCTTAGCTTTTCTGCTTCATAAGGTTAAGAAAAATGTAGTCCTTAGAACCAAATTATGCCCTTAGATCTTTTTTCTCCATGTATTACCCCTCCCCACAAAAAAGAGGGGATAGATTTACATTCACATGTAAGATAGTTATGTCCAGTAAAATATCTATTTCTGAAATATTAACATTTGCTGGGAAGGGTGGGCATTGTTCCACATCCAGTTATTTTTCTTTTGGGTAAGTATGGTCTATTTTTCTAGGCATAACAGTATACACCCATATAGGCAGGAGAAGTCATTTTAATTAAAGGACTTATCCAAATAGTTCAGTGTGCGACCTTCAATCAGTGTCTTTGTCTCTCTAGGCAGCATAACCTATTTCATACAATTATTGTCAAGGTAACTTGAGAGGATTTTCTCTGTTCCCTGTGGTCATTTAGGGCGAACATATGCAGGAAAACTGCATTCCTTTCTAAAGACAGAAGATTTCAAAAAGGCCTTGAGGCCTGCTCGTGGATGCACTTTAACTTTAATTCCATAAAAATTCCTTGTCTTTTAAGGCCATTTGTTGTGATTCTTAGCTCTAGTTTTCACATAAACATCTCCCTGATGTAAAGTTTCTCAGCTAAGATTCCACTTTCCTTGACTTCACCATTGTCTGTGGGAAGAGAATATTTTTGTGTGTAGAGGAACATTTATTTGCAGTCTGAGGTGATACAGCTAAGGGACAGGTTTACCACTAACTCTAATAAAAGGCACCCTTCCAGTGCCTAAATAGCACCATTTTAATTAAGCTTTGGAACTATTACGCTGATATCCTGGCTTTTGTATCTCACTCAGATAGCTGATTTCAAGCATATATTTAAGGTGTGTGTATAATGCCAAAGAACAATGCATAACAAGGCATAAAGAAATAGAGTTTCTGTGACACACTTCATGGATTTTTCAGAGCGGGGAGGAGAAATGGCCTGATTGTCAGCACCTGTTTTGTGTTCAGATAGTGAAAGTGAGTGGTGGAATGGGGGAAAGTAAACCAATCAGAACGCGGGAAACGAAGGCTGCCCACACATGTGTGGAAAAGACTGCGTAAGAGCTGGCAGTGTTGAAGTGGTGCTTATAGGAAAGCCCCGGGCTTGTGAAGAAACATTTGGGGCTTCCCGCACTGCCCCTGACTCAAGTGAAGGTAAGAGCCGGGCAGCAGTGGGGAACTACAAGCAGGGTGAAAAGCCCCACAGCAGGTACGCTCTCCAGCTGAGCCACAGAGCATTTAGAAAGTGCAAAACCAGTGTTATATTAGCAAATGCATTATTCTGTGGGAGCAAATAAATGGATGCTCTAAGACACAACAGAAATGTCAAGATAGATGTGCATGTGGCCATTTGACACCAGGCCTACACTACGAAAACAATTAGAAAAAAGCCCACGAATGTGTCATTCCCTGGTTCTATAACCCATTAACAAGGCACCAATGTGTTTATAGAAAGCACTGGCGAATGTGGCGTTTTGAGAACAGACCCACCATTTTTGCCTACTACAGCAGATAGCGAACATTCAAATAAAACAGCTCTTCCCTTTCTTCATGAGTAAGGTGTTCTAAAAGCAGCAGTCACTTTTTATTTATCCTTTTGGGGAGGAAAGACACATTTTATTGGTTTAATAAACAGCTGACAGCACAGCATGCTTCATTTCAGAAGTTGGACCTTGAAATTGCAGATCCAGCAAATTACAGAGGGAGACAGGATTTAACAAAACTATTATGGATTTGCTGTCCTTTGCTGTTCCCTTCTTTGTCCAGCATTTTACAAGATGAACTTGCTAAGGCATTGACCATTAAATATATCCTCACCCTAACTGAAGTTTGTGTTTGTGGGTGTATGTGTATATATAGTACGAAAAGGATACATGCATGTGTATTGCATGTTTATTCCCTGCAGTGGTATAGAGTTGACATACTATTTAAGATTGGGCGTCGATGGCCTCTTTTTATCACCCAATTCACCCAGCAAAGATAGTAAACACGCAGCAGTGACCCTTTTATGGTGGCTTCCCAGTGAAAATGTATATCACACAGCAAAACTTCTTAAGGCTCCAAGGGGCTGTAATTGACACCTGGTGTAAATAAACATAAAGAGTGATGATGAGCAATGGCATACCGCCCATGGGGAAATATGGTGTCACGTCCCTGGGCGCAGGCCATACAGTCATGTTGGGTGTGTGTGGAGAGTTGCCCCCACATGGCCACACCCCTCTGTGTGAAAGGAGCAGTGGCATGCCAATGGACAGGGTGGCGAAGCGCGATTGGCACCCCAGTTGGGTGTCCCTGAAGGAGGGCAGGTCCACCTGGAGGAAGGCACGATGCCTGGGGGGCCACAGGTATGGATTCCCTCTGTGCAGGTCCCACTGGCTCCCCCTCCCTCACCACCTGTAGCTCTGTGCCTCCCCGCCTCCCTGCTGGCAGGGATGAAAAGCGCTGCGTGGGGCCTGATGCTGGGCGGGGCCTCCGCAGAGCCCATGCCCTACCACCACGACCCAAGCTCACCCTCCCACTCCTCCTGGCCGCCGCCTACAGGGTGGAGCTCTTGATTTCAGTTTCTAGTTCTCCCATAACTAATGGTGATGGTAATAAAATATGCCTTCCCAGCAAATAAACACTGCTGTTAGGGACCAGCTTGTCTCTGCTGAATGGACCTGAGAACTGTGTGAGTACTCCAGCCCAATCTCTTGTGTAAACAGAAAACCATGGGACAACCCCATCATGAAGTAAATCCCATCATGAAGGCAAGCAGTAAGTGCCCAAAAGCCCAAACTCTACTTCTTAGAATTTTAATGCAAAGGCAATAGTTGAATCGTGAGTTATTTGATGCTAAACAGGGCTGGAAGCACAAAATTTACCCAGTGTCATGGCACAATGTCTCCTCTACTAATAGTTAACTCTTTCAGTAGAAGTTTTACTTTTACTGAGCCCTTCAGGGAAGGGCGGTATAGAAATTTAATAAAATAAAATAAATAAATAATTGCACAAGTAGAACCCTAATCTTGAGAAATAACTGCAGATGAAAAACTGTGTTAACTTTTTTGCCTTTGCAAAATGGGCAGGCTACATGATGTCTTAACCCCCTGGAAAGCCAAATCCTTTGCAGGGCTACTGATAAAACATTTCTCTCTGTGACACTCTTGAGCTAATGAAGTGGGCCTGCTGCTGAGAAGCTCCTCCTGTGAGCAATTACGGTTTCATGATCCTGCAACTGGGAAATGTTGTGATAATGGAGGCAAGTTGGAGTGCAATTGTTAGAGATCTCTGCTTTTAGAATTTAAGACCAAGATTCTTTCTGGGGGAAGGCCCTCACTCACCTGACCCCACTCTCCAGACATGTGTGGGCTAGCTGATGGTAGCCCATGGAAAGAACTGGGTGCATATTGAGCAGTTTCATGCTCAGAAGCACTTTTATCTTTATAATTGCTCCTGGTGTTTCAAAGCTGGGCCTTTGTACTCCTTTCATACTTCTAGGGCTAAACCCTAAGAAAAAGCAATCCCTGATCCATTTAGGAATTAAATCTTTAGGAATGGAAAAGGCATTTGTAACTAGTGAATGCCGAGTTTACTATTTTTTTTTCACACCAAAAATTGAATGTGACAGTTTATTGTTAACATCCTGATTAATACGGTAAGCAAAAGCATGTAAAACACCTACACTGCCTCACCCCTCATACTGGTTGACCCAAAGGCTCAGGAAGGAAATCTTCAGCCTGAATCCATATTTTCAGTTTCGCCAGCATGGGCCAATTGGCCATGCTGACAGGGGCTGCTGGGAATTGTAGTTCCTGAACATCTGGAGAGCCGCAGGTTCCCTACCCCTGGGCTATGGTAAGCAAACTGTTTGTTGTACCGGTCTGCTTTCTGTAGCCTGTAGCCTGCGTGTAGTAGGGGGTTTTTTTTGTAGATTTTTGTGCTTTCCACTGCACCCCTTTTTAAAGACATTCTAGGGGATCATTTATGTCTTATGTGATTAATTTTAAGGATTGCCTACACTACTTTGGCCAGTTTGCTGATCCTATGCACTGAGAAATTAACTGCACATGGCGTAAAATTGCCCCAATGTCTTTTTTTTAAAGTAAACTTGGGAAGGAGTAATTTAGAGCATGAGGAAGTGTGTGACCATTTTCCTGTCCCAAGGGTGCTCCCAGCATTGAGGTGCCCCTCAACCCCTGCTCAGCAACATGGACCTGCTTCAGCTTGGGTACACTCTGGAATGGAAGGAGGGAGCATGGGAGAGAGGGCAGCTGCCTGCTGTTCCTCCTTCCCTACTTTGTGGGGGGCAGGTGGGGTGAGCAAGGTGGCCCAGGCAATGGTGCAGGGGCACTTGGCTCATGCCAAACACTGGCCCATACCTGTCTGGAAGACTATTGATGAAGTGATAACGAAAGCGCCTTTTAGCCACAAAGAAAAAAAACAGCATCCATAAGTCATTTCTCCCTACAAACAACCCTATTTTGATTGTTCCTCTAATGGCCAAAGCTATTATAATGAAGGACTTTCAATCCATCTCACAATTGTTTGCAAGTGGATTTTGCTGTTCTCATGCGAAAGTGAAATCCAGCTGCAAAGGCATTGAAAGTGGATTGAAGTACGGTTCGGTGCATGTGGAAGGGCCAATGTAAATTAAAGTTTTTCTGGAGTTGCTACCCCAATCTCCAATAATATCATCATTTACCAGAACTCCCTGTAAACACAGTCTCTCTGCCCTGTGGAGACCTCTATCTATTTTTTTATTTGGGAATTACCCAATCCCAAATTCTCTCAATTCTATATCTTTTCCTACTTTGTGCTAAGCCGCTCTGAGCCCTTGTGAGGAGAACAGAATATGAATTAAATAAAATAAAACAAACAAATAAATACACTTATTAGCCAGTTTTGTAGATCTGGGAGGAAAAAACAACTTTTAATCTTTTTTTAAAGCTGCTCTAGGAGTAACTGAGAAATAAATTTCATCACAGTATGCTTTGATCATCTTGAATAGTGTTAGTGTCCATGTGACATCCCTCAAGTCCTGACATATATGTCTCATACTCTTCTTCTGTAGGCGAAAGGGGGGATGAGGCTTCCTGGATGCTCACACTCCTGGTTTAGGAATTGAATTTCTGCCCAGATCTACACAGATAGTAGCTACAGACTCTGCTTTTCTCATGTCTTTATTTCTTTACTTCATATCTCTTGAGCTGTAGTTGTACACATTATCACCCCTCCATGAGGCCAGCACTAGTTGGCAATGTGGTGACATCACTTCTGGTGACATCACTTCTGGTGTCATCATGTAGAGATGACAGTCTAGCACACACCCAAAACTCTCTGTTTCACCATAGAGTTTGTGATGAATGCTAGAGCATGGTCTAGTTGTTTTACAAATTCCAGGTCATGCCAAGTATCACCAATGCCATATAGCCCTCCCCATTTCGTCAGAATTTTTCAGGACGCCTCCTAATCTCTTTTGTAGTAAGATTGATATTGATATTGAATGCCTAATATTTTACTGACTAATAAATTATTAGTTTGATAATTCTCCAGCCTAGCAGTTTGTGTTACTTGAATTTCATCTCTTGATTCTGCCTAAATCAGATTCTCAAAATTCTCCAAGTTTGTCAACGCAATTATCAACCGATTCCTTAAGACTGCTATATGGGTCCTCGCCCTTTATATATTCCCTGCTGGGCGAGGGACATAAGCCAGCAACTCATTTAGCACCAGAGTGAGGAAAGGGGAAAGGAAGATTTTCTTCTTTATGGGCAAGCTGTTCTAGTGTGAATTTGGGTCAAATTGGAAAACTGAACAGTCAGATATATTTTGATGACCACACTCCATGACACAGTGGAATTACAAATATGTGCTTCTGAGCATGTGCTTGGAGCCTCATGGGTTCAAAACAACAGTTGGATTAGGATTGGAGGGCAGGAAAAGGATTAAGCACTCTGTCCCTCCATGCCTTCCGTTTTAATTCTCCAATTCCTTCACATTATGGTTTTCTTTTTTTCTTTTTTAGATTTACGTTAGCCTTGTTGTACGCGTGAAGTCTTCTGGACACCACCGTACTTAACTAATTAGAAGTGCCTGCGGCATCGCCCGTGCAACAACGCAAAGAATCAATATTCTTTGGCTTTAAAAAGGGAACATTGGAACGTGCTTGATATATATAACTAAGGCTCGCTTCCGACGGCAGGCTCCCCACCAAGAGTTCTGTATATGTGAAGTGTCGTCGCACGCGCGAAGAGGCTACGCGAGGTCTCCCGCAGAGATGGCCTCTTTCTCCGCCCCACCAATGATGTGTCGCTCGCCGCTGCCTCGGTTGAAGTCATGGAAGTTCTCGCTCATCGCCGCCAAGCCCTCAATCTTTGGTCCACGCTGCCAGCAGGCTAATTTCCACGGTATTGTCGAAGCGAAGGAGAAGGGGAGGACAGCGCCTTCAGCCCGCTGGAAGATGCCGCTTCAAATCATCAAACCTTTTAAGGGTTGTTGTTTAGGGCTGCCTGACTTCGCCCTGGGGAGAAGCGGTGCCAAAGAAGTCAGGTCGCGCACTGGCGTTGCAGCAGCAGTCACCATTGTGGCTTAACAGCGGCCTGGGGGCGGCGTTTTTACCGCCCCCAGGCCGTCGTTTTTGGGCCATGCGGAAACGGCCTAAGCACCCAAATGCTCTTTGAACTCATTGCTCTTCCTGAAATCTTATCTTGCTTGAATATATTTTAAAAACAGTCCTGGAAGTTTGGCCCTCCCCAAAAAGAAATCCTGTTGCTTTTCCTTTCAAAAACGGCACTTCTGAAAAATTGTTTCTAGTTCCGATTCCTTATTTATACAGACAGTAGGGGGAAATTGAGCCCTTCAGCGTTTCCTCAGGCTATCTACCGAGGCTAGATATAATAATAATATAATACTTTTAGGAAGGCAATCATCAAGACAATGATAAAATTTCCATTCAAATCTCATTGCTATCCTCCCTCCCTTGTTGCATGAGTGATATTTTATATTTACAGCCATTTGGCTGAGCTTTTTTAAAAAAATTCCTGATTGGATCAAACATTTAGTGTATATGCTTATCAGTTTAAATTCCTGTTCTTCTCCCCTCAAATGAAATGAATATCTGATCCCCTTCCCCCACACCACACAGGCAATTTTGTAGAGGTGACTGTGAGGAAGGTATCCATTTTCCTAAAACTTCCACTCATTTCTGGTATGTCAGTGAGTGGTTTAATCAAATAATTTTTTTAAAAGAAAAATGGGCAAAATGAGAGGCTTACTTATGAGAACAGAGAAATTGCAGAATCACGAAATTATGTGGAACTGCATCTCCACTTATGTGAAAAGGCGGGGAAAAAGCATAGTCATAGGTTGGATCCAGTGGTGGGATCCAAACATTTTAGTAACAGGTTCCCATAGTGGGTGGGATTCAAACTGTGCCAATGGGGCTGGGTGGGGCACGACGGGGGCGTGGCCAGGAATTTCAGGGGCGGGGCATTCCTGGGTGGGGCTGTGGCGGGAAATGAATGCACGCAGGCGCAGGCTGCCATGCACGCAGGTGCACCTCCTGCTAGACTGCTTCAAGTTCTGCATGCTACTGCTGAGAGGAGGGGCGTACCTAAGGCAAAAATCACGTGGCAAAATCACCAATTAGTAACCCCCTCTCGGCACCCACAAATGATTAGTAACCTACTCTCGGGAACCTGTGAGAACCTGCTGGATCCCACCTCTGATTGGGTCCCAAGCACCGCAATAGCCCAAAGGTTGAGAACAGGATTTACTCACTTCTCCTCTATTCCTGTAACCTAGGATTAACAGATATCAGGAAAAGCATGCAAGGTGGATATAAGATTTTTTATTCAGAAAGATTTATTCAGAAAGAAAATGCAATAGAAATTGTAAAAAGAAAAGGACATTTAGCTTTTTGGAGCTGAGAGAGAATGAATTTGAAATTCAGAGATATCTCTGAGGATACAAATGAAAATGTTAGACAAAGGATTATAATTGCTTTGGCAATTTTTGGGGGAATCTCAGAGAAAGATATGAAGATAAAGGTTGATAACGTCTGTAGCCTAAGTTTATGCAATACCATTATTTCTTGGTCTTTATTGGCATACTAAAAACTAACAGATAAAATCTATAGTAACCTAAATTTGAGATTTCCTCTAATGAAAAAAGTCTCAAGATATATTCTGGTTCATTTTGCAAGGAAGAAGAGTAGGAAGACAACTAGGGATCAAATCTTAACCACAGCCTTTTGGTACAAGATTGGAAATAGATAGTGTGGATATAATTGTTTTGAAAGAAAAACCAATTAGAATCCTGCATAAAAGCAAAGAATATGCCTTCTTAACTGAAATGTTGAAACATAAGAAAATTATGTTTTGTTGGGAAAAATTGGAAGGTGTGTCTTTCAAAGTGTCTTGAAAGTGTCTTACTTTCAAATGAATTCAGATTAAACACAATCCAAAAGGCACATGACTGTTTTGAATGATATAAAAGAGAGTACAGTGACACAGAGTTTTCAGAAGATTCATACCAAGATCAACCAGAAATATGGCAATTATAACAAGGAAAAGAAAAAGAAGACTGAACTAGAAGCTGAAGATAATTAGTATTTTGGATCCTAAGTATGGGTTATACATTTCTAACATGGAATATAAATGGAGCTAATGCTCCACAAAAGAGGAGAAAAATATTTCTTCATTTCAAAAAGATAAATCAAGGTATAATTTGTCTACAAGAAACCCTTATTAGAAAAAAGGATATAAAATATTTGTTGCACAAATCCTTTGGTGAAGAATTTCTCACAACCAGTATTAAAAAGAAAAATGGGGACTGATTATATGTCAAATCTTATTTAGATCCTACATTGGTATTGACTGATGAGAATAGTAGATATGTGGGGTAGACAACCTACGTGTGATTAAAACTATGGTGTTGTTAGCATGGCTTGGATACAGAGATCAATAAGAGGTTCAAAGCAGAAAGATTCTCCACTTGAGTTAATTTACAAAAGTCAAGTATTATGTTTTTACTGCAGTAACCTGACAGGTACCTAAACATGACCACAAGCTAGCTTTTGATTCTCATATCCTGCAGTAGCTAACAGGTGCCTAAACCTAACCGCAAGCTAATTTCTATTACCCACATCCTATGACAATTTCCAAGAACATGTTTTGTCTCTCCTGTTCTTTGCAATACTGAAAAGTTCTTTGTTCTGTAACATTCTGGGTAGCCCCCACCCCTTGACCACCATGAGTTGCTATGCAAAAAAAGTATTAACCTTGCTAATTAGCTTCTGTAATACGGACTTGCTTGCCATAAAAGGTAGCACAGGTGGTGTGAAAATTGATAGGTTAACTGAGCAAATTGTGCCCCTTTTATAACTACTATAAAAGTTCATGCACGCCTTTGATCTGGGTCCCTTAACCCTCAGGGACCCAGGTAGCTATCTGTTTGCTGCTATCAAGCCTGAATAAAATACCTTCCTGATCAAGAAATGGTCGTCCTATTTGCTGTTTGATCCTGTCTTGACTTGTGACTGTGCCTAGGACAAAGGTAACAGTGTTGGGAATATGTGCTCTAAATGAGGACAAAGAAGTATTTTATAAAGATCGTATTTATAAGCTTAAAGATTTTTCCTATGAAAGTTGGTGCCTGCTCGGAGATTGAAATGAAGTAATTTCACCACAAGTGGACAAATAATATTAATAATACTATTATTTTTAAGACTGAATTTAAAAAATGATTTGCCATAAGGAAAGGATGCATTAGAATTTTGTCAGAACGAGAAATCCGTATGAAGACTTCTATTGAAGAAGAAAATGGGGTTTTGAGCTGAACTCATTCTTTGATCAAGCAGAACAAAGCTAGGCACTTGCTTGGAGCTAGACAGAAATTGCTATTCCTTAGATGGAAATAACAGATTATCATGACAAGGAATAAAATGAACAAGGAGGGAAACTAGAAAGTTAGTATTTATTAAAATAGATTATAACCACAGCTGCACAGAGTAGCAATGTGATCTTATTGCCAAAATAATATGGGAATGCATTAAAGAAACCATGGGGTTTCTTGGATGATAATAATACTTTCCTCTTTCATAATATGTAATACGTGAACAAACCCTTAGGTATAAATAGTTATGTAAGGTAAGAATTTGATTAAAAATTGAGCAGTCAGTTGAAGGACAAAAAAGCTTTTGGTTCGAGATAAAAGACAAGCAATCCAAAGGGTATATGAGTTCAATTGTCCTGTCATTTTAGACTAGTACATCTCTAGGAAACAGAAAGAAGATTCTAAAAGCATTTACTGCACTGAGATATTTGACAGAAGCAAGAACCTGCCTAGCTTCTTTCAAAATGTCCATTTCAGAATGACCATGGACCCACTGATCCCATGAAAGACAAAAGCAAGGGTCTTGTATTGTACCACTTACTATTAAAATGCAGATTTCAGCCTTTGTTTTTCCTGCCTGATTTATTCTCTGAAAATATATTAAAAGGATGGGTTAAAAGATAAAGGGTTTTTTTGCCTTAGTTTTGATTTGCTCCCTCCCTAATCAATTTGTCCATACTTTTAACTTTGTCATCTGAATGTTTCTTATTAGTTGTGCTTGATCAGTATGGCTAGAGCCCTATTCCATAGTTGTGCTCAGACTCAGTTTGTGCCTCCAGGTAGTGAGACTAGAGGTGTTCTCTTTCAGCCCACTTTATAGGTCTCAGGCCCTAGCTTTTAGGAAAAAGAGGTTAGTATAATGAGGAGCTGTGAGAAACATGAAAAATCCCTCCACTCCCTTCCTTCGCACCACTCTACCCACTACCACATCTCCTCACTGTTTTTCTGCCAACCAATCCCCTTCTTGTCTCTCTCTCTCTGAAGTGCTACTCATCCACCCCTCCTCACTGCCACTCTGTCCATCACCCCTTTCTTCTCACTGTTGCTTTTCCGAAACCCTCCTCCTTGCTGCCACTTCCTCCCACCACCATGCTGCCACTCTGCTAACCCCCTCCTTTCCTCTTTTTTCTGGTTTCTTGGCAGCTTTGAAACCTCAGATAAAATTATAAAACATGTAGAAAGGCAAGACCTGCTGAGGAAGAGTCAGCATGGCTTTTGTAGAGGCAAGTCCTGTCTTACAAACTTACTGGAGTTCTTTGAGGGTGTAAACAGGCATGTGGATAAGGGGGAACCAGTGGACATTGTCTACTTGAATTTCCAAAAGGCTTTTGACAAAGTTCCTCACCAGAGACTATTGAGAAAACTCAGCAATCAAGAAATAAGAGGGAAAGTCCTCCTATAGATTAAAAACTGGTTGAGAAACAGGAAGCAAAGGGTGGGTGTAAATGGGAAGTTCTCACAATGGAGAGATGTAGGGAGTGGTGTCCCCCAGGGATCCGTTTGGGGACCAATGCTCTTTAACCTATTCATAAATGACCTGGAAGTAGAGGTGGGTAGTGTGGTGGCCAAGTTTGCAGATGATACCACATTATGTAGGGTGGTGAGAACCTCAAAGGATTGCTAAGAGCTTCAAGCGGACCATTAAAAATTAGTTGAGTGGGCTATGAAATGGCAAATGCAGTTCAATGTAGCAAAATGTAAAGTGATGCACATCAGGGCAAAAAATCCAAACTTCACATATATGTTACAGGGGTTAGTGCTATCAGTCACAGACCAGGAAAGGGATTTGGTGTCTTAGTTGATAGTTCCATGGAAATGTCAACTCAATGCATGGCAGCTTTGAAAATGGCAAACTCTATGCTGGGAATAATTGGGAAAGGAATTGATAATAAAACTGCAAAGATTGTTGTGCCCTTATATGAAGCAGTGGTGCGACCACACTTGGAGTACTGTGTTCAGTTCTGGTCGCCACATCTCAAAAAGGATATCGAAAAGATAGAAAAAGTGCAGAGGAGGGCAACAAGGATGATTGAGGGACTGGAGCATCTTCCTTATGAGGAGAGGCTGCAGCGCTTGGGACTCTTTAGTTTGGAGAGGAAACGTCTGAGGGGGAATATGATTGAAGTCTATAAAATTATGCATGGGGTAGAAAATGTTGACAGAGAGAAATTTTTCTCTCTTTCTCACAATACTAGAACCAGGGGACATACATTGAAAAATGCTAGGGGGAAGAATTAGGACTAATAAAAGGAAACATTTTTTCACGCAAAATGTGATTGGTGTTTGGAATATGCTGCCACAGGAGGTGGTGGTGGCCACTAACCTGGATAGCTTTAAAAGCGGCTTGGACAGATTTATGGAGGAGAAGTCAATCTATGGCTACCAATCTTGACCCTCCTTGATCTGAGATTGCAAATGCTTTAGCAGACCAGGTGCTCCGGAGCAGCAGCAGCAGGCCATTGCTTTCACCTCCTGCATGTGAGCTCCCAAAGGCACCTGGTGGGCCACTGCGAGTAGCAGAGTGCTGGACTAGATGAACTCTGGTCTGATCCAGCAGGCTAGTTCTTATGTTCTCAGTGATGGTAGTGGCGGCTCCCCTGCTCACCAGGCTACTTTGACACTCCAACGATGGTGACAGCTTCCTCAACCACCTGGCTGTTTTGTCAGATCAAAAACAGCCACAGCAGCAAATCCTCCAGTCACAACAGACTTGCCCACAGCAACAGCAGAGACTTGTTTCACTCACCTGCCCAACTGCCTGCTTCACTGCTTCAACAACGGTTCTTGTGGGGAGGGGGAGCTTTAACCCTTTTTTATTTTTAAGGCTTTAAGATATTTTCTTTATGCAAGCCTACGGGTCCCTCAGGTTTGTTACTTCTTACTTATTTGTACAGTTTACTTCTATGTAAGTTGCCTTGGTCTGTGGACTGAGGCAAAGTTGGCTATCAGAATGTATATATTTTAGGGTGATAGGGTTTGAGCCTCTGGAGGCTGATGCTGAAGGGATTGTGTTCCATGAGACTTTATTACTCTCAGAGCTTAGATTCTGGGGAAAACTGGTTAAAGAACTGGATAGTGGTGGGAACAGTTACTTTATCAGTATTTTTCAGGTTCAGGTTAAATAGTCCTGAAAAATTTTATCCCCCCCTGCCCCCCCAAAAAAAGCTGATTTCTAATGTTGACTTTTTTTTAGTTTTCTGAACGTTTTAGGGGTTATTAGACCCAAACCCAACAAAGTCCTGCTGCCTCTCAGTTCCACATGGCATTAGGAGGCACAGAGCAGAACACTGGGCTACAGTTGCTCTGCTCTGTGCCTGCATGTTACCTCCCAGTTCAAGATAGAGCTGGGAGGTAGCAGCATTGGCAGCAGGTTCAAAGTAGCTTGAATTTCTGCTGCTGCTGCTGCTGCTGCTTCTTCTTCTTCTTCTTCTTCTTCTTCACTGCTGCTGCCATATGGTTATTTGTACATTACATACGCAAATGACTTACCTGCGTTAATTCAGTAGATTTATAAATGTAATATATTCTTGAGGAAACACTGACATTTACATAGATACTTCCTGCTATTTTCTTCAGAATCTGCATGAAGTTCTTGAAGTTGCTGTGTGGATATTGTTCACAAGCCTATTAACCTGAGCAGTAATTATATACATGAAAACAATGTAAGAGTTACTGAATTATCTTTGTTGAGCACAATTTGTTTTACTTATTCTCAGAAGTAGCATGGTCTTTGATCAGCATTTTATTGTATTTTCTGTGCGAACAAACTTTAATCTTCCTTTTCTGAAACCTTCCTTGGAAAAGGCATTTTAAAAGGATCAGGCAAAGGAACCAATTAAGAACACAATTAAACTATAATTAACCCTCATTTTCCTCCTGAGGTGAAATTCTCTCATATACAAATCCTTTAAAATCCATCATTTGGAGACATTTTGGAGTCACCCACAGAAATCTTTTGTGTCCACATTTCTTCTTGATATTTATAAAACTATATTTTGTTCTAGGATAACCAGAAGGTTTTAAAAAAAATGTTTTAAAAAGTTTTGAAAGTGAATTTTTCAAGGTTATAACAAAACATTAAAAATAGATAAGGTCTAATCCCATATTTAACTTTAGCATTTCATGCTGTTACAACCAAAGGATCATTTTTGATCAATTTATCCTGTGGCACGTTAACAGAATCAAGACATCCACACATATATTAATGTAGATATAAATGCTATTGTCTAAATTCTCAAAAAATGTACAGAAGGTGCTTATTGTGATTTCCATCAGAAAGCAACATGTTCTCATGCTACTGTTAATAAATGAACTGTAAATTTTGTTTCTGTGGCTAATACCTATTCTTTCAGATAATAAAGCAGCATAAATATAGGTTTTATTGGCAAATTATATCCCTCAATGTTGTCTAAAATTTTGGATAATAGGACTGGTCCACAGTAAATGTATGAAATCTGTTCAGCTGCAGGAACATCTTTAACAGGCTTTAGTAGATCTCGTTGTATGTGTTCCAGTCTGTTAAATATTTGTTGTACGTATCTTCCCCAAATGACTGGCTCAGGGCCACCAATGAGGTTCCATGGCAGAGTGGAAGCTTGAACCTGTATCTACTCAATCTTAGTCCAGTGCTCTAACCACTGCACCACAGTGGGTCCCAGTAAGAAGCTACAGAAAAATATGATATACAGTGGGGCTGAAGAAGTGTAGGCAAATTTTTTAATAAAGAATGACAAAGGCAGGAAAACTAGAGTCAAGTAAGAAAAGGTAAACTAAATTAGAAATGGATGCAGCAAGAAGTTCAGAAGCAAAATAAGGGAGGTTAGATTTCTTGAAAACACTCACAGACTTATTTTGAAACCTGACCTGCAGAGAAAAGCATGGAAGCTCCTTGTAAACAAGACTGACAAACCTACTAGAACACAAACAGAGCCAGTGAAAATGTTTTCTTCACAAACAAACAGCAGGTGTTAATTTTGAAAACAAATCAGGTTGGGGAAAATAGAAAAGAAGGCATTTTATACAACTCAGATTTGATTCACTAGATAAGTGATAAGAGCAGAATTGGTGTTGGTTAAAATCTCACCCCTGCAGTTAGGCAAGTCACTGTCCTGAACTGTTGTAAAACGGGGTGACCATAGTGATCTATCTACTTTACCAGGTTGTAAACATATTGAGATAACATATGTGAATTACTTAAGAACCCCCAAAATATAAAATTATGAAATATTGATTTTTGTGTAGTGATCAAAGTCAGACTGGGACAGTAATGGCGAACCTTTTTGAGACCAAGTGCCCAAATTGCAACCCAAACCCCACTTATTTATCTCAAAGTGCCAACCCGGCAATTTAACCTGAATTCTGAGGTTTTAGTTTAGAAAAACCGGTTGGCCCCCTTATCCTCCATCCCACCCACTTGAGCAGGGGCCAGCCTGCTCTAGCCTCCAGCAAGTCCCCTGCGCACTGCCCTGTGCCCCTCTAGCATCTCTGCCTCCTCTGTGCACCCCCCCTCGGGCAGCAGCCACCTGGAGCACAGGCACCAGGCTCATTGTGCTCAGTGGCCCAGGCCAGCCTAGATGTGTGTGTGGGGTGTGTGTGATTTTCCGACCCCCACATGATGAACTCTGTGCCCACGTGCCGACAGAGAGGGCTCCGAGTGCCACCTCTGGCACCCGTGCCACAGGTTTGCCATCACTGGACTAGGAGATAGGAGACCCCAGTTCAAATCCCCATTGTGCTGTGGAAGCTTCCTGGGTGATCTGGGGCCAGTCATATACTAACCAACTTGACAGGATTGTTATGAAAATAAAATGGAAGAGAAAAGAATGATGTAAGCTGGTTTGGTTCGTCATTTGGAGAAAGAGGGTGTATAAATGAAGCAAGTAAATAAATAAAACCAGGTTCAAACCCACTGCCAAATCACATGATACGTAAGACATGCCTGAGCCTACTACAATGATTTTCAGTCAGATGTGTGCTGCAAGTTTCCATCTACAAACTTACTGTCATGTGTGCAATAGTACAATTTAGATTGGGACCATGACCTGTGAAGCGAGGGTGCTTAAGCCTTCTCCCTGTGCCATTTTCCAGCCTGAAGGTGGCGAACCTTTGGCACTCCAGATGTTATGGACTAAAGTTCCCATCAGCCCCTGCCAGCACGGCCAATTGGTCATACTGGCAGGGGCTGAGGGGAATTGTAGTCCATAACATCTGGAGTGCCAAAGGTTCGCCACCACGGCCCTAGGGGATACTTGCCTTTTTGGGGGTTTCACATCTAGTGATGGGATTTGCATAGTTTTCCTCAATGGGTAAACAGTGCCCTTCTGTGGTGTGAGCCACAGTTCTGAAACAAATCCTATCCCTGTGTGTTTTGGAACTGGGATCCCAGAAGAGATCTCTCAGCACGTGTTTGGTTGAATGTCCTTGTGGCAGGGCTGTGTAACTTTGAAAAATGTCTGGTCTTGAAAATGTGACTGTTTTTCAACTTAACCTTCTGTACAGGAGGGCTCCCAGGTTAAAATGCTGCTCTGGGCTTCTTGGATAGAAAATGTTACAGGGAAATAAAGCATGAACAAGGTTTGTATCAAGTTAAGAATTCTTATTCCTCGCGTGGAGATAATCCAAGCTGAATTTTGAAATGTGATCTTTTTTCCTGTCCTTTCAAAGTGTAAACCAAAGCAACATATTTTATAAATAATTTACAAGAACATCTCAGGTACAAGAGTAAAACGGTAGAAGGGTGAGAACACATATGGTAAAGCTTTGTGAGAGGAAAATATGCACTTTGGAGGAAAAAAAACTCCACAACAGGAAAAAAAAGTCTCGATGCCATGTTTTATGGTTTTCTATCACCTTGATCCCACTGTTTGGTGAAAGTAAAGTTGGCAGGCCAGACCATGCTAGGCCAGACTTGGCCACTGATGGAAAGCTTGGGGTTGAAGACATGGAGGGTATGATGTCCTGTGTGCCACTACATCCCAGAAGTGATACAGTATAACTCTAGAAATTGCTAGAAACTCAGCGGTAAAATTGTAAAGTTTACAGCGGGCCTTTCCCCACTCTCGTCGTTCCCCTCTATGCCACGCGCTGCTCTCAGCGCGCAGCATCCCAGGCGCGCGCCGGGCTGCCCCTCTCAGTGGGAGTGCCGAGGGACCCCGAGCTACTCTCCTCGAGTAGCGCGGGGCTTAAGGTAAGTGGGGAAAGGCCCAGCGATTTCTAGAGTTTAACCCACATAATTTTTGAGTTTCTTCTTAAAAGTGACATAGTGGAGTTTTTTTCTCCCTTCCACACATGCAGGATAATGCACTTTCAGTCCACTTTCACAATTGTTTGCAAGTGGATTTTGCCATTCTGCACAGTAAAATCCAGCTTAAAAGTGGATTGAAAATGCATTATTCTGCATGTGTGGAAGGGGCCTCAGAGAGGCAGCAGGCAATGACTTGCCAGCAGAAAGCCATTCATCTTAATAACCACAAGTGAAAGGTAATCTGTCAGTATTTAAATAATGGAAGATATTTTAGACTGAAAAAGCAGGGATAAAAAAGTATTTTCCCTAGTAAAAATATGGTACTATATATAAACAGAAATCCATAGCTCATGAACCAACACTAAGTTACCTCTCTGAGGCCCCTTCCACACAGCAAATGTATAACAGGTATAAAGGAACAAGTTTTCCTGTGTTCACGTTCACATGCATCTGTGCAAGCAACAATCGGAGCCCACAGAACAATCTGGGTTGCTATTGCTCCTTCGCACGGAGACGCATCTATTTTTTCATTTCTTCCCACACATGCATAGCTATGCAGACGTGCACAAATGAATCCACAGCCATGCCAATGTTCCACAACATCACAATCTGTTGCTAGACAGATGCAAGCCACAAAATTTAAAAAAGGAAAACAGAGGTGAATAAAGTGCCTCCTGCCCTGCCGTTTGCTTGCAAGCGACTGTAACCCAGGATTTTTTTAAAGACTTGCTTGTTTAGAGATTTTCAAAAAACCTGGTTTGGGGAAAATAACACAGGACAGACTCGTTTGGGGTGGGTGGGATCTGTGCAAAGTCCCCCCCCCCCCAATGATTCTTTTAGCATCCTACACCCACGTTTATTGGCCCATGTGAACAAAAGCACAAGAGCAGCTTGACATGCACTGTTTGCCCATTAGAGAGATCAATATCCCAGGCAGACCAACTGAGCACACCGAGTCGCTTTGCAAGGAAAACAACCTCTGAGTGTGCAAAATATCACCAACAAGTACATATGTTTTGCTAGCATCGTGTCTAAATCAAGCCATACCCTCATTTTAAAAGCCCAGATTACCCACGCATGCTCATAATCACTTGATAAACCAGCACTCGGATGAACAAATGAACTGACACCATTATAAAAGCACAGGGTTTTAGTTGACATACCAGTCGAGTTTAACTGGGATACACACATTCTAGTAATCACTTGACACTGCTTGGTAAACAAGTGGTTGCGAGCAATTCCTTTGTTTGCTCTTTACTATTTTAAGGCACATTATTTCCAGTTTCATTAAGGCAGGAGAATGCCTCCTTTGCCTTTCAGGGGTTATTGGGGGCTTCAGTGAGAAAGGGGAGGTGAGAAAATTGTGTTCTGCATGCAGAAATAGTTTAATCCATGGAAACACTCCAGTGTGTCCGAGCCATCCCTCCGTGGATCCTCTTTTCCTGCTTTGGAGAAAGCAGCAGCAGGTGGCAGTAATTCTCCTTTGCCACTACCAATTACCTGAGCAGGTATATAACAATCACTACTGCTTTGAGTGCAGCTGCCTCTTGCTAACTCTTTGTGTCCTTCTGTACATTAGCTGAACAATTGAAGAAGACATGGTTTGAGGATGATGAAGAAGAAGAGATGGTTTTTATGCCCCCCTTTTCTCTAGTGAAAGAAGACTCAACGTGGCTTACAATCACCTTCCTCTCCCCTCCCCACAGCAGTCACCTTGTGAGGTAGGTGGGGTGGAGAGAGTTCTGAGAGAACTGTGACTAGTCCAAGGTCACCCAGCAGGCTTCATGTGGAGGAGTGGGGAAACAAATCCAGTTCTCCAGATTAGAGTCTTCTGCACATACAGAGGAGTGGGGAATCAAACCCAGTTCTGCAGATTAGAGTTCACTGCTCTTAACCACTAAGCCACACTGGTTAAGTGGATGAGACTACAAAAACAGTTTACTGCCTTGAGATTTAGCCCCAGGGCATAAACAGTTAGAAAAAATAAAGCCTGATATCCATTTCCTATAATGATGTAATATTCATGGGTGTAATGGAGGATAGGAGGGCAGATAAAAAATATAGCTACATGTATAAAATAATGATCAAAGCAGCTCATGCAACAATAGCTTTAGGCTGGAAAGAAAAGAAAAAATGGACAATCCAGAAATGGTTGGAATATATCTGGGAACAAGTGACACTGGACATTTTCGAAATAATAACAAAAAAATAAACTGTAGCAAGATAAACAGAGCGAAATTTTGAAGATATGGACTATATATGCGGACTGGATGAAAGAAGCTGGAGTCAATGAGGAGATATGGGAGAAGAGATTACAAAGAATGAACTTACTGCTGTTTGTTTGATAAAACTATGAAGAAACTACAGGGGGGAAGAGAAAAAGGGGGAAATGTATTGTTTGAAAATGAATGAAGAAGTGTATTAATATAAAATGGAATATTGAAATGATACAATAAAAATTATTTAAAAAGATATCCATTTCCTAGACATATTCAACTCCCACCCCACCCCACCCTCCACCCCCCACCCCAAATCCCTTGTTCGACAGCTCTGGAAAAGATCCTAGACACAGTAATTGAAGATTTATTTTTCAGTCAAAACTTGGCATTGACAGGAAGGAACATGCTTAAATTCAAGGGCATTTCAGCAATATGGGATTTTGTATGATTGCCCATGTACAAGGCCGAGACACCAGTTTCACTTCTTTCATGATGTCATTTATTGGATTTCTTATCACCATGGGAACATTTTTTGGGAGGCTTTGTGTTTGGAGGGCGGGCTCTTCCCACCTTTTAAACTGAGAAATCTAGATTTAATTAACCACTTAAATTGTGTTTGTGATGTTGAATTTTAAAGGGAGATTTTTAAATATTTAATATCCGGTTTCTCTCTTGAGTCATTGTTATTCAGCTCCAAGTGCTCTGCAGTTTTTATTTACTCTGTAGTCTGGGTAAATTTTTGATGCTTGCTGTGTTTTATCCCCACCCCCACCCCTTGCCTAGCACAGCTGACTAGGTCAAGTAGAAAAGTTAGTGAGGGAGATGGATAATTCATGCTAATGAGTTGCTTCCTTTCCTCCTCCAGTTGTATATAGAATTATTCTGGGGTCATTCCAGTTTTAAATCCCTTGAACAAAACCGTATAATCTGCATGTGCCTCGGCTAATTCATAGCTGGATTTCAGGAGACAATCCAGATTAATGCCCCAACAGTCCGTTTGATAAATCCAGGTCCATTTTGCTCCTTAGTTCTGATATCTGTTTATAGATGGATCAATGCTATTTTTGCTCTGCTCTTGCAAACCATTCGGTTGTTTAAAGCAGCTTATGACTAATTAAATTGCACTATAAAAATTACTAGAATTAGATTGAACCAAAATTACAGCAGTAAAATTTAAAACAGCCATAAATAACTACAGAGCCATCAGCACAAAACTGGCAACTGTTAGCTCACAGTATGGCAATCAGAATCCGAGAGCAGATTAAACAGAACCAAAACGGAACACGGCAATTAAAAAAAATTATTCTGCCGCATAAACAATTGCTAACGGGGAAGATGCCAGATTAGTTTTGTCAGGGAGAGCTTTCAGAAACATGGTTCCACAACCCATGCCAGATTAGGCTAACCTGGCACTGCATTGCATCATCTTCCCCACTTTGTACTTGTGAGTATCAAATATGGGATAACAGTGGTGATTGCTTTGTGTATATGGTTATATACATCATTGGGTAATACTTCTTCTTGACCTGATTTATAGAGGTAAAGTCTTTCAACTTTTTTTTGGGGGGGGGGGATTTGCTGTTGCTCAGTGAAGCAGAGAACACCAAATTGGAGGAGACAGGAATCATGCTGCTGGTACCATGCCATTCATCATGACTCTTCCCCCGTGATTCCCAGGGGCTGCCAGCACAGGGCTGGCAACTCCAGTCCAGATTTAGATAGAATTTGCCAGGTTTTGCCACCCAAAAAAGAATTAAGTTATGATGATGATAATGATGATGATTGTTGCTGTTGTTGTTTGGAAGCACCTCACAATCTGATGACCTGAACTTTGTTTACTTAGCTTGTGCATACCACCAGCTCTGTGAGAAGACCCCATGCCTGTTGTTACCATCTCTTCAGTAGTCAAAGGTATACACAAAAAGGCTCCTGAGGAAGTTTTTGTGGACAGTTGCACATGGAAGAAGATTATCCTTCCTTCAGTTTTCCTAATCCTTGACTATTTATAGCTTTATAGTTAAAAATACTTTGAACTGAAACAAACAACTGGGCCAATTCTCTAGACTGGGGAAGTGTGCCTGCTAGTGTAATATTCATATGTGTGTTCAAAAGACATATAGGAGCCCAAAACATTATTCAGTATATTGAGGGTTTTTTTTCCTTCTCGGGCATAACTTACTACAGCTCAGTCCTTCCATTTGGATCACAGTTAGTTAAAAAAATTAAAACAGTTCTGTCAAGTCACTGAACATGTTTTTCATTTTTTAACATTACCCATGTAAAACTAGAATGTTCTAGTGGTTAGGGGGTCACAGTTGGATCTGGGAGACCCAGGTTCAAGTACATAGGTAAGGGGGGGGGTTCTCGGGTTCAACCCCCCCCCATTAAATGTCTGAAGCTCCGCCCCGGTTTATGGTTTTTTTTTTAATTTTTAGAGTTTTTTTGGTTTTTGGTCTGCAGGGGACGCGGTTTTTAGGCTAGCAGCACCAAAATTTTAGGGATTTTTTAGGAAGACTCTCCTGATGATATCACCCAGGTTTGGTGAGGTTTGGTTCAGGGGGTCCAAAGTTATGGACTCCCAAAAGGGTTGCCAAATCCCCCTTTGTTTCCAATGGGAGCTAATAGACAATGGAGGCTACACCTTTGAGGATTCATAACTTTGGACTCCCTGAACCAAATTTCACCAACCCTGGGTGGTATCATCAGGAGAGTCTCCTAAAGATACCCTGAAATGTTGGTGCTGCTAGCTTAACAATTGCACCCCTGACAGCAGGCACCCCCCAAATTTCCCCAGATTCTCCTTTTAAATCCACCCCGTTCGCCATGGATTTAAAGGGAGAATCTGAGATCCCCAATTTAAACATTGAAAGTGATGTTGTTTCAGGGTGGGGGAGAATCCACCCCAAAACAACATCACTTTCAACATCACTTTCAATAAGGTGGATTTAAAAGGAGAATCTGGGCTCCCTAGTTTAAACACCATTGAAAGTGATGCTGTTTGGGGGGTGGATTCCAGCATCACAGCGGCCGCCCATGCCCCCCCCGCAAAACTCATATTTTGCACTGGGCTCCATTTTCCCTAGACGCACTTCTACCCGGAGGAGAAAGCAAAAGGGGCTGCTGGCTGCGAGCCCAGCCACTGGGGGGCAGGGTGGGGCAGGGCAAGGCAGGGCAGGGCAGGGGAGTCTGCTGTCCCCAGCCTCAGAGAGCTGCTTTTATAAGCACTGAGGCTAAGGGCAGGGCTTGGGGAGGTGTGGCCATGCCCCAGGGGCGGGTGGGGGCATGGCCCTGCCCCCTGAGCCCCCTATAAAAATCCATGCCCACATCACTGCCCAGGTTCGAATCCTTACTTTGCCGTGGAAAGTTGCTGGATGATCTTTAGTCACACACTTTTAATCCTAACACCTCCCAGGGCTGTTGCGAGGATAAAACTGAGAGGGGAAGAATGATGTAAGCCTCTTTGGATCATTACTGAGAAAGGTGTGTCAGAAGTGAGGTAAATAAACTAAATGAAGATGTATGTTTTCATATAGCTTTCCCTGTCACCATTCTATATTTATCACGACTGTGCTTAAAAAATAAATAAATTACAAAAGGAGTTTAAATCTGAGGGGTGGGGTGGAGGGGTCCTGTGTCTCCATTGCAGCCTGCTTCACGTTGACTCACCAACTTAATATTATTTTGTCTCTGTGTATAAAGTACTGACTTATAGCAACCCCCATAGGTTTTTCAACTAACAGACTTGGCTTGCCATTGCCTTCCTCTGGAGAGTGACTCAGAAATCCCTTGATGGTCTCCCATCTAAATACTTTGCAGGGCCAAACCTGCTTAGCTTCCACAGAGGCGTAGCTCCGGGGGGGAGGGGGTGCATGACGCACTGGGCACATGCCCCTGTGGGGGTGTGGCAAGGGTGTTCTGGGGTGTGGGGGGCATTCAGGGGCAGGACGGGGGCAGAGGACGCACCAGTTCACCGGGTGCTTTCCTTCCTTGCTGTGAGCTTCCAAAACTCTGAGCTTCCAAGATCGGGGCAGCTGGGAGGCACAAAACTCCTAATACATGTGTGATACAAAGATCTCTTGCCCCCTCCCCTGAAAAAACATGGGGACTTTGTAATGTGCAGATGGAACCCGAGGTCCCAGGGTGCTGTCGGGTATCACTCGGTGTCTAGATGGAATTCTTGGTCTTAACTTATGTCAATATAAGATACTTCCATGAGAGAAAGTGGAGGATTGCAAACAAGGGCATAGTTGAATAGAAAAGAATATTGTTAGATCAGAAAAAGAAGTCCTGAAGGAAAAAGAATGGGACAAATCTATTAAAGCAGAACATGATGAGGAATCATGAATTTGCACCTTTTCTTTTCATTAAATGGTGATGGGTGAGTAGGGAGAAGGCCATTCAATAGATGACTGGTATAATTCAATTGGGTCATAAGATCAATAATTTAATTAAAAGAATCCCTGAGATGCTGAATGGAGAAAGTTTATCTTCTGATACAAAAATAGATGGCTTAGCCTTCCCTTTCCATCAGCAATTGTGCACAGAGAAAGCTCTATTCTTTTTGTCAGACCTTTTGCTATTTGCATGTGGATTTGCTATTTAAGGTATATTTACTCAGTTGATTTCTATCCCACCCTTCAAATACATTCCAGGATGAGTTACAACAATCTTAAACACGCTTTCTGCATTACAATAAAAAGGCATCATGTCCATATACAAATCCCTAAAATCCAGATAAAAATCCCTAAAAACACATCTAAAAACAATTAACCACTAAAAAGACTTAACCAATACTCAAAAACAGAACCCACCCCATCCCTAACTCCCAGGTGCCGATGAAGAGAAAGTTCTGAAAAGCCCAGTGGTCTAGGGATAGGTGGCACTGATCAGTCAGATGCCTGGGTGCAAATTAAGGTCTTAACCAAGCGCTGAAAGGTGAATAGTTTCAGTGCCTATGGGACCTCTAATGGGAGGGCATTCCATAAATGGGGACTATTGTAGAGAAATCCCTCTGTGCAGCCATCCACCTCTGGAGCCCTTCGGGGATCGGGCGGTATATAAATTGAAGAAATAAATAAATAAATAAATAAATAATAGTGGGAAGAGACCACCAGCATCTCCCCAAAACCTCAGCTCCCAGGCCAGTCTATATGGCAGAAGGTGCTCCCTCAAGTAATTTGGTCCCAGGCCGTTTAGGGCTTTATGGATCATAACCAGCACATTAAATTGAGCCTGGTAGCAAACTGGGAACCAGTGCAAATCCATCAGTACTGGCATAATATGCTCAGAATGCCATATTTATATGTAATGCAAAATCATAACTAACTTCATATCTTTGTTTCAGATCCTGATTTGGGGTACCCAAGCTAATCATAATTCAGATGATGTCACAAATTCCGGATAATCATCTAACCATGGTTAGTTTAATTATGTTTTGATTTTGTCTTGCATCTGAACTGGCCCATTGTTGTCAAAATGAATCCTGGTTTCACAAACTAACTATAGTTATAGTTTTGCATTGTGTCTGAATTGAGTACATGGATGGCAAACAGATTTGAAGGAACATTTGGATGATACACAGTTTCAATTAACAGATGGAATCAATCATAAACATTAAACAGTACACAGTGATGTTGTTGGTGTAATAGAATATGTCTACCTCTAGCAAATGTTATCATACAGGATACAGAAAAACAAGGAAGAAAACAGAAGGAAGTACAAGCAGTGAAGGCAAAAGGATCAGTCAATATGCTGTATTTAATATATTTCGTAGGCTTCAAAGGCTGTAGGCCACTGTGATCCATGCAACGGTCACCTCCAGATTGGACTATTGTAACCGCTTCACCGGTCTCGGCGCTTTGATCCGAGACTAAAGCTGGTTCAAAGCTACGCAGCGCTACACTTACGGCAGCCATCTATGATCACATCCAGCTCGTACTGCCAGCTGCACTGGCTTCCGTGGAGTCTCGATCATCTTCGCATTGGTATTGACCTTCGGCCTTACGCTGCCTGCATCCTCTATTCGACCCAGATTTCACTCGCATGTCCCTGCACGGCCTCTACGCTCAATGGAGGCTAATCTATTAGTGGTCCCTGTCCCTCAATGACGCGGCTGGCCTCCACGCTGGCTGGGTTTTATTTCCGGGTCTCCGCCCAGTGGAACACCTCCTCCTGCTGTTCTGACCCCGGCGGACCTTAACGGGTTCCCGAGGGCCTGTAAAGGAGCTGTTCCACCGGCCTCTTTGAGGGACCAGCCGAAATAAGCCCCAGCCGCGTCTCCCCAGCCGCCTGTCACCCCGGTGGATACCATCTATCAGGGGTCGCCACCCTCCTTCTCTGAGAATTTTAACGAAATGGGGTTGGTCGATCTTCCCATTATTATTATTATTAGTATTGTGTAACCGCTGTTTTAAAGATTTTAATAACTTATTTATTATGTTTTATGTTGTACACCTACTTCCAGAGCTCCCCAGGATGGGGCTGCATAAAAGCTTAAAATGTGCAATAAAATAAAGTCAACAAATGTGCATTGACCGGAACTGAATCCAGTGGGATAGTTTATATTTTGAATCACAGAATTACAAATTTTTCGGAAGACTTTTTGTTTCTCCATATTACTGACCTTCTTCCTAAATGTTCAAATTGCTATTATTATTGCTTAGATTTTTATCCCATCTTTCTACCAAGGAGGTCAGGGTAATGTTCATACTTACCTCCCCATATTTATCATTGCAGTGACCCATGAAATAAGTTAGTTGGAGCAGTATGGAATGACTTCGGGTCCCCTGTTGACCTTAGAGCTGAGCATGGATTTGAAACCAGGCTCAACAAAAATACTTCAATAGTTGCCTTTTCTAAACTCTATTTCAAGAGTGGCCCTGGAGCTTAAGATCTAAGCTGCTTCAGCTTGTTGTTTAACAATCGCATTTTCTTGATTATCACTCAGTTTCTGGGGTTTTTCTGCTATTATAAAGTCTCAGAGCTTGAAACAGTTTTGTTTTGGAGGGTTTTGGTCTGAAGGGCCAGAGACAAGATGATGCATAATAGGCATGTAGAGAGATGTTGTAGTTTTGTTATCGATTGCCAGATGGTGTGACAATTGAAGGCTGTGGCAACCTATTGGAGTCAGATCAATTGTTCACCCATTTCCTTGTTCCCTATCCCTTGTTCTGTGTCTGGCGCCACCCCAACAAACTCTGTGTTTTATAGTGGAGTGTTGATACTATATGTTGTTGTGATGCCTGGGTTCTGTTGGTGGGTCTTCAGTCTGGTCTGTGGAGAGGTGTATGGGAATGGCACTTTTGATGAGTTCATTTGGACTACACCATTGACACGACTCTGAATGTTTGTTGCATTTATCTGTCTTTTATGGACAATTGTTTTATTGTAATTTGGTATGCCAATAAAGGCTTGTCTATGTCCTATAATAGGCATATGTTCAATAATGCATGCATAATATGTGTTAAGTGTCATCAAGTTTTTTCTGACTCATGGTGACCCTATGAATTCATGTCCTCCAAAATGTTTCTATAGTTAACCACCTTGCTCAGGTCTTGCTAAGTGAGGGCTGTGGCTCCCTTTAGAGAATAAACACATATTTCCATGACATAGTGTAACCCCTATGTTCAGAATGGGTTGACCCAGAAATGGGTGGAGACTCAAAGCAGCAGGAGACTGCAAAAACTCTAAAACTTGGAGGAAGCAAGGCTACCAGGCTGGGACCTTGATTTATTTCTTTACATGCTCTTAACACCTTGTTTAAATGCTTTCTGTGTATATAGTTGATGGGTGTTCTTTTGGAGACCTTCATCATCTTGAATCCTGTTCACCAAGCCTCTGAAGTCTTCAAAAGCCAACCACCAGCAAAGAAGGTTTGGACTTGGCATTATCAGTAGACTGTAAATGTAAGGACTTGAAATGCAACTTAACAGGACTGTAAAGTGTAAATGTTAAATGTTAATGTTTTAAAAGTGTTATTTGTTAAGAGAAGTAAACCATTTTGTTTTAAATTTAGTTCTTTGCAACTACTTCCAAGTTCTGCCCCACAGAACCCACAAGCAGAGGTTACAATAGCTCAGAAGATGCCAGCTATAGATGTGGGTGAAAGGTTAGGAGCAAAAATTACCAAACCATGGTCACACAGCCCAGAAAATCCACAACTGCCCGTTGATTCCGTCTGTAAAAGCCTTCAACAATACATTCAAAGAACTGTTTGAAGGCTCGGATAGGTGCCCTTTCCAGTTTATTTCCAGTCAAACAATTTCATTGATTTTTACAGCATTGATGTTAGCTGTAGAAATCAAAATGTTTACTGTGTGCAGTTCTCATACATATTTTATAAGGTTACAATGCTCAACACCTTGATACATTTTAACTGCATTTTCAAATGGAAATGCACTGTAACATAACTGCAGTTTAATGTAACATTGCTTTGATAGTCTATTTCCCAGGCAAACTGTCTACACTACAGCACAGAGATAATGCTGCCAACATCTTCAGTTTTGTGGAAGGCCAGAAGAAACGGCCAAGATCTAGATACAAATGAATTGGCACATTCTGGAAAGTGTTGAACTGAAAACTGATAACAAAATTCTGTTTTGTACCCGAGTGTGTTTTCCCTCTAAAAAAGCAAAACGTACAAAAATAAAAATTCATAAAACTTCATTTCAACGTATTCTATCAATAATAGTGAAACCTATATGGACAAGATAAATTTCTAACACTAACATCTTAACTTAAAAAAAAATTCTTTATTTATACTCCACTTTTTTTCACAGGGGCACAAGAAGGGTCAGTCATAGTGAGCCAGCACAATCAGAAGAATGGGACATCCAGTAACCAATGCATTAGAATTTTAGAATTCTGAGACCACCAGAAGGAACTGAAGCATAGCGTAAGTGTTCACAAGACACAGTACAGAAATTATGTAAATAGGATCCTACTTCCGATAAGCTGTTGACAGATATATCGGCCACAATCCTTAATTATTTATCCGCGCAGGTATGTAAGGCCAATTTGTGCAGTGCAGCCCTATTGCCTGCACAGAAAACCACAACGGAGAAAACATGTGTACGTTGTGATGTCATGATGACACATAGTGAGAAAGGTAGTCCCACGAACAAGAGGGTTTAAAGCCGTGAACAGTTTTGTATGGGATAGCCAATACCTTGAAATGATCCCAGTAATAGAAGGGCACACAATGGAGCATCTGAGGGATGGGAATAATATGCATGCCCCATCTAGCTCCAGTTAACAGTTGAACTGCAGAATTCTGGACCAGCTGCAGTTTCCCAGTTGATTTTGAGGGGAGACCAATGAACAATTCACCACAATTGTCCAGTCTCAGTGTTACTGTGATGTGGATCCAGGTGACCAGGTTAGCTGTACCATGGTAAGAGGCCTTCTTATGAACTAGGCTGAGATGGTGGAAAGCCTTTTCCCCCCCAGCCGCATTAACTTGTTTCTACAGTAATTAAGCTGGATCCAGTGTGACCCCAAGACTTTTAGCCAAGTCATCAAAGGTCAGTTGAACTCCGTCAAAATGGGGAAGAGCGATGGGGAAGAATGATGTTCTTTAAGACCTCCTCTTTCCCAACAATCTTCTTGTCTTTTCAGGACTCAGCTTCAATTTGTTTACTTTTAGTCAGTTAAGTACCATAGGCAGACAGCAATTCAGGACCTCTGCCATAAGTGCATTATTCTGCATGTGTGGAAGGGGCCTTAGAGGCAGGCAATGGCAAACTACCTTTAAGCCTCTTGCTCTGAAAACCCTACGAGATCGGCATAAGTCAGCTGTGACTTGGCATACAAAAATATTCATGGGGTATAACTCTGCATTGGATGGCACTGTGGGACTACTTCGGTTTTCAGACTGAGATATTGTTTTGATTATCTTTGCAGAGGGTGCAGGTGGCAGCCGATGGATGTGCTTCATGCACGTGTACACGTCTCTCATAATCTCTCAATTGATATGTGTAATTGCATCCTTTGATGGTCAGAGGCTGATTCAAACATGCATGATTTGTCATTGCTTAACAGCTCGCAGCTGAATATATGAACCAGGTTCTGCTGGAAATATTTTTGAGGTAATGGATGTTTGATCTACAGTAGTGCTTTCACATACATAAGGTCACCATTTGAAGCGGAAGCCAACACGTCTTCATGAGCCACTGAGAGAGTTTGCCAGATCCAAAGAGGTGAACTGCATTTCTCCACAAAGGACAAAAGGTACAGAGATTCTACCATGTTGTGCACAGTGTTATTGTGCCTTCATATTGATCTTACAGGGGGAAAAATGATTATATTAGGCACTCCTGCATCAATTTCTAAGCTACCTCAATGTTCAAATGAACCATTTGTATTAATAGGCTATTTTCTAGTTGTTAAGATGACCTTTTGGAAGATTAACGTAGTATACTTAAACGTTTCATAATTCCTAGACCTTTTTTAACTAATGTGTGGGTGGGCAGTCAACGAAAGGCACTTTGCTTTTGTTCTGTAAGAACAAAGTAGATGAATTAGCAGACTCACTTGCCAACTCAGAGTTGTCCTTCACTTTCTTTTATTCAATGTTAACAATGCATCTTTTAAAAAAAGTGTTTCTACTGTATTTGCAGTTACTTTGCATGGTATATTTCTCCCCATTACATTTCAGAAGAACAGCAGTTGTTGTGTACCTTTATTTAGATAGATTGCTTTGCTCAAAGCACAAAACAGAAAACCCATACACATGCTTCCTTTTGGCACCGAGCTGGGATATGTAGGAACAGAATCTCCAGACAGGGTGGGAGATGCTGGAGGGAAATCACAAAAGTTCCTGGGGACTTTTGTGGGTAGCAAGAATTGAATACAAAGGAACAAGAAATGTGGAGGAGCGGGAAGCAGCAAGGTCTGAAGGAGGCAGCCAGCTCTTGGAATAGAATGTTGAAGAGAAATATGCAGAAAACTTTGTACAAAACAATCAAATGAAGTGAAAAAAGCAGATCCGGAAACAACTAAGAATAAAAGGCTCACATATGATCCCTGTATACATGACCCCTCCACGTGCTGACTGAACATAGGGCAAGGGAGAAGGGGGATCACTCCCCACTCCAACTTCTGCATGATTGCTGTCTCATCCAGAGGCGTAGCTGGGCCAAACTGTGCCTGGTGCACAGTCTATATTTTCTGCCCTCCCATGGCCCCCCTGCAGCGCCCCACCCCCCTGCAGCACCCTGCCCCGCCCCACCCTGCCGTGGCACCCCCTTTCTCCCCTTCCCACACTTACCTTAGTTCCTTTCCTTTTCATAGAACTTTTTCAGGTGGAAAAAAAGGCCTATTCGTTGTTCAGGCTTAAAAATGGCCTGATGGGAACTATACTCCCCAGGAGACCTTGTGAGCCCCAAGGTCTCCTGGGAACTGTAGTTCCTCAGGCCTTTTTTAGTCTGAAAAAGTTCTAGGAAAAGGAAAGGAACTAGGGTAAGTGTGGGAAGGGGGGTGGGGGGCACTACAAGGGGGCGCCGTTGGGGGGTGCCATGGGGGCTGGGGAGGGGCCTGGGGCAATTTTCCACACACTTCCAGGCATGCACCCGGTGCACGGCGCACCCCCTACCTCCTTGTAGCTCCGCCTCTGGTCTCATCAGCATTGTGCAGAGGGAATGCTAATCTGCATGCTTCTTCCCCATGACTCGCAATGTTTAGAAAGCCGCATCCTCATTCACAGGGGAGGGAGTTTACTAGTGGACACTTTCTCCACACATGCACACCATTGCAGACAATGCAGTGATTGCATGAAGGCAGAGGATGGGGTCAGCATGTTTGCACCTGCTCTCCCTTCTTGCACATTTAATCAACACATGGAGCTCTCCGGAGCTTCAAATGAAGGTCTTGCACATCACTTACACCTTGGTCTATTTTTCGTGATTCATGAATATACTTTATTTCTAATTAAACACAATTGCAACAACTGCTGCATAGTCACCAGGATGCATGTAGTAAATGTTCTAAAAACTGTGCAGTTCACTCAGTGCACTTGCGTCAGGCACAAGTACTCGTCTGTTGGGTTTCCAGTCATGTGTTAATTAACAGAATATAAAGGGACAAGCTGAGATGCCATTAATGCTGTTGTCCATTTTCCTTTGGCCAGAGGCTTTTCTCATTCAGAGAGTTCTGAGAGTGCTGAGAAAGATTAAAAACAATTGCAAGATATCCTATGTCTTTCAGGAGAACAGTTGCAGAATGGAAATATTTACTGTGCGGCATTTTGTAATCATATGGGGAGCCAGCTGTCCATATCCTTTATCAACTGGTGGACCATTTATTTGTTTGCTTCATTTATAGCTTTGCCTTTCTCACACAGATTCCAGAGAATACAGCAACCCTCCCCCCCATATTGAATCATGCAATAAATAATCACAGTAGAATAAAACTACCTCGATATTTTCTAACCCGCAATGACATTGTAATAGTAAGTTGATACACAATTCAATAAATGTCTAAGCATACTTGGGCCTTTTCCAGATATGAGAATTTACCAGATTTTTACAGGGTAATCTGGCTGCCTGGTACAGCTATCTGCTGCTGTAATTACAGTGAACAATATACAACTCGTGTTGCAGTGGTATTGGGCAGGGCCATATATACTGCAGCCATCATGGTGACTGTATTGCTTCCCCCAATTACTTGTTCCCTGAATTGTAGAGAGGGGAGGAGCTTGAATAAACCAGGTGCAGTCTGTGCACCAGAGACATAGCCAACAGTAATGGAGAAGCATGTTAAGGTAATGGCCCAAAGCACATTTCTTTAACTTCATTTAGCATGGAAACTGTCTCTATTTGGATTCAGTTGATTGGCAACTCTGATTTACACCACTATTGGGCTATTACAACATATTTTACGATGGACTGCCTTTGAAGACTTCAATTAGAATGTAGTGGCTTATTTATTCGCTAGAGCCAGCCTTAATGTACATATGACACCATCTTGAATAGCATTGCACTGACTACCTATTTGTTTTTGGGTCTAGTTCAAAGGCTTCCATGTCTTGGAACTCATTTATCAGCAAGCTGACCTTTCCCAATATATTCCTCAGTAGCAGCTCTATTCTTTGAATTGAGTCCCTCTTATTATTCTTGCATGAAGGCAAATTCAGTCACCATTTGCCTCCAGAGTTTCCTTTGTATTGGCTCCAGTAATATGAAAATGCCTTCTTGGGTATGCTAGGAAGCCCCCACCCCCACCCCCTGCCAGTGCTGACAGCATTGTGGCATGTTTGCAAGGCAGATCCTGGAACACATCAACCATTTTTCCACTGGGGAAAGCTGCAATGGGCCAGTGGCCGGGGTGGATGTTTTTCCCGAGCCCCCCACCCAACATGGTGAGCATTAACCACTTCTACATGTCTACCACCTGAGTGATTTGCATGCCAGTGCCTGGTTTGGGTGCAGCATTGCCACATGACTCAGGTCAGCATGTGAAATAGTTGTTGCCGCACAACTCAGTCTGCACCTGGACATATTTATTTTGAATAGTTTTTTCCAGTACATGGTTAGCTGTTCCAGTCATTGAGTGGCTTGAATCCCACCTAAAATTTCCATGGACTGAAGAATTTCCAACTGGGGAGCGTGATTTCCTTAACTCTCCCTCTTTCTACAGCTCCAAATAGCACATGAATGGTGTTCTTGGGAGACAGAGAAAACAGGATTGGATCAATGAAAATCCCCCTTTCCATCTACAGATCTTTTTGAAATGATCCAAGCCTATGTTTGAGCTTTGATCATCTGATTTTGCATTTGCAGATTTTAATTGTTCATGTTGATGTGTGTTGCTGTATGTTGTGTATAATACTGTAATCCACCTCAAATCCTCTGTGGAGAGAAAGGCAGGTTAAAAACAGACCAAATTTTATCTAATCTGTGTTTGCCATAGTTCAAAATGACAACACAGTTGCATCCCGTATGTATAGCCTTACCCACACAACCTCCATTAGTTCACTGATGGGTTACACCTGTTACATTCAGATTGCTCAGTATAAGACTTCATAAGATTGGTTTTGTATACAAATTCTATGAAATGGCTGGATTATTCTAAAAATCTAAAACTTGGAAAACACACATGCATTCAATTAAAACATGGGCTTTGTTTCCTTTGCTCAACATCTTACTGCACAAATCTGCCAAGAAACAGCACCATCGGCCAGATTTCTCATCCTCAAGACAGTCTTTTGTAAACCTCAGTTACCACATTATGAATGTACAATTACAGTATGATAGAAAAATAAATAAAAAATAACAAGCCTGCTGTATGAAATGTGCCCAAATTTACTCACTTCCCAATTGACAAACGAGCTCCTTTACGTGCTGTCAGGATAAAAAACAGGCTGTATATTAGAAATAAGGTGAAATGAAAAGCTTGTGGGTAAAGCAATGCCCACAATATTTTATATATATAAAGTATCATTTCTGCCAAAATTAGTTCATTTGTTGTTGTTAGATCTTGGAACCTTAAGCCAATAAATGGACCCTGAGGTATTGGTCAGTAGCATTTATTGAATAGGCATCGAAGCACCATCAGTTCTGAAAAAAAAAATGGCATTCACAGTCCCCTTTATTTCCCATAGGGAACCCCCCACCTGTTTTCCCAAGAGTTTGTGAAAAACAGCTTTTGGAGCTAAGGCGCCCCAAGGTCAGTGGCAGATAGCAAGAGAAATCCACCTGACTTCCTGCCCTACAAGATAACAGATGTAACACAGTTCCCATGGGACGGGGTACCAGGGGAAGCCTAGTTGTCCACAAGAGTGTGTAGTCATAAAGTAAAGATCAAGGAAAGAATGCAAAGATGGCAGTGGATACATATTGTGGGCTCGTTACATATATCTTTCTAACAGCAGCAATTTGTTCTTTTAAGCAGTTGCACGATTACGGGAACGTATCTCAATCACCTAGACAGCATCCCTGTGAAGAAAGTGTATATATTCATTTAAGTTTACTTAGAGATCATTTATTTTGTATATCGGGTCGGCTTTGGGTAACCTTTTTTACAATCCCCCCTGACAGTTGTTCATGTCTTTCCATTCAGGATCAGATCTGGTACAATTTCTCATTGTAAGGAAGGGAGAGCTGTCACCTTAGTTTCCAGCTAGCTGTTACATAACTCACCAAGTGAATATATTTCCTTGTAATTTAGAGCCATAGATCTGCTGTCTTTGCTTAAGGGAGCAATCATACCTCACATATTGAAAGACCAAAGCTGTTACATAACTGAAATGAATAGTCTTTACAAGACAGTTTAAGGTCAAATATGTTAGCTGGGTTTGTGAGGAACTAAGCTCTCTCTACCTTCATGCTCAGTATATTCCACAGTTTTCTACTTTTATTCCTTGTGATCAGTTTTCAATTCCTGTATCAGCAGCTCTTCTCTCTGAATTTATTGTGACTGAGAAAACTATCAAACAATACAATTAACATTTCCTTTAAAAAAAATTCCAAGAGGAAAATAAGTCACAATTGGCCATCATTAGATGTTCACATGTGTGTGATGAACATGGGCATCCCGTGGCACAGAATGGTAAACTGCACTACTACAGTCAAAGCTTTCTTACAAACTGAGTTCAATCCCAAGGGAAGTTGGTTTCAGATAGCTGGCTCAAGGTTGACTCAGATTTCCATCCTTCCAAGATGGGTAAAATGAGTACCCAGTTTGTGGGGGTAAAGCGTTGATGACTGGGGAAGGGAATGGAAAACCATCCCATAATCATAATTCTGCCTAATAAACATTGTGATGTGATGTCAACCTATGAGTCAGGAAAGACCTGGTGCTCACACAAAGGACTACTTTTACCATTATGAAGAACTTATGAACATTCTTATATTTCAGATAATAAATCTTTCCCGCCCCCTATGCTGTGATATAAAAGAAAAATAAATATTTCGGGGGAGGGGGGAGGTTGGCAAGGCAACTTCTCCTGTTTACTTATTCATATCCAAACAGAAAGATATTTCTATTTTGTTCTTAACTAAAAGCTTGAACCTGGTGATACAAAAACAGACCTCCCTGGGGGTAAACCATTCCCATATATCAACATCACCCAAACAGTATGTGGTTAACCACCATATCCTGAGTCCTGTTGCTCCCACTGACAACTATTAGAAACTTCCTGTCCAATTATTCTTTTCTCAACTAGGCATGTGAGAAATTAATAGGTATTTCTTTTTTGTTGAAAGGAGATTAGCTGGTAATTTATTGGAGGCACTTGGTTGTTCTTGGTTGAGAGGGAGCTTGGGGTATGATTCATATGAGTTGTCTGAGTGATGATGACAGGTAAAATGTATGTGGGCGATATACATCAGCAATGTTTGGGATTCCAGGTTAATGTTGCTTTGGGCATCAGCATGGCCTGTATATGCACATGCTTCTGCAATATCGGAATACATTTTTTAAAAAATAAACAGATTATTACAAGGCTATTTTCAAAAGAATCTGTCTGTTTAATGAACTGCCTAAAGGAAAAAGAAGGCATGAAACAATAAAATATCAAGTAATTCTAAGTGCCAACTTGGGATAATCAGGATGTTCTGGACACTGTATTTCACCAGAACAGCAGAGAAGGCTTTACATAAAGAAACAGCTGAAGATTTGGGGGATTGAAGTTAATTCCAGTATCAGTGGACATGAGTTCCTGTGGCCATGTAGGACCAGTAGTCTGAGTGGAATTGTAGATGTCTCTGAAAGCACGTGGATCCAGCTGAAGTTCGCCACCACTAATCAGAGGAGGGGGAGACATTACAGAAGGAGGGGGGAGTTAAATGACATGGGATAGTGCACTCCGTAGTAGGCAAAGGATGTCAAAATTCTGGAGCCCGAGCGTGCAGCGCTGTAATAATCAGGCATGGTGCAGAGGTGCCAGCAGGCATTGTGACCTGATTACAGTCCACTAGTGAAGAAGCAGGCAATGCTTTATCTGGGATCCGATTGCAGTGGATTTAAAAGGAAAATATGGGGAAATGTAGGGGGTGCCTGCTGTCAGGGGTGCAATTATTAAGATAGCAGCACCAAAATTTCAGAGTATCTTTGTGAGACCCTACTGATGATACCACCCAAGTTTGGTGAAGTTTGGTTCAGGGGGTCCAAAGTTATGGACCCTCAAAGGTGTAGACCCCATCTCCTATTACCTCCCATTGGAAACAATCGGGGATGGGGGCACTCCCTTTGGGAGTATGTAACTTTGGATTCCATAAACCAAACTTCACCAAACCTGGGTGATACAATCAGGAGAGTCTCCCAAAAAATCCCGGAAATGTTGGTGCTGCTAGCCTAAAAACTGCGCCCTCTGCAGGCCAAAAACAGAAAGACACTGAAAATATAAAAAATCCCACAAACGAACCTGCAGTTTTTGCACCCCCCACAAGGAGGTGCCCTGGGCAACCGCCCACTTTGCCCAATGGGAGGAACGCCTCTGTCAGTAATGCTCAGGAAAACGTTAGGAATTTGTGCTTGAACAGGGAACCCATGAAGTGACTGCATAATTCTGTGGCCTAGTCCTAGTTTCCTAACTGTCATAAAGCAATTGAGGGCATAATGTATGTACCCAGATCCAGGGGCGGAGCGAGAGGGAACTGCACCCAGGGCATGCGTTCACCACACACCCCTGCCATGCCCCGGCCACACCCCTGCACAGGTGCAAACCCCTCCCCGTTGACACTATGCCATTGCCCTGATCACAGTGTTTCCCCTCCTCCAACCAAAACAAACCAATTCCTAGTCCCTCTCAGAAATAATTGATTAGTTCTGCTCAAATGAATTGCAGACCTTTATTTTTGCCCTGCTTCTCAATGAAGACAGTGTTGTACCCCAATTAACTATCAGTCACCTATCTAAGGCATGACTCTTTCAGGTTTGACAATGATAAACTCATAGCGGATGGAGACCCCATTACTGATAAGGTGTGACTCTTTCAGGAGAAACTCATCCAGAATTGCTATGCTTTCTCAATTCATTTTAACTTTTTTAAAAAAAGCTTCCCATAAAGTGATTAATATAAAAATGTGAGAACTTTCCATTTGCCTTTCTGTCAGGGTCTTTGGTCTTCCTTTGTTTCCCTGCATTTGTAGACTTTCTGAATGGGTAATTGACATTTTGTCTTCTGACAGCATTTTTATTTTTAATATGTGCAATTTCAGAAATATTCCACATTGCAATTAGGGTGAAGTGTTAATAATACTTCACAGTCTACATTCAAGTATCAGCAGTGTGGGCAAGTACTTCCAATACTGCAGTACGGAAAGCCAGCCAAGGACTGACTCGAGTGACAGATGTTTCAAGGAATGATTAATAGAGGAGGCCTTATACGCATGATATGGAAAATACTGTCCCTCAACAGGACATTCAGTTTTGATGTAATCATTCATCCATTTAAATTCATTTCTTTTCAGATAGATGATCAAGTGAACGTGCAAAGGAATATATAGGATAGCTGCAGAGGTGGGATCCAGCAGGTTCTCACCAGTTCCCAAGAGTGGGTTACTAATTATTTGTGTGTGCCGAGAGGGGGTTACTAATTGGGTCTGCTTTTCCGTTAGAAATCCCATTAGGTCCAAAAATCATAAAGTCCTGTTGTTTCCTATGTGGCTGGTTAGTGAAGGTAGAAAATGGGATAATTCTCCCTGTTGGGCTGTTTTAAAAACATGTTTTAGTAATATGGTAAAGTTCCTTGTTTAAGGAAAGTATCCTTCTTTTGATTTCTAGAAACAAAATTAAGTATTTGAAAGTATTAAGTATTTGACAGGCAGTCAATTAGAGGAGAAGTAGTTGTTTCTGTTGGCAGTAGATGACAGGACTTGCTTTAATCAGTTTAAATTACGGACAGAAAGATACCAGCTGAAATTGGGAACTTTTTTTACAGTAAGAGTTTTTTACAGTAACAGAGAAATTATTAATACCCTGCCCCTGGAATGCCCGGCCACGCCCCGGCCACGCCCCCGTCATGCCCCGCCCAGCCCCATTGGCGCTATGCCACTGTTTGAATCCCACCACCACGGGAACCTGTTACTAAAATTTTTGGATCCCACCACTGGATAGCTATCTAGAAAGTCGGGAAGGGAGTTAAAAGGTCATCTTTCCCAACTGCTGTACTGGAGTGGCCTTTCTGCTCTGTAACCATTGAGGTATTTTCTCTTTTGAGAAAAGAAGATGCACCTTTCTTGGGCTGTGCCCAAACAGCAATAGTATTTGTACTGCATTTCTCTTGAGTTCATTGCCATCTCAGAAATAATCTTATGCTGTGTTCACATTACATATTCAAAATGATTAAAGCCCATGGAATTGAAGTTCTGTGAGGAGGAAGCAGCTTAGAGACAATTCTGAACATATAATCACAATATCATTTATGACAGTTAAACTGATAGACACTGGTGTAAGTTTGTAATGTAGTTAGAATCTTGGTACATTTCTGAATAGGCAACTCCCTTGGAATTACATGTTCAGGGGCGGGGGTCGTTAATGAAAACTGAGTTTACGTAACTCAGTTTATTCATTTTTTTAAATTTGTTTTAACAAATGTGTATTATTTTATTTTGTTTAAAAACTGCATATTCTTCCTCTTGCAACCTTTGTGGGCAGTTTGCAACTAAACCACTGCAAACATAACGATTTATATGTGGTATGTCCAACTTTGGGCTAAACTACACGTTCCATGTTTTGTGAATTGTGCTGCCAAATTTATGTAAATAACTCCCTGCAAGGACCATTTCGACTTATAACAATGGTGTAGGGAGAGAAGCTTCCCCTCCCCCTATGCCACACTTCCATGCTGGAAAGGACTCCCTCTGATCTTTAAAATGACACTCCTTTCAGCTGCTGTGTACCTGTAGAGATAGCAAATCCTGTCAGGAGTCCCTAGACCAGTGGTGGCGAACCTATGGCACGGGTGCCAGAGGTGGCACTCAGAGCCCTCTCTGTGGGCACACAGAGTGTGTCATGTAGGGGGGAAAGCACTGTTAAACCCCACTGATTTTTATGGGAAGAACTAAAGCGCGATCCTTTACCTGAGAGTAAGCTCAGTTGCTGGTGATGGGGCTTGCTTCTGAGTAAACCCTCCTAGGGTCGTGATTCACATGTTCGAAGAGTTGCACGGTTGCTTCAAAGCAAAGCCACTAAGTACCACCAAGCTTACTCCTGAGTAACGCATGCCTTGGAGCCAACCGGTTTTTCTAAACTAAAACCTCAGTAGTCGGGTTAAATTGCCATGTTGGCACTTTGCGATAAATAAGTGCAATTTGGGCACTCGGTCTCGAAAAGGTTCACCATCACTGCCCTAGACACAACTCAACAAAAATATAATGTGCAGTTTGTTATTTAGAGGCCTACTGCCAGGATCTTTTCCAGTCCTTTCATCCTATTTTCTATAAAGCCCAAAATTTATAGTATCATTTTCAGTATTTCTTCCATTTTAGGCACCAAACTGGATATTACGAAGAGTATTCATGTGTGTGTGTATAAACATATGGGTTCATCTTGGTGGTGTTTGTGAGGGATCTTTCTTTTGTGCCTGTGGGTGAGCCATTGGAAGTGACTGAGAAAACAGAAACAGAAGATAGATTTCTGAGAAAAGGAAAAGAAAGGTATCTGAGGAGGAGTGTCTTAAAGCAGAACTGAGTTTCTGGAGATCTGCAGCAGCATGAAGTGCCCCAAGAATAGCACACAGAGAGCCAGCTTAGCCAACCCTTATTGAAGAAGAAGAAGGAGGAGGAGGAGGAGGAGGAGGAGGAGGAGTAGTTTGGATTTATATCCCCCCTTTCTCTCCTGCAGGAGACTCAAAGGGGTTTACAATCTCCTTGCCCTTCCCCCCTCACAACAAACACCCTGTGAAGTAGGTGGGGCTGAGAGAGCTCTGAGAAGCTGTGACTAGCCCAAGGTCACCCAGCTGGCATGTGTGGGAGTGTACAGGCTAATCTGAATTCCCCAGATAAGCCTCCACAGCTCAGGTGGCAGAGCAGAGAATCAAACCCGGTTCCTCCAGATTAGATACACAAGCTCTTAACCTCCTACGCCACTGCTGCTCCTGAAGACCTGATAATGTACAAATACATACAGATCCACTTGGTCATGTACTGTTGGGCCCTTATAGTGGATCAAATGCTGGATATGACCTTGAAATTTTCTGCCACAGTGAAGAACCAGGCCCTAAATCCTGGCTCACACCAAGCTCTCCAGCTGTGTCATTAGCCAGTACTTGTTCTGCATCTCTTCTCCATCTAGTGATGTTTCCTGTGCATTTCTAAGATTATGTCCATCCATCCAATAATCCCTATTCACTATGTCAAGAATGAGAGATAAGTTCCGCTCTCCCACCACAATATTAACTTGTGAGCCATACGTCACCAAAATTTAAGACCTACTTTTGATTCTATCCAAAATGGGGACCTGTATGCTTCTGCTCCACTCAACAAACCTTGAAGTTTTCCTTCAGTCTCAAGAGCTTTTTTTCCAACGGAAAGAGTCTTTTCCACCAGATTAAGGATCACTTAAGTTGTAGGAAGGCCTAGTGGAATGATCAGATATATACCATTAATGAAAAAGTACATTTGCAGTTATCTGTATATTGGGCCCTTTCTGCATGGGACCAAAAACAGCTGCCCAGGGATGGAAAAACACCGGTCCCTGGGGAGCTGTTCACACAAGCAGCATTGCTGCAATGCAGCAGCGCTGTCCTGTGCGGCCCCGAGCAGCGTGAAGGCGCCGCTTTCCACCTACCTTCCCAAGGGAGGTTTTTGGAAAGCACCGCCTTCCCATCGGCACAGTGCGAAGACCACCGCGCCGAAGACGCCACTTTTCCATCCCCCCACTCACCTCGTCCTCCAGCGTCGGTCTGGAGGGCTGATGAGATCTGCCCACACTGCCCTCTAACCCCTGGAGGTCAGAGGGCAGTGTGGGCGGGTCCTTGCAGCCCTCCAGACTGATGCTGGAGGATGAGGTGAGTGGGGGGGATGCAGAAGAGGCGGCTCTGTGTGGATGCAGAAGAGGCGGCTCTTATGTGCCAGCCTCTGCAGGGGCCGCTTGCACGCTCCCATGCGAATGGCCCCCTCCCCTCCACCGGCATAATTTCTGCTGGTGGAGAGGCGCCCTTTGCACCATGAGGAAAGGGCCTGAGTTGCTTAAATCATAAGAACATAAGAACGAGCCTGCTGGAGCAGACCAGAGTCCATCTAGTCCAGCACTCTGCTACTCGCAGTGGCCCAGCAGACACCTTTGGGAGCTCACTTGCAGGATGTGAAAGCAATGACCTTCTGCTGCTGCTGCTGCTCCCAAGCACCTGGTCTGCTAAGGCATTTGCAATCTCAGATCAAGGAGGATCAAGATTGGTAGCCGTACATCAACTTCTCCTCCATAAATCTATCCATGCCCCTTTTAAAGCTATCCAGGTTAGTGGCCATCACCACCTCCTGTGGCAGCATATTCCAAACACCAATCATGCATTGTGTGAAGAAATGTTTCCTTTTATTAGTCCTAATTAAATTTCTCTCTGTTAACATTTTCTAACCCATGCATAATTTTATAGACTTCAATCATATCCCCCCTCAGTCGTCTTCTCTCCAAACTAAAGAGTCCCAAACTCTGCAGCCTCTGCTCATAAGGAAGGTGCTCCAATCCCTCAATCATCCTTGTTGCCCTTCTCTGCACTTTTTCTATCTCTTTGATATCTTTTTTGATATCCTTACATAACCATGTTATGTAAGCATTTTGTTTGTTTGTTTATCCAGTTTCTATCCTGTCTTTCCCAGCTATAGTCAGGTTCAGGGTGGCTAACAACCATAAAATGCAAAATTAAAACATGATTTCCCCACTTTATAGATATGGGACATTGAGCCTTGGACTAATCCCAAAGATAGTTAATATATCTGTGATCAAGAACTCAAGAAAAGGCAAGCCCTCACAATAGATAAGATCACATCTAGGCAATCATACCCAGGCACAAAAGCATACATGTACCTAGGCAAACGTAAAAAAACACATGTAATCATACAAAGGCACACAATCAAAAAATATTCATATTGTAGTGATATATGGAGAAACAGAATGATTTTCAATTGGCAAAGGTATTAGACAAGGACGAATTTCTATTGCTCTGTCTCTTCAATCTGTATGCAGAACATATCATAAGGAAAACTGGATTAGGTTTAGATGAGGGTGAAGTAAAAGTTGGGGGGTGGGGGCAGGGAAGGGACATTAACATTTTGATATATCCCAGAAAATAGTGAAGACTTGAAATGTCTACTGCTGGAAGTTAAAGGAGAAAGTGCCAAAGCAGAACAACAACTGAACATCAAGAAGACAAAAGTAATGACTACTAGAAAATTACTCAACTTTAAGATAGACAATGAGATAATTAAGATTAAGACCTTCTGTTCCTTGACTCCATCACCAACCTAAAAGGGAGACTGCAACCAAGAAATCAGAAGGAGATTGAGACAAGGAAGGGCAGCTGTGAAAGAGCTGGAAACGACTTTAAAGTGTAAGAATTTGTCCCTGGCAACCAAGATCTGGTTAATTATTCCCTATTACTTTGAATGGGTGTAAAAGCTACATAATGAAGAAAGTCAACAGGAAGAAAGTTGATTCCTTTGATATGTGGTGTTGGAAGAGAGTGTTGTGAATACTGTGCACTGCAAAAACAAAAACAAAGAAACAACAAACCAATAAGTAGGTTCTAGATCAAATCAAGCCTGAATTGTCCCTCGAAGTTGAAATGATTAAACTGAACTTATTGTACTTTAGGCATATTATGACAAGACAAGACTCACTGAAAAAGATAATAATGGTAGGAAAAGTTGAAAGCAGCAGGAAAAGAAGATCCAACATGAGACTGACTCCACAAAGGAATCAACAACCCTCCGTTTGCAAGACTTGACCAAGGTTGCTACTAATAGTACTTTTTGGAGGACATTGATTTATAGGGTCACCATGAGTTGGAAGCAACTTGAGGGCACTTAACACACACACACATAATCAAGTACAATGTATCATCTCTTTTCTCTCCCATGTGCGCATGCACAGAAGGCACATAAAGGACAATGCCTCTTTTGCCCTTTAAATATTCTTTCAATTACGTAGACTGATCAAACATCTGTCCATAAGATATTAAATCTCTTGGAGATCAAAGATAAGAAGATAAGATAAGAAGCATTTATTGTCATTGTGCACACACAATGAAATTTACAAGCATTCCCCGATGCACACTATTTCAGACCTCACACCCCATCCTTACATTCCCCCTTCCTCCACCCATCCATACACAGCCCCAAACACATCAACACGAAACCATGGAGTTCAGCATAGCCACAGCTCTAGAATAGAAGCTATCTCTTAGCCTATTTGTCCTTGTTTTTATAACCCTATATCATTTGCCAGATGGTAACGTTTAAAAAAGAAAGTATGCCGAATGAGAACCAGGGGGCATCCATTGAAAATGCTGGGGGGAAGAATTAGGACTAATAAAAGGAAACACTTCTTCACGCAACGTGTGATTGGTGTTTGGAATATGCTGCCACAGGAGGTGGTGATGGCCACTAACCTGGATAGCTTTAAAAAGGGCTTGGACAGATTTATGGAGGAGAAGTCAATCTATGGCTACCAATCTTGATCCTCCTTGATCTGAGATTGCAAATGCCTTAGCAGACCAGGTGCTCGGGAGCAGCAGCAGCAGAAGGCCATTGCTTTCACCTCCTGCATGTGAGCTCCCAAAGGCACCTGGTGGGCCACTGCGAGTAGCAGAGAGCTGGACTAGATGGACTCTGGTCTGCTCCAGCAGGCTTGTTCTTATATTCTTATGAGATGGTTCCTTCAGAATACTCTGAACTTTCTTTAGGCAGCGGGAATTATAATGTTCTTCCAAAGAGGGAGAAGGCAGCTAATAATCCTCTGGGCAGTAGTGATCATCCTTTGGAGCATTATTGTCTAAGGACACATGGTAACAACTCATATATGTACCCTCGCATGCGCACGATTGATGGTAGAAAAGCACAAAATTTTTTTTTTAAAGAGGTATTTCTGTGTCTTTTTAGAAATAATGGTTCTGTTTTCTGGGTTCAGAAAAACACTACTTTAAGTGTATCTGCTCTCTAAACTATGGGGATTTTGCAGTGTCAGGAGGTAGTTTTTCACACCCATTCATGTTGTCCGTGCTCTGTATCAGAGAACTTGGTGAGGAACGTGAGTCACATAAAGTCTATTTTGAAGGAATGTCAGCTTTGAAGGAATGTCATCTAATCATATGCTCCAGCTGACCTAATTTATTACTGCTTTGCTTTTGGGGAAGAGGATGTCCTTTTAAAATAGTTTGTTAGGACACACATTTCCAATACACAACATGTGCTGGAGTTGTTCAGATTTTTATCCTTCTCTTAAATATCTGTCTGGGGTTTTGTTGAATGGTAAGTGTTGCTGCAGAATGTTTTTGAGTTGCAGCTATAACAAGTGCAACCAAATCCACTATGAGATGAAACATTCAATTCAAGATCTACAAATGGAACTCTTATGATTAATGCTCTGCCAGTGCCAATCCTAAACAGAATTATACTGCCCTAGATCCATTGTTAATGAGCTTAAAGGTAAAGGCTCATTACTAACCCATGGAGTGACATCACATCACAATGTTTCCTTGGCAGACTATGTTTAAGGGGTGGTTTGCCATTATCTTCCTTCAGGGATGTACTGCCCAGGGGAACAAATGGAGTCAAATGCAGTGGTGGGATTCAAATAATTTAACAACCAGTTGTTTACAAGCACCATTTTAACAACCAGTTCTGCCGAAGTGGTGCGAACCTGCTGAATCCCACCACTGGTCAAATGTCCCCGGGCTGCAGCCATTTAGTCACAGGGGCAGAAAATCACCACCCACACACCTCTTCCTTCCCTCCCCCCCAAGTCTATACACTGACTTCAAGACCTGGTGCAGAAAAAAGTTTGATCGTGGTGGGGGGAGGGTGGCCGCCCATACCAGGGTGGGGGGTGGGCAGAAAACTCAGATTTTGCACCAGGCTACCTTTTCCCTAGCTACTCCTCTGCCTTCCCCAGTCATTTACACTTTACCCCCAGCAAGCTGGGCACTCATTTTACCATACCAACCTTAGAAAGACTGAAGGCTGCTTGAAACCTACTTCTGTTTGAATCAGACTTGGGTTGTGAGCAGATCTTTGACTGCAGGACTACAGCTTACCACCTTAGTGATGCATTTTGACTCAGTAGTCACTGTGGAACAGGCTAGCAGGATTCAAATCAGTACAAACTGCAATATGTATCAGAGGATAGATGGCAGTCCTTGGCTTTGAGACTTACAGAGCAATCCAGATCCGGGAGGCGGCTGTGGACAGTGTTGCTGCTGCACCACTGTGCTGCCTCCAGAATGTTTTTGGGCAGCTGGGAGAGCAGAAAAAAACAAAAAGCCTCCCCAGCTGCTGGAAAGCCCTCCGCAGAGGAAAATGGAAATCCATCCTACCCGCTTACAGTGTTCCTGAAGCCAAAGACCAGCGGGAGCCAAGTAATGTCAGTGCCATCTCAGGGAACACCCCTGGCTGCCTTGTAGGCCCCAGTTGCCTTGGCCTACAAATTAGACTGATGCAACTCTGGAAGTGGTGGCCAGAAGAGGGTCAGGTGCGGTGGAGTTCTGTGGTGGCTGCCTGCCACCCTGTTTACCCTCCTCTGAGCTCCTCAGAAGAAACATGAGGTAAGCATTGTAGCAAAACTTGAGAAGAAGTATGGGCAGGGATGGACTATTGGCAGGGATGAAAAAACATGGAGGCTATGCCTGTATGCCAAGGCTACAGACAACTTGGCTAGGTAATCTTCACTTCCTAGCATCCTAACCCACTGCAGTATCTACTGATACCAGCCATAGCAGAAAAACACTGTCTAAATCAGGGGTCTGCAACCTGTGGCTCTCCAGATGTTCATGGAGTATAAATCCCACCAGCCCCTCCCAGCATGGCTAATTGGCCATGCTGGCAGGGGCTGATGGGAATTGTAGTCCATGAACATCTGGAGAGTCACAGGTTGCAGACCCCTGGTCTAAGCAGAAATGGCTGAGTGATGGTGCTGACTGGCCAGGATTTCTTCCAGTGACTACTACTTCCTGGTGAATCTTGACATCTCCCATGTTTACTCCCCAATGCCATTTACATTTGGAAAGTGAATAAATACAATGTGAAGCATGCAAGTCATTTATTTTCTGCATCGCAAAGGCCATTTCTGGCAGTGAATATTTCTGGAATACGGATTGTGTGCAATTAACAGAAATTGGACCCTCATTCCTTTTGCAACACAGCTTAAATGCCTATTTGTGATTTCATGTTGCCATGGAAAATTCTCCACTGGGGAAAAAAGGATATGTTTTAATATGCATGTGGCAGGTTCCCAGAGGCAAATTACGTGCAAGATTAATCATAACACATTTATTGGGCTAGCCCACCATATCACATATTCCACCAGTTACTGAAGGAGAAACCCACACTAGGATTTGTGCATGAATAGCCTATAGGTATAGGAAATCAATGCTGCTGCTGCAAAAATGATGTGGAGTATGTAGGGAAACTTTTTCTCCTAATGTTCCAATCTAAAAGGAGATTAGATGTTCTGAAGGGCTCAGAGCTGGGCTGAGTTTCTATGGATAGATTACATATGATATGATACATACAACAATTATTTAATTTGAGAGATTTGCTACTAGACGATAAGGTAATAGCAAACAGTTTAAACAAATTCATGGAGGATAATGGCTATTGGCTAATCAAAATATCCAGTTTAAAGCCAGTGCACCTTTGAACAATACGGGGTCATGGTGAGGGTTGTGGTGTTGCCTGGTTTATGGGGTATTCAGCTGCCTGGGGGTATTTAGCTGCCAATGTATCTTTACTCATCTTGGGTTCTTCATTGCTCCCCATAGTTCCAACTTCCACTAGCTACCAGCCTTAGATCAAATTAAGCATAATAAGCAATTTTGTGTGTTCTTTTTAACTCACATAAGCCAAATTCTGCACATGGTTTGGACTACCTTTGCACAAAGATATTTTTTTTAATACTCCATATACATCTCCCTGGCTACAGGCGTTATCTCCATCCAGTGCCATCCAGCCGAATATTTCCATCTGTTCCTGATCACTGCACCAAGATGAACTCCTTTCAAGCGTATGCCGTTGCTTCCTGAGATTCTTCTAATCCTTGTATTGGGTTAGTCATGAAATAGCAAATAATGCTCCCCCTGTCTTTCTACCTTTCTTTGTGATTCATTCTTTTTTAATGCATTTCTGTAGACTTCCTTTCAAAATAATAGTAGTATGTACGTAAACAATGTACCTCACTTGTGTTATCGGCCTTTTATATATAGCCCACAGTGATCCCTGTTGGGAATAGAGATGACATACAGGCCAAGGTTTCATTCAGCTTATTAGTTATGAATGTTATGTGACTCAATTCTTATGTAATCAACTTTATAAAAATTCATGCTGATGTACTTGTTCAGTTGTTTAATACATGTTTTATAAACTTTCCTTAAAAGATGAGGCACTGATTTGAGAATTGTAACACGCATTAAAGTCTGTGATGGAATCCCAAGAGTATTTGTAGGCATGATAAAGGCAAATCTTCCCACTAAGGGTGTGTTAAAATAAGGAGTTGAAGTTTTAGACTGAAGTAATTGGATGTGCCATAAAGCATATAAGATGTTTACAGTTATTACTGAATGTTGGAGAATAAATGCTAATCTTAAGAACATTTTGCGGTAAGAATAGTCTGCATGTTAGCTCTAATACAGATGGAGAGCATAGCATAGCATGTCTTTATTGGCATAGACAACAGTACAACAATAATAAAAAACGGATTAAAAAGCATATACAATACAGGAAATAAATGTTAGGTCGAAGGAAATCTACTGGCGTTTAGTAATTTCCAGGAGAAAGTCTGCCACTATCATACTGAGAGAAGGATCAGGATTGTCCAACAAGTAGTGTAATCTAATTAAATCGGGGAGATCGGGTAAATGTAAAGAGGTAAGACGTTATAAGGATCTGATTTGTGAATCACGAGACAGTGTAGTAATTGGTGGGCCAGAGATTCAACTGAGCCATCATTACATGGGCACAATCTTTTAGCCTTTTCTTGCTTATTAAATCTGCCATGTAACAAGGCAGAAGGCATAACATTAAACCTGGCGAGCATTATGGCTCTCCTTTGAGCATGGTTTATTAAGCAATACAGGTAGTGTGCCAAGTGGCCCCGTTAAATTGGGAGAGAAAAATACAGGGGGCAGCACATTTTCTTGGCTGCGGTGATTAGGGTAGAGAACTGTACAGATGGAGAGAATAGCTTTATTTGTTTGTTTATTAATACGCCACCCTCTCCCAGCAAGCTGGGCTCAGACAGGCATACAACAATGATAATCCCTAAATATAGGTATAAATACAAGTTATAACATATAATTAAAACCACAGTTGAATCTCACTAATACAGTATAAGATGGCATCCTGACTAACCACCTACATGATGATGATGGGCCAAAGATGGTAACAGGGAGGCCACCAGCATGCATCAGCCTCAATTGCTCCAAAAGGAAGGAGACAGGGATCAGAAAAGAAGGAAAGGGGATGGGAAAGGTAGCAGAATTGGAAAGTGGGGAGGCCAGCTAGTATTTAGTGCCATCACTGTCCTTGACCATAGGCTTGGGAGAATCTCTCTGTCTCGGAGGCCCTGTGGAATTGAGCTCAGCCCCACAGAGCATGAGCCCTACGAGACAGAGAATGCCACCAGGGTGGTGTCAGGGCCAAAAATGCCCTGGCCCTTGTTGAAGACAGCCTAATGACTTTTGAGTCAGGAATTAACAGAGGCTCATTCCGCACATGCAGAATAATGCACTTTCAAACTGCTTTCAATGCTCTTTGAAGCTGTGCGGAATGGCAAAATCCACTTGCAAACAGTTGTGAAAGTGGTTTGAAAACGCATTATTTTGCGTGTGTGGAAGGGGCCAGAGAGTTCTTACTAGGATTGGTGATTTGGTAAAGCTGAATCAGCAAAAAAAAAAAAAAAAAAAAGTGAAAAAGCCCAGTTTCCCTTTTTTCAGGCTTTATTCGGCTCTGAATATAAGCTGCAAGAAAAACCCTTGAGTTGAATGCTTAGAACAGGGGTAGGGAACCTGCGGCTCTCCAGATGTTCAGGAACTACAATTCCCATCAGCCCTACCAGCGCAGCCCAGTGGCCGTAGGCAAAAACTGATGGGGTATGGTTATCTGAAGAAACCAACAAACTGAATCACTATTCAGCTTATTGGGTTTTGGCGATTTAATGCTTAAAGAGACTCTTCCACAGTGGCTAGCTGCTTGGAGTCCCTTTAAATCAGCTGGAAAATGTCCCCTTTTTTTCAAACTAGAGAATTTCCCCCTTTCACTTTACTTACTTCTGCTGTTTGTTTTGGGATTTCTGTTGGCATCTGGGGGGTTGCTTAAAGCCCACTGCCCCTGCATTGCTGAAGCAGGTCTGGCTGTAGTCTTCTCTTCTTGTGGTGTCCACACTAAATTGTCACAGTGACAAAGGACTAGACCACAAGACAGTGACACCATCACTGTTAAGGTAATTTTGAATGGGGTCTTAGATAATTCTGTGTTTTTTTAAAAAAAAAACCTGTTTGTTTTATTAATTTCACCATTTTCTGTTTGTTTGGCTTTTTTCCCAACATACTTTAGGAAGAAGCAAGTATTCTTGGAAAAGCAGCCTAACACAAACAAAATTTAACTTTCTGCACCATTTAGCTCCATGCTAGAAAAAGCCTTTCCTGCTCAATTCACAAATATAAGGCTATGGCTAAAGCCCCAAGAGCACTGGTTGTGTGAAGAGATGCAGCACAAAGGCCACCTCAAAATGAATAGTAACCAGAGAAATATCTAGGGAAAATATAGCCTGGTGCAAAATCTGAGTGCCCCCCCCCCCCCGGTATGGGCAGCCGCCCTCCTCCACCACAATCAAACAATGTTTCTTTGCACCAGGTCTTGAAGTCAGTGTATGGACCCGGGGGGGAGGAGGAGCATGTGGGGATGTGATTTTCCGTCCCCACGTGACTAAATGGCCGCAGCCCGAGGACATTTGACCCCATATTTCCCCTCTGGGCAGTACACCCTGATAGTAACAGGCTACTAATGCCTATATAAAGAGTGTTTCTTCAGAAGACTGGGCAACTTTCGCAGTCTTCTTTGTGTCAGCAAATCTTAATGAAGGACAGGGGGGAATTAAACATTGTTATGATCTCAGCAATTGCTGTCAGGAGTACTGCCAAGAAGCACTAATAAGGGCATTCTCTGCAGTATACTCCAGCCAGGCAGGATTGACATTTCAGGAAGCACAGAGTGAAAGAAAAAGCCACACCCAAGTAAATAAATGAAGAGTCAGTCCCATATGATAGTTAGCTACTAATTGTGGCAAAGATTTTCTTCTTGGGCTTCTCCTGGGACTCCTTGCTCATGCTTACTGCCACTGAGCTCTATCATCAATTAAAAATAAATTAATTGAGCATGAATATCAATATCTTTTGAGCAAGGCACAGAGTTTTTGTTCACCTCTGTACTTTGGGTTTATTTCCTAGAAGTTATGTGCTGCTAATTATCTGGACCAACTTCTTAATCATGAACTCAGATGGGCAGTCACAAGAGCAGGATTTAATTCTTTTCCGTCACCATTACTTCAAGATCAGTTTTCAAACATACCTCGGTATGATCAGCATTGTTCTTTCTGCCTTTCTTATACTGACTCCTTGAACACATCTTGCTGTTCTGCCCCCAATACAATAGTTTTAGGCCTGATTTTTCTGCCCTAACCACGGTTGGGTTCTCGGCTGTTTCTACTAATGCAAAAATGAATAATTTTTTTGCTTAATAACCCTGAGGTTGAGGTAACGGAAGCTGTAGCCAAATTTTTGTTGTGTGTTCTGGACTAGGTCTCCCTGTCTCTTGTTTATGCTATTTACACTGTTTACTATTGGATTCATTCTTATGCTGTAAATGCCTAACAAAGGTCATTGGAATTGAAATTGATAGTCAGCTAGTACATGTGTGTAAGGAAATTTCCCACAAGGATCAAACTCTTACTGTGCAATCCAAAGGGGAGGGGAGTCACATCGGAAGCAGTAGGAGGGTTGTCCCACTGCCTATGCCACCAACACTATCCAAAATGGTATGGATGCCAGTGCAGAGGGACTTACCACAGGCCCTTTCCGCACGGGCGGATTATGGCGCCCTGGGGACGGCAAAAACGCCGTCCCCAGGGAGCCATTCGCACAGGGGGCGCAGCTGCTTCGCAGCCGTGCCGCCCTCGCCCCGCCCGAGTGGCGCGAAGCTGCCGTTTCCCAACCTTGCTTGGGAAGCGAAGTTTATGGGAAACGGCAGCTTGGAGCCGCCGTCGCGCAATACTGGCAGTAGCTCCAAGGCTGCCTCCTCTTTCTGCCTTTCTACCTATCGAGTCTGTAGCCCGGCCGTCAGGTGCGTCGCCGAGGTTTGTTAGTCGGTTCTGCCCCCTGCCCTGCGATGCTGGAGCACTCGGCAGGGCAAGGGGGCATGTCCCCAGGCCTCGGCGACGCGCCGGATGGCCACGGCCACGGTAGGTCGGCCGGGCTACAGCGCTCCGTGGCGCCGTCTTCCCGGCTGTTTCTGGGATCGTTCATGCAAACGGTCCCAGGGGGGTTGGGTCGGCGTGGAATACGCCGACCCAACCCCCATTGTCGCCGTGCAGAAATGGCCTCAGTGTCTGGCTGCTATGGTGCCCAAAGCCAGAAGAAAGCCCCCACTGTAACAGCCTTCACTGGCATGGATGTGGGGGGTATTCCCATGGCATTTCAAGGGGCAGAGCTGCGTTTAGTTGGCTCCAACAAACTTTCAGCTCGGGAGACTTCGTACACTGGCAGCCAACATAATCCACCAAAAAGTGTGGCAAAAATCATGTTCCCAATTGGATTTTTCAGACGGATTTTCCGCCTTTCTGCGCCACAGCAAACCCCACTGGAGGCAGCATGAGGGCACTGTCATGGCCCCTGGCTTTCACTCTACGCCCCCCCCCCACTTTGGACTAGGCCTGCTGAATGAGAGTGATTCAAATGGTAGCGTACTTATAAGATCGTTTTTTTAAAGGAAGGCTCCATAATTATTATCTAGTCATTCTCATGGGATCATCCATGAAGAAGTTCTGTTCTGATGCAATTGGATATGGCATTCATCTGTATCCTTAGGAACAGTATCAAAAATTACACAGTGGTTATAAAATGTGACATCATAGACTCTTTGGTTCTTACAATTGTTACATTTAGTTCATGGTGCCTAAGACTCTAGATTTGTTTAGCAGCCCTACACTGGAACAAGACCTTGTCCCAAAATAACAGAACTCATTTAAAGCTGTTCTTTCTTTTTTGACCCTTCAAAGGACATGGGAACTTTTCAGGATCGGACTATTATTTTTTACTTTGAGGACATTCAGCTTGCAATACTGAAGCTGGCAATGATTGTCCAAAGCAAGGTGGATCTGACTTTCTAATCACAGTGGATACAGTTCCATCTAACAAGAAGGAAGAGCAGTGAACACAGCAATCAGGACAATGATAAAATTGTATCCCGTTCTATCATTATCACTCCAAGGTTTAGAGCTTGCCGTGGCTGCTGGACTGCATGCAAAAAATCTTACTCTATTGATAAAAATTTATGGCTTCAGCTATCCAAGCCAAATAACAATTCATAAATCCATATGTCAGCAAATGACATTGTAATTCATCAAAACAAGGGCAAATGAAAGATAACAATTCTGTGTTCCATCTCAGTGCCTCTCTATCAAACCACGGGTGTGTCTCGTGGATCCGCTGATGTGGGTTTCTCATAGGCACAAAATTTTGTATGTAAAATGAAATGGGAATAAAAGGTTGGTTTCTCAGGAACTGCAAGACTTGTTCATTTTTTGTTCACAGGTGTTGATGAGCTTGCTGCAACTGAGGCAGGCCTCTGTATTTCTGAATTTTACATAATTGAAAGCTGACTATTGAAAACTCAGACACCTTAACCCAACCAGAAAGCAAATTGTCTCCAGTCTTTTCCCCTTATGATTCTAATTTGTTACACTGCTGTATCCTTAGAATTCATTGGCTTGCATAGAGCAGGAACATCTTTATCCTGATGAAAATGAGACAACAGTAGCTTTGTGCCATGCATCTTGACTTATTTAAATGAATGACAGTTTATTTGTCATATTTGTCATTTAAATATGTCCTGCCTAGGGTACAACCAAATTAAGTTTGAAATTGATACTGCTGAAAATCAATGCACAATATTGGAAAAAAGAATCAAAAAGCGTGTTCCAAATGCTCCCAGAGATACACAGGATAAATAAACATAATACTCACAACTGAAATAGTTATCATAAATGTTATTTCATAAGAAGGTTGATGTGTCACAGCATGTTAGCATGCTAGCATTACGTTGTTTTTATGCTGGGGTTATTCATTGCTTTTTAAACATCAGGTGTTAGACATCTACTTTTTATATTCATTAATGTGCACATCTTCTGGTGAAGTGTTAAAAATCACTTTCCATTCTAAGAGGTGTAAATTACTAGCATTATCTTATGCTCTGTTTACGTTTCCCTCCTCAAGGCAAGCTTGAAAAAGGAAACGTTACTCTCTTTGTAAATCAATGGCATTTTAAAGGATTTTAGGTTTACTCCAGTGATTGTATTGAATATCATTATGGATATTATGGATCCAACCTGCTTTTCTGCTAATAAAAAAGGAAGAGGGAACTTCTTTGTCATGCCCCCACAGAGGCTTTTTGTTATTTCCCCATTAAGCTTTAGTTTCCCCATAGTTAACATGGTTTTAGTTCATTGTTACGTCTTCTAAGAGAGAGTATTTAGTTAGCCCCTGTCACTTTAAGACATTTCCCAATAGGCAGTTTCCTTTCTTTACCCAGCAATCCCCTGTTTTAGTTCTAGCCGGTCAGTCAGAGTGAGGTGCTAAAGGTAGTTGGAGACTGGAATATTCGTGACATTCATGTTAATATATGGTGGTCCACAGAGCACAAGTTAAATTTAACAGCAGTTAGAACTAGACAAAGACTGAAATAACTGAAAGGAAGCAAGACACAGTGGACTTTCTTGATAGCAGCCAAGAGAAGACACAGTCTACAGCTTCAAACCTGCTCAAGACAAGCAAGTACTCTGATTAGATAGACCCAAGGGAGGAGTTAGGGTCTTGATTCTCTCCAGTAATAAACCTATTGCTGAACTGTTGAACCTGACTTGACTTGAACTGTTGAACCTGACTCCCCCACTCTGTCCTAGCCAAGTACAGGGCACCAAAAATAGATTCACTGGGGGGAGGGGGCAGAACATTCTTTGACAACCAGAAAAGCTAGATGGGACGTCATGGGACAGGGATCTACAAAGGCCTTGTGGGATAGAGCCAGCTTCCTGGTGTGGCCTAGAGATCTCCCAGAATAACAGCTGATCTACAGACTACACAGATCAGTTCAGTTCCCCTGGAGAAAATGGCAGCTTCAGAGGGTAAATGCTATAGCTTTATATGCTGCTGAGGTCCCTCTTCAAACTCCAGGATATTTCAAATCCAGAATTGGCAACCCTAAATGGAAGCTATAGTAAGAAGGCAAATTAATGTTTGCATGCCATTTTTCTCTTCATTTAAAACAAATCAATTTGGCAAAGGTTCTAAATCAGTGATTCCCAAAGTGGGCGCCACCGCCCCCTGGTGGGTGCTGCAGTGATACAGGGGGGCGGTGATGGCCACAGGTAGAAAGATTAATACATATATCTTTCTGTTTAATTGCTATTAAAATTTTAAAAAAAATAATTTCCAGGGGGCACTAAGTAATATTTTTTCTGGAAAGGGGGCGGAAGGCCAAATAAGTTTGGGAACCACTGCTAAATTAACTAACTAGAAATATGCTGCTGTTCAAAGTTTGATTGTGCTTTTTCTGAATCATGGTCCAACTCCCCCCCCCCACCTTTAGAAATATCATGGTTTAAGCTGCTTAGACAAACCTAAGAATTTATTTTTCATCTTTACTTAGAAGAGCAAGGGCCAGAGGCCTCTCCATAGCAAAGACAATAGATGACTTGGCTGGGACGCAACAGCCCCTCTCCCAATAGGGAAACCTTTGCATCATACCTTCCTGCAAACTGTTCAGTTATTTTATTTATTTGATTTTTAATTTACATTATTTATAGTCCAGCTTTCTCACTGATACTCAAGGTGAATTACATAGTTTAAGTCAATGCAATCAATAGGACGAGACATCTAAAAAGCAATGTAGTAAGACTAGGCTTACAGAACTCTGAAACAAAGTGTAAGCAATATTTATTTACTTCTATATAGCCCTTCAGAATCATGCTCAAGTCAGTTTAGAACAATAGAAAGCAAAGCATATTGATAGAGCAGACCCCAGACCAGAAGCAGACAAGCCCTAATTAAAAAAAAAAATCGGTAAAAAGATGAATTTTTGCCTGGCAGCTAAAACAAAGGCAAATATGCAACAGGTCAAACTCAAGGGGAAGGGTATTCCAAAGACAAGGTGCCCCCAAAGAAAACGCCCCATTTCTTGCCACCATTGGCCATGCTATACTCCAAAGGGTATAACAAATAAAGTAGCATTTGTTTAGACCTTTCCATTGTCCCAAGTGCTTAATATCCTGTTGCAAATCCCTTAGCAGTCTTTAAAAGTATATATTATTATCCCTATGCTGCAGACAAATGCTGAGGCTGAGAGAAGCCACTTGTATAAGGCTGCCTTATGAATTCATACAAGGGATGAGAATCAAACGTGGGGCTTCCTAATTCACAGCCCAGTCTCACCCCTAGGAATACACATCAGAGCATTTGGGGTACACCAAAATTATGCAATGGGTTTGCTAATATGGATGGGGGTACAATTTTAGAGAAATAGGTTGCCAAGGGGTGCATGAGTGAAACTATCATAAACTAAACTGCAGCTAGCTACACTGAGCCCTTGGAAGAGGGCAAGATATCAGCTTTAGTATGGTTAATTACTGAAAGTATTTCAATGCACATTTCAAAATTAAGTCCCTAATTAAGACTGAAGTGGAGCTTTCCCTCATGCTGCTTAGCATCCCCAAAGATAACTAGGGAAAGCCAAGTGCATCAGTGTGGCACAAGAGACTCCACAGTTATTGTTGCCTATAATCTAAAAGGATGCCTTTATTTTAGCAAATGTATTGATTTCAGAAGTACTATCTGTTTCCATATGGAAAAAAATAAGGTCTGAGTTAGAAAGGAGAACTATTTCATAGAGTGCTGGTCTACAATTTTGGGCACAGGAAGGTCTATTACAAATGCAGTTATATATACAAATAATACTTTATTCATAACAGCTAATGTAAGTTAGTTTAACAGTAAAGGAAAATGTCCTTGGACCTTAGATTTGTATCTTAATTAACTGATTAGCAATGTGAGAAAAGGCTCTTTGGTTCATTAGTGGGAAAAGTCACACTGGGGTTGCTTGCCACTCAACTTTCCCTTCCGGAGTTATAAGCAATTGAAGAGGGAAAAAATAGTCTCCATGGAATGAGCAATAAGCAGATGACCTTTGTCCATTTTATTTTCAGTTTTAATAATTGTCCTTGAGAATAATGACTGCAGGTTTGACATATAGCATAAATGATATGAAGAACTTGTTCTCACCAGTTGCAAAAAAAGAAAAGAAAAGGAGTCTTCGTACTTGCACTATGAACAACTACAGCGGGTTTAAAATGACCTTTCCCTGACTTGGCTCTTTGGATACCTTTCTTATTCAAAAGGCTATCACTCACATCGCCCCACAATGGGTGAGAAACCAATTTAGGCTTAAGACTTCCATTAAATTGGGAAGGTGTAAAAATCTATTACATCCACAAATTTGTGAAGGAGCACACAGTTCTGAAATACATGCATCAAGCTCTAAAAATGAATTTGGTTGAAAGCTAGTTCAGAAAAATCATGTAGCTCAAAATATTTTTTATATTGGGCAGAATGAAAGTCCAGAAGGACCATGTAGATAGCCAGCAAAATCAGTCTTATATGAGTAGGATTTGGCCATGCCAACTACAATGTGAATTGCTTGGGCAAATACCAGTCTGTAAAACACTCATATATATATCCTAAGCAATGTCAGTGCCTTTACCTGAGACTTAATTGTCCACAGTAGCATATGGCTTCGTTTCTAAAGAGAACCTTAGTAAGAATATACTTCCACATTCTAGGTTGCCTGCATATTTAACCGTGTTTTGAAGAACAGTTTCATGCTTGTTTTTATCTATTGTGGTACACCTCCACCATGTTTTAGTCCCAGTTTAACTGCTTTGGAGGACTTAAGTAGAATATCTGTGATAGTAGGCTACAATCCCGAATGAATCTGTTCTCACAATGCAATGAACATTCATTTATCTACTTAGGCACAGTGTTCAGTATATGTAATACTCTGTAATTAGCTATCTTGTTTATTCATGCATTCAACAGTCTGAATGTTTTGGAAATAATTTAGATGAAAGTGATTAATGAGAACGAAGTGAAGCGGTACGTATGTTAACAAAGTTGTTTGTTGATCTTCAATCCTGCATCAATTTACACCTGCTTCAAACTTGCTTCTCCTGGGACACTGCCATCCTCTGGTTGTTCCCATGCTATTCCTGATAATGTCTGCAACTTCTGCCCATGTGCTTAGAGTGCATTGCATAGTTATCCACTTTAATGGGCAGTTTGAACATAGGAAGTTGTCTTATTCTGAGCCAGGCACTGATCTATCGAAGTCAGAACTGTCTGTTTACGTCAGTGGAGTCTTTCACGTCACCAACTACTGATCCATTTCACTACAAGTGCTGGCGACTGAATCTGGGGCCTTCAGGCAACACTAGAACACACTTATGTGAACACAGCATAATACACATCTATGCATACTTGATTTAAAAAAAAATACACAAAATAATCCTAAGAACCAAACTGTGAAATCCTAATCGGTGCTGTGTGTGTGGAAATTAGCGGGATCAGAAGTGTGGGATTAGTTTATATAGTTCAATCCTATACAAAGTTACTCCAGTCTAAATCCACTGATTTCAATAGATGTAAACTAGAGTAACTGCATAGAACTGCTCTTTAAGTGAACTGGTAAAAATAAATAAAATATTTTTAAAATAAAGATATCAGCAAACTCTTTTTTTATTGTGCCCCCCTTCATTCCACTTCTGATCATATGATCTCAGCCTCCAACAGTGCATTGAGTTTGTTCTGTTAGGTCACATGTAAAGTACCCAGTTTACAGTGTGCATTATACAAAAATACTACATGGAGAAGTGTCCAGGACTGATTTTATAAATTGCAGAGACCATCAATTGCCACCTCAATATGTTTCAATTTGGTGTGATTATTACTTGATAATATATATGTCTTTAGCTATTGTCAAGTACGAGAATGTAACCACAACCATTTCTCTTGGACAGCAAGTCTAAGGTCTAATGGTAATCCTACGCAGGCTTATACAGCATTCTTCAGATTGTACAGTTGAAATATGCATGCTGTCATTTTGCAGTTTAATTGTGAATATATCCAACTGGAGGACTTTGAACCTTGCTGTGAATCATCCCACATTCAGCTAAAACCTCTTTCCCCCTTATTCTATTGGAATCTGAAATATAATCCCTGCTGAGGATTCCTTTCCTCTTTTGTTGCTTTTCTCATAATATGTAAAATTACTGCAAGAAATGAAACAAAAGGTTGATATAGCAGATAGTCATACAAAGAATAGGAGGCATAAAAATACGAATTGTGTCAATCAGCTAGTTTTCTTTTGACAAAAATATTGATGAATTGCATTTGCTTCCATGCACTAGGCTAATTCATATGTATAACATGCAAATTGTTTTTACTGAGAGAGCAAAGTGGGAGAAATACATCAGTGGGAAAATGTCAACATTTTCATGTATCAGAGGCAAATAACCCAGTGATAGGCTGTAGACTGCAGGAATAAAAAGCTTCTCAGATCAGCTTATGAGTGAACAAAACTAGCACCTAGAAAACTCGTAGACTAACCTTACTCCATCAAAATTGTAGTACTTCTGTCAGGGGTTGGAGTCTGGCAGAATCTATTAGATTTTTGGCTGCTGTGGGTTTACCAGGCTGTGTGGCCATGGTCTGGTAGTTTTAACTCCTAACATTTTGCTTGCATCTATGGCTTGCATCTTCAGAGGCATATCATGGTAAAAGAAACACATTGCACCATGACATGCCTCTGAAGATACCAGCCATAGATGCAAGCAAAAACTAACTAGACTATGGCCACATAGCTCAGAAAACCCACAACAGCCAGTTCATTCCAGCAGTTAAAGCCTTTGACGATACTATTAGATTTCATTTACATTTTTGCAGACACCTGTGGGTACCAACCTGTGCCAAAACCTGCAGACTTGCACAGAGGTTGAAGCTGCCACCGCATGCATTTGGCCCTGGTGATACAACACAAGAAAGAATGCTAACTAAGGCCGTTTCCACACGGCCCCCCAGGCACCCCCACGCCGGCAAGAATTCTGCCGGCGTGGGGGCGGAGGCCGGCGGATGACAGGCGGCTCCGTGATGGAGTCGCTTGTTCTTCTTTCCTTTTTTTCGACGAACCTTGTCCCCGTCGCCGGCCTGTTAGCCTCCGTTCGCCGACACTGCCCCTCCCAATTCCAGGGGTCGGAGGACAGTGAGGGAGGGGCTGCAGAGGCCAGCAGGCCGACGACGGGGACAAGGTGAGTGGGAAAGGGAAGGGAAACAGCATGTTCCCGGCGGTGCTGTTCACACCGCGCCACTGGGAACACGCTGTTGGGGCAAAAACAACCCTTTAAAGGGTTGTTTTTTAGGGCGGCCTGACGCCGCCCTGGGGGAGGGGGAGCGAAGGCAGGTCGGCGCTGCTGCGTTGCAGCAGTGCCGCCTGTGCAAATGGCTCCCTGGGAACGGCATTTTTGCTATCCCCAGGGCGCCATAAAAGGGCCGTGCGGAAACGGCCTAAGATTCTGTCTATAAGAAAGAAATAAGGAGAACAATCCATTCAATTTCTGGAGAGGAATTGGATCCATGTGTGTGTTCAGAAGTAAGGTCCTGATGCAGTGATAACAAAATGTGGACAAAAACCATCCAGGAAACTCTTTTCCGTCTTATCTGCTTCAGGCTTAAACCATACCAATGAGTATTACAAATGAGTATATTCCACTGCCTTAGTTTGACTGTAAAATCTGGGGCATACTGAAACAAATGGCCAACCATTATTTCTGGATATCTATAAGGATTCATTAAATTTATGAGCGGCAAGATGAATGTTTTAAAGAAAGGGTGATTTGTCTTCAGGAAACCATTGATAACTGTGTCAATGGAAAATATTGTCCATCCTCATTTAAATACATTGGGATGGGTTGTGATTATGCACCTGATCTGCAAGTCTTAGAATAAAACTACGCAAAAGACTTGTGGCTGCAAAGGACGATGAAGATGCACTGGATTGACTGGTATTCCATGTGTGCCCTGATCAGCAGTGCTATTCCCCATCTGGGCCAGAATTCATCCTCTATCCCACCCTCCAAATATTGTGAAATTCTGAAAAAGAGATTATAAAACTCCTGACAAGGTGGCTTGTAATTCTCACTATCTGTGTTACCCTGTGATTTCTAGTTCTGCTACATTACTGCTAAATTGCAAGTCCAGGACTGGACTGCTATAGAATTGACAAATGGTTGTATTGTAGGTAGGCACTAAGAGAGGTCAACCAAAAGACAACTTTCCCCCAAAGTAATCAGAAAGACCATATGTTCCTCCTCCCCAGTTAGGATAAGCCAAACCTGTGATTTTACTTACTAAGAACTAGACAGCTCATGCCACTACAAAACATGATTGGAGACAGAGATAGTAACACTGACTGTAACACTGATAGTAACACTGACTCTTGGACCCTTTGCTGTTGTACAAGTTGTCCATCTCCAGCTGTCTTTTTTGTGGTTGGATGGGAGACCTGTCTGTCAGCCTGGAAAATAAACAAGTCTTGCAATGTATTGTCGAAGGCTTGCAATTTCAGACTGTTCAAAGAATGGAAATTTCTGGATCAGGTTGTCTTGTTTACCTGGTGTTGCTGCCAAAGCAGGGCTGGAGAATGATGCAGGTATTCATCCATCTGGCATTTTGGGTTTTTTTTATAATGCTTGGCACTAATTTTGATCATTAGTGTCTAGAAAGAATAGTTTATTGCTATACCTATTTAACAGCTTGTGAGTAAGACTTTATTATTCAGGTGGTGAGTAAGCAGGGAAGGAAACATGGTGGGAATAGGAAAAATATGAATAATTAGAAGGAAATGCAGAAATGCTCACCCTTCATCTTACCTTCATCTTGTCCAAAGGGATGTGAGTGTTGCAACCTCCTACCCAGCCTACAAGCTAATTAACACAAGTTTCATGAAAAGTAAGAGCTATACTTCATAATTTGGTATAGATGAAGGTAGACCTAAAATGTTTCACTTGGTTGAATGGTACCTGTAGTTCAGCTTTAGCTGAATTTGTCCCATCCCTGTACTACGTCTGTGAGGGCAGAGGGGTAATTTTGCACTGATTCTGCATGAATAGATATCCTGTACAGGCAACAGCTGGCCTTGACTGTACAATCTCTGCATTGAGACAGATTATTTATTTATTTGTACTCTGCTATTCTCTCCAATAGGAAGACTGTTTTAGGCAGAAGCGTAGCTAGGGAAAATGGAACCCGGGACAAAAACTGAGTCTTGCACCCCCTCCCCCACCACGACCAAATAACATTTTTTGCACCAGGTCATCTCAAAGTCACCATCACATTATAGAACATGCCCTAACACACAAATCTGAACACTCCCAGGGCTCCCTAGTTTAAACAACATTGAAAGTGATGCTATTTTTGAAGGGGGGGAATCCACCCTGAAACAGCATCACTATTAATGTTGTTTAAACTAGAGAGCCCAGATTCTCCTTTTAAATCCACCTTAAAGGGAGACTCTGGGCTCCCTAGTTTAAACAATATTGAAAGTGATGCTGTTTCAGGGTAGATTCCCCACCCACCTCCCAAATAGCATCATTTTCAATGTTGGTTGTTGCGGGTTTTCTGGGCTGGGTGGCCGTGGCCTGGTAGATCTTGTTCCAAATGTTTCACCTGCATCTGTGGCTGGTATCTTCAGAGGTGCATCACAGAGAGAATTCTGTTATACACTGTGTCCAGACTTCTCTCTGTGATACACCTCTGAAGATGCCAGCCACAGATGTAGGCGAAACGTTAGGAACAAGATCTACCAGACCACGGCCACATAGCCTGTAAAATGCACAACAACCAGTTGAATCTGGTTGTGAAAGCCTTCAACAATAATTTCATTTTTTTTTAAATCTAGGGAGCCCAGATTCTCCCTTTAAATCCACTCCAAAGCGGGTGGATTTAAAGAGAGAACCTGGGAAAAATTTGAGGGTGCATGTCAAGGGAGCAATGTTTAAGCTAATAGTACCAAAATTTTAGGCTATCTTCAGGAGACTCTCCTGATGAAACCACACAGGTTTAGTGAAGTTTGGTTCAGGGGGTCCAAAGTTATGGACCCTCAAATGGGTAGCCCCACCTACCTTTGGAAACAATGGGGGATGAGGGCACCCCTCTTGGTGGTACATAACTTTGGACCCCTTGAACCAAACTTCACCAAACTTGGCTGGTATCATCGGGAGTATAACCTGACAATAGCCAAAAATTGTGGTGCCACTAGCCTAAAATATGTGCCCCCTGCTGTCTGACAAAGTAAAAACATTAAAAATACCCCCCAAAATTAGAAATGAACCCAAATTTTTCTGTGCCCCAAATGGTGGGCGCTTGGGACATTTGTCCCAGATGTCCCCATTGTAGCTATGCCTCGGATTAACACAAGGGCAGGGGCTCGGGCTTACCTTACTGTTACGTTGAGTTCTAGGGTACAGTTCGAGAATAAGGCTACAGTCAGTTTTAGGTTTCAGGTTCTTGTTACAATTTTGGAAACAATTTATGACTGAAAAAATAAAATAAAATAATGAGTTAGGGTTAACGCAAGGGCTGGGGCTTGGGTTTGCCTTACTGTTACGATGAGTTCTAGGGCGCAGTCTGAGAATAGGGCTAAGGTCAGTTTCAGGTTTCGGGGTTTTGCCATAATGCTTGCTTTTGCTTGAACCCCAACCCTAACTTTTTATTTTTATTTAATTTTTTCAGTCATAAATTGTTCCCAAAATTGTAACAAAAAATAAATTAAATTAAAATAATAGGTTAGAGTTAGGGTTAAGGCAAGGGTAGGGGCTCAGGCTTGCCTTAGTGTTACGTTGAGTTCTATGGTGCAGTCCGAGAATAAGGCTCTAGTCAGTTTTAGGTTTCGGGATTTTATTACAATTTTGGGAACAGGTTTTGTCTGAATAAATTAAATAAAAATAATAAATTAGAGTTAGGGTTAAGGCAAGGGCAGGGGCTCTGGCTTGCCTTAGTGTTACGTTGAGTTCAAGGGCGTAGTTCGAGAATAGAGCTATGCTCAGTTTCAGGTTTCAGGGTTCCATCTTAACCCTTAACCTTGTTTGAACCTCAACTCTAACTTTGTAACAAAAACTGGAAACCTAAAAGTGACCATAGCCCTGTACTTGGACTGTGAATTAGAACTCAACGTAACACTAAGTCGAGTCTTAGCCCCTGCCCTTGCTTTAACCCTAAACCTAACTTATTATTTTTATTTAATGTTTTCAGTCATAAATTGTTCCCAAAATTGTAACAAAAAGGAAATTAAATCAAAATCATAGGTTAGGGTTAGGGTTAAAACAGGGGCAGGAGCTCAGGCTTGCCTTAGTGTCACGTTGAATTCTATGGCGCAGTCCGAGAATAGGGCTATGGTCAGTTATTTTTATTTAATTAATTCAGTCATAAATTGTTCCCAGAATTATTACAAAAACATGAAACCTGACCAAAAATTGTTCTCAAAATTGTAATAAAAACCTGAAACCTAAAACAGACCATAGCCCTGGGGCTCAGACTTCCCTTTGTGTTACATTGAGTTCTAGGGTACAGACCGAGAATAGGGCTATGGTAAGTTTTAGGTTTCAGGTTTATGTTACAATTTTGGAAACAATTTATGACTGAATAAATTAAATAAAAATAAAAAGTTAATGTTGGGGTTCAAACAAGGGTAAGGGTTAAGGTAAAACCCCGAAACCTGAAACTGAGCATAGCCCTATTCTTGAACTACACCCTAGAACACAACATAACAGTAATGCAAGCCCGACTCCCTGCACTTGCCTTAACCCTAATGCTAATTTATTAATTTTATTTAATTTATTCAATCTTAAATTGTTCCCAAAATTATAATAAAACCCGAACCTAAAACTGACCATACTCCAATTTTTGGACTTTGTCCTAAAACTCAATGTAACATTAAGGCAAGCCTGAGCCCCTGCCTTTTCCTTAACTCTAACCCTAACTTATTATTTTGATTTAACATTCTCAATCATAAATTGGTCCCAAAATTGTAACAAAAACCCGAAACCTGAAACTGACCATTGCTGAATTCTTGGACTATGGCCTAGAACTCAACATAACACTAAGGGAAGCCTGAGCCCCTACTCTTGCCTCAACCCTAAGTTATTATTTCTATTTATTTTTTAAAATCATAAGTTGTTCGGAAAATTGTTACAAAAACCCAAAACCTGAAACTGACCATAGGCCTATTCTCGGTCTGTACCCTAGAACTCAACGTAACACTAAGGGAAGCCTGAACCCCAGCACTTGCCTTAACCCTAAGTTATTATTTTTATTTAATTTTTAAAATCATAAATTGTTCCCAAAATTGTTACAAAACCCTGAAACCTTAACCTGACCATAGGCCTATTCTCGGTCTGTACCCTAGAACTCAACAAAACGCTAAGGGAAGCCTGAGCCCCAGCATTTGCCTTAACCCCAATTTATTATTTTTGTTTAATTCATTCAGTCAAAAATTGTTACAAAAACCCAAAACCTAAATCTGACCATAGACCTATTCTTGGACTGCGCCCTAGAACTCAGTGTAACAGTGATGCAAGCCTGAGCCCCTGCCCTTGCCTTAACCCTAACTCTAACTTATTATTTTGATTATTAATGTTTTCAGCCATAAAGTGTTCCCAAAATTGTAACAAAAAATAAATTAAATCAAAATAATAGGGCTTGCCTCACTAAGGGTTACTGAGTACTCAGGGAGCTTAGGCCCTGAGAAGCTCAGGGCTATGACTGGGGTTCTCTTTAGGTTTCCTTTTGGCTTTTAGTTACAATTTTGGGAACAATGTATGACTGAATAAATTAAGTAAAAATAATAAATTTGGGCTAGGGTTAAGACTCGGACTTGCGTTAGTGTTACGTTGAGTTCATGGCGCAATCCGAGAATAGGGCTATGGTCAGTTTTAGGTTTCGGGTTTTTATTACAATTTTGGGAATAATTTTTGTCTGAATAAATTAAATAAAATTATAAATTAGGGTTAGGATTAAGGCATGGCCAGGGGCTCAGGCTTGCTTTAATGTCATGCTGTGTTCTAGGGTGCACTCCGAGAGTAGAACTTTGGTGAGTTTTACATTTTGGGTTTTTGTTACAATTTTGGGAACAATTTTTGACTGAATAAATTAAATAAAAATAATAAATTAGGGTTCGGGTTAAGGCAAGGGCAGGGGCTCGGGCTTGCCTCACTGTTACGCTGAGTAATAGGGCGCAGTGCGAGAATAGGGCTATGATCAGTTTTAGCTTTTTGTTACAATTTTGGGAATAATTTATGACTGAATAAATTAAGTAAAAATAATAAATGAGGGTTCGGGTTAAAGCAAGGGCCAGGGCTCAGGCTTGCCTTCGCTTTACGTTGACTTTTAGGACGCAGTCCGAGAATAGGGCTTTGGTTAGTTTTAAGTTTCTTTTTTTTTTTTTACAATTTTGGGAACAATTTATGATTGACCCAGCCAATAAACCTTGAAAGGTGGCTGAAAAAAAAATCCAGGATATGAGCAAGGGTGCCCAGACTCAGTACCCAGAGGCTTCCCCAGCACTGCGAGGGAGGATGGCAGTGGCCGCACTCCAGTGGATTTGGTCCCCCCATGTGGGGCCATTTGTTTGCCCTGGGGGAAAATGCCTTCTCAATGCCTACCTGGGATTGCAAGGATCCTAAGCAATTAACTTCTGGGGCCTCTTGGTGTAAATACAAAGCCATCAACCTTGCAGGTTCTGTTGTGGCCCTCAATACAAATGCAGCCTTTATAAAGAGTACAATATGAAGCATATTGTGTTGGTTCCAGCCAACTTTTCTGCTGTTAAAAAAGGAGCCCATATGACCACCCAGCAAGACTCTGCTGAGGAACATTTGATCTTTTTGTTGGCCGAGGACTATAGTATAAATGAGGTATTAGGCAAGACTCAGTGAAAAAATTACCGGTAGCTGAATTCAGCCAACCCACTTCTATTCAGCCATTAAGTGCATGATTATCTGATAAGCAACTCTAAGTATTGACTTAATTTGCCTTCAAAGGATCCAACCAATTCTGTTCTCTAGTGTCACCTTTCCTGCCATTTTCTCATTGTTTGTGGCTGGTTCTGTTCCCTTTCCTCATTACTCCTTAGAAATTTCAGTTTCAGCAGTGGTCATTATTTGACATACTATTTATCAAGTTGGGAAAATAGTTCTTTACTTTTAGCCTCCCAAAGAACCCGGTTTTGTAAGAAAGCTGAAATGGTTTTATGTAAGATCATTTTCAGCCATTGATTACTTGTGGAAAAACCCCTGAAAGTTATAACGTTAAGAGAACAGATGGTCTGTAGCACCTTTTAACTTGGAAAATTCTCTTTCAAAGGGCAGAAAGGGAGATCCGAAGTGCAGAAATATTTGCCCTGCATAGTATTTAGACTGACAGCTTTGGAAAGGTCAAATAGCCAGCAATAGTGGCAATTATTTTTTGGTAACAAGGACATCTTAAGTACTTACCCTGGTGTCAGTCATGTTCATCTGTGATATCCCACACTTGGGCAGTTTTTCTTACCAGTCGTTGAAGTAGTGCAATAAGATCTGTCCTTGTAGTAGAAATTTGTTACTTTCTTACAGCCCAGTCCAGAGCTGTCATGTGGGCAGGGACAGCACCAGTCCAATGCTGCCCCGCCCGCTCCAAAGAACTTTTCTGCAATGCAGGAAGCTCCAAATTTTTTTTAAAAAAACCCTTGCTTCTAACTCTTCCGTAGAGGAAAACAGAGATACACTGCAAAAATCAGAAGCTATGTCTGATCCTCACTCTGCCAGCACAAGGGCCTAACCGGTGGTGGAACCCAACTGAGGTTGGCTGCACCACCAGGAATGCCCCCACCACCACTCTGAGTGGTGGGGAAGTGGAAGTGGAGAGCTGGGTGCTGCAGTTGGATGTCCCAGGGTTCCGCTCTGGCCGGGTGCCAGCATAAGTGCCTCAGGTAAGTGTCCACACTGCATCCAGAGGGGGAATTCACCCTCCTACTTTGGATTGGATTGTTAAGCTTGTAAGAAACGACTAATTTCTTTGTGCTCTTCAAGTCATTTCCTGAAATGGAACTTGACTTATTGCAGTCAGTTTGTCTGCAATTTCCTGTTCACGTTGCTGTGCATTTGCAGGAAGAAATATCATATTGCCTGCTGGAAGTATCTTTTTTTCAGCCTATAACAATGCAGCCTTGATTATTTACTCAGCTAGACAAAGGAATAGGAAAGGTAAAATCTGACATTTAAAGATTCTGAAATACTTCATCTAATAGATTTCTGAGTTCCAACCTTTGGCTGAAATGGCACCTTCTTACTTTCTTTTCGCCATCCCACCTTACAATTGATTTTGTGGAATGCAGGTATTTTTTTTCTTTAGTATGACTTTCTGCTAAATCCTGGAGGTCTTTTAGCCTTCAACTTTCCATCAGTACAGAAATACATGCAAGATCTCATTCAAGGTTTAAACATCCTTATCTTATTGTACAAAATAGTAGAAAATCTGCTAACTTCAAGAAAACTTGAGATTTTACACCAAATCTTGATGGAATGATGCACACGTGATATTTATTTGCCTTTGTCAGCCACAGATTTGACTCAGTATGTTAATTTTCTTTTTTTACTCTTCAGTTTGTCCTCCTAGTCTCTCTGCCGCTTTTCCTTCCTTACCCTGCCCTCTGGTGCTAAACATGGAGTCCGATTGAGCTTTTCTTTCTTTCTGAGGAAACAATGAGAGCATCATAGAAGAAAATTCACAAGACTATAACCATCATATTATCTGCTTTAACAGTTGTCAGCGGCCATTTTGGAATTCAGTGGATGGCTATTTGGAAAGAACCAATACTGGACAAGTGGCTGTTTTTTCATCCATTTTAGTATGTCACACCAAATCTGTTTCCCCTGAAAAACAGTTAAAGAGATTAAAGATCACCAGTTTTCTGTTGTCTTAAGCATCCTCTCCAGATAGAGACATAAGACAACTAAACTTGGGCTTAACAGGTTTATTTAAGTAACTGATGTATGTCATAAGCTTATTTAAGGTCAGACTGTGGAAAGTATCCATGGATCACCTTTTGGCCAACTGTACCCAGGCTCCAAATAAGGCCAGCCAATTATTCATTAGCACATGCTTCATCCACCAGCCCAACATGCTGCACAGACCACTTAGGTTTGGTTGTTGCTGCACAGTATTCAGGGCATTTTTTGCCACCCCACCCTACAGTCAATAATGGGTTGTTATGGGAACATGATCACAACATGATTCCTCAGGGTGCCTGCCAATTGGCCCTGCCTATTGTGAATGAACTGCCTTACTCCTGATAGTCTTTAATCCAGTCCTAAATTCAGGTCTATTTATTCTGTTTCCCTTGAGGCAAAACGAAACAGACAAATGGTGATCATAGAGGATCACCCAAATCCCCCAAAGCAACCAACTAGTTCCTTATTGCCTCTATGGAGGTATGGAGATCAGCAGTGCATGGCAAATACCTGCATGGGAGAGGCAGAGAGCTGCTTTTATGCTCTTCCTTTTGGCCAGCATCTCTAGGATGGACAGCTATCTGCCCCAGTCAATCACTTTCCTGGGCCTACTTTGATTTTAGAAGGGGCTATGACAACAGCCCCAATGCCATGAATGAATTAAATGATTTCCATTTTCTTCATTCTGTTTGCTGTTGTCATCAGAGATAGCATGAGCACCCTAGAACTTCTGAGGATCTGTATGACACAAAGAAATTATACTTGTTTGCACAAGAAGGATCCGGAACAGTTGGTTCGACTATATTTACTGCAATTCTAATTGTCTTGCGATTCCTTTGCCGTTATGTTCAGAAGCAACCAATGAAGAAATTCCAAATCATAAAGTCAAATCTAACCCACCCTCCCTGGCTCTTATTCTGATGGGTTTCTGAAATCAAAGCTGGCCAGCATTCTCCATAAAAATGTTATGGTTTTCTGGAGCAAGACATTATCTTTCTTGCTTTCTTACCTTTCTCATTGCACCTAAAAAATCCCACAGAAAAATAGTTGTTCAAGGAGCCAGAACTCTGGCTTGTATATAACGCCCCCACCCAAGTCAATGGCTACCCTGACACAGGCCCTTTCTGCATGGGCTGGAATCACTGATTCTGGCCCGGTAAAACATTGTTTTGGGGGGGACACTTCGCACAGGCAGTGCTGCAAAAACAATGCAGTGCCGCTCTTTCCCTCACCAAATGACAGGGAGTGAGGTTTTCAGAATACGCCGGCTTCCACCCATTGCTGAGTGTACGGCAGCGGGTGGAAGCCGGCGTATTCCCTGCGCTGACCCCAAATGACTTCTTACCTTGTCCTGGCTTCCGTCACTCTGAGGAGGCCAGGGGACACGCCTCCTGGGCTTTGGTCAGCTGCCGCCTGGCTATAGCAGGTCCCCGGCCTCTTTCAGATTGAGGAAGCCAGGGACATCTGGGCTTTGTCGCTGCAGCCGCCGCCGCCAGTGGTCCCCTGGCCTCCTCAGATTGAGGGAAGCCAGGGAAAAGGTGAGAAGCTGTTTGGGGGGGGGGCTGCACGACTGTGCGGAGCCTGCTCCGCCAGCTGCGCAGCCTGTGGGGCCATTGGTGTGAACGGCCCCAGGGCTGGCATCGGCATGAATCATGCTGATGCAGCCCCGCAAATCTGGCCATGCAGAAATGGCCATGGATCGGCCAGGCTATCCCAATCTCATCAGATCTCAGAAGCTAACAGGGTCAGCCCTGGCCATTACTAAGGGGACACTTGCAGCCTTGCTTTGGCCCATCAATTTAAACTTGGGCCCACTTGGCCATTTTAAAATCTTGGAAGAAACAGAGAGCAGCAAACGCGGATTCATTCGCAATAGAAGATATCAGATACTGCTGACTAATGTCAACACCTCCACCAACTTTTTCGACAACATTTTGTATATTTATACCATTTCGGACAATCTAATGCATGCATCTTCAAACAATTCCAACCTGTGTGGTTGGGCCATCAATGGTGATAACTTAATTGATAAAAATATAATCATGCAATCCAAGTTCTCTCCCTGGTATGGAATAATCAGAAAAGATCACCTCTTACCTGGTGGATATCTCACAATATAACATCAGAAAGGGTTTAACATCATTATGCTTTCAAATAATGCTGATGGAGTACTTAGCCAAACACTCTTCTCAAAAACTCTTGGAACAGCATCTCAGTATCTGTGAAAGAGTGATGGAAAACCTCCCACACTATATTTTTGGGATTCTCACCTGGGATTCTCACCTTAAAAATCCTGATTTGTGCGAGGACTCCCCACAGCTCCCGGCCCTGAATCATTTCTGTTCCGGCCCTGCCCCGCGCTATCCCACTCATTCCGGGATTTTCAAAAATTGCCAACAAGGTGGATCTTTTTGAGAATCCTGGGCTGAGGCCGGTATCGTGGGGAGAGTATTTGGGGTCAGATTGTTCACTCAAGCTGCCACTTAAAAAACAGCAGCCAATCAGAGTGCAGTGGACCGGGCATGCTGGGAAGCCCCTTTTTGTTATCGTGTGCTCTGCTTGGCTATGAAGCCACCTTGCAAAGAAAAAAAGAGCGCTTGCATGACCTGGCTACGTAGCTGCTCAGTCATAACAGTGAAAAAAAAGGTTGCTTCCTCAAGCAGAGGGGAGGGGACGCTTGTTCACTTTCCCACCCCAAAACAAACAGCCAATCGGGAATGAGGAACAAGAGAGCCACAGAGCAGATCGTGGACTTGTGGAAAGGGAAGTGGAGGCTTTGATTCCAGCATTAGCTCGATCCCTTCACAGATGCATGCTGCAGTGGGGAGGGAGAGACCAGGATAAAAAGGTATGGGCAGTGGCGTTCCTGCCTAGGGACAGGGGGTACCCTCGGCTCTATTTCCAATGCAGTTTCAACATTGTAGGGTCGCTTTGTGTGTTTTTAAATTTTGCTGTTTTTTCATCGCTCCAGCCTTCAGGCGCATTTTATACATATATTCAAAATTTCAGGATACCATTCAGAGATTGTTCTGATGATAGAATTCTAAATTTGCGGATAAAATATGGTTTCGGGGAAGCAAAGTTATGGAACTTCAAATGGGGTGCCCCGATCCCCATTGTTTTCAATGGAAGCTAACAGGAGATGGGCGCCCATTTGAGGGACCATAACTCCTTTGGTTCCCCACATAACTTCGCACCAAACTTGGGGTGGTATCGCAAGAATAGTTAACAGATGATACCCTGAGTAAATTTGGTGTCACTAGCTTTAACAATACACCCCTTCCAGGCACCCCTGCTGAAGTTCAAGATTCTTTGTTTTGTGCAGTGACTTTGCTCCATTGTAGCCAATGGGGAATTTCTGAGTGTGTAGGGAAGCTGCACAGAGATGAAGATAGGAGGCACTAGACTTTCAGGGTGGCTCTAGGAGGGCCTCCAGTATCCAGGTTTGGAGACCTTCTGAGTGGGTTCACCTTTATGGGCCCCCAAAAGGCTTATTTTGTTTCCCTCATTCCCCAAATGCAAGGAAGTCAGCTGAGTTCTCTCAGAACCCTCTCAACTCCCCTTCACCCAGTGCCAAAGCTCTCGTCTCAAGATTGGATGCTATTAATTGCTGTCTATTGGAGCCACTCTTGAAATTTTGGTGCCCCTATCTTCAAAAATGTGCAGCCTGCCTCAGAAATTCCATTGAGCAGCCAAACAAAGAATCTTGGGCAAAATTCTTGGGGTGCCTTGGAAGGGATGTATTTTTAAAGCAAGTGACACCCAAATTTCAGGGTATCATGTGTTAACTATTCTTATGATGCCACCCAAGTTTGGTGAAGTTATGTTCAAAGGAACCCCAAGTTATGGGTCCCTCAAATGGGTAGGCCCCCATCCTCAGGTTAGCTCCCATTGAAAAACAGTGGGGATGGGGGCATTCCATTTGGCTGCCCATAACTTTACATGTCTCTGAACCACAAACATCACAACCCTTGGGTGGTAGCCATCAGGGCAGTCTCTGGATGATGCCCTGAAATCATGGTGCCACTAGCTTTAAAAATGTGCTCCCTGTGGTACGAAAAAATACCAAAAATAATTTCCAAAACCCAAATACTTTGCATTCGCATTTGTTAATTTTTGGGCAGGACATAATCGGACAATTTTTGTCTGAATGTGCCCAAATTTGCCCAGATTCCAGCCGAATCTGCTATTTGTTTCAGCTGAATCTCCAACCCTCAAAAGTGATGCTGTTTCAGGGTGGGAGAGAATCCACCCCCAAACAGCGTCACTTTCAATTTTGTTTTAACCGGGGACCCCAGATTCTCCCTTTAAGGTAGATTTAAAAGAAGAATCTGAGCTCCCTAGTTTAAACACCAATGAAAGTAGATTCCACTGGAGGTGTTTTGTGAGAGATGATGCTGACATTTGTTTGGTAAATGTTTTGCTGGGGGTGATTTGTGAGAGATTTACATGCTTAATACCCACTTGCACTGGCTTGGAGTTGTTTCTCAGGCTAACAACCTACCTCATAGGGTTGTGGGGATTAGGCAATTAGGAAAAGGGTGGGTGGGTAGAGAGCCAAGCCATGTTCTGATGGGAGTGGGAGGTGATTTGTGAGCTGGTACAAAAAATCATTGTTTGTTCATGGTGGGGGCGGGTGGCCGCCCATACACCGGGCGGGGGGGGGGGGGCGCCAAACTCAGGTTTTGTCCCCGGGCGCTAGTTTGCCTAGGTACGCCCCTGGGTATGGGATTTTATGGAACCGGGGCAAACCAGGCATATTTTCACTGTGGAAATTTAGCCTTAGATAAAGCTTTCAGACACTAACTCTTTTGTATCCTATAGGATGGCTGTGTTCACAATGGCAGCCAGCAAGATCAGAGTCAAGGTGATACACGGAAACTCAGAATAATTTCCCATTTAGTATGATCTTATTCCCTTAATGGGGTTTTTAATACTATCTTTTTAACTACTGGGAAGAGCTCTAAAGTGGAAACCTTGTGACTGCTGATTTTATGTTTTTCTATAATTTATATTGTGTTTTATTTACTTATTTTTCTTTTTTCTTTCTTTTCTTTTATGGCTTACATTGTGGAGGCCTATGGCAACACAATAAAATCTTTGATTGATTGGTTGGGACAGTCCTGGTTATATTTGCATAGGAGACAGGCAAGGAAATTCAGGGTTGCTTTGAGAGGCAGGTCATGGCAAACCACCTCTGATCATCTCCTTCCTTGAAAACCCTATGGGGGCACCATAAGTCAGCTGTGACTTGATTGCAAAAACAATCACAAATCAAGACTATGACCGATTATTTACAATGGGTCTACTGCATGATGGGGTGTGCACCACTGCAAGATTTCTTGCACAGATCTATTTCCTCAAGTCCAGCTTTCACTTTCCAACCTATCTGTGGCAAGAGAGCACTTCTAGTAAAAATTTAATTTTGCTTTGTCACCAGAGTGGGCAGATGTGCCAGTGAGCACAACTTGGCCACATACCACTTCCTTTCACCCACGACCAGCCTCCTAGCTCTACCTTTCTCAGTCCTGTGCACTGCTATCCACACCTTCCCCCTCATCCCCATTCTATGTTGCCACTTTCTTCCTGCTTCTCTAAGTGCTTACATTGAGATTTTGATATAAGTCAGTCTCTTTCTGGCTCCAGCTCACCTCCTTAGCTCTGCTTCTGCTCTTCCCGATGATCAGGAGGTCTTCTAAAAACTTTATTTGAAAGAAGTCTGTTTAAAAAACAAGCCTCTCTCTTGTATCAGAAAAGAGAGAGAGAAAGCAAGCAAGTGAGAGAGAGAGAGAGAGAGAGAGAGAGAGCATGTGTGGAGGGGAAGAGAGAGGGCAGTATATCAGCAGAGTTAAGAGTACCAGTGATGAAGCAGCAAAAGGAAAAACTGGTTGAGACTGGCAAGCAGCTGCGAGGCTGGCACTGGGCTGCCTCCTCACATGTAAACAGAGAAACGCGAGGAGACCACACTTCAGCCTCACTGCACAGCTATCAGCCCAAGGTAAGTGTTCCACGAGTGACTTTTTATTTTAGTGTGAGGTAAAAATCTGAAAAGATAAGTTACAGTTTATTTTAAAAAGAGCAAGAAAAATATTATTTACAAGGCATAGACTGAAGAAGGATACTAATAATTAACATGGAGATATGGGGTTATAGGCTGGGGCAAAGCTTTCCTGGGAGCTCACTAATGCATTAACTGACCTGGGAAAATCGCACGTTCCACCTCAAGTCCACCACCTGCCTATTCAGTAATTATTCTGCAATCCTAGGGCAAAAATCAGGAGCCAGCACAATCTAGTCCTTATGTTGCTCTCAACCCATTCCCCATTCTCTGGTCACTCAACTCTTTCAACTGCTGGAACTTCACAGTAAAAAAAAACTGTGTCCCCACTGCTCAGTTTCTCAGCTCTCAGCTGCCATTCTCTTCTGGATTCCCACTCACTGGCTGCTCTATTGCCAGGGTGAATCTCATTGTTCAAGGTTGTTTCATAGTTGAGTTGGACTACTACTGCAGGTTTATTTGCTTAAAATGTTTATATTCCACTTGTTTATTGATCAATGCAACTCAATATGACTTATACCAATTAAAATAAATAAAATATCAATACGTAGAAATATAAATAAATAGGCCACATCCTTCATCCATGAGCTCTTAGAAATATGTTGGATAAGCCAACAATTACCCAAACTTTCCCTTCAGTAGTTTAATTTCCTGTTCTCAATGAAAGCTTATAGAAAACTAGTGGGCCTGGCCATGCGTTGCTGTGGCTCAGTCTGGTGAAGTGGAAAAGAAAGAAAAGGGGAAGCGAACGGTTCGAACATGTGTCATTGCACAATGATTGCAAGGGAGGGGAGGGGCAAGGGGCCCCTCCCTCCCCTCCCTCTCTCCTGTTCACTTGCATGGCACCCTGCCCCATCCCTCCCTAACGTTCCCCTTCCTCTGCTAGGGTGGGTGGGCCATGTCCAGGTGGTGGACCCTGTCTCTTTCACTCCCTTCCCTTGCAGGCGAATTACCTAGCTTAAAACAAGCTGGGAGGCATGAGCTACTTTGTGTTCAAATTTCAGAGCATTTGGTCCAGCAAACCCCTGGACCCTCCCTCACCTTCCCCTTCCTCTGCTAGGGTGGGTGGGTCATGTCCAGATGGCGGGCCCCATTCCTTTCACTCCATAAGGCAGCAGTTTTCAAGGAAGGCATGGTTGGTTCCCTTGTATCAGAGTGTGTTGCTTTGATGGCCAGCAGATGGCGCTGTTGCAGAACAGAACTGTGGTTCCAACTGTCACAGGTGTGGCATGTACACTATAACGGGCACAGTTGTGACATGTACACAACAGGAGGTGTGGAAACAGTATGTAAACCTGGCCGCACGCGAATGTGATGTTGTGTGAAAATTTCAAAGCAATCGGTTCAGTAGTTTGGGAGATTACCTGTCAGCAGAAAAACGCACTGATAGATTTTTATATATATAGATAGATGAGTCAAATGGTGAAAATGACTGCCAGAGAAATTAGTTTTCTCCCTGTATATTCTGAAAAGTGGGAGAGAACACAATTCTATGGACCTAAGAAAAGAGGAATCGCGGAGGCTCTTTATATATCACTTCAGAATCCGTCCTAAGATAAACCTTGAACCACAAAATGCAGCATATTGTGTTTACAAATAATTAAGTATTTGTAATTCTAGGACTAAATCAAAATAATATTTCAAAATTTAGACGTATTTTAATAACTTGACTTGTATTAAAATTATTTCCTCTTGTTTTTTCCCTCATAATCATAAAGGGGGGAAATGAATTTCTTGATGAGGAAACTAGATTTCAACAACGCTAAAAGTTTTAAAATTAAATGAAGTTATGCAATTTAATATCAATATATCAAGCTGTCAGGTTTTTTTTAAAAAATGATAATTAAATGGCTAAACTCTTACTCTCACTTTGACAATGAAATATATTACATTTCTAAGCACTTGCCAAGTTACATCTGATCTTCTAGTTTAGAGAAAGTTTGACTTATTTCAAGAACAGCTTCAGAGCCACAATCAGATCAAGTTAAGACTTGGGGGTGCTCCAGGAGATACTGTATTGAGTCCAGAGGGTATCTTTGCTTGTAGTACTTTGAAAGGCATGTGAGACTTTTATTCTAGAGGGCATGTGATGGGCAAATTGTTTTAATGGATTTAGCTGTGGTTTTATCCTGTGTGCTTTTATGCTGCACACTGTTTTGATCAGAACACAGCTTTCCAACCATCTGGAATATTTAATGAGAGCTTACACATAATCATAGGGGAAACAGAGGGATGTGGGCCTGTACGTGATTTTACTCATTCTGGTTAAAAGAAGTTAAAAGAAGAGGAGGAGGAGGAGGAGGAGGAGTTTGGATTTATACCACACCTTTCTCTCCTGTAAGGCTACTCAAGGAGGCTTACAAACTCTTTCCCCTTCCTCTCCCTACAGCAGACACCTTGTGAGGTAGAATTCTATTCTACATTTTGGCACACCTCCCTTTCTCCACATTTTGTTCAGAGCTTCCAACCTGCTCAACCTGAGACTCAATTTCCCAAATCGCTCAACCTTCATCTGATACCGGCTCAATTCAAACATGAAATTAATTAAACAGCTATGCTTAGTGTGACTGAGCATGGCCATTTCACTAATGGTTAGTTAGGTTCTGTAAAAACAGAATCTAAAACCAGGACTTCAAATTGGTTAATTAATTACAGTTATTTTTAACCATGGTTTTGGATGACATGCAATTGAGGACTTTCTGGCTTTGTCCTGGCATGTTTTGCAATGCCACCCTCGCATGCTTCCTGGCTATGAGCAAAGTGGGAAGGTGATGAAGCCCATATTTGTGAGAGGAAACCAGTATTTTTGTGGCTGAAGATTTGTGTGGCTATGAAGAAAAAGTGAAAAGAAGAAGAGGAGGAGGAGGAGTTTGGATTTATACCCTACTTTTCTCTCCTGTAAAGAGACTCAAGGCAGCTTACAAACTCCCTTTCTCTCCCCACAACAGATATCTTGTGAGGTAGGTGGGGCTGAGAGAGTTTTGAACAAACTGTGACTAGGCCAAGGTCACCCAGCAGGAATGTAGGAGTGGGGAAACAAATATAGTTCACCAGGTAAGAGTCTGCCACTCATGTGGAGGAGTGAGGAATCAAACTTGCTAGCTGCATGCCACCACTGAGGATACTTACAGCCTGCATATATCTATTTATGAAAGCACCATGCTCTAGAACATATACAGGAGCAGCAAAAGGAGTTTGTACTTTTTACTATTTCTGTTTTTGGGAGAAATGGGACCATACATCTCTCTGCAGAAAATTCTGTGATCTGCAGACTATTAATGAGATCCATTTCCCACATTACACCAGGAGTGGAAAAAGCCAATCCTTTTTTATTGCTTCTCTTAATATATGAGCAGGATCCAAAATGTGAACCTTTGTTAATTTCCCATTATGTGGTGCTGAGAGTTCTATTATAAGGATCAATTTAGCCTTATCTGTCAGTGAAGATTTGTGAAACATAAATGGCTTGTCAGGAAATCGATTACCAAGTCCATAGTTGTCTGTTGTTGGTTGATAGATGCCCCCAGTAACTTTCTAGATTAGTCAGTGGAATGGCAAAATAAACAAGCAGCTCATGCTAGCACAGATGATGATCTAATCAAAACACCTGGTTCTAGTGTGAGGTATTTTCACTGCGTGCTAAAATTATACAATATTTTTCATTATCTCCCTTGCAAAAGAGGTGTACTTTTCTGCACATCACATTGTTATTTCTTGGCCTTTCAGTTGTGTTCATATCAGGCTTTGTCTACTAGCCTGTAACCAGCCCGTCATCCTGCCAAACTGAAAAATCTAGGAGTTGCTCTGGAGATCATCTACAAGGCACAGGTGGTGTATCGGGCAGAGGAAAAGGAGGAAAAGGAGATTTTCACGACCGAATTATAGCCATGAAGGAGCAATGGCGAGCTTATCCCACTTGGAGAAGCCCAGAAAGGCAAGGCCTGGCTTAATGGAGAAAACAAAACAGAAGCTTGACCACTCAGGCACCACCAATTCTTGGACTTCTAAACATTTCAACTCTATCAAGGCCTTTGCAGGAAATCTTTTATTTGTTTAAAAACTTTTTCATGCTGCCTTTTTAACCCAGTCAGCATTGCCAAGGTGGCACACATAAAAATATTTAAAATTTTATTTGGAGGTTTTTAAACAGAGGCTGGATGGCCATCTGTCAGGAGTGCTCAGATTATGTGTTCCTGCATGGCAGGGGGTTGGACTTGATGGGGTCTTGGGGTCTCTTCCAACTCTATGGTTCTATGATTTGAACAAATACTGAATTTATAAGTGAAATAGGTTTAACCTCTACATTCCATCACTGTAAGATGCATGAATCTATTTGCTGTGTTGTTACCTCCTGGGTCTCATTTTCTGCAGTGCCCTCACGCAACAGAGCAGGATAGGAGTCACTCAGTAAGCTCCATCCTGGAATAGCTAGGTTCAGTTAAGGGTATTTTCTCACCCCAAGCAAAGTGCCTAACCCTAACCCTCTCCCTACCGCCTGTCATTACTGTACAATATGGGTTCATGGAAAACAACCTACAGTTTCCTGTGAGACCATTTTCTTTTCTTTTCTTCTTTTTAATCTATTTAACATTTTGAGGTTCTTTGGATGGAGATCTGCCATTTTTTGTCTTATGTTGCCGTGTAAAATGCCACTGAAGGTGTCATGTATACAATACATAGATGATGGAAATCAACATCACACAATTCCTTCCTTTCCAGAAGCTTTGAGAGCTATCCTCATTAACCGTTTGTTTCAGAAGGTGAAAATACATTTATGTTTGCTCCCTAGAGTCAAAATGGTGGAATAAAAGGCAAAAGATGCTTTTTTATTTTGGCGAAATTTATTTTATGCTTCTGTGGTTAGATAAATTGCTTAAGGCTATAAAGAAAGACCAAAAGAAGACCAACACTTTGTGAAATGTAACCATTTCAGAATCAAAAGCATATGGGATCTTCCTGTTCCTTTCTGATTTTTTAGCACCCAATTTTTCATGGCTGGTAGTCTGATTGAATTCAACGCTTAATGAGAAATTGTCAAATCTGATTTCCCCAGTATTTAATTTATTTAGAAAATGTCGATGCACCTCTCTAGAGAATCTGCTCAAGTCAGCTTACAAAACAAAACATAATTAAAACTCAGCATTACCTGCAACACACAATATTGTTTTATTTTTGTAAAAGTTAAACAATGATAAGCTGTTTCAGACACTTTGTGGTATCATGAACCTGGCATTAATTTTAAATGTTTTGATGGAAATCATCAACTCTGACTGCAGAAAAGGCTGGATTATTTTTTTACCAAGTTTATGAAATGTTCTGGAGTGCTCTTCCAGGTTCTATTGCCAATATTTTTTTAACTACAGCATGTAATCTAGCTGCAGGATTTTTTTTCATGAACTAGCATTCTCTTATTCCGACCTTCTGAGTCAATGTTTTTATTTACCTTAATTTCACTCAGCTTTTGATCAATATAAAGAATTCAATTGTGATTCCCCTCAAGGACTCAGGTTTCCAGAAGTATTGATTTATTTATAAATCCCAGGCAACGACCTTTGAAATTATTCCTCTTTTCTGTCATGCACACAAAAATAATGAACAATACTCCAGCTCCTCAGTGCAAAACTTTGAACTGCCTGTTCAGCCAATGACAAAACAGCATTCTGAATATTTGCAAAAAACAACAACAACCCTCCTTTTCTGTGAAATATTCTGATACAACTTTCACACATGGTATGGAACAATGTCACAAGTAGTTTGTAGAGCTAGGCCAGGGGTCTGCGGCTCTTTCAGCCTTATACTGCGGCTCCTTGTGGCCTGGAGGTCGGGAGGTAGCGTGGGCGTGTCCCTCCAGCCCTCCAGAGCAGTGCTGGAAGGAAAGTTGAGTGGAGGGGCTGAACTGGAGGTGGCTCCATGCAGAGCTGCCTCTTCGGCTCAGTAGATGTTCGGGGCCATGGAAAATGGGTCCAAGTGGCTCTTTGGGTGGTAAAGGTTGCTGACCCCTGAGCTAGGCACTGTCATGTCCTAACACAGTGCTTTTATGAGCAGCACATTTCCACTATGTACACTGAAGACCTGATGCAAGGAGGTGGGAAAGTGAAGTCCTTAGTTTGAATTTACTTCAGCTGTTAACTTAGACTTAAGTAAGTCTTCCTGTCTTATTTTCAGTATCCTGTCCTTAATGAAGGGATCATGATCCAGGCCTTCAACGCAGAGCTGCTGCTAGAAACAATGGCAGATTCCGCATCGGCCAAAAACAGCGGCATGAAAATGGTGTGAAAACAGTGTAAGCCCTTTTACACCGTTTTAAAGCATTTTACACCGGTTTCACACCAGTTTCACACCACTGTTTTTGGGCTATGCGGAATCCGCCAGTGTTTGCAGAATACTGTAACCACCCTAAACCACTATATAAATAGTTGGTGTTTTTATTCTCCTCCTGCTATGCAAGAAGGTTTAGTTTAAAAACATCTTAGATACTAACATGTTTTTTTTTAAGAATTATAGAATATCTGCCCATTGGGACAAACCACCTCTTGAATCTAGAATAAATTGATATCCATGGAAACGAACTGTTCTAGTGATCCATTTGTGATTTTGTTTAAAATATCAAAGGTAATTCAAAAGGCCTGTGAACGTGCAAGCTCATTCCAACTGTCAAAGAAGCATTTCAAATGGATCTTCAATTATAATTTTACAGTCATTGTATTCTATAATTGTGGCCTGGCTTTTGATATTTGTGAGACCTACTGTATTCTTTTTTTAAAAAATTCAAACATTCTGCATTATGTTCTGAAATGATTCTTTTATGGCACACTATTCTTATTTCAGATTTGTAAGAAATGTCAGGGGGAAAATAAATATGAAGCAAAAGCCCATAGAAGCACAATGTTTTACTACAGTTTAAAAAAAACTATAGCAAAATAAACATGCAAGGGGATATGAATGCAGTTTCCTCATTGCAGTGAGCTTCTACAGAAATGTAGGAGCTACTAAGATTCAGGACAATTTGCTGAAGCTTCCTGAGTCCATATGAAAAAAAAGTCTTGTGGCATCTTAACTATTAATGAAATCTAGTATTTCAGGTGCCCCTGAACTTTATATTATGTTGCTATGAGTAACTGATGCAGTTACCCTATGCAATTCCTGATTCGCTTCAATATGTACATATGTGCGATCAAGCTCCACTAGACATATGGGGCAGGTGAGACACAGAGGCAGTCTGCCATAGCCTTCCTCTGCCGAGCCTTCCTTGATGGTCTCCAATCTAAGTTCTGACCCTGCTTAGCTTCCGAGACTTGCTGAGAGTGAGCCATATTGTGCTTCCTTCCCTCACATTCACTTCTAACAGAAGAAGAAAAATCATGCACAATACCTTTGCTCTCTTGGAGTTGCCTTCTCCATTAATATTACTTCTGAGAAACAATTATTCAAGACCTTCATGTTGCTCAGGAGTATATCCAGGGATCTGCATTAAGATACCCTGTTTCCCCAAACATAAGACAGTGTCTTATATTAATGTTTGCTCCCAAAGATGCGCTATGTCTTATTTTCAGGGGATGTCTTATTTTTCCGCTCCACAGCTGCATGCTCTGGTCGACGGGCATGTTTCCAAACAAAAACTTTGCCACATCTTACCTTCAGGGGATGCTTTTGTCATGACAGTTAGATCATGGTGAGAGTTTGCTGTATATGCCCACTTGTCTACTTTGAGTAGTACCGCTCAAGTCTGCTATCAGCTTTATATTTAGCACTTCAGCAAAACCTCTACTACGTCTTATTTTCAGGGGATGTCTTATTTTCGGGGAAACAGGGTAGTGGTGTACTATTTCAAATTCTCTGTGCTATTTCAAATTCTCTGTGCATTTTAAAAAAAGGCATTTTTTTGGATTTAGGTATATAAGACCTGAACATTTTTTAATATTTCTGAGGGGAAAAGTCACATTCCCATACCAATTTGACTTTTTTCCCCCTCCAGCTTATTTTTTGATATCCTAAATGTTTTGGTTCCATGTTCCTCAATGAGAAATCTTTGGAGAGATCTGGGGGTGGGGGAATTAAGGTAGATGCACCAAATTTGTGGCATAGTTGCTGGTGCCTCTCCTTAGAAGAGCCCCAGGTTATGTAAAGATTGGGTTAGAAGGTCCAGTTTTATGGGCTCTCAAAGAGGATACCCCCATCCATTGTCCATTATTTCCAGAAATGGAATTCTAATGTTTAGACCCCCCCCAAAGGGAACAATGAGGACCCCTAAAATTGGACCCCGACCCAATCTTAACCAAACTCAGGGTTTTTTAAGGAGAGTCACCAGCATCTATGCTGAAAATTTGGTTCCTCTATCTTCAGAAAAGCCCCCCACCTCGAGCCCCACAAAAGATTCCCCAAAGGCTTCAATGGAGGCACTTAAAATTTAAATATGTCCATTATACTGTATGGGAAATCTTTGCCTTTTAACAATAGCCAGCAAAAGCCCAAAAAAGTGAACAAAACTCTTTCCTCCCCAGGTTTTCCGGATCCAGCTTTTTCAGCTAATATTAAATGGTGCCTTTTCCAGCTCAGCATATCCAAATGCACACCCCTAACTCCTACTGATATTGGAAAAGGTAGATGGGTATATTCAACTTGACACCACCCCCACCCCCACCCCCCCACCCCGTCCCATATGTGCAGTTTCAGGCAGGTAGATTTTTTTCTCGTTTTCTGGCAGGTCAGATATGGTTGACGGGCTACATCGAGATTGGTGGGTAATAAACTGAGCAGACCTGAGTGTTGGGTTTAAGTAAAGAAAATGACTGTGCACTATGAAGATTGCCTGCTGCCCTTGGGCAAATCAATCTCTTTCAGCCTTACCTCTCTCATTGGGTTCCTGTGAAGCTAAAATGCTGCTATGAGTTCCCTGGGGGGACTACAAGCCTCAAATACTACAGATAAAATTGTCACTTGAGATTTCTTGAGCTATAAAGAAGGAAGAGTGTGTGTGTGGGGTGTGTGTGTGTTTCCTTTGGAGAGTCTCAGCAGGCAAGTAGAAAGGAAACTGACTCTGCATGTAGTACAGTAGACCCATGAGTTTGATAAAAGAAAATAGCCCAACTTTATTAAAGTACAGCTTGTCTCCAATCATGCACAGCACAAATAATAAACATTTGCTTTTCATGCTTCTCTTATGAATACAGGTCTCATTATTGGTGTATGCTAATATATTGGTCCCCCTACACATGGGCTTTTGCTGTGGCTTAGGCTCCTAACTGCTAGTTCTTCTCCACCATATTGTTCTATGAGTTCCTTAGGACTTCTCCACACTTCCTCAAATTGTGTTTGACCCAAAGTTTCCAGTAGGCATGCAATCTAAATGCCTTCCTTGGGGAAGGTTTACTTCATTTCAAAAGGTACCTCCTTCAGCATCATTTTCCCCTTGCGGGTGAGATTTTTGCTTCTGTGACAAAATATGGCAGAAACAGAGAAATCATAGCAAGGCATCATCTTTTGTAAGACCCCACTGTTACAAAATATAAATTATTTGTTTTTATGATAGTATTGGCTACTATGGCCAGAACTGGACACAACTGTGCAATACACCCACTAGGGTACTCCTTAGTTATTGGCCCTTTCCCCACTTACCCTTATCGGAGGGTTGCTGCGGGCAATTCCTGGCACGTGCCCCAGCTTCCCCACGATGCGGGGTAATCAAAAGGCACCATTTGAAAAGGCGCCAGGAATTGCTTGTGCTGAGGGGGCGTGAGAGAGGCAGCGTCGGGGCGGCTGCGTTCTCGCCGCCCCTGAAGTGGGGAGTGCAGCTGGCCCCCGCGCTACTTTAGGAGAGTAGCGCGGGGCTTACGGTAAGTGGGGAAAGGGCCATAATAACAAGGTTCCTGGGGTTTTATGAACACCCCCAAGCTGACCGCTGGCTCTGTCTCAGTAGGAAGAAGTGCAAAGACTTCTTACCTGGGATGGGATTTTGTCTATGGAACAGCACTTCTTATTGTTTCTGGTTCTTACTCTGTTGGTCAACACTTTATACATCCTGCTAGTTGGCAATTCCTTGACAACTACCTAAGGCTCATATCCAACAGCTCCATTCAGAGATGCCTGGCAGGTGAGAACAGTGCTGCTGTGGCACCACCCTCTCGCTCCAAAAAAAAAATAAAGGAAAAAACCCTGAGAATCCCCCATAGAGGAGCACAGAGATGCAGTACCAAAAATGTGGCGTATCTCCATTGCTGGCTCTGGAGGCGCACAAGGGCCCAGCAGACAGTGGAGGCTGACTACAGTTGGCTACAGTCCACCCTCTAGCCTGCCCTCAGAACATCCCTGGCCATGTTCTAGGGGATATATGAGGCAGAGGGACATCTTCCAATGTGATTACGTAACCCCCATGCTCAGAATGGGTTGACCCAGTAAGGGGTGGAGACTCAAAGCAGCAGAAGGCTGCAGAGCTCATAGTTGGAGGAGACAAGGCTACCAGACTCGGACCTTGGTTGTATAAGCCCTTAACACCTTGTTAAGGGTTTCTTTTTATGTTTGTAATGGGTGAGAGTTCTCCTGGAAACCTTCATCATGTTGAATCCTGTTCATCAAGCCCTTGGAGTCTTCAGGAGCCAACCCACAAGCTGAGGTTACAATTAGTTATCTGATCTTCAACTACCAAGTGAATGAGAGGGATTGTGAATAACAAACAAGGAGTGAAGTCTTCCGAGACATTGAAAGAACCTCCCGGCACTTGGCCTAGGTCATTGCATCTGTCTGTACACTGCTTGATGACATGTCTATCAGATTTTTAGATCACTACTCCAGCCTCTAATTACATAATCATGGTTAGGGATAACAATACAACTGGGATAGAATGTGATTGTCTCAGGATTTATCAGAGAAGCTGTTCACTCACACCCCTTCCATTTTGATTCATCAACCAATAAAACTTTTTTCTGTTGCCGGTATTTTATCATAACTGCATTAAAGTAAAGATCTAAGTATAAATAACCTTCAGCAGTCAGTTATGCTGATTAATCATGCCTCCTCCGATGAAATACAAAGGATTTGTAGGGGTTCCGGACTGTCAATCACTGTGGTATTTTAGGGGCAAGTGGCATTTGGAGTTCAGCTTCATTAGAAATCTCTCAGGGTGTCTCATTTTGTATGACTTCTAAGATAAAGGAAAAAACCCTCACCAGTTTCATTATTTTTTAACGAAACAATATTGTTTACTAATTCAATTTGTTCTTTAACCCTCTCTGCAATTGTGAAATGAAATTCCTGTATTGCCTTTTTAAAAAAACCACACCCTGGAGACTATGGGCGAATTCCCACTTGAAAACTGCAAGCGGATCCAAACCTGTTCCTTGCGAATCCGTGTCCTCCTCATCGCAGTTTCTCCCTCCCCACCACAGTGAGCAGGCAGGAGACATTCCTGGGTGCAGGCATCATTGCAATCCCCACAGCCATGTGATCGCGCTTCATTGCCCTTAATTAACTCTGATTGGTGCGGTTGTTCAGGTTGGGCTAGGGACCGCAGTTAGCCACTTCAGAAACACTACCCATTGTTACCCATTAAAAAACCCGTCGCGAACGATAAAGTTACAGCGTAACCTCTATGAATACTTGGTTATTTACTGTATAACAACTATTTTCCTGAAAGTTTTTACCGTTAAATCGGTGGAACGGGCAGTAACCCGCTTTTAAGCGGGTCAACTTTTCCTGCTTTGTTTCCTCTACAGTCCCCTTGAAGTGACCAAGCGATCTTGGCGTGCACAGCAACAGCGCCGGGAGCACTGATTGGCTGCGCGAAATCGCCTTGCGATCACGGCTTCTGGGGCGTAGGGGCGACTCCAGGTTCCTAAAACTCTTTGTCCCTTCTCCCTTTGGAACAGCTTCTCGTAAAACTGTCATAACGGGGCCTGAACCACTTGCATCCAGGTTCTGCCAGAATGCGGATTAACAGGGCGAACGAGCGTCAGAAACAGTTGCTGCCACAGAAGTCATGGGGAGGACGTCGATGAAACCGTGTTAGTAAGTGGCCCGAAACCGTGCTAAGGAGGCAGTGGGAATTCGCCCTATGTGTGTGTGTGAAAATGGGGCAAAACGTTCAGCTGTTCAAAATGAGAGTAGGAAACCTCTGGCTTTATGACATAGTCACTTAACCAAATCTGGTCAAAGAACAAGATTATGTTTCCATGGTGGCCTTGGTGATCCTTAATTGGCTGGGTTGTTATTTACTTATCACATTTTTATCCCTCCCTTACGCCAAGGAAGTCTGGATAAAATGCATACTTTCCCCCAGCTCAATCTAATCCGCACGACAATCTTCTGAGATTAGACTGAAGGGTGCAATTGACCCAAGGGTATGCCATGAGATTTATGGCTAAGGAGGGATTTGAATATGGGCAGCTGAATGTGGGCAGTTTGCAATCTAACTTCTACTACTACACCACACTGGGTTACCTCAGCAAAATGCCTCTGATTTTTAAAATATAGCACAGAAGCTAGAGTTCATGAAATGATAAAATTAAGAACCAAATAACTTCTAAAAGGTCATTGAGGTGGAGGGGATGCTCATGAAAATTTTCATCCGCCCATCCCTCTTCCTTTTCAAAATGTGGCATTGTCACAAATTTGCACATTTTTTATAAGATCATCCTAGCATTCCAAAACGATTTGGGGATCATTACAGGCACATGAAAACATCTCCTGCTGCATTGCAGATCCCCAGCTTACTTGTTCGTGAAGAATAGCAGACTGCAGAGAGGCGAGCGGGAGCCGCCAGCAGTATTAACTAGTGTACTATAAAATTAGATTTCAGAAATTGCCCTTTGTCTGCTCCTCTCCGTGTCTTCTAAACAGAGACTGTGGTGCAGCAAAATCTATTTTAAGAGCTCCAAATGCTTTCGCTGAGCAAACATTCAAAAGACACGGTACAAAGAAAACTACAAGACCGATGCCAGAAAATCACTCAATCAGAGAATGGGATGTAACTGCAAAGTGATTCCACTGCCTCTAGGAACCACATCCTCCATTAAAACCTCAGATAGCAAATAATTAAATCCTCTTTCTTTCTTTCTTTCTTTCTTTCTTTCTTTCTTTCTTTCTTTCTTTCTTTCTTTCTTTCTTTCTTTCTTTCTTTCTTTCTTTCTTTCTTTCTTTCTTTCTTTCTTTCTTTCAAAGAAGAGTTACATTTTAAAGGAAAAGGAGTTAAGCATACTGATAGCCAGCAATGGTTATGTATCGGCTGCTGTAAGCTGTTTATGTAATACTGCACTTTTATGTTTGCTAAAATGTGGGGCGGCGGAAATGGAATGACTTCACTGAACCTTGCAGAGAAGTTATTCTCTTCCCCCACCCCCCCATCTGTCTCACACTCATTTTTACTCTCGCAGATTCTCTCGCATGCATATTGTCTCAAAAGCAAGTGCATATTTTATGCTGCATGAAATTAAGTGAGCTTTCTTTAGCGAGCAATGAGACAGCATAATCTCTGCTGGTTAGCTGTCAAGATGAGAATAGCAGAAGTAGGGGAGCTTCGTCACTATCTTTGGCCAGAGTCAGGTTAAGCTCAAGGGGTTGTGATGATAATAATATTCAGTTGCCCTCCTTTTGTAGTACAGATATTTGCAGTCCTCATAAAAATCAACAATTAGCGATTATGAGATCACTATGGTTTTGGTTTTATTCATTGTCTGTGTGTCCACAGATATCGCCCCCCCCCCCCGATTCTTTTGAATAGTTACTACCAGTATTAGAAGAATAAATTTCTAATCATGCATTAAAACAGTTAAGTGCACCAATGCTCTTGGTAGGTTCTCCCATAACTCCTGAGCCCATTTAGGGAAGGGTGACACTTTGAGCATCTATGAAGCTGTGGCACACCATACATTTTTTCATATGGAGGTTAGTTTGGGACTGGGCAGGGCAGGAGGCCCAGAGGACACTTTTGGTTGAGGTCCTGTGATAGCCCTTTGTCATCCAGAGGAAGCAATATGTGGATGAACTAGGAAGGAATACAGGTGGTGAAAAAACTGGAAGACACAGATACAACACTGGAAGCTTGAGTTTTGGCTGGACTTGGCTGTTGATAAATGGCTGACTTCAACTGACTCAGGAGGGTACAATTCTGCTTAGGATTCCTCTGTAAGTCTTCCAAATAGCATCATCACGTTGATTGTAATAGGGTTTGGAAAGGACAGTCATTCATTTGATGTAGTCAAAGAGACCCAGGACTGGCACACCTGCCAATTGTTCTGCTTTGATAAATGTACCACATTTCCTTGGCAATTCTATCTTTCACACCCAGCAAACCTTCCATTGCTTCTGTATTCAAGTGTTTTGTTGTTGTTTTCCTCTCCTGCTTTTACTTCATCCAGGAAAACCATTTTCTTACAAATGAGCATGCATGTCCATATAATTTAACTTGAAGTACTAATGAGTATTAATGAAAAAAGAGAACTGAGTGCAATAGGAGTTACAAAAATTAAGCTCTGGGAAAGAGATTCAGGTGAAGTTTTTAGAGAAGAGTCACAAGACTTATACGACACATGCAAAGATATATTTTCATACTGGAATGGTTTTGGACGACAGTGATCAGATAAGAGATTCTGTGGATTCAATTAAAGCCTGGAAATTATAAAGTTTTTATACAAAATTGTCTGTTGCTATGATATATCATATCATCTTTTTAAATTAGGCCCTTTCTACACACGGGTGGAAACGCACCTCCACCGGCATGAATCATGCCTGTGGAGGCTCGGGGACCATTCGCACGCTAGCATGTGAGCGGTCCCGACTTTCCCCTCAGCCACAGAGTTGACTCCGTATGGAGCCACCTCCGGTCGCCCCCCCTCCACTCACTGTCCCATCCAGCGTCGCTCTGGAGGGCTGCAGGGACCTGCCCACGCTGCCCTCCGACCTCCAGGGGTCAGAAGGCAGTGTGGGCGAGGCTCTGCAGCCCTCCAGAGTGATGCTGGATGGGATGGTGAGTGGAGGGGAGGGGAGGGGGAAAGCAGCGTCTTCCTACCAGTGCTGCTCACACCGCGCCGACGGGAGGAGGCAGGGCAGTGCTGCAGTAGCATTAACCACAGCTGCCTGGAAATCTGGATTGGTTTGCCCATTACGTCACTCCCATTTAGCAAAAAATTAAAACTGCATTTTTGTGAACAATCTAGTTTTTTTTACTACTAATGCTGCCGCTGAACTACCAGGTGATAAGCTTTTTCTTATAACTAGCCCATATTTACAAGAGGCTGTTTACAATCCATTTTCCTTATTATGCATTCTATTTCTTAAATGCTTATTCAACCACAGTGAGGTCTTCAAAGGCACCTTAACATAATATTATTTTATAGCTTAACATAATATAGTTCTGTACCTTAACTACTACTTACTTATTTTGAAATCCATGTTAAATGAGAATTATCATGGATTAATTTAATGTTGTGAATGCTTAACCACCTTTTACATTTTTATTTTGAGCCACTAACTAACCACTTTTAACATTTTTATTTTGAGCCACTGACAATTTAACTCTAGATTAATTGCTGTCCCATGTAAACTGATTAATCATAGACTACCAGCTCTTAATAGTTTTATCTGGGATATTAATTGGAAAATTGGATATTACATAGTAAATTTTTGGTACTGACAGCATTTTAACAACATTAATCTGACCCATAATAGATAAACTGAATGTTTTTTTGGCAGGCGAGATTGTTTGTAATATCTGATGTGATAGGTTTAAAGTTATTGTCATGAATGTTTAATTGTTTTTGCTTAATAATTCCCAAGTAAATTACATTTTTGTCACCTTCATTCTCCTTAACCAGTTTTGTGGAGGGAACCTTTCCAAACATGCATTAAAGACTGTGTTTGGGTCTTCTCAGTGTTTAGTTTGTAACCAGCTAGGCTTGTTATAGTTGTTTGTAAGCATTCTAAATTATCTACTGGTTTCTCTGGGTCACTAAAAAAGATTATTGTAGTCAGGGAACAAATTTAATTTATAGTGGTGAGCAGCAATCTTAATACTGTTTATATTAGGTGATTCTCTAATTAATATAGCTAATCGCTCGATGAAATGTTAAACAGTATTCTGACAAGGGACAAATCATTATTTTAACTACCATTTGTGTGCCTGCCCATGAGCTTGGCATGCTCTTTTCTGCAGAATATGATTTATTGTTGCTAGTTATGGTTGTAAAGTTATATGTGAAAACATCTGATAGAATTAAGAGATTAACCCATCAAATCCTGGAGCTGTATTCTTCTTCAGACAATCTGTTGCCTTTCTAAGTTCATTTACAGCCCAATCCAAGGCAGTGCCTTTAGAGCAGCAACCGGGGGTGGCACTTCCTCCCAACAGGCAATCAATGGGATGGGCGCTGGGGCACTGATTAACATCAGCTCTGCCCCAGGAATGCCCCTAGATTGGACCCAACCCCACTGGCATGGGCTCCTGTGGTGGAGGGATATCAGCCTTTTTACAGCCTCCAGATTCAAGTGCTACACAGTTGTTCAGTACACTGCTGCCAGCATAATACCCCTTCTTCTGGTGTACTTGCCCCTTTTGTTGGCAATTTTGGCGCAACCCCTCACTGTTTTCAAGGCTCCATTCAGCCTCCTCCTTTGAATTTCACTCTTAAAATGATTTGACAATCTAGAGTCTGCTTATCTTCATGAAATCTGTAATCTCTTGTTCTGATGGTTCCTGGGATGTGAAAAGCTTTTTATAGCAATTGCCAGATTCATTTGATACTTGTGTAGAGTTTTCTAGTCTTTTTCCACTTTCATTTTGAATAGTGTCGGTCCTACTCATGGTGTTTTCCATAATTTATAAGATAAAAACTTACCAGCCTTTTCTCCAAGCCTGAAATAGTTCTGTTTTAAAAAGAGTACATTTTTGAGTAATTTTTCCACTTCCAATTCATTTAGCTTAGCCCTAGCTGCTTTCAGTTTTTGGTAAATCCTTTTGTTTCTGTCTTTTTAATGTTGTACTTCTAGCTTCTTAATCCTCACAATTAGTTCAGCCTCATGTTTCTTTTTAAAGTAAACTGAAGCACTAGTAAATATGCCCCTCAAAAAGACTTTACTAGCTTCTCATTTAATAATTGGAGATATATCTCTTCCACTGTTTAGATGAAAGAATTCACATAAATATGTTTCAAGTTGGCTTTTAATAGTTATCAAGATGTCAAGAGCAGGAAGTTTTCCTCTTCAAATTATGTTTTAATCTATGAAGGACATGGTCAGCATATTTTCACCTTAGACACTTATTTTGTAATTATAGAGAAAGCAAGAAAAAGTCTGTTCATGAATATGATCCATTTGGGGCTGAATAGTTAGTATAATCTCTCCCTCCAAAGTTATATTGTCTCCAATCATCTATTAACTTATATACCTTAAACATCTTATTAAACCTGTAAGACAGAGTAGGAGTATTTGATTTCCTAATTGATCTATCTAAATCATTGTTCATAACATAGCTGAAATCACCTGCAATAATAATTTCTCCCTCTGAAAATTTAATAAGCTGTTCTTGCAAATTTTTATAGAAAATCCTTTGATTACAGTTGGGAGCATAAATGTTCTTAATTGGTTGTTGGTAAATTTGTCCCTTTAACAACAAAAAGTCTATTGTTATCATGGACTATACCATGTTTCCCCGAAAATAAGTCAGTGTCTTATATTAATTTTTGCTCCCAAAGATGCGCTATGTCTTATTTTCAGGGGATGTCTTATTTTTCTGCTCCACAGCTGCATGCTCTGGTGTTCTGTTCGACGGGCATGCTTCCAAACAAAAACTTTGCTAAGTCTTACTTTCGGGGGATGCTTTATATTTAGCACTTCAGCAAAACCTCTACTGCGTCTTATTCTCAGGGGATGTCTTATTTTCAAGGAAACAGGGTATTAGTCATTTTTATATTTGGATTCTTAATATGAACAGCTACACTATCATGCTCTTTTGTTATGCAAAATGGCCCCTCTCTTTAAATATCCTGACAGCCTTGAAGACAGACTATTAGGTCCTAATTAAGGTTTGTTTGCAGGTTACCATTTCAAGCCATTACAATAGGTGTCCTATCCTATCTGCCTAGATGAAGATTGGAGTAGAAAGGGGAAATGTAAACACACAGTGAGGAGAAAAGCCATGGCCAGTGGCGTAGCACCAAGGGGATGGAGGTGAATGACACACCAGGTGTGTGCACTGCGGGGGCATGGTGAGGGCATGGAGGGGCCATTCTGGGGGGTGTTCCAGGGTGTTCCAGGGTGAGGACAGATGGGGGCATGGTAGGGGCGCAGGGCGCACACATGGTAGGGGCGCAGTTCCCCCTCGCTCCGCCCCTGGCCATGGCTCAGTGGTAAATGCTTTTAATTATAAAGTTCCCTCTTTCAATCCCTGGAAGTAGCTGAAGGCTCTTAAGTACCAGGTTCTTAGGAAAGCCCTTGTCTGTCCAAAAGCCCTTGCCACTCAGTGTAGACAACTCTGCTCTAGACAGACCAGCCGTCAGACCAGTAGTGGCACCTTAAAATGCTCATAATGTGTAGTTCTTGGATCTCACATTACCTGGAAAATATAGCTGGGAAATTTCGGTCTTCAGAAGCATCTAGCCAAGATACTAGTGTTGGTTTGATGTTGCTTCGAGAGCAGTAGTGCCTGTATGCTTGTGTTTCTTGTAGTCTAGGTTTTCGTGGAGGTGATTCTGAAAACTGCCCTCTGGAACTTTCTACTGCTAGAAAGAAGAAGGGAGCATATAGAAGCATTATAGGTATTCAAGCAAACTATGTAATTCAGTGTTCAAGCAGGCTATTGAATTTGTTCTTAAATCCACCACTTTAAACTGAAAAGGGGAAAAGATATGGGTACGGTACATTATATTATAAAGCTAAAAAAAAGTTGGAAGTAATCCCATTACACTGGCCACATCAATACCAGAGGGGTAGCCATCTTCGTCTGCTACTGCCAAAACAACAGAACCTTGTGGCAAAACCTTGCGGTAGATAATTCACTATAGTACATGCTTCCATGAGCCAGAGACCACTTATTTGTGCACAGACACCTCAAATACTAGAACAGGGGTCCCCAAACTACGGCCCGGGGGCCAAATGTGGCCCCCTGAAGGCATTTATCCGGCCCGCCAGGCTTGGCAGCGATGGCTCCATTCATGTGTAGTGGGGGCTCAAGGGAGAGGAGGAACTGGCCCCAACGGCTGTTGATTGCAGTTACATGATGGCACCCCCAAATCTCCATGCATTTTCTGACCCAGAGTTGGAAACCTTACATGTGGCAACGCCTGCTCCGCCCTTCCCTCTTGGCTACTCCATGTGTTGCTCTCAGGCTTTCTATTCCACCTCACTCCCATTGGCATCAGCCAGGCTGGCTGCTAGGGAGGAAAGAACCCAGGAAGATACCTGATCCTGGGTTAGATGGAATGCTTCATTGGGACAGTTCTGCTTTTTTTTTTTTTACAGGGGAAGGTATTCCACAGCCTCCCCAACAATATTTGGAGCCCACCCTGTACTTGACATACTTTGGTCACTGTTCTAAAAATAGACCATGACAGAAAGGCTGAAAGGTGAAATCAAACATTTTACAATCATTTGTGCATAGGAATTTGTTCATAGTTTTTTTTAGTCCGGCCCTCCAACAGTCTGAGGGACAGTGAACTGGCCCCCTGTTTAAAAAGTTTGGGGACCCCTGTACTAGAACATTAAGGTGGTAGCAGTAGTTTTGGGAAAGAGTGGTAAGAAGACTCCATTTCCTAGCACAAAATTGCATGGTGGAACATAGCTGAAAATCAGATCTAGTTTGTTTGTTTGCTTGTTTACATCTCAGACTTTTATCCCACTCAGAGAAGCTTCCACCATCATTTCAATAAAACAATATGTTCTGTGCCTGGCAACTGGAGGGAGTTTATCTCCCTCTTGCTCTGTCTTCCCTTTATCCCTCTCAGGAGGTTCCCTCCCTCCTGGGAGATCTCTGCTCCACCCTCCCAGTAGTTGACGAGCTGTCTGTCTTGCCCTGCTGGCCTGAGACTGGCTCTTTACCCTTCCTGCCCCTCCCCCTTGATTGTAGTCTGGCTGGGGCTGTGCTGGCCCTGCCCCATTCTCTAAGGCCGTTGAACACTGCTGATTGCATCTTGATCAGGCCTGTGCCATCTTCACAGTTCCATTCCCTGGAACTGCTGCAGCTTGCTCTTGTTGCTCCACCTCTCCTGCTGTGTCTCTGTTGTTTCTTCTTGCTGCTGGCTTCTCCTTGTGGTAAGTCCAGGGGTGGGGCTGTCGGTTGCTTCTGGGTCCCCAGGAAGGGATTTGTGACAAGGAAGGAGGTAGAACAGGCAGCCTGGTCCTGGGAAGCAGCCACGTCCGTGGACAGTAGTTCAAGGAATCACAATTCTACATCACTTCTGTGATTCCTGCAAAGGCTCTGAGCAGTGGGGGGTGGGGGAGGGTGGGTAAATCAGGAGGACTCCCATCATAGTGGGAGACCTGGTCGCCCAGGATCCAATCAAAGAATGAGCAATTGAATCAGAATGGGTGTTCATAATTCCTGGCTGTTTACTTAGCAAAGTAGAATGGATCTGAACAGTGTACATAAACCTGAAAAAAGAGGCACGCACTTTGTGTAGTCAGCTAATTGCTACAAGTCTCTGTTGAGACCAGTATCAGATCTACATATCTTGATTCCAACTCAGCAATTTCTTGCTGGCATCTCCCTTTGAAACTTTTATGCTGAGGTATTGCAGTCTTTAAATCTATAATTGAATGCCTGGGGTGGCTGAAACATTTCCCCAGAGATATACCAGTGTGTGAATTTTTAATATTTGTGCTAATTCTCTTGCCTAAATACTCTCACATTTGGACAGTGTACATGTCAGAAGGGTATTACTGTCTGATTATCTGGCTGATTATGCACAATGTGTTTGCTTTGTCGGGGGGGGATGTCCATTGTAGCAAGATAAGACATATTTCTTCAAGTCCCACTTCCACTTTCCATTCTCCATGGCAAATGAGACCACTTCTAGATTATAATTTTGCTTTGCCACCAGAGTGAATAGATTCGCTTTGCCCTGGTTATTTTAGGAACAGCAATATCGACTAAGCCAGCAATCTCAACTACTGAGTGAAATGATACCTGTGTCTTTAAGAATAAGTACCTGTGATACCTGTGTCTTTAAGAATAAATTTTTCTTCAGGTAAGCTTCCTGGGGTAAGCGTTCCATGCATAATGGGCCTGTCTGGTTCCCCCCCCCTCCCAATTTTACTCATGCTATCTGTGGCAAAGGGAATGAGGGCCCTAATCTGTTTCACTGATGATAACATAAAAAGTAATTTCTAAGATTTCACTGTCAAGTTACCAACTGTAAGAAAAACCCTGTGCTTTCTAGAACTAACAATGCAATCCTACCCACAATTATACCCTTCTTATTCCATTGAAATCAACAGGTGTAAATCATATCATCATTTTTTTAGAGGATTAATATTAATGATTAGTCCAGAAACTAAAATTTAGTGGAATATTGTACTGCAAAAGCTCATTCCAATTCAAAGCTTTCTTTAATCTATTAGTTTCCTGAAAGAAAATAAGTGTGTGTGTGTTTGGCTGTTTCCGCACGGGCAGATAACAGTGACCCAGGGATGCTAAAAACTGCATCCCTGGGGAGGGGTTCACACGGCTGGCACTGCTGCATTGCAACAGCGCCAGCCTCGCCACCCCCGAGCGGCGTGAAGGTTCAAACCACGCTCCCCGAGCAAGGTTTTTCCAAAGCAGTGTCTTTCCACCGGCGCTGTGCGAACAGCACTAGTGGGAAGACGGTGCTCCCCCCCTCCACTCACTTCTTCATTCAGCGTTGCTGTGGAGGGCAGCAGAGACCTGCCCATGCTGCCCTCTGATCTCCAGGGGTCAGAGAGCAATGTGGGTGGGTTCCTCCAGCCCTCCACGATGACGCTGAATGAAGAGGGGAGTGGAGGGGACCAAAGGAGAGGCGAAGGACCGAAGGACCGTGTGGAGTTCGCTGCTGCCGCTGTGCGGAAACGGCCCCTGTTAATAAATTGGCATGAAATTTGAGTCAGTAAGCATCAATCAAAGCTGTGTCTTTGATGCTGAATTTATGTTTCTAAGAGCATTGCCACTTTCATTGTTTATCTGGTATAGTGCTGAGGTTTTCCTTGGGTTCAGCATCTCTGTGATGCTATAGTTAAATGAAACAAAAGCACTATAATTTTCAAGGTTAAATAAGATACTGTTCTTGCATTTTTTAATTCAGTTATTGAGTTCAAACGATAATTTCATTGGCAGACCTTAATTTAAATGAATAAGAAAGAAAACTGAATCATCCAGTACAACCTTCTGGTCCAAAGTGAGTCACTTTGATGGACCCAATGTGTGTTACAATTAGGCTTGTTGATTTGATAAAGCTGAATCAGTAAAAAACCCCCCAAAAGCAAGATTTGACTTTTATTTAGCCCCGAATACAAGATGTTACAAAACCTGCGCCGAATACTTAGCAAACCTGATAAGCCAAATTGCTATTTGGCTTGTCGGGTTTCGGTAATTTAATGTTTAAAGGGAGTCTTCCATAGTGGCTAGCTGCTTGGAGTCCCTTTAAATCAGCTTGAAAATGTTTTTTTCTCCAAACTGGAGAATTCTTTCCCCAGAAAATCCCCCCTCCATCTTACTTATCTTTGCTTGGTGTCTAAAAGGCTTTCTGTTGGGGTCTGAGGGGCTTCTTAAAGCCCAGCAATGCTGCTGAATCTGACTACAGTCTTTTTCTCTCCTCCCCTGGCATCTGCTGCACTTTGCATGCCATGTATGGAGAAATGGCTCCCCACTCCTGTTCTGTTTCTTCCTCTTCTCCTCCCATCAGGTATCATAGATTTGGAGGACTTTAGAGATTCCAGATGAGCCATCAGGAAATGCTATCTGACCTAGGGGAAAAAGATATCTTGACCCAGCCTGACCAAGTCAAAGGAGGGTGTGGTCTGGGCTCTGATAAATCGGTGGGAGTGAAGGGGCGAGGTCTCTTCTTTCTTTCCTTCTGCTGGGGAGCAGACCTCTTGCCTGAGCTGTGACAGGCGCAGCCATTTTTGGACAATGTGCTCAATCAGGTAATGTGAACTGTTTGAGAATTGCAACCTTCTAAGTTTTAGATGCCTACCCTATGTTCAACAACTGCTAGCTAGGGTATGTTAAGAGATAGGGGCAGGGGATTTGCATTTATATCAACTTTGCTTTGGAAACCCTTGCTCCATCTGGTGCTGTGCTAAAATATACTGGTGTTCATTTTTATTTTTAATAAATACTTTTAAACCTTAGATGTGGAGAACAGTTCTCTGTACCATGAATGCCTCACTGTCTTGATTGCGCTATCGAAACAGGAGAGAGGGAGGGAGGCAGAGCAGCTTTTCCTCCAGGACCTCCAATTTACCCTTTGGAACCCAGGAAAGGGGAACCAAGGGGAAACTGAGGCAGAGGCCCCACAGTTGGAAAGGAAGCTGGGAAATCCTAATCTTCCCCAGCGGGCAGTCCTCAAATGATCAGGTGGTAGCAGCAAGAGAAACCCAGTGGTGGCAGCAAGAGAAACCCAGAGAGAAAGCTAGCCCTCCCCAGGAAAAGTTGGCAACCCCTGGGGGAGTGCAGCGAGTGAAATAGAACCTGCTTGGCATAGCAAGCCCATTTTGCAACAATTTGGTGGTAGCAGTGGGATCAGAACAAACAGAGAACTGGTGGGATAAGAAAAAACAGAGAACGGGTATTTTGGAATTGCACACAAACACACAGAGAGAGCAACGGAAGTTTTTTTTCCGGGTCAACTGGAGTAGGGTCAGAACAGGTTAGCTAGGATGGAGCTAGAGGAGCCTGTGAGAATTCTAAAAATGACAAGCAACAGCTACAGGAGGAATGCCAGAAACAGAATATACAATGTGAGAACATGTCTGTAGATGAAATGAAGGCTCTCCTGCTACGTAATGGGATGGCAGCAGGGACAACTTCAGCTTTCACCACCCAAGGGAGCCCCAGCCTAAGGGATGAGGTCCACCTCCAGGAGTTAAAACTGGAAAAGTTGAGGCTGCAGGCAGAGAAGGAGATAGAGCTCCTGAGGCTGAGAATGCAGGAGGAGCAATGTAAAGAGGTGCAATGGCAGGAAGACAGAGAAGCCCGCAGGAAAGAGCTCGAGTGGGAGCAGAGGCTACAGGAGGATAAATTAAGGCTGCTGGAGAGAAAGGAAAGGATGCAGGAAGAACAGTGGAAGTATGACCTTGCGATGTTGCGCCTGCAGGTAGAAAACAGCAGGAAAATAAACGTTACCCCCAAAGATTTTGTGCGATACAGGGCGAGGGAGAACCCCTCCATATATCTTGCAAATTTTGAAAAGGCAGCTATGCTGTGGGGAATCGCAGAGGCCTGGTACATGTCCTACCTCTGTAGCATTGTAACTGGGGAGTTAGCTACTATCTGGGGAGTTAGCAGCAGTGGCGTAGGAGGTTAAGAGCTTGTGTATCTAATCTGGAGGAACTGGGTTTGATTCCCCACTCTGTCGCCTGAGCTGTGGAGGCTTATCTGGGGAATTCAGATTAGCCTGTACACTCCCACACACACCAGCTGGGTGACCTTGGGCTAGTCACAGCTTCTCAGAGCTCTCTCAGCCCCATCTACCTCCCAGGGTGTTTGTTGTGAGGGGGGAAGGGCAAGGAGATTGTCAGCCCCTTTGAGTCTCCTGCAGGAGAGAAAGGGGGGATATAAATCCAAACTCCTCCTCCTCCTCCATCTATCATAGCATGCCTAGGGTGGAGGGGGGAGTCACTTTTAAAGAATTCAAAGCTACTGTGCTTAAAAGGTTCAAACTGGGGGCTGACCACTTTTGAAAACAGTTTCGGGTCTTATCCCCCCAGCAATGCAAAATTTATTTAGAATATGTGGTGAAAATGAGTGAGATGGGGAGGAGATGTGTGGAACAAGCCAAAGCAAGGGACTTTGAAGCGTTATTCCAGTTGCTGGTGCTGGACTTATTCTATTCCAAACTCCCCAAGGAGCTGAAATGTCTGGTAAAGGATAAGAGGCCCCAAAATGCTACTGAGGCCTCAGAAATTGTGGATGAGTTGATGCTGAACAGGGAGGAGTTGGACTGGAGGACTTCCCAGTTGGGAAGGGAAGGAAAGGGGTTCCAGAATGGTGGGAAAGGCTGATTCTCAACCAAAAGGGGAAGGGGCTACTTCTTCAGCAGAGGTTAAGAAATCCCCAGATTTGGCTAATTGGAACTGGCCTCAGGTTAGGAAATGCTTTCATTGTGGGGGCATCGGCCATTTGCGGATGGCTTGTCCACAGTTACAAGTAGAGACCTCCAACTGCCTCCAAAAGCACCAACCAGCCCAAAGGTAGAGGAGCAGGTGGCTGAAGTGAACCATGAGTGCCTTTTTATCACTGTGGAAATCTGGCAGGAACTAACTGACTCAAGGGGCAGTCCCTGAATGAGCTCTGACTGGAAAGTTGTCACTCAATGGTGAACTATCACTTAACATCTGTGAGCTACTGAGCTGAACTGTATATAGAGGTTTCTGACATGGTAATCTGTGAAGCAGAGAAGATATACTTTGGTCCAAGCTGTAACCTTGTTTTGCAACCTGTTCACTATTCTATCACAACTCAGTGTTTCAACCCTTCTGAAGAGAAAAATAAAATATTACTGCTATTCTTCCTGAATTCTGCATTAAGAGTTTTAGTGTCTTAAAGGGAAAAAAACCCAAAATTTTCCTTCAGTAGCGAAGCTAATATTCTACAGCTTTCACAATAAAGCCTAGGGGAGGGAGAATGTTTACCATAACACACATTCCCCTGAAATCGTAGAAGGCTGGCACAGCATATTTTACTGTGTTGTTGTCTTCCAATGTATGGATCTTTTGATCTGGTGGCTGAACTTGCAATGATGACCACGGATCAAAACCGCCAGAAGAGTTGAGCCATTCAGGATCAAACTGGTACATATCATAGTTTATTTCCTAAAAATAGAGAAGCTAGTATCAGTTTCACTTGCTTTGTATTTCCAAAATAACAGTTTCCCTGCGGAAAAGCCTGCATAGATGCATCTACAATTAGATAGTTACATTGTAATGTAATTGTGTGCCTTCATTTTGTACAGAATAAATGTGAAAGACTCCAAGGTATTCTTTAAAGGGAAAAAAACAGGTACATGTTATGCTCCTTTGACAAACCCTCTTGACTCGGGACAGCTAAAACAGGTTGCTGGGCAACATGATGGCGAAACAAAATGGAACAGGAGCTTTGCACTGATGCAGCTGGAAAATATATAATTTTTGTTTTTCTCTTTCAAACAGTAGAAACGTCTGCGCAGACTTTTCGGGGTCAGTTTTCCTTTGAAGAACACTGGTGAAGAGCTTGTTTATTTCACCAGCCTTAGAGGCCAGGCAAATATACTAGGTTGTACACAGTGAGGGAAGCACTGTGGAGCAAGCCAGGATTGTGTCACTTGACACTAAAATTAATAAATCCGCTTCAGACCATGGTTTTGAATAAAGAGACTGAGGACCTTGCAGCAAACTTGTTCAAGCAACCGAACAAATCAGCTGAGCTCATAAACAGCTTCTCACCTGGCCATAGTCTGACTTTAACAGTGTGCTGAACAGCTTTATGACTGTGAAGGAGTTTCAATTTTTATTCTTATACGATAGTTGAAATTGATTCTCTGCCTGGTCAGGGATCCTTGGGACAGGTCATTAAATTATGCACTATGGAGGATGGAGAAAAACTGTGAATCCTCTAAGGCTGGGTGAAAATGTGCACGCATGAAATAATATTGACAATACAAACCTAGATGCATAAAAAAAGCAACACTTTATAAATGCCTGATTAAACAATAAGCTGCACAGTACAGCAATAACCAGGCTGTTTATGGGGAGAACTTTAGGAGTACCATCTCTCTGTGGTTACGGGACTGCCCTACGCTATTTGAACACATGGAAAATAACCCATCCAACTGACTCAAGCTCTTCTTGAACAGTTGACCTGCCCATTGAAAAACTGGCCCCCTACTCTTCAGCACTGAGCAGAACAGGAGCCAAGCCAACAGGGTCTTGGACATTCTTTCTTTTGGAACATGAATGGACATACCTTAAATGGCTGATTCCTGCTGGGATTATCTCATGGGCAGCCAAATCCAGAGGTGGTGGAGGTGGGGAGAAGCAAACAGGGAAGTGGGCGGGTTCTGACCTTTGAGCTGCACCCATCTAAATCTGGTCACCAGTACAGCTGGGGGGTGGTCTAGGTGTATTCTCAGGGTAGAGCCAACCTTTGCCAGTTTCCACCAGGATAAATACAAGGAGCTATAAAGATAGAGAAACTGTATCAGAATGGGTCAAAAATTGTGCACCCAGAACACTTTTACTATTTAATTAAAATTAAAATTCAAACGTTAAAGGTTAAGGCTAGGATAACTGTACTGAATCTATATTTTGGGTGTTTTGGAGAATCTGAGAAATTTACAAAGCATCCCTCACTTTAGGTAGCCATCTTGTGCCACATCTAAACACCAGAACTGAACCTAGTTTATCAGCTTATATAATAGCATCTGGGTTATAATTACATGGCATTGATATGGGTTGAAATTGCAACAAAGATCCAATTACCATAGTGCTTGTCTGCTTGTTTTCCTGATTGGTGGCAGATCTAAGACCCGGAGTCTCTCCTGGGTCTGAACTCAGAAAAAAAGACAGAATCTTCTGCAAAATCTTGATACTGCAAATTCTCATGCTGATAACTTAATAAGGAGGTTACAAAGTTGTTTTGATTGGTATTTATCTTCAGTTCAGGGTAATTTGTAAGCTATTAAAAGGATCCCTATTGTGTGCAAATGAAGCTGAGACCATACAGATAATTAAAACGGGTTTATTGTACAAATACTTGGAAGTGTGTGTAAGTAGTTCTTTGATGTTGACCTACTTATCTCAAGAACAGTAATAAGAATTACATTTCATAAATTATAGGTTGGAAGAGGCAAAAAAGAAACAGACTCTCTCAAAATACAACAGTGAGTGCATGAGTACAACCCTTAAAGAATAAAGAGAAGGCTCTTCTCTGGAAAGTTCGGATTTACAGTCTTACTAAATATTTCTCAAATAGGCTCTTGACACTTTCCATTACAATTGCAGAGAAAAATGCATGATTTCTCTTTTATCTTTAAACTAGCGGGGCCTGGCCACGCATTGCTGTGGCAATTGCCTTCTCATCACAGTCCGCAACCCACACAGATGTCCATGCAGGTCCAATGATCCGCAGCATAGCCTTTTGGGGTGGTCAAATGGAATCCCTCTTTCCCTTTTCAATTCACATTGTTATATGGTGGTGTCTTTTTTTTAGTATAAGGTAACCCTTTCCATTCCACAACGGAACTGTCCAGAGTGCGAATCCTGCTGTCCATGAGGCTGGTTGACAGGCACAGTCCTGGCTTGGGGAAGGCAGAACTGAGGCAAGGAGGCTATCCCAGTCAGGCAGCAGAGGCAGGGTGGTGAGATGCTCAGATCGAGGCCAGCTCCCTGGGTTCTTAAAGGACCATGTGCAAAAGAAGCGGAATGAGTAGTGTTGGTTCGCCCCCACCCCACGGATTTTCTTAGAAGAAAAAGGCAAACTCCAGCTCGCTTTTAGTAAAAGAGAGTTGTGGTGAATATGGGTGAGGAAGTGGGTAAGTCGTGGTTGGATGTGAGGGAGGGCAGAGTGAGATGTGTGAGGATGAGCTGGATGTGTATGAGAGTATGTGTTTTGTGTGGTAGTAGTGGGTGAGGCACAGAGAGTGAAAGTTACCTGCGTGTGAGGGGGGGAACCCCAACTGATGTCTCACACGGCAAAGTGTTATGTGTTTCACTTCCACTCGTATTACCTACCAGTATTACCTATTTACAGTTTTCACTGCTTATCTCTGGCCACCTGCGCGAACATTGTAAGGGCATACCAACCCCTCAGGCCACAGACATGCTGCACGAACATTCTAAGGGTGACAGTTAAACACAGCCAGCTTCATGGCCTGGTGTGCCAGGAAAAAGACGTTTTACCTGGCGCAGGTATGGACTTTTGGCAGTTTGAAGGTCCAATTACCTGCCCGCAACAGGGAGGGACGTCACGTGAAAATTTGGGGGCGATCCATCCAGCCATTTTGGTATTAGGGCATGACTAACAAAGTAACTGTTAGCTTTTTATATATATAGATTAGCACTTTCATCAGACATCAGAGCAACCAGATGCTGAGTACTCCCCCCCCTTTTAAAAATGGACAGAAAGGGACACTGGTGAGAAAAAATAGATTAAGTAATTTATGTGGAGGGCAGGTCAAGAAATCGTAAAGTGAGACTGAGGAAAAAATAATCAAGGTAATAGGTGCCGTCAAAAAGTTCCTACGTAGAAAAAGTATATCTAAGTATCTCTATAGAACTTGTCAGTTCTCAATCAATTAAATGGAATTCTTTGAATATCAGTTCCAAAGTTTGAAATGGAGTGTTTCAGTTTGAATGGGACCTTAACTTCTTTTGAAGTTGACTGTTAATCTTAGCAACCTAACCACAGCCAGACTATGACAGTGGACTTAATTTAAGCTTTGCAGGACACAGGGCAGATTTTTGCTGTTCTGTCAGTCTGCTATACTTCCAGCTGGCCACTGTGCTTTCAAAGCAAGAATCAACGATTTCAAATGTTTTGATTATTCTGTAGAAGCGAGTTAGCTGACTTGAAACCACATGGTGTCCTCTTGCAACCCTTGCAATTCAGATTAATTTCAGTTTAAATTTTATTCTCTCACAAGTATTCTCTCACAAGCTAAAATTTAAACCTAATGTAACATTATAAACATCCCCATCATTTGAATGTCCATCTTGTTAATATAAGGAAGAGGACATGATTTAACCAAAATGGAATGTTCAATAGCAGAACTTTAGATAAGTGTGCTGAAATCAATGTGATCTAATTCACCACAAAATGGAGCATATTCACTAAGTGCTTAATGTTTAATGGAAACACAAATTCACTTAGGCCGTTTCCGCATGGCCTCTAAGCACCCCCACGCCGGCAAGAATTCTGCCGGCGTGGGGGTGGAGGCCCGTTCACACGCAAGCGTGCGAGCGGGCCCAGCAGAGGCCGCCGCAGGAGAGGCGGCTCCGCATGGAGCCGCCTCTTCCCCCTTCCCTCTCCCACTTCCCTCGTCCCTGTCGTCGTCCTGCTAGCCTCCTAAGCCCCGCCCACGCTGCCCTCTGACCTCCAGGGGTCGGAGGACAGCGAGGGAGGGACTTAGGAGGCCAGCAGGATGATGACAGGGACGAGGTAAGTGGGAGAGGGAAGGGGAAACAGCGTGTTCCCGGAGGTGCTGTTCGCACCGCGCCGCCGGGAAGACGCTGTCCCCTCAAAAACAACCCTTTAAAGGGTTGTTTTTTAGGGCGGCCTAACGCTGCCCTGAGGGAGGGGAAGGGCAGCCAGGTTGGCCCTGCTGCATTTCAGCAGCGCCGCCTGTGCGAACGGCGGCCTGGGGGCGGCGTTTTTACCGCCCCCAAGCCGCCGTTTTTGGCCCATGCGGAAACGGCCTTAGGGTTTTTGCATGGGTGGTTTTTGTTGATTCTGTCCCTATACTGCTTCAAGGTTTGTTTGTTATTGTTTTTTTTTTTGCTGAATTCTGCACATATTTTAGCATGCAAAAAGTGTCCTTTGGCTTTTCCATGGTTTTTCTCCAGAGCTTTTTTTTTTTTAGTGGGAGCACTTTTATCCTGGTCTTTTCTTTTTTCAAACTAATTTGAAGTCACCTTTATTCTTAATGTGTAATGCTTCAATTGTATGTTTTGCATGGAGTAGCCATTAACAGCAGGTAGACTCTATTCCGGAGAATCGGGTTTGATTTCCCATTTGTTCACATGTGCAGCAGAGTCTTATGTATTGATCAGATTTGTTTCCCTACTCTTACATTCTGTGGGGACCTTGGGCTAGTCACAGTTCTTCAGAAATCTCTCAGCCCTACCTACCTCACAAGGTGTTTGTTGTGAGGGGGGAAGGGAAAGGAATTTGTAAGCTCCTTTGAGTCTCCTTACAGGAGGGGGGTATAAATCCAAATTCTTCTTTTTCTTGTTCTCCCATTGATGCCCATCAACACCCATCTCCTATTGTCAAAATTGATAGGAAAAGTTCTCTTTAGATGACATACTTCTTACGAAAGGATTTAAAAAAATTATGTCTCCATAGCACTATAATTACATAGAACTACATGTTTTGAGTTTGTTTGGTTTTGGGTTTTTTTTAGCAAGGAGCTTTTCTCCAAGGGTTTGTTTAAGTAATAGAAGGGGCAGCCCAATTCTGATGGAGAGGTGAATGGGATGTGGGACTGTTGTTTGGTTACATGGACACATTTGCCCCCTCTACCAGCATAAGGGGCACCCCTGCTGCCAGGGAGAACAAAGACACCGGTGTCTGAGTATCCCACAGAACCATGGTGGTGAAACCTGGAAGTGGGCACCATCGTGGAGAAATGCTAGTGTCCGAGTGGGGACCACAATGGGGAGACAGGACAGGACAGGGCATTGCCAAGGGTGGGGCAATTGTAGCATTCCACTATTGAATCATTTCAAAAATCATTTCAGCCAATCCATTCAGATGCAATAGGGTGGGAGGATCTCTGCCTAATGGGAAAGATGGCAGGCCTTGTAGTGTTACTTCACTATATTATATGAACAAAACATATTTAAAGGTAGTTGGTGGCCTTGCACCACTGGTGATGTTCTATATTCCTGATTAGGGCTGGAGATTCGGACAGTCCAAATCCAGATTTTGACCGAATCTGCACTGATTCGGACAGATTCGGACAAGCAGGGTCCGAATCTGAGCTGTCCGAACCCCACCAGCCAAATTGCGTTTTTATTTTTTTGCGGTTTTTTCACGTTTTGGTCTGCAGAGGACGCATTTTTAAACATATCGGCACCAAAATTTCAGGGTATCATCAGGGGACTGTCTTGATGATACCCCCATTTGGTGAAGTTTGGTTCAGGAGGGCCAAAGTAATGGACTCTCAAAAGGGGTGCCCCTATCCCCCATTCTTTCTAATGGGAGCTAAGGAGATGAGGGCTTCCAGGTTTCTGGACAAACCTCCCAGGTGTCTGGACAAACATCCCAGGTTTCCAGACAAACCTCCCAGGTGTGCGGACAGACCTCCCAGGTGTCCGGACAGACCTCCCAGGTGACCAGACAAACCTCCCAGGTGTCCGGACAATCCTTCCAGGTGTCCAGACAAACCTCCCAGGTGTCCGTACTAATCTTCCAGGTTTCCGGACAAACCTCCCAGGTGTCCAAACAAACCTCCAAGGTGTCCGGACAAACCTTCCAGGGGTCCTGCCCAACCTCCGGGCCGTCCCGCCCAAACCTCCCTGGTGTCTGGACAAACCTTCCAGGTGTCCGTACTAATCTTCCAGGTTTCCGGACAAACCTTCCAGGTGTCTGGACAAACCTCCCAGGCATCCTGCCCAACCTCCCTGGCATCCTGCACAACCTCCCAGGGGTCCTGCACAACCTCCCAGCCCTCCTGCCCAACCTTCCAGGCTGTCCTCCCCATCTCCCAGGTCGCCTGCCCAACCTCCCAAAAGTCCTTCCCAAACATTCAGACATCCCGCCCAACCTTCCAGGCATCTTGCCCAAACTCCCAGGTGTCTGGACAAACCTCCCAGGTGTCTGGACAGACCTCCCTGGTGTCCGGACAAACCTCCCAGGTGTCCGGACAAACCTCCCAGGTGTCCAGACAGACCTCCCAGGTGTCCGGACAAACCTCCCAGGTGTCCGGACTAATCTTCCAGGTTTTCGGACAAACCTCCCAGGTGTCCAGACAAACTCCCAGGTATCCGGACAAACCTCCCAGGTTTTCGGACAAACCTCCCAGGTGTCCGGACAAACCTCTCAGGTTTCTGGACAAACCTTCAAGGTGTCTGGACAAACCTCCCAGGTGTCCAGACAAACCTCCCTGGTTTCCGGACAAACCTTCCAGGTGTCCGGACAATCCTTCCAGGTGTCCGGACAAACCTCCCTGGTTTCCAGACAAACCTTCCAGGTGTCCGGACAATCCTTCCAGATGTCCGGACAGACCTACCAGGTGTCCGGACTAATCTTCCAGGTTTCCGGACATACCTCCCAGGTGTCTGGACAAACGTCCCAGGTATCCGGACAAACCTCCCAGGTGTCCGGACAGACCTCCCAGGTGTCCGGACTAATCTTCCAGGTTCCAGGTTTCCAAACATCCCAGGTGTTTGGACAAACATCCCAGGTGTCCGGAGAAACCACCCAGGTGTCCAAACAAACCTTCCAGGGGTCCTGCCCAACCTCCCAGCCATCCCGCCCAACCTTCCTCGCGGTCTGCCCAATCTCCCAGGTGGCCCGCCAAACCTCCCAGGAGTCCCGCCCAAACTTTCAGACATCCCGCCCAACCTTCCAGGCATCTTGCCCAAACTCCCAAGTGTCTGGACAAACCTGCCAGGTTTCCGGACAAACCTCCCAGGTGTTTGGACAAACATCCCAGGTTTCTGGACAAACCACCCAGGTGTCCGGACAAACCTCCCAGGTGTCTGGACAAACCTCCCAGGTGTCCGGAGAAACCACCCAGGTGTCCAAACAAACCTCCCAGGTGTCCGGACAAACCTTCCAGGGGTCCTGCCCAACCTCCCAGCCATCCCGCCCAACCTTCCTCGCGGTCTGCCCAATCTCCCAGGTTGCCCGCCAAACCTCCCAGGAGTCCCGCCCAAACTTTCAGACATCCCGCCCAACCTTCCAGGCATCTTGCCCAAACTCCCAGGTGTCTGGACAAACCTGCCAGGTTTCCGGACAAACCTCCCAGGTGTCTTCACAAACCTCCCAGGTGTCTGAAAAACCAATCAAGGTGTCCGGACAAACCTTCCAGGTGTCCGGACAAACCTCCCAGGTGTCTGGACAAACCTCCCAGGTTTCCGGACAAACCTCCCAGGAGTCCTGCCCAACCTCCCAGCCATCCCGCCCAACCTCCCAGGGGTCCTGCACAACCTCTCAGCCCTCCCGCCCAACCTTCCAGGCAGTCCACCCAATCTCCCAGGTCGCCCGCCCAACCTCCCAGGAGTCCTGCCCAAACTATCCTTTTGGGGTCCCATAGAATTGAACCCCCTGAAGCAAAGTTCCCCAAACCTGGATGGTGTCATCCAGAGACTCTCCTGAAGATACCCTGAAAGTTTTGTGACCGTACCTTCAGAAATGTGCACCTCACAGCCCTCTACCAGAAATTCACCATTGACAGCAATGCAGCTAAGTCACTGCAGAACAAAGAATCTTGGGCAAATTTCTGGGGTACCTGCAGGGGGTGCATTTTTAGACGTATTGGCACCAAATTATGAAGATATCATCAGGTGACTGTCCTGATGATACCCATCAAGTATGGTGCAGTTTGGTTCAGGGGGGCCAATGGTATGGACCCTCAAATGGGGTGCCCCTATCCCCCATTGTTTCCAATGAGAGCTAATAGGGGATGGGGGCCACACCTTTGAGAGTCCATAACTTTGGTTCCCCTGAACCAAAGTGCACCAAACTTGGGATGCCCTGAAATTTTGGTGTCACTAGCTTTAAAAAAAGTGTTTGTGTGTTTCACCGCTCACTCCAGCAGGCTTCATGTGCAGGAGCAGTGAAACATGCAAACCGGAATTTTTAAAGCTTATGGCACCAAATTTCAGGGCATCATCAGGTGATTGTCCTGATGATACCCACCAAGTTTGATGCAGTTTGGTTCAGGGGGGCCAAAGTTATGAATCCTCAAAGGGGGGGCTATTCCCCCATTGTTTCCAATGGGAGCTAAGGAGATGGTGGCTACCCCTTAGAGAGTCCATAACTTTGCCCCCCCGAACCAAACTGCACAAAACTTGGGGGTGTCATCAGGACAGTCTCCTGATGACACCCTGAAAGTTTGGTGGTGATACCTTAAAAATGTTTGTCTCACTGCTCCTGGAGGTTCAACCACCAAGAAATTGCCCAAAAAATTGTTTTCCAGCTAGTGACACAAAACTTTCAGGGTGTCTTTAAGACACTGTTCTGATCATGCACCCCAGGTTTGGTGCAGTTTGGTTCAGGGGGGGCCAAGTTATGGACCCTCAAATATAGCCTCTTTTGGCTCCCATTGGAAACAATGGGTGATAATGGGCCACTTGTTTGGGGGTCAATAACTTGGGCCCCCCTGAACCAAACTGAACCAAACTTGGGGTGCTTGATCATAACTGTGTCTTAAAGACACCCTGAAAGTTTGGTGCCGATACCTTTAAAAATGCGCCCCCTGCAGGCACCCCAGGAATTCCCCAATTGAAAGCTATTGAAAAAATTCAATGCAAACTACAGAATCTTGGGCAAATTCAGAATAACTTCAGAATACTGTCCTGATTATGTCCCCCAAGTTTGGTGCAGTTTGGTTCAGGGGAGCCCAAGTTATGGACCCTCAAAGATAGCCCCTATCTTCCATTGGCTCCCATTGGAAACAATGGGTGATATGGGACCCCTGTTTGGGGGTCCATAAGTTGGGCCCCCCTGAACCAAACTGCACTAAACTTGGGGGACATAATCAGGACAGTATTATGAAGATACCCTGAAATTTTCATGCCGATACCCTTAAGAATTCGCCCCCTGCAGGCCAAAACGTAAAAAACAGCAAAAAATAAAAACACATCCGAGAATCTCGGATGTCACTGCAAATTCAGGTGTATCCGAGCCTGGCAGGCTCGGATATGGGGGGGATCCGACCCCATACACCTGAACTGGACCCGAATCTGAACCAGGGCTGAATTTTGTTCCATTTACCAACCCTATTCCTGATTATTTTGCCATGTCTGGAACAAATCAAACAACTAAAATGACTGAAAATAACCAAATAGTGCAGTTTATTTTCTTTACTACAGAATGTGTTTTACTAATTTAAAATTTTATTAAATGTGCTAAAGTAGCATGGGATGCAGCAGTCTCTCTCACTTTCTCTGTCTTTAACACACAGTCTCCTCTCTCACACACACCCTAATATTGGGAATAATGAGGAATATTGGGATTTTTGTGGAGTTTTTCTTTTAGAAAACTATGGAATTTGTAGTGTCTACCTAAGCAGCATTACACAATTTTAAGCCTTTTTAATGAATATAGAACTGTATAAATCTGTAAGGCAGATTTAATATGTCAAATAATGCAATTTTACTACTTAGTTATAAACAAGGCATTTAATGTTGTGAAAGCAATAAGATGATTTGGTTTGATAAGAAACCAAAGTATTGCATATATTTCTCCCCAAATTTTTGTTTTTAATTCAGGAAAGTTACAACAGGAGCTGAGTCCTGTTTTTACTTGCTGCGTATCCCAAAAGAGCCAAGCTCTTCAGGGTTTTTTCTCTCCTCTGTGAAAAGTTTTCCAAACACCACTTCTTAACTCTTGAATTGCTGAGTTGACTGTTCCATTCTTAACATATCAGTTGAGAACACTGTTGGTGTCAGATGGCATTTGAGCTCCTTGAGCAAAAAATAAGTGAATGCCATCTCTCCATCAAAGCTAAAAAAAGGCCACCAGTTTCCTTGTATCTCTTTCAAGGCCCGTTCCGCACATGCAAAATAATGCGTTTTCAAAACACTTTCACAACTATTTGCAAGTGGATTTTGCTATTCCGCACAGCTTCAAAGAGCACTGAAAGCAGTTTGAAAGTGCATTATTCTGCGTGTGCGGAATGAGCCCAAGTGAGATTCACAGATTCCTTGTGGAGTCAGAGCAAAGGAATTATTTTGAAGTCATTGTATTAACAATTTTGGAGATATATTTAAGATGATGCATGAGGCGTACAGTCAATTAAAGCCAAATTAGCTAGTTTTACCTTGTGTTGTAGATCAAGCCCCATACTATAGCCAAATATGAAAAGATCCAAATCTGAGATATGCACTAGCTTTGGCCAGATTTAATGTAATTACATCGGCTATGTTGCAAGGAAGGTATCAAAAGAAACCAATGGTTGAGAGAACTTGCTCATGTGAAGGAGGTCAAATTGAAACTTTAGTGCATTCTCTTTTTTATTGCCCCAAAAAGGCCTCCATAAGAAGTAAATATTGTTGCCATCAAGTATTGTCAAAGTGTGAAGGGGGTTATCAGATGACCAAAAATTTTACTTTCTTTTAAACCATTCAAATGAAGCTTTCTGTGAAATGGTAGCCAAATTTCTCTTTGATGTAACTAATGCTCCGGAATGAAATACGGGCATGCAACCATTAAGCATCAGTGAGAGTCTGGTTGATTTTATATATAATTATATATTTTAGGCTGTGATTTTGTAATTTTTTTATATGCCAATAAAAGCTTTGCATATACATACATTTCCCATACATTCAGTCTCTTGCTAATTCTGTTCTCTTCCAGCCAGTGTATATTCTTCTTGGCTGAATTCAGGTATTTCCAAAATAGATAGAAATTGTTTCCAGGTATGGTCCTAAAAAGAAGTATTTAGTGGACTGTGTTTCAGAAACAGAGGAGCAACCTCACTTTGGATTCTTTTCCTGCTGTTTTCCTCTGTGGCACTTCCATTCAAGTGGTAAAATATGGTCACAAAACATAAAACATTTACATAGGCCTCTTCAAGTGTTTAATCCCATGAATCCTATGTAAATATAATAAGCAACTGACTTCTGTACTTACTGTTCCTGACTGTTTCTGTACTTAGGCTAGACCTTTCAAAGTTGAATCAAACAAGGATTCTGGGCTTACTTTCAAATAAACCACTCTATTAGACTTTGTATTAAAGATGTTTTCTATAGAGAGATGGAATTATATACTGTCTTGTACTATGTGACCTCATACCAAGGGGTTCCCTATGAACTTGCCAGCAGTGTCACCTTCCTGTGTTCATCCTCAATCACCTCTTTATACAACCTACACAAAATAGCCTCCTCTTCCCTCTAGTGAGCCCCAATCCACTGTCCTTCAGTCCTTCCCCTTGGGGCATGGGAAATCCAACCTGGCCAATCTCTGGTGCAGTTCAGTGCTGCCCTGTTGCTGAAGGCCTACAGGCTTCATTGGCCCCATGGTCTCCACTGCTGCCTTTTTAACTGGTGAGCCATCTCCTGCCTGGGTGCAGGTCTCCAAGTTACTCCTTGCTCCCATCACCAGTCTCTCCAGCCTTCCCAAATTTCACTGGCCCCAGCCCCAATAGGGCATTCCTTGCAGCTGTCTTCCCCAGCATGCTCCTGGTATTGCTTGCATCTCCAGGCTCCAGTATTGGTGCTTCCTTCCTTGCATGTCCCCTTCCTAGTGCCAGCTCCTCTGTAAATCTCATGGCCAGCTCTCCTGTCTCCAACCACCCACCAACATTGGAGAACCACTTCCAGCCCAGTCGTTCATACATCCAACTGGACCACCATAGGTCCTGGCTTGCAAGCTGAAGTTCATGAAACCAGGCTGCTGGTCACATATCTCTTTTAGGAACAGCACACATATTAGCTATGACATTAAAGCACCCTTTATTCAGTAGAGATTCAGTGAAAATACTTTCTGCAAAGCTTTAAGAGCAGTGTATAAAATGGGTGCCATGGAAACCAGATTAGGCTATGCAACTGATTTCTCATTCACACAGATACACATCATATTTACACTGACTACTGAAAACGGCATCTTTCTACACATCCTTCCTTTGTGTGTCATATTATATGATTATGTGTGTGATGTGGATTCTTTTGTTATTATAGATGCATGGTTACAGGCAGCCAAGGGATTTTTTTTTAATTGATATTTGATTTAGATCAGGGTTAGGGTTATTGGAAGGAGGGGTGGAATCTTTGTCTGGAATCTTTATCTGGGGGCTCTCAGCAGCCCTGTTTACAGCTCAGCAAATGAGGGGCAGAATTTTGACAGCCAGTCTTTTTGAGCTAGTTCACTGTTTCCCCGCCCCATACCAGAGTCGCATGGAATTCTACCTAAAATCAGTATGTTTTGGAAATTTCCAGTAGTTTTTAAAATCCATTTTAATACAAGCTTAGCCACCTACAGAATTTGCATTTAAAAAAGAAAAACACACACGCTGTACTGTTCATTTCAGTACAAAAACTGGGTTTGGGGACAGCTACGGTATCTTGGCAAACTTCTCTTTGAAGGAAAAAGCCTCTCATACCAAGTTACTCTGAAAATTCTTCTGTGTTTTTTTCAGTTTAAGTTAATTTTTTAAGTTTTCTTCTGACCTGCTAATATAAGTCCTCAGTACATCATAACAGTGAGAAAAATTCAAATAAAGGAAACATGAATCATACCTTTAATACCTCTCCCATATGTGGAAGTGCAACATTATGGCATCTCCAGAGGTGGGATCCAGCAGGTTCTCACCAGTTCCCAAGAGTGGGTTACTAATTGTGTGTGCCGAGAGGGGGTTACTAATTGGGTCCGCTTTTCCATCTCCACGCCCTTGCCTCCCCGAGAGGCATACTGCCTTTGAACGTGAAGGTTCCATATAGCAATTGCGACTAATAATGTAACTCCCTGAACTGGGTTAATTCCTTTCAGGTACTGCAATTCATTGATTCTCAGCCTTTCGTACCTTTCATCTCACCAGTCTCTATCAAATAACCAGTGTGTTTCACCATTGCTGTGTTCAGATTTGTGAGTTGGGGCATTTTCTATAATGTGATGATGATTTAGAAATGACCTGGTGCAAAAATTTTGGGGGGGGCGTGGTGGGGTGGCTGCCCATGGCGGGGGACATCCAACTCAGGTTTTGCCCAGGGCTCAGGTTTGCCTCGGTATGCCTCTGCCCCCTTTGCTGAGGCGGGGCTGGTGAGGGAACCTGTTACTAAAATTTTTGGATCCCACCACTGGGCAGCTCCCTTTGGGCTTTTTGCCCTGCATTGAGAAAAGTAGATGCACTGATTTGGAGAACTAAAAGACCCAATGATCCAAAGTTAGCTATAATTAAGTCCTACTGAAAGGATTTAAGTTACACATGACTTCTTTGTTCCAGAAGATTCAATGGGACTAAGTTATGACTATGTAGACTTTGATTTTGCCCTCACTTAAATCCAGTTAAAATTAGTCATAGGTATTCTAGGTCCCTTATAGTGCAATCCTACAAACAGTTTCTTGGGGGTAAGCTCAAATGAATAAAGCTGAGCTGGACTCTGAGGAGACCTGCTTAGGAGGGCACTGTAAATCTCTTTCAAAACTTCTTTAGCGCTAAAATAAAAATAAATTCTAATTCTGCTTTACTAGTTTGTATACTGTCCAAGGCATCTCTGTAGAAATATCCTGCCCAATCATGGAATAATGTAGGTTTATAAAAGAATGACAAAAACTCTATAATCAACTATGATAAATTTCTTAAATTTTAACACATGCATCCATGCATTTATAACTTTCCAAAAGCCTATTTGTTAAACAGCTGCTCCTGTATCACTGAAGGTGTCATTTAGAAAATTGGAACTGGCTTTCGGCCCAAACACAAAAGCTGTAATTGGGTAGGGCTCTAAGGACCTTTATAGTTGTGTTGATACTGGAAGGATTTGCATTGTGTGTATAGTTTTATTAGATGTATTAGTGGTCTGTAATGATCCCAGGGATGTTAAATTGCTTGAGCATCTGGTAGACCTCGGTAGAAATCTGATAGTTGTTCAGTTTGTTCTTACCTGTTATTTTTTATCACCATTCCTTGCAGCTCACCTATAACACATCTGTGTGAGATCCAAACTGTTACTTATTTTTGATTTAGTCAGTAAGTCAAGAGCTTTCTTCTCATTTCTCAGTAGAGTTCCCAGCCTCCAGGTGGGAGTTGGTGTTCTCCCAGAATTGCAACTGATCTCCAGAAGACAGAGATCAGTTCACCTGGGAAAAAAATGGCAGCATCAGAGTGTGGATTCTACGGTACCACATTCCTTCTGAGTTCCCTCCGCAACTCTGCCCTTCCCAGGCTCCTCTTCCAAACCTCCAGGAATTTGCCAACCTCTCAGTTTCTTTGTTTGAGCAGACACGACACCACCACCACCATGACCATGAGCTCGAGACAGCAGATAGGTACCAAGATGTAACCAAATGTACAGTAATGTAGATGTGTAGAAGACAGGATTTCTTACCATATTTTATTTTCATGTAACCCTCCCTTATGGTTAGTAAACTCATTTATAAAAAGCAACTGAGAATTTGTCTCTTCTGTTCTACTCTGCTAACATATATATATATACACACACACATACATACATGTATGTATGTGTATGTATGTTTGTATATATAAGAACATAAGAACAAGCCAGCTGGATCAGACCAGAGTCCATCTAGTCCAGCTCTCTGCTACTCGCAGTGACCCACCAGGTGCCTTTGTGAGCTCACATGCAGGAGGTGAAAGCAATGGCCTTCTGCTGCTGCTGCTCCTGAGCACCTGGTCTGCTAAGGCATTTGCAATCTCAGATCAAGGAGGATCAAGATTGGTAGCCATAGATCGACTTCTCCTCCATAATTCTGTCCAAGCCCCTTTTAAAGCTATCCAGGTTAGTGGCCATCACCACCTCCTGTGGCAGCATATTCCAAACACCAATCACACGTTGCGTGAAGAAGTGTTTCCTTTTATTAGCCCTAATTCTACCCCCCAGCATTTTCAATGGATGCCCCCTGGTTCTAGTATTACCACCCTAACTTTAAATCTCATCTCCCTCTATTGTAGTCTATGGAGCTATTTTTTAAAGGTAAAAACACCACATTTTCAGCATAGTTGTTGATGATTCTTGTTAGATGCACCTCCAAGTTTCATAAAGATTGAGTCACGGAGTCCAATTTTATTATCCCCCATACATCCTCCATGTGGGGGGCCAATAAAATTGGACACCCTGACCCAGTCTTTACCCAATTTGGGAGTTCTCGCAAAGAGAGTCATCAACAGTTACACTGAAAATTTGGTGTCTTTATTGTAAAAAAATGTCCCCCCACCCTGCATCCAGGAAAGATTCCTCATAGAGCATAATGAACCCAATTTTTTTTCAAACTCCCCCCAAAACCCAGTCTGATATGGATATTTGGGATTTCTCAGGAATCTTGGAAAATGTTGAATGTTATGGATTTTTAAAAATATTTTAAAATATTTAAAATATTTTAAAATATTTAAAATATTTTTTTTGATCCAGCAGTTAGGCCATTATCATGTAAGACATACACCGTTATAATATTCATGTCAAACAACCAAGAAATGTGTTTCCAAATTGTATAAGAGGTGGACCCAGGAAGTGTGTGTGTGTGTGTGATTTCCTTACTACTTCTGTTCTCCATTTCCTGTCCTTTTGCTTTTTTGCGTTTCCTTCTCTCCTGATTTGGTTCCATCCCCACCCCCCACCCCCTCCTGATCTTCATCATGGTTGAACACCCATTCTGGCAACCATCAAGTGATGGAGAGAGTTGAGTATGGGGGTAGGTGGGTAATTTTGCACCAATGGGGAAATGTCACTTCTGGCAAATACCTGGGAGTGACATCAACATGCTCCCATGATGCTTTAGGATCTTCAAATCTCTTGTTTGTTTGTTTTAAAAGAGCTAAATATTTCCCCTGTAAAAGCATAGTTAATTTAGTTACGTTAGATTGAATATTTCCAAGTTGAGGTAGGAACAAAGTATTCTGGAAGTTGGAGTTTTTTTGTGTGCAACTAACTGAGAAGGAAGATTTCTTTATTACAATTTGGATGGAGTTTACAGTTGATGTCTCCTGCTGTTAAAACTGGGCCTTGGCATTACTATTACTATTCCCCATTTCAGGCAGTTGGCGGAGGGGGGGGGATCCTTTTGGAATGCAGAATAGCCATTTTGTTTTATTAACAATTCAGCTCTTACTAGTTTCCTATAACCCCACATCTGAACATTGTTATATCTATTGTACACTCTGCCTGAATGAGAACTTTCTGTTTCTATAACCTTCTGTATATAATTTCCTCTTCTGTATTCAAAAGGCTGGTTAGAGAAGTTTAAATTTTCCATATCCCGGGAAAGTATTTGCCAGCTTTACAGCTAAAATTTGAGGTTGTTATAGGATACCATCTACAATAGGCAATTTTTCAAATCTCTGATATGGGATGGGACAAGGGGGAATCTAGGATCACTTCAGGTGTGAGCCTGGTAGACTCAATCTAGACCAGGGGTAGGGAACCTGCGGCTCTCCAGATGTTCAGGAACTACAATTCCCATCAGCCCCTACCAGCATGGCCAATTGGCCATGCTGACAGAGGCTGATGGGAGTTGTAGTTCCTGAACATCTGGAGAGCCGCAGGTTCCCTACCCCTGATCTAGACCAAAGAAAAAGCTGAGACCTGCTACACCAGACTGCAGGCTACTAAAGAAACTAGCATAACCAAACATAAGAGAGTGAGTGCAACAATAATAGAACATACAATGCTTATATTACGTACAAAAACAAGAAGACAACATAGGGCCCCTCCACACAGCAGAGGCAACTAGGGTTCTACTCGTGTCTTTGAAAATCGTTACCTGAGCTCGACTCCTCTGTTACTCCGCACAACAGCTGGCTCATGTCTCCAGAGCAGAGTTCATAGGGTGGGATTACCTCCTCACGTCTTCCGCTCCTCATTCCTGATTGGCTGCCATTCTATGGCAGGAAACATGAGTGCGCGTCCCTTTTTTTCCGTTTACCGATGTAGGAGCTACGTAGGAGGATTTTTTTAAGGTGCACTTCTTGCTGCCACCACGAGTCTCCCGTCCTGTGCATGGCCGAAATACTGCACTGTTATTGGCTGGCTGGCAGAGTCAAGGCGAGGGAGATTCCACACTGTGCTGGCTTCGGCTTGAATGCAACCCGAGTTCAGCAAAAAGTCATACCTTACAGTCGAGCTCGAAAATTTGACGGTGGGGGGGAACAGAGACAGACATGAGACGAACGCTATGGCTGTGTGGAGTACCCGGGTCAGACCTACGTCGAACTAAGGTCGACTCCTACAGTGCGGAGGGGCCCATAGTCAACATGTAACAGTTATTCTAGGTAGTCCACTCATATGAGACAGCCAGGCAAATAAAGAATGCTCAAGTCCTGACACAGCTGTCTTGGAGGAAGACATATAAGGTGTTGAGAAGCACAAGAAATTGGTAAGTCTCAGATAGGTGGTATCAAGTAGATGGGAGCTCACCCATATCTACTGAGCCCTTCCAAGGGTTCATAGGATCAAGTCAATATAAAGTATAAATAGGCTTGTGAAAATTTCCCCCAGCCAATTTAATGGAGGGCTCAGCAACAGTAATGTCTTCTTGTCAATTAATGTCTTCTTGTCAATTATTAAGAGCCAATAGCAAAAACATTTTGTTTACTCCTCGGACTGGCCCTGGCAGCTATTGAGGGCAAACCAGTTTTAGTAGGCCAAGAAACTTCAAGAGCATATATGTGCTTTTGTCACACTTTCCATATTAATCTGTCATCTCCCAAGTATCTTCTGGATTCCAGGCTAGGGAGACCGGTTGTCCTGAACATAATGCCAGAGGACAGACTCTATAACATCACATCCCCAATAAATTTCCTCTTTACCCCAAACTCTGTACTCTGCAGGTATCTCCCCAATCTCCAGGCATTTCCCAAGCCTATTTCAAAAGGGGTTGAACCGTTGCACATAACACCAAAATGCATCCAAAGCAACTACATCTTTACTCATGTAAACTTAAGACAATGTCATTAATTTATTTAATGAAGCATACTTATTTTGTATGTGGGTAGAAGTAAACAGTGGTTTTGAAAGAGTTAGCTGGACTTCTTACAGAATGCATAATTACCAAACAATATATGGGCTCTTTATTGCACTCTGCCATTGTATCATTATATGTTCCATTATATGTTCTTTGGTCAGTTCAAATATCCAGTAGCTGAGATGACAAAGCATCATATCACAGCCATTTGCATGTGAAGGGACAGCTTGTTTAAACAGTTCCACTGTGTTGTGTATTTCAATAATAAAGTTGATTTAGTTAGGACATATTGCATGGATTCCTGTCCACAGTCTAACGACGAGTTCATGCTACAAAAATGTACTCCAAGATAGCTGTAGCTTTTGGTAGCAACCAATGGAAAGAGGGCTCAGATTCAAAAAGTTGTAGTAAGGTACCTGAAGGAAGTCTCCAAATCCTGCTTAAAAGGAAATTAGGGAGTACAAGGGACTTCAGCTGAGATGGATGAGTACCCATCACTCAAAATAAAAGACTTCTATCCCATCCTCCAAGCAGAGCTGTATCTTACTCACTTTCCTAGGGGCTGTTTGAGTGAGCAGTGGTGTAGCGCCAAGGGGATGGGGGGATGCACAACATTCCGGCAGAGGCGTTCCTCCCATTGGGCAAAGTGGGCAGTTGCCCTGGGCGCAGCCTTGGGGGTGGGGGGGTAGGTTCGTTTGTGGAATTTCTTGTATTTTCAATGTTTTTTTTCTATTTTTGGCCTGCAGAGGGCGCAGTTTTAGGCTAGCAGCACCAAAATTTCAGGGATTCTTCGAAAGACTCTCCTGATGATATCACCCAGGTTTGGTGAGGTTTGGTTTAGGGAGTCAAAAGTTATGGACTCCCAAAGGGAGAACCCCCATCCTCCATTGTTTCCAATGGGAGCTAATAGGAGATGAGAGCTACACCTTTACGAGGTCATAACTTTGGACCCCCCTGAACAAACTTCACCAAACCTGGGTGGTATCATCAGTAGGGTCTCAAAAAGATACTCTGAGAATTTTGGTGCTATATATCAGTGCACCCTGACAGCAGTACCCCTAAATTTCCCCAGATTCTCCTTCTAAATCCACCCCCTTCCTGCCAATGCTTGTTTTCTTTCTTTCTTTTATTCTCTCAATGCCTAATAAAGGTTATTATTATTATTATTATTAAATCCATCCCCTTCGGCATAGATTTAAAGAAAGAATCTGAGGTCCCCGGTTTAAACATCGACAGTGATGCTGTTTCAGGGTGGGGGAGAATCCACCCCCAAAAGAGCATCACTTTCAATGTCGTTTAAACTGGGGACCCAAGATTCTCCCTTTAAGGTGGATTTAAAAGGAGAATCTGGGCTCCCTAGTTTAAACACCATTGAAAATAATGCTGTTTGGGGGTGGATTCCAGCATCACTTGTTTAAACTAGGGAGGCCAGTTTCTCCTTTTAAATCCACCTTAAAGGGAGAATCTGGGGTCCTCTGTTTAAATAACATTGAAAGTGATGCTGTTTTCCCCAATTGGGGGGATTGGATACAACACTATAAAATGTTTTCATAGCAGTAATAAAACATTTCGAAAGCATTTTGAAAATGTTTTCAAAAATATTTCTGCTGTGTTCAGATTTGTGAGTTGGGGCATGTTCTATAATGTGATGGTGACTTTGAAACAACCTGGTGGAAAAAAATCATTGTTTGGTTACTGTGGGAGAGGTTGGCCATCCGTGGGGGGGGGGCATCAAACTCAGGTTTTGCCCGGGGCTCCAGTTTGCCTAGGTACGCCCCTGCATTCCGGGGGTGTTCCAGGAGCGTTCCGGGGCAGGGCGGACAAGGGCGTGGCAGGGGTGCAGGCCCTCTCGCTCCACCCCTGGGAATGAGAGCATGGAGAATCATCACAGCAGATATGGGGAAGCATCACCAAAAAGCATGATGTAATTGTCATTTATTCTGTAAAATATGAGCATATTTGAACAGCTATATAGGTGCAGCTACAGCAGGGTACAACTTTACTGATACAAAGAAATAAGAGAACAAGCCGAAACACGTAATACATCGCAGGTGTTCCTAGAGGCCTGGATCGGGGTTAATGTTCAGTTCTATTTCTTGAAGAGGCAGCAACATTGCTCCACCATGCGATATTGTTTACACCAAAGGGATTTCAGCGTTAATTACAGGAAAAAAGGCTGAAGACAGAAGCAGCTGGCCTTCGTTCATTCTGTTCCGTGCCTCTAGGACAGTTTCGTGCATACGACAGGATCAAATTTTCTAGCCTATTTCTGAGTTATCATTTTAAAAGGCACATATCTGCCTTTGAATCCAGCTTTGTCATAAAAGATACAGGGTGGTTAAAAAAAACAAATTGCAGAAATCTGAAGTCTTAGTTCACTTATCCCTTATCAGAGTCTCAATGACTAACTGACTGACTAATGGCAAACAGCATTTCCTTTTTATTATCACTGAAATACAAATTGCCTTTTCCTTCATTTCCTACATCTATGAAACTAAATAGACATTTGAAATTACTTGCTAATTTTGCCTTCTGTTGAGAATTCATTGCCAGCAATTTCTAACAGGTAGCTTCATCCTGAATGCTTTGCTAAACTATTTTAAATGGCAAAGTCATGAGATCAGACTGCTTCAGTTACTATACTAGATGAAGGTATTTTCAACAATGATCAAAAGATCGTTATTTCTTCCTATTGTTTCCCTTAATGGAAAAGCTGTAGTGTTCCGTGGGACCTTGAACATGAACAAATATACTTGGATAGAAATTCAATAGTGGGTGTTTGGTTGAAATGTACATTGAGGATTTTCACACAGATACCCATTTTAGGCTAATTAAGCACTGCACAAATAAAAATATGCCTCCTAAAGTTTTGCTTGGACAGTGCAGACAAAAAAGGCACCAGAGGAGAAAGAGGGTTCCCCCCCGCCCCCTGGCCTGGCTGTTAGCCGCTTGTGAGTTTCATCTGCAGCTAGCACCCAACATTTTGTGGTATTGAAGGATTTTTTGTTATGCCTGCAGCTTTTTGCTCAAGGTTTTCCCAAGATGTTTGCTCTGCAGGCTCTGATCCTGGGTGCCTTTTCAGTTCAAAAAGTACATCGTTGTATTCTGCGCGTCCTGCTGATTCAGGCAATATATAGTTTCCCCATTTTACATTTTTTAATATAAGCTGTCTGTAAAGACAAAAACACACACATACAAGAATCAGCAGTTCTAAAAAAAAACCTATCGGTCTGTGGAAAGCAGGTCAACCCAATGCTTCTCAATGGGAGGTAAACAGGTCTTTTGAGTTGCTAAGATGCTCATATTTGTGTCTGTGTAGCTATGGAGATAGCTCCTCTAAAGTTTTTTTAAAAAAGAAAACTATATATTGCTGGAATTGGCAGCACCAGCTGAGTACAACTGTGTACTTTTTGGGCTGAAAAGGCACCCAGGGTCAGAGCCTGCAGAGCAAACATCCTGGGGCAACCTTCAGCAAATGGCAGCAAGGAGAATCCCTTCAGCTGCACAGAAAATGGCAGGTGCAAGCTGAGGGTGAAATTGACCAGAGAGCAAAATGGTTGGGCAGGTTGTTGAGCGTGCTGCTTGGGTCAGATGTTGGTAGGGCCTACTTCTGCCTCTTTTCTTCTGCCCCTTGTTTTTCTTTAACCTGCTCCTCTAAATATTTGGTATCAGTTTAAAGAAATAACCACTCCCTGAAATGCTCCTGATAAGTAGGTAGCAATTAGCCAGTTACCCTTATCCAGTTTCTTTCAAAAGAAACGATTTATTTGAAAGGAAACACATATTTGTAATATTTGTCCCAGTTTGTTTTTGTAGCAGTTCAGTGACTTGTAGATGCTACTTTTATTTCCAGGGATGTTTTATGGTGGTAAAGGGAGGTGAGGCATATTTGCATGTGTCTGGAGTTCATTTCCATTGCTGTTGCATTTGCAGTCACATTCACAATCACAAGTGCAGTAGCTGTGGCTGGATGGAGTTCATTTGCAGTTGCATTTGAATGTCTCCCGGTTTTGGTTTTGGTATTTTTTAATACTGGTAGCCAGGTTTAGTTGATTTTCAGACTCTGTTCCTTTTTGTTGAAACTGTCCCATAATTGTGTATTTAAATGGCTTTCCTGTGTAGTCTGACATAGTAGCTATTGCAGTTGTCTAGAATTTCTGTACAGACCTGGACACAAGATTTTATTTGAAGACACTGAAACACCAAAACCAAAAAGCAGAGACAAAGACCTCTAGGGTGGATTGGACTCACTTTTCTGCCACTCTGGCTCTAATACAGGTTCTTGCTAAGTGAATTTATTTAAGTAATGGCATCCGCTGCCTTCCAACAATTTCCTAGGTCTAAGGATGACCTGGGATGGGCCAGGCTTTCCAATCCCAAAAGTTAAGCAGGGTTGGTCCTAGTTAGAATTTAGCCATTTGGTTACCACCAAGGAACTTCGTGGTTGATATGCAAAGGTAGGCAATGGCAACCCAGTTCTATTTGTATGCTGCCTTAAAAAAACCCTTGAAGGGTCTCCATAAGTCAGCTCTCAGCAGTGGCTTGATGGCATGTCCCAGCACTGTCTACCAAGGACAGTAAACTAGACGATATCTTGCTTCATCACGAAACTGCAAAGTGTTAGATATTTTGCAAGCTTAGGGAGGGAATTTTTTTTATTTGGACAAGATAGCTGACATACATGTAGTATAAAAATAAAGGCATTTATATAATGTGCCTAGAATGTTTGGTCCGCAGAGCAAGGCCTTCAAATTTCTACACAAAATTTGCATTCAAATAGGGCAACAGTCGAGGGTTGGCAAGATGACAATGACAACAGAAATGAAATTGAAATTCTCAATAAGATTCTGCTGAAAAGGCTTTGCTGATGGATTTCCAAGCAACTCAGACCTGAGCCCCACTCTCATCCTATAAAAAGTCAGCATATGACCTTGCAAAGGAAATATTTGCTGTCCGTTCCAGTTACCCAAATTCATTTAGCATAAGCATTTTATTGTCATTGTGCACGCACAACGAAATTTACAGCAGCATTCCTCGATGCACACAATTTCAGACTCATACCCCATCCTCACTTTCCCCTTCCTCCACCCATCCCTACACAGCCCCAAACACATCAACACAAAGCCGCGGTGTTTAGCATAGCCACAGCTCTAGAGTAGAAGCTGTCTCTAAGCCTCTTTGTCCTAGTTTTGATAGACCTGTATCGTCTGCCAGATGGTAACAGTTCAAAAAGAGAGTGTGCTGGATGAGATGGGTCCCTCAGAATATTTTGGGCTTTTTTTAGGCTCGGGAATTATAGAGTTCTTCCAAGGAGGAGAGAGGGCAGCCGATAATCCTTTGTGCAGTAGTGATCACCCTTTGGAGCGCCTTCCTATCTGCCACTGTGCAACTGGAGAACCATACACAGATGCAGTAGGTTAAGACACTCTCTATAGCACAGAGGTAAAAGGACACCAGGAGTTTTCCATCCAGTTGTTGCTTCCTTAAAAGTCTCAGATAGTACAGTCTTTGCTGGGCCTTCTTAACCACCGCGGCAGTCTGTACGCCCCAGGTCAAGTCCTCTTTAATATAACGCCCAGAAATTTAAAACTAGCCATCCACTCTACTTGATCTCCATTTATAGTTAGGGGCTGAATTCCTGAGCTATTCCTTCTATAGTCCACTATAAACTCCTTTGCCTTGTTAGTATTAAGAACCAGGTTATTTTCCCTGCACCATGAGAGCAGTCGGTCCACCTCACTCCGATAGGCAGACTCATCCCCTCCAGATTTGAGCCCCACCACTGTTGTGTCATCTGCAAATTTGATAATTTTAGTCATTAGCTCATAAAATGGTTCTGAGACAACATCAACGTCTGGGTGAGTAGCATGTTAGATTATAACGTAAACTACTGCAACCTATTATATAATAATTTACAATGCAATCCTAAACAAGATTATACCATTCTTAGCGCATGTCATGATAACCTGATTGAACACCATTGTTCTCAAGAAGATCAGAATAAAGCAGATTTGGGAAACACGGTAGTGAGGTGCAAAGTTATATGGATACTCAAAATTATAAAAAATAAAAAGCTCAGGTTGAAAGCCATTGCTAAGAAAACACTCTGTGGCAGCAGCCAAAGCCATCCAGGAGGTGATGGAAGTCTGGCTTCTATTTAATAACTTGAACAGTAAATGGAATGAATATTGAATAACAGTTGTTAACAACAGATTGTACAATTTAAGAGGCATAATGAAAGTGGATTACAGATTAGAGATTCTGTTTAATCACACAAATTAGCCATCAGAATGCCAATCACTGTACTAAAAGACTTTTTTTTTGCTTGTCCTTTACCTTTTAACTGAAAGAGATAGTGAACAATTTATGTGTCAAACTATTGAGGACCAACAGTGAATATCCTATTCATTGAGCTCTCTGGAAGCTTCAAAGGGGCTTACATTTGTGTGGGAGAGAAAGAGAGAGAAAAACAAGGAAAATATATTTAGTGAAATGAAAAATTCCCACCATTGGTTATGTGTGGGGGAAAAAGTAATTACTTTCCCCCTATCATAGACTTACATGGGACATTCTGTTGTGCTTCAAATTGCACTGTGCAGGAGATTTTATTGGGGGCTCTGGTGGGGGTCTTGCTTTGGGTGGAAGCCCAAATTTGCCACACTGCTGGTGGTGAATTTCCTCACAGGAACCAACCAACTTTGCTTAACTTTGGGGAGGAAGTCCTATTCTACGGGCACCAAGTTTTTCTTCACTTGTTTTCCCATACCATGGGATCCCTCACCAACCACACTTCAACAAACTTTTGTGGTTCCTCTGAGGAGAGTCACCAGCAGCTTTGCAACAAATTTGGTGCCCCTACACAAAACAACAGCTCCACCAGAGCCCCTCCCAATTAAATTTTCAGCACAGTGCCAGCTGAGTATAACAGCAAGCCCCTTCCCACCTGCGACTATTTCAAATGGAGGAGGAAAATGACATTTTACCTCCCGGAGAACGCAGAGGCACCCCCTTCCTTCTCGATGCCTTCCACAGAAACAACCCTACACAGAGGTGGGATCCAGCAGGTTCTCACAGGTTCCCGAGAGTAGGTTACTAATTTTTTATGTGTGCCAAGAGGGGGTTACTAATTGGTGATTTTGCCACGTGATTTTTGCCTTAGTTACGCCCCTCCTCTCAGCAGTAGAGCACAGAACTTGAAGCAGTGTAGCAGGAGGTACACTGGCATGCTTGGCGGCCTGCGCCTGCGTGCACTCGTTTCCCACCCAAGGACTGGCGCAGCGGCTGTGTCCTTGCCACAGCCCCACCCAGGAATGCCCCGCCCCCAGAATGCCCAGCCATGCCCCATCATGCCCCGCCCAGCCCCATTGGCGCTATGCCACAGTTTGAATCCCACCACCCTGGGAACCTGTTACTAAAATTTTTGGATCCCACTACTGACCCTACACCTAACATCACAACAACCAAACCACTCTTCAAAAAACTGTTTTCAAACCCATATCCTTTACTCTTATTTGAACTTGCTAATATCCTATAGGAAACCAAAACCCCATAGTGCTGGATTAAATGAAACTCTAACAAACCCTATCAAGTTCTTTACAACTAGCCTCTAATTCAGGGGTCTGCAATCTGCGGCTCTCCAGATGTTCATGAACTACAATTCCCATCAGCCCCTGCCAGCATGGCCAACTGTCAGGGGCTGATGGGAATAGTAGTTCATGAACATCTGGAGAGCCGCAGGTTGCAGACCCCACTCTAATTAAATCTAACAATTGAGAAAACTGTGGCTTTAAATACAGAGAACCCAGAAATATTAACACAACAATCCTACTCCATCTTTCTCAGCAGAGAAACAGCCCCTCAAACCCTATAAACGAATGTGGGAAGTCCCACAGGCCCACCCTGAGAAACTAAATTCAAATATTAAACTGTACTATCTGGCATATTAAAACTGCAAGAAAACACCCCAAAACCAGCAAACACAGAAACACCATGAAAATAAAAAACAAAAGCAGGAATTCAACCATGGAAAATCTTTATTATTATTATTATTTTTTAAAAACTTAAAACAGCAGCCAAAACAAAAACAGAAGTCACAATAAATTTGTAAATACCCAAACGAGGAGGGGCAGGGGAGATTTAATGAGAAGCTCAAAAGTTCTGCCTACAACCACCACAATAACAGCAACCTTAAACCAGAAGTAAAGAACTTTAAAAAAACACAATAACAGTCAATTATATAACTTTTAGAGCAGGGGAAGAACAAACAAAAACAAGTAGTTTTTTCTCCTTAAGGTCACTTATAAAGGTAAAGGTAAAGTTTTTCATTCAGTCATGTCTGACCCTGGGGTACTACTGCGAGCAGTGATTTTATAGGCAAGCCACTTTTGTGGGGTAGTTTGCCATTGCTTTCCCCAAACGTAACTTATACATACAGGTTAAAAAAACTAAACCTATAGGCAGGCTTAACCTGGGTCCTGGGCCCTAGGCCTTTGGGCCTAAACCCTCAGCCAGCCACCCTCCACAACCTACCTCCAAGCCCAACTAGAAACAAGTTAAACAAAGAGCAATTAAAATTCAAAATGTCAATTAAAAAAAATAAACTGGGTCAGTCAATCCAACCCTCGGCATCTTGTTTTCCAGTCAGCTGTCCTCTGCAGGACTGGTGGTATTCCACAAAGTCAGGTTCTCCAAAAACCAGACAAAGGGAGGACAAGTTGAAGAGAGCCAAAGGGAAATCTTAAACTATCATACAACCTCCATCTGGAATACAATTGGCTGGCCCAGAACCAATCCTGTATACTGTTTGGGCCAGCCAGGCACCCCTCCAGAGACTTGAAATATCCCAGGGAATAAAACCTTCCCTGATTATCCAAACAGTAGTGTTTGCACTTTGCAGTTATGCTAGTGGTGCCCCAGCTTACTTCTCTTCTCCCCCCTTCTCTATCTGAAGGTACAAAAACTTTTCAGGGAGATATAGCTTCCTGCAGAAATACATGCCAGCCATAATCTCCATGGAGGTCTCCCATTTGTTCACCTGGAAACCAAGAGAGCATTCAAAGTGCAGCCAGGGAAGGTGAGGAGAGAGTGACTGGCTACAGCTAGCTCTGCTTCAGCGATGCAGGCTTTAAGAAGTCCCCCAGACCCCAACAGAAAGCCCAACAGACACCAAGCAATGGTAAGTAAGGTGGAGGAGAGATTCCCCGTGTTGAAAAAAAATCAAGACAGTTTAAAGGGACTCCGAGTGGCTAGCCACTGTGGAAATGTACCTTTAAACTTTAAATGGCCAAAATTCAATAAATCGAATAGGGATCTGGCTTATTGAGGGTTTTTTTAAAAAAGTATTTGGCTCAATTTTTTTGTCACGGCTTGTATTCGGGGCTGAAAAAAACCCAAGAGCTGAATCTGCCCCCCCCCACTTTTACTGATTCACCTTTACCAAACACCAAGCCTTAACCACAGCCTTTTAAACATCATTCTTTTACTCTTAAAGAGAACTGCCGGATAGCTGAGACGTGTAGGTATGTGGCCAGGATCTGAATTTGCAAGCCTTTCTGTGTGCAGAATCCAGCTGATTATTCCCTTCCCCCTTCTTGGAAGGTATGTGTTTCCAGCTTCAAATGACTGTCTTACCGCTGATGAAATCTGTGAGAGGATTTTTATTTAGATGCGAGGAGCCACTTCCTTGAACAAACAAAAAATGGTGACAGGCTGCAGAGAAGCAAAGTGAAGAAGAATCCTTTCCCTCCGGCAAATTGTACCGATAGGTATTGCAGTGAGGAAAGTGACAAGGAATTGAGTGAAAGTAGCAAATCTGTCTTCCCATAAAATGAAACTGACTAGTCCACTTTCTCATTCAAGCTGAGGGAAATGCAACCTGGCAGGGAAACGTCACGCTGATGCTTTTCCCCCCATGCAGGTAATGTAGACAGCAGTGAATAAAGTTAGCCGCAAATCTAAGGAGTCAAAAGAAAAGGAATATAGACAAGGCAGTTCTAAAAAGAAAAAAAGTATTTCTGAAACACTGAAAGCAGCTTTACTTAAGATTTGCTTCATTCTTTAGGTATTAATTACCTTCCCCCAAGGTGGACCATACATTACAAGCCTGCAGGGTTCATGAAAGAGATTACAAAGATTAATACAAAATTTAATGGCAATTTAACACCTTTTTATTGTGCTGTGGATTCACTGGTTATAGTGCACACAGGTTGGATCTGAGGTCCCTACCCTGTATCCTGGGTAACAGGTACATGTGAATTGTAAGGTTTCCTCAATTTCAGTAAGTGCAGCCTCCAACTTGGATTGTAACTATGGAGAACAGGCTTTAGTGATGTCATTTTCCTGACCTGAAATGGTTGTGGGATCCACTATTTAGCCTGCTAGGTAAACCACCAAACCTATCAGGCAAAGCATGTACAGGAACTGAGGAGAATCCACACCTCACATGTGACTTACACAGGACACAGGGTGAGGATGCTTGGATCAAACCTGAGTACTCCATGAAGTGTGATTTAGTAGTAGATATTTCCAAATAGAAACTTTATATACTCCATGAAGTTTGATTTAGTATTTCCAAATAGCAATAGAGGAGTCCATCGCCCTGACTCCTCAACTCTACCATGAGGATTCCGTTTTAATTTTTCAAAACATCCTGGGCGCCTGATCCTGCTGAGGGCTGTAGAGCTTGGGGATGAGAAGTTCATGTCTCTCTTGGGCTTATCATCCACATGCATCACCGTTTCTAGCAGGATCAGGCTCCTGTGGCATTTGTAAAAGTAAAAAAACACACTATAAAATGGAACTCTGGCCCCTTCCGCACATGCAAAATAATGTGTTTTCAAACCACTTTCACAACTGTTTGCAAGTGGATTTTGCTATTCCGCACAGCTTCAAAGAGCACTGAAAGCAGTTTGAAAGTGCATTATTCTGCATGTGTGGAATGAGCCTCTGTCCCATTAGCAGACTCGATGACATGGTGTCATCTAGTTTGGCCCATAATTTGTAAGCATTTGGGGGATAGGAACTTATTTATTACACAGCTCCAACTACAACAAACTTATATGATGCATATTTCTCAACATTGTGCCATTTTATCATACTTTTACAATTTAGTAATTTGATTGTATATGCTTTTTAATATACACTGTTGTTCTCTTCATATTTTTATTTCCATTTGTCATATTTTTAGCTCCCACTGGAAAAAAATCATAAATCATTTAAAAAACAAAGTGATAAGGCACTGTGAAGAGGAAGTAATTACCTACTTAAACATCTAGAAGAGATATTTGTCCTTGACACAAGATGTTCTAGTGTTACTTGTTTTAAAATACCAGCCTTTGAAGCAATGGATTTCTGGAGGTTATTCATATTAATCACTGCGACAACCAGTCTACAGCCAGACAACTGAGTTTATAGAAGGCCAACTGATTTTTGCCCTGTGCTGGAAAATTTCAGGAGTTGGAAGAGTAGAGATCTCAGAAAATACAATGTGCAAAACTGGTAAATTAAGATTGCAGTCCTAATGATATTGAATAACATGCAGCTTTAAAAAAGCAGACCAGTTTAGAATTCCTCCCTGATGTTTTGATCCAGAGTTTAATGTGAATGGTGATGTGGACACAACATCGTCCTTCTCTAGTATTCCCATTTAATGGAAGAAAAGGAAATTCAAAAAGGAAAAATCTTGCAGGTAATTCACAGGGTTAGATGGTGTAATCCCATATACATGTACTCATTTTGAGTTTACATGTGAGTATTTTTCAGTGGTAAGAAACTAAGGTAAGTTTATTATTTATTTATTATATTTTCATCACACCCTTCCTGCCTAACATCTGGTTCAGGGTAGCTAATAGTATAGACATATTTCAATTAAAATATTAAATTATTAATGAACAATAATGGCACTCTGATCATGGGTCCCAAATGATATAGTGATTTCTGATTCAATTTGGGGAACTACAACATGTTAATGGACAGGAAAAGGGGAAAGAAGAGAAGGAGGGAGGGAAAGGGAGAAGGGAGGGAGAGGGAGAGGGGAAAGGAAAGAAGGAGGAAGGGTAGGTCAGCTAAAAGAACCATTGCTATCCTCAACCTTAGGCCTGGCAGAACTGTGATAGATCCTTCAGGGCCCTGGTGTCATTTGACAGAAAGGACCTGGCCCTCCCCTCCTTTGCATGCCACCCCTCACTCATTCCCCTCCCTTGCATGCCACCCCTCCCCTCCCCCTCCTTTCGCTAGGGTGGGCCTCCCTCCCCTCCCCCTCCTTTCGCTAGGGTGGGTGGGCCAGGTCCAGATGCTGGGCTGGGGCCAAGGCTGAAAAAGCCCTGTCCCTGGTTGTGGACAGCTGGATAAGTTTTGGGCCAGAGCCCCCAGGATGAAAAAAAGGGCTTGGGATGTAACATACTATAACTGCTAGGGTCTCAAATAGTACAATTATTAATATATATTACTCACACATTATGGAATATACAGCTAGAATCTGGGTCCCAATTTGTGTCAGATAGTCTTCAGTTCCTGTGCAAGTACTGCACAGTTAGGATTGGGACTACAGTTAGGATCAGGACTACAGTGCTCGTGGAGAAAGGACTCCAGGTTTTTCCTCTACACCATCATTCCAGACTGAAAAAGTCTCAAGGGGCACAGCTGATCCTGTATATTCCAGGGAACACATGAGTTCCACTAATAGTACCACCTGGATTGTTTCAAGTTGTGGGAAATGGTACCAGGAAGAAAGCTGAAACCTCTTCTTGATGTGCACTGACCATGGTCCTGATCCTAATTGGGTATCACATGCAAAGGAATTGAGCAGAACCCACATTTCACATGTTACATCTGACACAGTCATACTGATCTATGCAATATCCAAAAACAAGAATGAAACCCACATGATACCAACCAAATTGACACCAAATGTGCAAGCTTTTGAGCTCGCCAGAACTTTTCATCAGGTGGATGTTACAAAATTTAAAACATAGAAGGGTAGAAACCAGAATTTTTCAGGCTCTCCTGTTCAGGGTCTGATCTTCCACAAAACATCAATGAGATGAAAACAGACAGCATTACTCTGTCGTTAGGGTGTTGAGTACAGCATGTTTTCTGCAAAGCTGTATTCAGTGCATGCCTTCCATTCTTTGTTAGTTCCCTGGGCCTACTTGCATACAAAGTGTGTGCATATATTGTCTCTCCCTGTTGAAAGGAATGTTGCATTTTCAAATGTTCCAGACCATATATGTGTATACCTCTGATGTGCATGGATTCCATGCTCATGAAAGAGTGATCATGTGTAGGTAGGTGATGCAGCCAGCTCACTCTATGACACTTGATTTTAGTAGATGTTGTCTCTAAAGGGTTGTTGTCGCATGCATACTACTTTTCTGTGCTCCTACACAGAGAAAGGCAGTACAGACTTTACACATCTTTCCTATGCTCTGCACTAGATAGGGTTACCGAACTCCAAACCTCAGAAATCCATTCCCCTGGAGAAAAAGAGGATAGAGTCTGCTGCGTTTCCTGTCCTCCCCAGGTTTAGATATGCCAGCCCCCATTAGAGGCAGGAAATCATAAATAACCATTGACACTGATTTTGAGGGACAGGTGGGGTTTTTTTGGCCATTCTCAAAAGCATGATGTAAGGTGTTTTTGCAGTGTCTTATTTGTATGGTAAGTGTGATCACTTTCTAAAATATTTCAGTAATAATACAAAAAAAACATGAAGGGAAAACTGATTGTGTTTCTTGTGTTGTATCGGCACTATTACTTGAAGGACAACACTTAGAGGTCCTCGGGTTTTCTGACCATTCCTGGAGAAAGACTGGTTGTTGTGCGTTTTCCGGGCTGTGTGGCCATGGTCTGGTAGATCTTGTTCCTAACATTTTGCCTGCATCTGCGGCTGGCATCTTCAGAGGTGTATCACAGAGAGAAGTCTGTTACAGGTGCAGATACAGGCGAAACGTTAGGAACAAGATCTACCAGACCACAGCCACACAGCCCGGAAAACCCACAACAACCAGTTGAATCCGGCCGTGATAACCTTTGACAATACCTGAAGAAAGAGTTAGAGTTACTGAGGCCTAGTTTTGCCTATTCAGTCAGTTAACTGCTGTGTTTCAATAGATTCAGCTCTGGTGGTAACCACTGCCTCCATCATTGAGTCTCTCCCTTCCTAGAGATAAAACAATTCTAATAAGACATTCACCAGGAACGTTTGCTATGGGAGAATGATGGTAAATGGGGGGAGAGGGAATGAGTGTGTGGGTTCTCTTAATGTTAAAAAAGGACAACTCTTTTCTTGAAATGAAGTCCACTGCCACCAAAGAGATTTGGTTCAAGTAGAAGAAGAAAAGTCTGGATGTATACCCCCTTTTTTCAATTGTAAGGGGTCTCAAAGTTGCTTGCAAGCTCCTTCTCTTCCTTTCCTCACAGCAGACACCTTGTGACGTCTGTGGGGTTGAGAGAGTTTTAAGAGAACTGTAACTAGCCCAAGGCTATACAGCAAACTTCATGGGAAGGAGTGGGGAAACAAACCTGGTTCACCAGATTAGCGTCCACCGCTCTTAACCATTCCGCCACGCTGGCTCTGCCATGTGCTCAGATGTGCATATAGAATTTGAAGCAGAGTATGAGTGGAATCACACAGAGGCCCCATGCACCTCTGGGACCATTCCTAAAGACAAAGCAGCCTTTTCCTCTCGTCTACTTTCATTTCTGAACTTGCAAACACATAGATGTGTGTGCAAGAGTGTGATGGTTTGATATTATCTCTCTGAATTATTAAACAATCTCCATTGATTGGAACTAAGTCCTTAGCCAAAATCAATCTCTTAGCATCTCAAAATCCTCCCGAGTGTTAATATTTTATAATTCATTTAAAAATAGGGAATGAAAAGGCAAAAAAGAAAAGGAGAGGAGGAATTCTGGTGGCCTCAAAGCCATCCCCAACTGAACTGATCCAGCTTCTCTTAAAATGATTCCATCTTTCACTTCCCCTGAAAATATCAACATTTGGGGGAGGAAATTGGATGTGATTGTTAGACTGGGTTGAGGAAATCGCTTGTAACATGCGTATGTTTTTAAATGTGCTGCTAATGCTTGTTTAAAAACTTCTAAACTATGGTTGCCAGTTTGCTACTCAGAGAATACAAGGGGAACACTGCTGTATCAGAGGTCCGTCTAAATCCACCAGCTTAATTCTTGCAGTTGCTAACCAGATGTTGAGAAACGGGACCCTTCCCTACATCTTCACATGAAGCCTTCTGGGTGACCTTGGGCCTGTCACAGTTCTTTCAGAGCTCTCTCAACCCATGGCAATGGCAAACCATCACTGAACATCTCTTGCCTTGAAAACCCTACAAGGTCACCATAATTTAGCTTTGACTTTTAGCACACAAATACACAAATGACACATGAGACATCAGTGATCAGGAGGGTTCTGTTTCTCTAAGCATGGTCTGCTGGTTTTGAGATTTTTCTCAGTGTATATATATACTGTGGAAGTACCTGCACGTTCCCCTGATGCTAAATACTTTTATACCCCCGCCGTGTACTTCCCTACAATCTGTCTTAACATCCCCACAGCAAGCTTCCTATTGTGTGTGTGTATGTTGGGTACCTACATGTACAAAGTATTAACTTGTGATTCTACCAAAAAAAGAAGTCTGGCCCTTTCCTCACACAGGCGGAAACGCACCTCCGCCGGCATGAATAATGCCTGTGGAGGCTCGGGAACCATTTGCACGCTAGTATGCGAGAGGCCCCGACTTTCCCCGCAGCCAGAGAAGCGGCTCCGCCTCTGGTCGCCCCCCTCCACTCACCGTCCCATCCAGTGTCACTCTGGAGGGCTGCAGGGACCCGCCATGCTGCCCTCCGACCTCCAGGGGTTGGAGGGCAGCATGGGTGGGGCTCTACAGCCCTCCAGAGTGACGCTGGATGGGACGGTGAGTGGAGGGGAGGGGGAAAGCAGTGTTTTTCCGCCAGTGCTGTTCGCACCACGCAGACGGGAAGACGGTGCTTTAGAAAAACCTTGCTTGTTTAGCGAGGTTAACAGGGGCGGCTTCACACCGCTACCGGGCGGCCAGGACAGCGCTGCTGCGATGCAGCAGGGCCTCCTGTGCGAACAGCAGCCCAGGGATGGGGTTTTTGCAATCCCTGGGCCGCTGTATTACGCCCGTGTGGAAAGGGCCTCTGTTAGGCATGTTGAAGACACGGTTCTACAACTTCAGTTTGACTAGCAGTTCAATTTCTGGTCTGGAAGGAATCAGTAAGGCAGACCAGTATTTAGAGCAAAAGGTAGATTGGTTTGGAGAACTGAACCCCCACACACCTTCTGCTTATCTTCTGATATTCTTTTTTCTCAAGTGTTTTTTATTACAGCTGAATTAACTTCTGGTATCAGGGCCTCATTAGGAGAACAGACTTTCTGATAACTCGTGTGCAGTCAAATGACCATATCATAGACTCACAGTGCAATCCTAAGCAGAATTACACCCTTCTATGCCCACTGGAACAAGCAATTTTGGAACAGAATGCCAGAGATGTTGCATGGTTGGGTTTGCATAAGGTTGCACTTTGCTTGATCAGTAATAGCATCAGTTTCTGGATTGCAGCTTAACAATTGTAGTTTAAACCATTACATGCTTACTATGCTGCCGTGGGGGAGGGAGTACTGAAATGCAAAGCATCACTTCAGACTCTTCTGCAATTCATCTGCTGAAGAAGTTGCTTGGAAACATTACCAGTGTGAGAGGAAGTTCATGGCTTTGGATGGCATTAGTGAACTGGGTTTGTTTGAGGGCTGATTCTTACATTATTACATTAACCAATCAGATATGAATTGCGGTTGTAGGCTTTTGTCAATTTCCCTATAGTACCCTCCAGGACAGTGGTTCTCAACCTTCCTAATGCCGCGACCCTTTAATACAGTTCCTCATGTTGTGGTGACCCCCAACCCTAACACTTATCCATTTTACAGATGGAGAACACTGATGCAGAGAGTCTTAGGCGACCCCTGTGAAAGGGTCGTTCGACCCCCAAAAGGGTCACCACCCACAAGTTGAGAACCACTCAGAGGTGGGATCCAGCAGGTTCTCACAGGTTCCAGAGAGTAGGTTACTAATTATGCCGAGAGGGGGTTACTAATTGGTGATTTTGCCACGTGATTTTTGCCTTAGTTACGCCCCTCCTCTCAGCAGTAGCGCGTAGAACTTGAAGCAGTCTAGCAGGAGGTGCACCGGCGTGCGTGGCAGCCTGCACCTGTGTGCATTTGTTTCCCGCCCAAGGACTGCACAGCGGCTGCGTCCTTACCACAGCCCCACCCAGGAATGCCCGCCCCTGGAATGCCCGGCTACGCCCCCGGAATGCCCCGCCCAGCCCCATTGGCGCTACGCCACAGTTTGAATCCCACCACTATGGGAACCTGTTACTAAAATTTTTGGGTCCCACCACTGGAACCACTGCTCCAGGACCTTTCCCAAATTGGGAAAATGGTGCTGGGAGAAAGACTGAAGCCCCTCCTCGAGGTGTGATGTTAGTCCTGATACAAACCATATAGGTGGAAATTCATGAGAACCTGTAACTCAAATCTGTTACTCATGGTAGGGAGCCCAAAGCCAACCTATATGCCCCATAATGTAAATCAGGGCAGGTTTTTCCTCAAGATTTAAGAACATCTCTTAGAATGGCATTGTTTGAGAGCTTCTGTAAAGGTCAGGAAGAAAACCTGAGTGCTTTGATAATAGATGGTAATTTCTTACATATGGTGGCTTTCCAGTGTTCTTCCAGGCATGTTTGCCAGTTAGGATCAAGTTTGATGCCTTAATAGTTATTCTAAAGTTGAAGCTCCTCGATCAACCCCCTCCAAAAATTGTACTGGGCATGGCAAACATATAATCACCTGGCAGGAGGTCTATATTAATAGGTATATTTTTGAAAGCTTTGTGATTACATTTAAAAGCTTGTGAAAGCAAATAATATTTTTAACATTGACCTCAGCATTGTTTCAAAGAGCCTCAGAACATTACAAACATGGATTATGGTTCACATTATACTTATGTGGTCAATGGTTATAATTACATGTGAGTCAATGGACATTCTGAAACTACATTATTTTCCCCAAGGCTCCAAAAAGCAAGGTATAATCTGCAAGACATTAGCGGCCCAGCTGTTCTGGGATATTTACATGCATAAGGCTGAGAGCAGCCCTTGCTTCAACTGTATTTGTAAAGAAATGCAAAGTCTCTGTTGACTAGAATGTCCATTTGCATTACAAATGCCTCTCTTTCGCTCTGTCTTTCAAATTAACACTGATCAGATGATTACATAAATAAGGTGAGACAGAAACAGCAGCCTGGTTTTTTTAAAAAAGCTCTGGCAGAAATACCCCTTAAATTGGAGGAAATTTGCAGAAGGGCTTCTGACTTTGCTGAGATAGTGGCCAGAGACAAGAACTTCCATTTTATTTTGTAGACATGACTAACAGAGCAATCTGAAGCAGTCTACGCAGAATCCTGTTCAAATCTATTCAGTGGGGCTTGCTTCCTGTTGATTGAATAGGGGTGGAAGGTGACAGTGCCTTAATTCATCTAGGGTGCCAAAAAACCTTGGGTTGACCTTGATCAGAACCATGATATGTTGGGGTAGCCCTGGGTAGCGTTGTCACTCAGTCTCTCCTTGTTACCCTTTTGGTTCCACATGTCTTTCATCCATTATTTGAACATATTGGTCTATGCCATTTGGAAATAGGGTTGCTAGGTTTCTCCTGACAACATGCAGGGAGTGAAGGGGCTTGCTGGAAATGGTGGAATGCCTAGGCTGGCATAGCAGTAACATCCTTGGCGACATGGCAACATCACTTTAAGTGTGCAGCGGATGTGATGTCATGGCATCCCCAGTGATGCAAGGACACTCTGATATTTTGGCAAAAACTCTGTAGTAGAACTTGTTACCATAGAGTTTCGCCCAAATACCAGCATCCTTGCATCACCAGTGATGCAATGACAACACTTTTGGTATGTGCAAGCAGTGACACCTCTGCAGTGCTAGTGACATCACTGTGTCAGCCTAGGCCTCCTGCTGCACCCAGTAAGTCACTGGCCAGCTGATCTCCCATCCCTGGCAGGATCCTAGTAGCTCTAGTACTTAGAAAGGAGTTGTTTTCTCCTTTGAAATAGAGGCCCTTTCTGCACGGGCCCAAAACAGCCGTCCCTAGGGAGCTGTTCGCATGGGGGGGCACTGCTACATTGCAGCAGCACTGTCCTTGCTCCCCCCCCCAGTGGCGTGAAGCTGCTGTTTCCCAACCTCGCTCCCTGAGAGAGGTTTTCCGGAAACAGCAGCTTCCAAATGCTGCCATGTGAACAGCAGCAGCTGGAAGGTGCCATGTCCCCCGCACCATCCCTGAAAGCTTACCTTGTCTCCTGGCTTCCGGCTCGTCACAGAGGCCAGGGGACACGCCCCCCTGGCCTGTGACTCTAGAGCTGTCGCTCCAGCCTGTGGGGGCGTGTCCCCTGGCCTCTGCAACGAGCTGGAAGCCAGGAGACAAGGTAAGCTTTCAGGGATGGCGCAGCCTGTGCAAAGGCTGCGCCGCCCCCTGCCACCCTCCCGGGACCGTCCATGCGAACGGTCCCGGGGGGGGGTGCGTTGGCGTCTTTTACGCCAACGCATCCCTGCACCGTTGCGGTGCAGAAAGGGCCATTGATAGTCTACCCTACTAGGGAAGTTAGTTATTGAATTTTGTGATTATTCTACTTTGATTAAAAATCTGGATTTAACTTTTTTTTTTTTGGTGAGGATGAAACTGCAACTGTCTTTCCTGACCAGTAATAGGAAAATCACTGTTAAAAATTGAGCTTGTTCTTGCATTTAAATGACAAACTGCTTACTAATAGTGCCATACTAAGCAAGTTTACTCAGAATCCTACTCAGGTCTGTGCAGAGGGGCTTAAAATGCAGAAAAGCATTTTTAAATTGCTCTGTAATGATGTAAAATGCTGTAGGATAGAAATGTTGTGAAGACAATGAATGAAATGGGGGAAATGAGCATAGCAAATAGATGGGATGAAAACACCTCATAAGTATGAAAACAAACAAACCCACAAAAAGAACACGCCAAGAAATTGAATATTTGGGGCATTCCTGTTTGCTGGCTCTGTCTGTCCACCCTTAAGGGCAGCAATTTTGCAGGATATCTGGCAAGTCTCTGCTTTGATATATGAAATGTTTAACTGGAGGTAAAGGCTGAACTTTTGCCAGATTGTGGTTCTTAACAGGAATAAAGTATGCAATCTTAAGGCCTTTCTTTTCTTTCTTTTTTAAAAGCTATACGCAAAATAATGCTTTTTCAAACCACTTTCCCAACTGTTTGCAAGTGGATTTTGCTATTCTGCACGGCTTCAAAGAGCACTGAAAGCAGTTTGAAAGTGCATTATTCTGCATGTGCGGAATGAGCCTAAGATAACTAGCCTCTGAGCCAAACTGCACCCATGATTGCCACTAGATCCCACAAATGCCAACCCCAGATGAAAAAAAAAAGCCCTTCGGGGATCGGGCGGTATACAAATTAAATAAATAATAATAATAATAATAAAATATGGCAACAGTGTCACAGCCTGGCAGCAGCAGGCTGTTTGGAAGGGCACATAGGACAGAGAGTTGAGGCGTTGGCACGCCACTCTTCACTGCCTTGTGTCCTTCCAGGGAACAAATTGCTGGCCAGGACACAAGAAGGTCAACATTTGTTGTTTTGGTTTGGGAATTTAGTCATGACCAAGATTGCGACTCCCCTGGAGTAGGGTAAAATGAAATTGTGGCGCCTGAACCTATGAATGGAAGAAATGATCTCTGCTAGGAACAGATAAATATGTAAATTGTGATGTACATTATCTGGAGTCGGAGCTTGAATGGCTCGATGTGATGGCACATGAAATACAGCATTTCCCGAGAGGCTAAAGAAAAGTCAAATGCGAGTGAAACGGTCTAAAAATTATGCTGTGGCAGCTTGTCAATTTTCATGGCAGTGTTTGAAGTAAGGTTGACCTTGATAATGCAGCACATGAAACTGAGACGCTATGGTATTAAAAATGCTGCTTTTCCTGAAATCAACCTGCAAAGAGATTATTTTCTTAGACAGTAAAGAGAGAGCGTGTGTCCATAAAAATCCATATATTCAGAGGTGGGATCCAGCAGGTTCTCACCAGTTCCCGAGAGTGGGTTACTAATTATTTGTGTGTGCCGAGAGGGGGTTACTAATTGGGTCTGCTTTTCCATTAGGAATTCCATTAGGTCCAAAAATCATAAAGTCCTGTTGTTTCCTATGTGGCTGGTTAGCAAAGGTAGAAAACGGGGTAATTCTCCCTGTTGGTCTGTTTTAAAAACATGTTTTAGAAATATGGTAAAGTTCCTTGCTTAAGGAAAGTATCCTTCTTTTGATTTCTAGAAACAAAATTAAGTATTTGAAAGTATTAAGTATTTGACAGGCAGTCAATTAGAGGAGAAGTAGTTGTTTCTGTTGGCAGTAGACGATAGGACTTGCTAGAATGAGTTTAAATTATGGACAGGAAGATACCAGCTGGAAATTCGGAACTTTTTTTTACAGTAAGAGTTTTTTACAGTAACAGAGAAATTATTAATGCCCCGCCCCCGGAATGCCCGGCCACGCCCCCGTCGTGCCCCGCCCAGCCTCATTGGCGCTACGCCACTGTTTGAATCCCACCACCATGGGAACCTGTTACTAAAATTTTTGGATCCCACCACTGCATATATTCCCATCCTTGATAACATCCACAAATATACATGGCAGATATACATAGTATAAGACAGTGGTGGCAAACCTTTGGCACCCCAGATGTTATGGACTACAATTCCCATCAGCCCCTTCCAGCATGGCCAATTTGATAATAAATAAGTTGAAGATTGGCAATAGCTGGGTTCTAGTCCAAGTTTGATGGATCTACTTAAAATCCCTATAGGCATGTTCTGGAGTTCTGGAAAAGTTTGGTGATATTTCTGAATTTGTTTTAGGCAATGTGTGTGAAAAATCAATCTTTATTGGAGTAGAACTGAAAGGGTGGAGGTTGTGAACATTTTCAAGCACCCAAAAAACCTCCCTTCCTTTTTGATGATGTTTTATGGTCTTTGAGAAAATGTTCAGGTATTTGTTGATGATACCTTCTAACTTTCAGTTGTCAACACTGAGTTCATCACATGAGTATTTCAGAAAATTTGAGGGCAAAATCTCTTTCTACCTCTTTCTGTAATTAACTTGGTGCTTTGATTGGTGCTTTTTAATGTAGTTTTTAATATTTTTACTGATATTGATATTTTAGCTTTAATGCTTAATTGTTCTTATTTCTGCCAATGTATACAGTTTTATTGTATTTTATAATATTGTTCCCTTAGGTCCAGATTTGGTCAGAAGAAAGGTGGGCATATAAACATTTTAAAGAATTTTAATTAATAAATAGTCAAATTTGACTGCCAACATTGAATTATAACATGAAGAGTTCCTGTGTGGTCCCTAATTGGATAGAATCATCCCATTTTAGCAATATGGCTGTCTTTTCTTATCACTTGCAGAAGTGGACTGGCCATTCAGATAAAGAAGGGTTGGTTTCTTTACCTCACTTTTCTCTACCTTGAAATACACAGACACTGTGGGTGTCAAATATCTGAATATAAACTATTTCTTTACATAACATGGAGGGGCATATAGAGAAAGACAAAATGGGCAGCAGTATAACGACAGTAAAACCATTTTGAAATATGTGTGCTTTTTGACTTCTGAGAGATGAAATATCTCCCTTTCTTTTGATATTGATAACCTTGCTGAAGACAAATGTGAAACTTTACCTACAATACTGCAGGGGGGGGGGGATCTAATTTTCTTGCAAACTTTCCTACCAAAAATGGGTTCGCAGAAGAATTTTCCTGAAGCCAGGAGAGCAATAACAAAAATCTAGGAAGGCTTAAATGTGTTAATATTTTTTTTCCAAATGCGTTGGTATTGTTTCACTGCTCTAAAAAAATCTAAACGTACTGGGGGTAGTGACCAGCTCACAGGAAGGGAAGATGACTTCACCTTGCAGTGGGCCTAATTTCCCTCAAGGATGGCTAAAAATTCCCTATTGATGCCTGGAATAAAGATGGCTGCCACCAGCAAGATCCTATTTTTTCCCCAGAAGAGGACCTGCACACTTCTGGATAAACAAGAAGGAATAGCTGCATGGTATTTGTGTTAAGGGGTGACATGATAGCCATGTTTCAATATTTGAAGGGTTGTCATGTTGAAGAGGGAGCAAGTTTGTCTTCTACTGCTCCAGAGATGAGGACAAGAAGTAATGGATTCAAGCTCCAGCAAAAGAGATCCTACCTAAACATTAGGAAGAACTTCCTGCCAGTAAGGGCTGTTCAACAGTGGAATATGCTACCTTTGAATATGGTGGAGTCTCCTTCTTTGGAGGTTTTTAAACAGATGCTGGATGACCATCTGTCAGGAGTGTTTGATTGTGTGTTCCTGCACGGTAGCGGGTTGGACTTATGGTAGCGGGTTGGATTTGATCTTGTGGTCTCTTCCAACTCTATGATTTTAAGAAAGAAAAAACCCACTCTCCTGTAACCCTGGCCTTCATCCCCTGCCTTATAAAATATTGAAGTTCATATTATTTCTCATACTATGTGCTGCAAAAATGCCAGTTTCCGTGTTTGTATGGGTGGATAGCAGAGTGTCCCAGCCAAGAGCAAGCCTAAGGCAAAACAGCCTGTTTTCCAGAAAGTTAATCTATGAGTTACTCCAGGCAATTATCTGGACGTCTCATAACAAGGACATGCATCTTTGATTATCTTACCCTACCAGAGTACTTCAGTGATATAATGGAATCTGCACATCTCCAGAACGCCACACCTCGCTAAGCTGCTTTTGGAAGCTCCCTGATACTGTGCTTTTGAGAAAACCTTTCTCCAAACCATTGCTTTCTCCCTGCATTTCCTCAACCTATTGATACACTTTCCCTAAAACCAATCAATCCCTTCCTAATCTGATGCCTCAGCCAAATTTGAATAACCTAAGTCAGTGATGGTGAAACTTTTCAAGACCGAGTGCCCAAATTGTAACCCAAAACCCACTTATTTATTGCAAAGTGCCAATACGGCAATTTAACCTGAATACTGAGGTTTTAGTTTAGAAAAAATGGTTGGCTCTGAGGCGTGCATTACTTGGGAGTAAGCTTAGTGGTAGTTGGTGGCTTTCCTTTGAAACAACTGTGCAACTCTTCCAACGAGTGAATCACAACCCTAGGAGGGTTTACTCAGAAGCAAGCCCCATTGCCAGCAACTGAGCTTACTCCCAGGATCGTGCTTTAGTTCTTCGCATGAAAATCAATGAGGTTTAACAGTGCTTAACAGGGTTACCTACACTGCTAATCATCAATCCCAGTGGCCCAGGCTAGCCTAGATGTGTGGGGAGGGGGCACTCTGTTTGCACGTGCCCACAGAGAGGGCTCTGAGTGCCACCTCTGGCACCCGTGCCATTGGTTCGCCACCACTGACCTAAGTGGAGGCTTCCTGATTCAATCTAAGAGCAATTGACTCCATTGTCCCGGGGTTTAGAATAATAGACAGAGCTTTTTTATTAGCTCAAGCCAGCAAGTCCAGCATGGGAAATTCCAGAGAATTTAGGAAAATGAAACTTAAACTTACCTGTTCCCGCCCCTACCTGCGCAGAAGGGTATAAAAGTACTGTGCACCCCAACTCCAGTGCTCCCCAACTCCAGTGCACCCCAACTCCAGTGCACCCCAACTCCAGTGGTAAATACTGGCTTGCACCTCTCTTGGTCTAGTTGGGTTGAGACACAATATCATCCTTCGCCTGGATTCACATGCTGGTCATTTGAATCCTTGCCTTCTACAAGATCTTCTTCAGCTGAATTTAGGTAATGTATGATCCCCGCTTCCCCAACTCCCTGCGCTATCATCCAACTTATCTTCTCCTCCCTGTTTATATCCTAGGAACTGTGTGTATGTGCCTTCTTGCTGTATGATTGCTTGCAAACAAAATTTATATAAAAATATTTAAACTATAATTGGTATTTTGTGAATTCTCTGCAGATACGTTTCAAGCCGTTTCTGGTATACATAGTTTTAAAAGATCCCTACCAGCCTGCCTCTCGCATTGCCAAGCTGAGTTATTTTCCCCATTGCTACTTAAAATAGTTGTGTGCTGTTACACTCTTAGCAGCTGGTGGAGATTCCTTAGAAATAAGTTCACAACCTGTGAAAGCTGGGTAACACTCCTTTTTACATCTGCATTTTATTCACTGGCCTGCTAGATCTTTCCTCAACCTGCCCAAGTCCTCTCAGCCAGAGCAACTGCTAGCAACTGACAGTGGTCATAACTAACTGATGTCACTCTCCCCCAATTAGTAGACAACTGTCAGTGGAAGGATTCTGAGTATCACTTGCCTCCATTACCAGAGTGGCTGCTGTTCATACAGATCTATATCAGCAGCTGGCTTGTCAAAGTCAATAGAGGAAAAGGATATTGGATGTTGTAAATCCATCACAACTTCTCACTAATACCTGATAGAGTGCTAAGCCTCAAGTATAGTATGACTGACGGCTCACCTCATGTAAGGGCTCCCGTTGCCAAAGGGGAAATTCAGTACCTCAAAGAAAAAGCTTAACTAGAAACCTTTTTCCTGATATCTACTATTCTAGGCACAGAATATTTTTTGTGTATCTATTATTTATTTGGAAAATGTGTATATTGCCTCCGGGAGGGAAGGCAGCATGGTACAGCCCAGTTGTGGCGAACCTATGGCACGCGTGCCAGTGGTGGCACTCAGAGCCCTCTCTGTGGGCACGCGCACAGAGTTTGTCCTGGGGGGTGGAAAATTGGGGGGCCCCACACATCTAGACTGGCCTGTGCTGCTGGGCACAACATGTAGGTAACCCTGTTCTGTTAAACCCCACTGATTTTCATGGGAAGAACTAAAGCGTGACATTTAAAGACATCTTTAAAAAGATAAAAATTATTTAATTATGTCAGCCCCAAATGTAGTTTCAAAGGATATAGTCCAGATATAATTTACCACTACAGACACTAGGGAAAGTCCTGTTGAACTATGTGGAAGTGCTCTGGAGCAGGACGTTCTAAAATAGTTCTTAGAGATCACATCGATCATGTAATAATTATATATGTGTCCTGTTATAGACCATCATTTTGTAAATATCTAAATCAGGGGTAGGGAACCTGCGGCTCTCCAGATGTTCAGGAACTACATTTCCCATCAGCCTCTGTCAGCATGGCCAATTGGCCATGCTGGTAGGGGCTGATGGGAATTGTAGTTCCTGAACATCTGGAGAGCCGCAGGTTCCCTACCCCTGATCTAAATGAAATGGAGTATATTTCTGAAGAGGAAGCATATTTCATGTGACATTTGACAAGAAATTCCTGATCAGTTCCCCATATTCTGGGCAGACATCTTCCTTTCAATTGTTGGATAGCTCAGTTAATATCTCACTTTTCATAGTACTTTTTGGGCATTGGTGATATCTGGGGGATTCCTCACATCTGGAGCATGAAACTTATATGACACATAGAATGCTGTCATATAATGAATCAGAACCTTGGCCCATCAGAGTTTAGTCAGACTGGCAGTAGCTCTCCAAGATATGAATGGAGAGGTCTTTCCACATCACCTGCTGCTTGATTCCTTTAAATGGAGATGCCAGAGATTGAAGTGGGGACCTTCTGCGTGCCAAGTAGATTGCTACTGAATTATAGTCCTGCTCCAGAGCATCCAACTTCATCCCTTGGGTTGATGTCACTGTCCCTATGAATTGGTAGGGGAAGGAAAGATTAACCCAACACAAGGTTTCTCTGCTTAAAGGAGCAGAAGATAAATTCAACAAGATAGACTCATTGTTCAAGGCACTTTTCTGTACTTCTTGTGGCCTGCAGTTTAGCCATTACCACAATGCTCACAGGGCTGCATCTTGACCCTTTCTGCACAGATTCCCCCCAAACATTTCTGAAACATTTTCAATCTCCACCTTCACCACAAGTTATGTCTGCACCCACCCCCTCAAAATGATTCCTTGCCGCCATTTTGTGATTTCTCCCTTTTTTAAAGAGTACACTGTCCAAACAACATTTCTGTGCTTTACAGTGGGGGATTGCAATACATTGTGCGTTGTACAGTCCATATGTTGAAGATTAGCCCCCCAAAATGACAAAAAGGCTCCAAAAACAGGAGAGGAACCATAGAGTGAGCTCACAAAATGGAACCAATGAGGAAGTGCAGTGAAGGCGGAGAGGCATGGGAAACATCTTAAAGAAACCACACAGGCAAATGGAGCAGTTTTTAAAATGTTTCAACTGAAGATTCATTTTAAAAGGGCATTCATTTAAAATGTTTTGAGGCTAGCAAAAAAAAGGTTAGAGCAAAAACAATGCAGAACTCCATGGAGTTCTCCATTTATTTCCTGCCTCAAAATGTTTTTAAGTGTGTGGAAAGTACCAGTTTCTTGCAACTCAGGCTGTTATCACTAACATATCTGGTGAGTTCTTTGCTACTGTTCCCTTTGATGGAGACTCTGTAAATATAAAGTTAATATAAGATCCACAGGTGACTTTCTGTCTCTAAATACCTCTGTACAGCAATGTCTCCTTTGTCAGCAAGCCTCATCTTTGAGGATCCAGAACTGATGAATCAGTGCTTCAGAAGAGATGGGAAATTTTTAACAGTAAGATTTAAGTTGCCTGGATGTAGGGGCAGGCCTTATACAGTCTTTTTCTGTGTTTGAGGGTGTAGTTTCCAAGGCTGTAATCATAGTTTTTCAACTTCTGAAACACCAGCTACATTACAGGGATACCAGCAATCAAAAAGAATACAATAGATATAACTTCTTATTGGAAAATTTTGAATCCATCCACGTTAGAGGCCAATTTACTGGTGGTCCCTGGCCCCTTGATGATGCGGCTGGCCTCTACCCGGGCCAGGGCTTTTACAGCCCTGGCCCCTGCCTGGTGGAACACGTTACCACCAACTATCCGGGCCCTGCGGGATCTTGGAGAGTTCCGCAGGGCCTGTAAGACCGAATTGTTCCACCGGGCATTTGGAGGGGCCGGCCGCTGATGCCCCCTCCCCTTTCCCCCTCCTTTTCTTTACATTCTGGGTTCTCCGCTTCTCTGTTTTATTTTCCAGGGTGGATCTATGAAGTTCTGTTTTTATGATTGGATGGCAATATAATATTATTGATTGTTGTTTTAATGGGGTTTTTATTATAACTATTGTTTTATTGTGTTGTTCACCGCCCAGAGCCCTTCGGGGGAGGGGTGGTATATAAAACTAATTATAAATAAATAAATAAATAAATAATTTATTATTTGTATACATGCAGCAAGAAGACAGTGGGGTGGAGCCAGCCATCTTCCGAGGAGCTTTCCTCCAGCCTAAGATGTCTTCCTTCAACTTAAGCGACACTTTCTTAAATGGAAGTTGACAGAAAGCTTCAACCTTTGCTCAGTGGAATGGGAGGATAGGGTTGAACCTGCCCCATTTGGTCTTGTGTGAAGAGGTCCTAATAAACAGAGAAAGTGAGTCAGACAATCTTTATTAAGGGCTACAAGCTATTTGGAAGCAGAAAAACAAACATTAGTTAACTGCCAAACATTATATCCCAACACATTTCATTCAACCTAGTGCATCAGACAATGAAAAGGGTCAGCAGTGATTACAGTAAATTACACACAAGACATGTGTGCATAGGAGCAGCAGTGGAGTAGGAGGTTAAGAGCTTGTGTATCTAATCTGGAGGAACCGGGTTTGATTCCCAGCTCTGCCGCCTGAGCTGTGGAGGCTTATCTGGGGAATTCAGATTAGCTTGTATACTCCCACACACACCAGCTGGGTGACCTTGGGCTAGTCACAGCTTCTTGGAGCTCTCTCAGCCCCACCTACCTCCCAGGGTGTTTGTTGTGAGGGGGGAAGGGCAAGGAGATTGTAAGCCCCTTTGAGTCTCCTGCAAGAGAGAAAGGGGGGATATAAATCCAAACTCCTCCTCCTCCTCCGCAGTCTTGTATTTTTATAGCAACAGCTCTGTGGCACAGAGTGGTAAGATGAAGTAGGGCAGCCAAAGCTCCTCAGAACCTGAGTTCGATCTTGACAAGTCAGTTTCATGTAGCCAACTCAAGGTTGACTCAGCCTTCCATCCTTCCAAGGTTGGTACAATGAGGAAGACGACAGTGAAAACGTACTTAAAAACACGCGAGTCGTTTGGGAAGTACTTTCTATATGGAATATAATCATCCTAAAGATATTGAAAAAATGAACTATTTTCGTTCAGTAGATATTGAAGATATGGATTATATATCTCAAAAATGAACTTCTGTTGTTGAAAAAATATTTTACTTGTTTTTCAAAAAACTGGATGTACAATCATTGGATTCAGTAACTGGACAATTATAATAATAATATATATAAATACATTTATTGAATATATTGATCCTTCGTCTTCAGTGTGTGACGTACTGTCTTGTTCCTCTGTCATATACGTTACACACAAGTTGGCTTTTTTGCAAGTCTCCCTGTAAAACATACGCTGATTCCACACAGTAAATGTTCAATGGGTTGCAGCTGTGTTCCTGTTTACCTGTTCACATGAGTCCTGTGCAGGAAGTGACTGGAGCCCATGGAAACAATCCGGGTTGCTATCATGCCTTCACACAGAGATGCTTCTCCTTTAAAAAAAATTCCAGCAAAACATGCAGAGATGACTCCCCCCCCACAGCCATGCAGATCGTCCCACGATATGACCAACTGCACCTAGGTAGCTACGCAGATGCAACCTGCAAACTTTTTTTAAAAGGAAAAGGAGCCTCCCTGGAACAGCTGGGCAATGGCAGGTGAATTCTCCCTCACCGTGGAGGGCATGGTGGCAGTTCAGTCGGGAGTAGCCCCAACCCAGGATTTTTCAAAAGAATTGCTAGTTTAGTAGTTTTTTTTTTAAAAAAAACTGGGTTGGGGAAAATAAAATGGGGCCGGCTCGTTTGAGAGGCAGGGCCTGAGGGAAGTCCTCCCCACAAATAAGCTTTATAGCGCCCTACACCCATGTTTGTTGGCCCATGCGGAATGGACCATAATCTGCCTAGAAAAATGTTGCAATGGGCACAACCTCATGTGTTAGTAAGGACTTCATAATTGCCCGGGGACTACCTTTACCTTTTATTTTTATAGCAAAAAGCAGTCACTTAGCTACTTGTATAGACATTCGTTGGTCAACCCAATTTCAACATCTGCAAATCCTAATGAAATGGGAAAAGATAGTCCTTTGCTTACAGTCTTCACGTTAAGCATCGCGAAAGTGTATTATGACTATCACATATTTTAGCATAGCACCCTGAACACCACTAGACAGAAGTCTGTGCTGTGATCCCAGGTATCCCGTCTTATGCTAGAGTTTAAAGAATTATTTCTGTTATGGTTTGATCATGTAATCTAACCATTTCCTGCTTTATCTCAGTTCATTTAGCAATTTTGGAGCTTAGGGAATGTTTTCACTCCAATGTCAGTGGTGGGTGAAATTTAAACAGCTTCTATTGCACATGAAGAATTCTGTCAAAAAGCCTCATGACATTTCACAAGGGAAAAAAAGTTCTGTCAGATTCTCATAAATTGGGATGTTCCCTGGAGTGGAAGATTATGTTCTTTCTCAACGTCACTTGATACCTTAAGTGCCAGTAGGATCCTGTAATCTCTTCTGTTGGTTTGCCACACAATATGATATTCTTTTAGGATTGCCAGCAGGAAGGAGAAAACAAATTCCTGGACATTTAATAAAGGTTTAAAATGTGTAAATGGGCAGTTGAAGCTTTTCATAATATGGAGGTCAATAATATTTCAGTAAGACTTTATTAAAGGAAAAGGACACTTTTTCTCCAGGCTGCTGGCAACGTTGGTGTTGATGTCCCAAATCCTTTGCTTAATTTAAGATTTGGCTTTGGAATAACCCCATGCTATTAAGCTACTAGGACAGTGATGGTGAACCTTTTCGAGACCGAGTGCCCAAATTGCAACCCAAAACCCACTTATTTATTGCAAAGTGCCAATACGGCAATTTAACCTGAATACTGACAGCTTTTCTGGACAGCTTTGCTATTTACTCAACAATGGCCTCGTCCCCTGTCGCTCCCTTAATCAAGGCAAACAGAACAGCTCTCACTTGAACTGGGAAGCCAGAAGGTGACCACTGCTTAATTTTTGTATGCATAATACCCAGTTAATGAGGATAGTAAATCCAAAGCAAAAATAGGTTAGGGTAGGGCAGTGATGGCGAACCTTTTCAAGACCAACTGCCCAAATTGCAACCCAAAACCCACTTATTTATTGCAAAGTGCCAATACGGCAATTTAACCTGAATACTGAGGTTTTAGTTTAGAAAAAATGGTTGGCTCTGAGGCGTGCATTACTTGGGAGTAAGCTTAGTGGTAGTTGGTGGCTTTGCTTTGAAACAACCGTGCAACTCTTCCAACGAGTGAATCACAACCCTAGGAAGGTTTACTCAGAAGCAAGCCCTATTGCCAGCAACCGAGCTTACTCCCAGGGAAAGGATCATGCTTTAGTTCTTCGCATGAAAATCAGTGAGGTTTAACAGTGCCTAACAGGGTTACCTACACTGCTTTCTCCCCAAAACCAAGGTCTTTAGGGTTTAATGCTAATATATGTCGAGAGCTCCAGCGGCCTAGGCTAGCCTAGATGTGTGGGGAGGGGACACTCTGCACGTGCCCACAGAGAGGGCTCTGAGTGCCACCTCTGGCACCCATGCCATAGGTTCGCCACCACTGTACTAAGAGAATATCCAAAGGGTTGTAATTTCTCTAAAAGAAATCTCTCTTTAATTTTGACTAAAAGCTGTCAGTTTTAAAGGTTCAGTACAGCCTTCAGGATCACTGTTGCCTTTGTGCTTAGGCCTTCCAGGGTGTGTAATCCCCTTTTAGATACTAAGAGGATGTTAAAGAGCTGAAGACAATAAGGAGTAACTTGAACAGTGGCTCTTAACCCTTTCCCACTTAAAGTTACCATCACACCTTTCAAGCACCTGATCAAATTCAAAATATACTAATGACATACCCTGTCGTGCTAACAGTATAACAGGTTGATTTTTTTCCCTCAAACTCCCTGGAAGATCTCACAGTGTATCACCATCTCCCTTTTCATGCACTTGATCATGAATATATCAGAATGCTTAACATGAGATAAAATTCAGCTAAATTGTTTTACAAGACTAATATAGATTCTCTGAGTGGTTTTGTACATTGTTATTTTTATTTCTGACTGAGAAACTGCACAGCAAATACAGATTAAACAGCCTTTCTTAGCTTCAAGATATAACGGTAGGGGAAAACAGTATCTGTTGAATTTCTACATGTTGGACTGCTATTAAGAGCTTAACTCTGCTGTCAAAAAGACATAGCAGTTCAGATCGAAATCTGTGAAAACTTTCCCCTGCCTAATCCCCCCCCAAACCAAACAAAAAGCAAAGCAAACAAAATAACAACCCTTGAGCATACTTTCTGAAATGTCAAAGATTCTTTCAGTAGATGATCAGTGTTTTGAAAAGGACATTTGTCTAAAAGAAAAAAGAATGCTACTTGTCTTTGGAAAGAAAGAAAGAAAGAAAGAAAGAAAGAAAGAAAGAAAGAAAGAAAGAAAGAAAGAAAGAAAGAAAGAGTGAGTGAGTGAGTGAGTGAGTGAGTGAGTGAGTGAGTGAGTGAGTGAGTGAGTGAGTGAATGAATGAATGAATGAATGAATGAATGAATGAATGAATGAATGAATGAATGAATGAATGAATGAATGAATGAATGAACGAACTGTTTTCCTCCCTCTGGTCACCCTAGATGTGTGTATTTGTATAAAGTGCTATCAAGTCACAGCTAACTTATAGCCAAATTCCCACTGAAAATTTAATGTAGATACAACCAAGTTTCAAAAGAATCAGCACCTTTTCATCCAGGTTCCAACATCCTCAATGCAGCATGTTTCTAGTGAAGACATCTAGGCCTGCCTCTTGGGGGAGGGGGGGGGTTGCTGTCAGGGGTGCAATTGTTAAGCTAGAAGCACCAAAATTTCAGAGTATCTTTAGGAGACCCTCCTGATGATGGTTCATGGGGGCCAAAGTTATGGGCCCTCAAATGTGTAGCCCCATCTTCTATTAGCTCCCATTGGAGTGTTTTTTCAAAAAGGTGCATATACAAGCAAGTCCAGGGAAATCCCTTGATAAGGGACATGGGGAGTGCCAGAAACGGGACTGATCTGTGTTCCACAATTCAGCAGGAAATAGCGAGAGAGATCGCGAGGAAACCTGGATATTTAGGGTGACTATCCCAGGATTAATCGCCAGTGGGAAATCGCCATATGTCAACTCAATTCTGCTTAGCTTCTGAGATCTGGAGCAGCAGTGGTGTAGTGGTTAAGAGCAGGTGCACTCTAATCTGGAGGAACTGGATTTTATTCCCTGCTCTGCCACCTGAGCTGTGGGGGCTTATCTGGGGAATTCAGATTAGCCCATACACTCCAACACACACCAGCTGGGTGACCTTGGGCTAGTCACAGTTCTTCTGAGTTCTCTCAGCCCCACCCACCTCACAGAGTGTTTGTTGTGAGGGGGGGAAGGATAAGGAGTTTGTAAGCCCCTTTGAGTGTCCTATAGGAGAGAAAAGGGGGATATAAATCCAACTCTTCTTCTTCATCATCATCATCATCTGACAAGACAAGGCCATGCCATGCTGACATCTCTCCCCACCTAAGACAGATCTGATGAAGATAAATCCAGATACTCAATAAAGATTGTACAATAGTTTGGGTTAACAAACTCTGCAATTTAAACTCTGCAATTCTTTGACAGTCATTAAGGTGCAAGTCATGGGAACTTACACATGCATGCAAGGTGTAGTCATGGGAACTTACACATGCATGGAATCCCGTTTATTTTAACCACACTGATTGCCAATATCAGCATCCCAGAAAATCCCAGATGATCATGAAAACCAGTCATTGGACTGCTGCTAAGCTTGTGCCGTACTGCAGTGAAGTCAAATCACACACGCGTGCCTGCTTTAATTTCCTGGTAGCAAAACAATTACATTCTGCTTTGCCCTTCCAGGAAGGCTGATAAGCAATGACTTTTGCAGCAGTACTTGTCAGCAAAGAAATGATTGAGTGCGGCATCCAGACAGCAAAGCGACACAAATGTCACACTATTTGGCATTGTTACCCACCTGAAATACATTAGTGTGGTCTTGCTCTTATACCAGATGATTATCTGTTTTCTGACTGCTGGTGGTCAGCAGATGTGTAATATCTGCACTGTTAGGTTCAGGAAAATTGTGGGCAGGTTATCTCTGAGCACAGGGCCAGTTTTTCTAAGGAAAGAGACATTGTCTGCGACATCACCATGGCAAGGAATCATCTAAACAGGGAATATGAGTCAGAGAAAGGAAATGATGCAGAAGTGAGCAAAAGATCCCCCCCCATATAAATTTGCAAGCAGATGTTTCCACAGAAGCAGTTCTCAACAAAGAGACTATAGAAAGTGTGGAGGAATCGGATTTGTTCAATTTTTAAAGGACTTTTGCTGGCTAAGGCTGCATCGGGCTTGCACAGGTTATGATGCATCCCCCCTCTCCCTGCCAGTGTTGTGTTAAAGACTTCTCAGAGTCTAGCCCCCCTGCCCCCCCTGCCCCCCTTGATTAAAATGTAGGGAAACAACAAAAGCAGGAAGTGTATGAAGTCTACTAGGATTGGCAAATGACTAGAAACAAATGGGCCTGAACAGCTCTTCTGCCTTTAACAGTAATTTGATTCCCAGAAAGAAATTAGCTGCCGGCTAACCCTCCATAATATGCAGGGTTATCAAAACACCTGACGCTCCAACCCTAAAAGTCAAAGGATGGGAATTATTGAGAGGCTCCTGTTGGAACTGATGGCAGAGACTTGCGGCAGAAGTGAAGAGACAGAGGGAGAGAGAGATTAGGGTCCCCATGTATTTCCTTATGTATTTCCAGATGACATTAATTATACCTGTGTTGACATCCTCCCCGTATTCATTTCGTTTCACAAAAAGAGAGACATAACTGGTTACCATGGAAGGGGGGTTACCACAAAGGGGGGTTACCACGGAAATAGACTCCTTCCTGAATTTTAGTCACTCAGATATTTAATTCCTTTCTTAGAAAGGTGATTAAACCCCTGAAACTTTTGAACCAACCCTGAGATTTTTTTTGCCCTTATCTATAAGTGTAGTTTACAAGCTGGTACCCCCCGTTTTGTTGTCAAGTCACAGCTGGCTCATGGTGACCCCATAGGGTTTCTCAAGGCAAGAGACAATTGGAAGTGATTGATTTGCAGGCCTCAACCGGTCTCCAAGTTCATCAAATCCTCCTGTTGACTCTCCAGATACTGTATTTAAGCTTCCAACAAAGGCTGTTGTCCATCATACGAGTAATTTGCAGGCCTCCATGTCACGACCTTGGTATTCTTTGGAGGTCTCCCATCCAGATAATAGCCAGGGTTGAGAGTGTGTGACTGGCCCAAGGTCACCCAATAAGCTTCCTTGGCATGGGGATTTGAATCTAGGTCCTAGCCTGAAACTTTAACCACTACACCATGCAGACTCTCTGGTAACTCCTTGAAGGGCATAACTGGGCTGCGTTTAGTTTGGTTGGTGACTAGCTGTGCTAGACTAGTTGGAGTCAAAACAATGGGAGCACTGTGCCAGAAGAGCAGGACTCCAAATATTTTCATAGGAGGGCTTTTTCCCCCTCCAGAGGCAAAACAACAAAGCTGTCTCTTAGTATCTCCAGGCCCCACCTGGAGTCTGGCAAATCAAATCTAGGCAGAGATAAATTGCATGTTTATTAAGGATTAAGTTTTGCAGGCAAGGTGATGGTTACAAAATACTGCAAAAGCAAAGAAAGGTCTTACAGCATCCCTTCAACTCTCTGAAGTCTCTAGATGGAGGTGAATATGTTCCGGGGGGGTGGGGTGGGGTGGGCGGGGGAGGAGCCATGAGTGGAAGTGTTCCAGTTCAGATCTGGAACCATCTGCAAAATTTGATGGGTGAAGGAGATATGTGCATAAGGATTTTATATAGGCTAGCACTTATGCTCTAAATGCAAAATAAGGAGTCCTGCACCTGTGTAGGGCAGCCGTCGCATCTAGGTAGTCTGCCTGTTTAAGCTACTCCTCATCTGAGCTATGTGCTATAATTCTAGGCAGAGCTAGCTGAAAATTGGCAATTCATAGCTTCCCACAGAGTGAAAAAGTGTAATTAAAGAGAAAATATGGTACCCTGTTTCCCCTAATATAAGACATCCCTGAAAAATAAGACATAGTAGAGGTTTTGCTGAAGTGCGAAATATAAGGCATCCTCCGAAAGTAAGACATAGCAAAGTTTTTGTTTGGAAGCATGCCCGACGAACAGAACACAGAAAAATAAGACATCTCCTGAAAATAAGACATAGCGCATCTTTGGGAGCAAAAATTAATATAAAGACACACTGTCTTATATTTGGGGAAACACGGTATTAGTAAAAATTCACTGTTGCCTCTTCATGTACAACAGTTTTCTGTGTATATCAAACTCACATGTCCACCCAATTACCATATTGCATTAGCTATATTCATATTGTTTGCAACCCTTAAGAATAAGCAGGGTTTTTTTTCCAAGTGAAAAAAATGTCATATCCACAGGGGAAGAGGCCACCTGGAAACTTACTGCAGTAAATATAACATATACTGTTCAGTGCTGTGCAGTTTATATAAGATCACACTCACTCACTGGGATAGGATAACATGTGCCCAGACACCTGCTCATTTGACTTTAATAGCTGTATTTCCAAAGGCAATCCTTTTAATTAAAAAAAGTGCTTCCCATGTTAAGCAGCACATTAACCTACATTCCTAACTTTCATAAGAACGTTAAGAATAACTCTGCTAGATCAGATCAAAGATTCAACAAAGTGTATCTTGTTCTCCACAGTAGCTTGCTTTTGAGTAGCCACAGTTGTGCTGTAAGAAAGCAATTTTGTCTTTGGCAGCCCAACTGTGACTACTCAAAAGCAAGCTCATTGATTTCAATTATACATCAGATTGGAGTCTGGCCAGTTAACATGAGCAATAAAAGTTGAGTTGCCAACTTGAACCTGGAAAACTCATGGGAGGTTGAGGATTATGCCTGGTGAAGGTAGAATTTGGGGAGGGAATTTGGCAGGGATATCCCTAGGTGCATCATAGAATCCACCCTCTAAAGCATTTCTTTCAGGGGACCTGATCTCTGTATTCTGGCGATCTAGAGATCAATTGTAATTCTAAGAGAACTCTGACCCTACCTGGGGGTCAGAACTCTGGGGGTCAGAACTCTGACCCTACCTGACCCTACCTGATTGTTACCTACCTGAAGGCTGCCATCCCAAAATATAAAGTATAAAGGAGAGTGCATGTCTGAGTGCGCTCCCAAATTTTAAAAAAGGCTTGCATGTTGAAAGCACTAAGGAATAGAACCTTGTACTTGTCATAGAAAAATAAAGTTTTGTAGGATTAATTTTATTGTTGATGTGGCAGAGATTAGCATAAAGGAAATTGGGTGTCACAATTAATGAGCTCTGTTCAGACAAGCATTCCAATGTAAATGAACCTAAGGGTGGAGACTGTGATAACAAACCTCTTACTTGGCCCAGATAAGTTCAGTAAAGGGTCTGAGTTGTAATTAGGTGACCTACAACAGTCAAAACTCTGAAGATGTCAGCCACAAATGCAGGCGAAACATCAGGAGACATTGCTACTAGAACACAGCCAAACCTCCCGGAAACCACACAACACCCCAGTAATTGCGGCCATGAAAGCCTTCGACAGCAGTCAAAACTGATTGCACAGACAGACCTATACACATTAGACCTATTCAGGCTGTCAAAACCCTACTCCTGTCAGTCATCTCGGATTGTGTACATGTTCAGTCATCCCAGACAGTTTGTCTGGGCAGGGTTCTCGAGGCATTCCAATTCAAAATAAAGGTTTTGAACTACAGCTAAAGATGAGGAAATCGGTGAAATCAAGTTCAGTTGTTTAATAAGCTGCAAAAAGATGGGAAATACCTCAAGTGCAGCGCTACATGCCATACTTTCTATTTACAAGTTTCAGTGTGGTGTGAAAACTGCCAGATGCAGCTCCATCATTCCACATTTCTCGCAGTTTGTATCTTTTTTACAGACTTGAAGTTTAGCATCAATTTCAGGGTGGCAAAGACTGGAGAAAAAAACATGAATATTGTAACTAACTATGAGAAATCCATCTTTGAAGAGCATGCAACCTTTTTGTGACAGCAGGAGTGGACTGGGAAGTGAAAATCAGAGCCATAGTCGAGGGGGGACTGTACCCAGGGCACGTGTGTGTCCTGCGCCCCTGCCATGCCCCCACCCCCACGCTGGAACACACCCGCCATGCCCCCACACCAGCGCATTCCTGGGGCAAGATGCCCCCTGTCCCCTTGGCACTTCACTACTGGTGAAATTACCTTTAAAATAAAATTAACTTAGTGGCCTCTGAGGCATAGCCGTTGGTGATGAAGAATCTCAGCCAAGTGCTCCTTGAGGCAATGGCCATCTACACATGTGGAATCTTTTGATTGGTCTCCTTTCCTTTGAGTGTATGTTCCCTTCAGGTTTTAGTCTCCTTTGCACACATTTTCCCTTCTTTGGCACTCGCTCGCTCTCTGATCTGACAACTCTTGTAGTTTCCAAAAAGCTCTGCAAGTGCGACTTTTTCCTCCCTTCTCAGGGAAAGTGAAGGAGATTCATATGGATTAGCATTTCCTCAGGTTTTCTTGCTCCTCCCCACTTTTCCCCGCCCACATGATGCTGCCTCCCACTCTATGAATCACTATTTCAGGATGATCAGAGACTTTGGGGAAATGCCTCCACTGGTTTCTTTTTTAAAAAAAAAATCCATGTTGGAATTGTTATTGGAGCGGTGAACCTAGTGAAACTGACAAGGCTGGGTTTGCTCCTGCCGGCCTTCTTAGTCTCTCTCCCCACCCCCAGCTGCCACTGCCTTCTTTCCTCCTTCCTTTTCTAGCCTTGAGCAAGGCTTTATTGCTGTTATTGCTCAGCATGGCAGACTCAAAAAAAGCAGCAGTCAGTCTTCCAAAATGTACATTGCATGGCAACAACAAACAGGTGGGCGGGCAAAATGGCAGATTGGCTCGGATAGCCAAGCAAAAACCATGGGGGGAACCAGAGTGGTGTAAACAGTGGGGAACCCCACTGCAAAACAAAGTTAGAGAATTCGCTGATACAAATCCTGAAATAGTATCCCCCCCCAAACCCTAGTTGCGCTACAGTGAGGAGGGGTGTTCATGGGGGGATGTGTAACCATTCACCAAGGTTGCTTGTGATTTGATTTTCATAAGAATAATACAAATCTGAAGGGGGAAAAAAACCCTGAAGGTACTCTGTGGAGCTCTATCTTGTCTCTTTTTGTGTGTCCTAGATTGAAATCAAATATTTGTCTTTGTTAATTATCTTCATAGTCTATAACATGCCTGTGGCAATCACAAGCGTGAATTTTTTGTCCTCTCATCCCAAAGACATTTCATGTCACTAATATTTTTGTCCCCTCTGACTGAGGGGAATAGAATTGGAAAGAATGTGTCACACCGTGTAGGAAGTTGCCCAAATGGAGATGAGAAACAAGCCAGTGAGATGTATGCAACCATCTACAAACTTTGCGTCTACAACCTTTCCATCTTCCTACAATCCACTGAGCTCTCCCTCCAAATATTGCTCATAAAAGCTCAGTAAAAGCAATGTTAAAGGGAGGTGTGCTGGGCTTTTTTGTTCGTTCGTTTTTGTACCTGAGTACCAGCTCCTTTCAGTTGGGGAGAGGAGGTCTCCCAAGTCTGGAGAGGGGGATTTGTGTGACCTTATGTGACTACTAGCTCCTTTGTTTCTTTTTAAACGAAAAAAACCCACTGGAATGATGCCGATAGAAGGGGGAATTGGCAAAAGTCCCTGTTTCCTTTTGCAGACTAAGTGGCACATTAAGTCTTCAGAACAACATGGTTGGATATGTGCTAAGCTTTATGCACTTTAAGAACCTTTCTGTGGTTCATACTGCACATCCTCTAATTGGATATAAAATCTTATTTATTTATGCTTAAGATAGATTTATCTCTGGCCTTTTTTTCCCATATAGGTATTCCCCTTTTTCCTTTGCTATTTTATTTTTGGTCTTAACAGAAAATGTGTTTAAACTATTATTGTAAGCCATCTTGAGCCATGGGGTGATCATAAATAAATAATATGGAGGCTTTCCAATTTCCTTGTGTGGAAAAATCCCAGTATGGAATCAGCCTGGGAGATTAATTCCTCATCCGTACATTCAGGGACACCATCTGTGCATTCTGCCCTCAATTTATTGTATTGGCAGGCAGTTGAATGTGTGGAATCAGACCAAGGAAAATTGTTGCATTCAAGTAAACTATGCCTATATCTCTCGTGTCCCCCTCAATCATTAGACAAGATTCCTGACATCATCATCATCCTACATTATTCCATATGCATCCCTCCTGAAGCTGTACACTCAGTGGAAGAGGACAACTGTCCCAGAAAGAAGGAACATACCATTCTTTGGTCAAGGATATGCTACATCAGATGCAGTCACTGAAGAAGTGGCAGAGGAGGAGGAGGAGGAGGAGGAGGAGGAGGAGGAGGAAGGTGAGAAGGAGTTTGTATTTATGCCCCACATTTCCTCAAAGCAGCTTACAAATTCCTTTTCTTGTCTCTCCACACAATAAATAACTTGTAAGGTAGGTGGGGCTGAGAGGGTTCTGAGAGAACTGCGACTAGCCCAAGGTCACCCAGCAGTCTTCACCTGAAGGAGCAGGGAAAACCAATCCACTTCACTAGGGCCCTTTCCCCACTTACCTTTGCTGCCCTGCAGCATCTCTGGCGCACACCCGGGCATCTGCGCGGGGTCATCAAAAGGTGCCGTTTTGAGGAGTGCCAGGGATGCCGCCCCTGTAGTGGGGAGTGCCCCAGGACCCCGCGCTACTTGAGGAGAGTAGCGCGGGGCTTAAGGTAAGCTTAAGGTAAGTGGAGAAAGGACCTAGGTAAGAGTCTGCCACTTGTGAGGCTGAGTGGGGAATCTAACCTGGGTCTCCAGATTAGAGTCTATCTGCTGTTAACCACTACACCATGCTGGGCTATACAGACCACTGGTCTGATTCTTCTTATCTTCCTCATATAAAGTCCTGTTGTTCATATCATAATGAGCATGCAGAGATCCTCCATTAGTAGAGTTGCCATTTAAATACATGGAAAGGGTTGCCCATTTCCAGTGGCCTTTGCTATGAGAGAAATTCACACTGATGAGAGAATCCGTGTAATTGGGAGAGGGGAGAAGATATATATATATATATATCTCCTCCTTTTACTCCTTTTATATATATATCTCCTCCTTTTACCCTTGAATAAAAAGGATTTGTTTTTGGACATTATTTCCTTCGGCACAGTATGTGTGACTGCAGATATCCAGAGGGCATGAGAAAGAGGGCAGCAAAATATTCTTCATATATAGTGATCACTTGTCAAAAAAGACCAAACTTTTAAGTCAATGCCATTGTGTTTTCACATGAAAGGAAGGCTTACTCTTCTCCATTCCCAATAGTAACAATATCTGGAGTTTGGTTCACCTGTATCATTTTTATTTTTTATTTTTTATCATTTTTCCCCATCACATTTTGTTCAGTTACTCTTAAAGCCATCTTCTCTTCTCACGGTACGTTCACAAGTTTTAGTGTCTAACAATCTATCACAATGTTTATCTCATTTATGTTTACTACTAATCTGTGAGGCAATCTATGCCTAGACATTTATTTTACTCAGAATTAAGTCCTTCTGAGTTCAGTGAGAATTTCTCAAGTGTAATTGTGCCTAAGATTTCAGTCTGAGATATACTGAAGATTTGTAACTGGGGCTCTTCTATCCCTTGAGGAAGCCTTTGAGGGAGCCTTCCTAAGCAGGTCTACTAAGAAGTATGATTGCCTGGACTCCCTCTATGGCGCAAGACTTCCTGCTGGCAACCCCCACTTCTGTTTATCTGTGGCTATGTTTGCTGGGGAGAAGGAAAATTAATTAAAAATCACTTTCAGTACAGGCATGATGTCACTTCAGGAAAAACCCAGAAATGATGTCACACCATTCTAAAAAGTACCAGAAACTGTATGGTAAAACCATACATTTTCATAAAACCATAGAGGTTTTGTTGATTCCTAGAAAAGAACTTCTGGAAGTGACATCATACTGTTAGCACCCTTACCTCATGTCTGCATATTATGGGCCAAGTCTCTGTATTTCCTATAAATTTCAATAAACAGTTTCTCTCAGCTCAAATGAAACTCAACTGCTAGTTTGCCAAAGCAAAGATCTTAGTGACTGAATCTTAGATATTCTGGATTCAGACACCTTTACTTGTTATCTCTTTAATCATTGAGCAGAAGAAGCATGCATATGATAGAGGCTTTGAGGAGATAAAATTTCTTCTGATTGGTTCTGCAACAACACTTCTAGTGTCCAAAGGAACCTGAGGTGAACTTTCACACAAAGGCCAATTACATACAAGGTGTTTGCTGCAAGATGGAGGTGAAAGTCTGCCGTGACAAGATTTCTTGTATGGACATATTTCCTCTAGCCCCACTTTCACTTTCCACTCTCTCCGTGGCAAGCGAATCCACTTACAGCATGATTTTAATTTCGCTTCGCTGCGAAAGCGGTACAGATTTGCCAGTGAGTACAGCTTGTCCTCTTCACTCTGGACCTCTTCACTCTGCCCGCAGGCAGCCCACTTAGTCTTATTCCCCCCATTACCTTGGACTGTTTTGAGTGCTTCCCCCTTGCCCTCCTCCCTGTTGCCAACTTCTTTCTGCTTCTTGTCCTGCCATATCATTTCTATTGCCTGCTCCTGCATATCTGTAATTTAATTTTTTTTAAAAAATTAAATAATCATACTGATAGATTGATAAATCAATAATAACACTAAAAATGTAAAAAATAATATAACTAGTTGATCAGTTGAAACACACTATTTGCCCATGCGTTTGATTAACAAACTGGGACATCTCCAGGCTTATAGACTCATACACAAGCAATCAGTGATTCCTGACCATGCCAGGAGAAGCCCATTGGTCTTGATGCTTGGTTTTACTGCACATCAGGAGATGGATGATCATGAACCCAGGGAGCTTAGCAAACAGCAATTCATGTTCTTTTGTTCTTTCGCAGTTTGCATGCCGCCTTTACTCCCCTCTCACTTCCTGTCATAAAAGACAATCAAAGTGTATAGATGCCACATTTTCTTTAATATTTTGTCAACAGTTTGCCTTTTTATATCAATATATTGATAACAGAATTTTAAAATTAAAAATTATAGTAAAAATCAAAGCACACATGTGTGATAGAGAACCTGCAAAATGTCCCCCCACCCCCGGATGAAAGCAAAAAAACCAGCTGATGGGTAATACCTGCCCCGCTGCAAATAGGGTGGTTAGTATTAATGTCCAACATGCCACAAAATAAAGATCCGATGGCCAATTCTCCTTGAAGCTGTTGGAATCTCCCCATGTATAATTGGCCAAAACTTCCTATTTCTCAATATAATTACCTGAAAGAAGGTTTCAGGATCAGTGGTGGGATGTGTGTTTTGAATGTGCAAGATCACAGGTCCTACCGTCACATCTCCAGTTAAAGGACCATGGTACAAGCATTAGGAAAGACATTTCCTTGTTGACAGTCAAAGTAGATAATACTAAAATAGACTGACTTAGGACAAAAAGTTACACATATTCAAAGATGTATACATAGCAAAACAGTATAGTCAAGCTTCCTGCAGCCCTTGGTTAGCACAAGGCTGAAAAAAATATAGATTTGGCTTTGAAAGAGTGAATTTTGTCCCATTCCTGATTATTGCTTAATTAGAGTCTCCTGCAGACATGCATAGCTGGGATTTGAGCTTTCTGCAGTTCTGCCGTATTAAGCTCGCCAGCTGATATCATCCTAGCCAGTTCTTTCAGCAGATTTTCTGTGTCTCACTATCTAATATTTCTACGTTCTGCAACTATGATTTAGGGTAATAAAGTGCAAAATCCCCTTCCCTGCCCCCAAATGGTGCTACTGAATGGTTTATATAAAGCCCACTCTGAAATGTATCACTGTGTTCCCATGGCCAATAAATTGGAGTCTTCCATGATGTTGCCATGGCACTGAGGAAATTACATGGAAATGAGCGCCTGAGGTTTGGACATCGTCCCCCTCTCATCAGTATGCATAGCCGTTTCTTATAAGATGGCAAAATCCATCAAGTGACACGCAGAGGTGATAGGAAAGAACGCTGCAAACAAAATCAGATTTCCTGTCAGAGGAAACGATTCTTGTGGCACTGCTTGGCAAAGTGAAGAGAGAAGCATGGGGTCAGTTCAGACATCATACCCAAAACTGCAGTTTATTTTTACTTTGATTCATTTTTTAAAGTGAAGTAAGTACACTCAGTTACTTGAGACCTGGTGTGCCTTCTAGTTTCACTGCATTTTGTCTGCATCCTGAAGAGACATCCTCAAAGAACAGGCCAGGACTGAACCAGGATTAAGGTAAGATGTCTCCATTCATGCTTCTTATGAAACCATAGTTAAGAGTAACTGCAGTTAATAAGTCAACATGAGGTCTTAGCTTCTGATCCTGGTCTGACAGACCCTAATGAAGTTAGGTCACATTCAGGTCAAATTCAGACAGTCATGCTAGTCTCAGTTACTTCAACTAAACCATGTTTGCATGATGTCTGAAGTCAGTCATGCAGTTATAAACATTATGTCACAATAGCACAGCCTATGGGAAGGAGTGCTGTATTCCTTGGTTCCTGTATAGCAGCTTTCCTTTGGGGACTGCCAGCCCATTTCTACTGTATATTCCCACCAACGACCCAACCCAAATCTCTAGTGTTCTCATGTGTGTTGACACCACGTGTGGTCCATGGCCACAGAGCATCATCTTGGGGTTATGGCCATGCCATGCAACCTGACCTCCTTGAACAATTCTTAACTATTAGCATCTTTAGCACTGCCATGGAAGATCATAACTAGTTGTATAGACTGGTAGTCAGAGCTTTTGAACTTTGAGATGAGCTGCTCCACTCAATGGCTTACTAGACAAACCCATACCAACATTTTATTACTAACACCCACCTCTCTACATGTTCACTTTACTGGCTACATATTTGTTTCCATGTCCAACTTTAAGTGCTAGTGCTTCCTTGTGAAGCTCATCATGACCTGAAAGACCTTCTTGCTTGATATGAATCTGTGTGATAATTATGTTCCTAACACCAGTGACTCTTAACACTCTACTTGTCTTTGAGGATGCTATCAACCTCAGCCTGGGTCTAGGTCTTTTCTGTTTTATCTTCACTGTTATGGAACTGCCTTCTGGAAGAGATGAGGTAGGCACCTTCACTTGGGATCTTCTGGCAAGACTGCAAGAGAGACTTGTTTAAAACAGCTTACAGAGCAACTTGGAAAGACTCAAGCTTAATTGCTTTAATGATCCATTTAAAAGGTTGGTTTTGATTGTCTATTTTAAACTGCAAGCATAAGCAGTGTTACACCATTCTAAGCTCACTGACATCAATAAACTTAGATGGGTGCAACTCTGGTTAGCATTAAGTTACTTTTCAGTTACCTATTTGAAGTATATCTTTTAATTGATTTTAATACTAATATTTTTATTTGTTTGTGTACTGTATTTTATGTATTTTTATAGTAATTTTGATTGTTTCCTCATTTAAAACTCACACAAAAATTAGACAAAATTAAGAGAAAAAAGAAAAAGGGGGATCTTAACTGTTACAAAAATGTATTATATAAGAGAACCTTAATAACAATTATTCATTTGGTATAATATACAATAATTCTTCTCATTAACCTTATACTTTAATAATAAACTTCTAACAATTTATCTTTCTGTTCTTACCACAATAAATCCATTCACAATTTATATAATTTAATACAAGTTCATCATTATCTATTGAACACATTTTATACCTTTTGCTTTTTAATTACTCAGTTACATTTTAGCCTGTATAATTAATCCATTGCATTATTAGTCTGCAGAGTAAAAAAAGTTTCATTAAGTATAGACATTAAATAGATGATTCAACATAGTACAGAAAATATAATTCCCACTGCTCATTAAACTCTTGTATTGGCTTTTGTTTAGGAGATTAGTTAATTTACAGCCCCACCCAGAGCCCCAGTGAGGGCTTTTTGGTGGCACGGGGAGGCAAAAAACAAAGGAAAGAAACCCAAAAGGGTGGCTTAAGTCCAAGAGCTGGGACCAGTGGTGGGATTCAGCAGGTTCGCACCACTTCGGCAGAACCGGTTGTTAAAATGATGCTTGTATACAACCAGTTGTTAAATTATTTGACTCCCACCACTGGCTGGGACCATGGCATAAGTGCCACAAACTTGGGATGGAAGCCTACTAATGTCAGTTCCACCCCTGGGATGGCAGCCACCATGCCCCTGCTGTGTCAGTGCAGCTATATGTTTTCCATGTAAAGGTCAAAGTAGAATCCATCACATGCTGGACCATCTTTGTTTTAGAATGCTCTACTTGGGTCCTAGTGCTTACCTAGTTCCTCCCCAGGCTACCCCACCCTCAAATCTCCAGGAATTTCATAACCTTGAGCTGGACACCCCAACAACCTCCCATTTTCCACTTTGAATTGACGATGTTAGGGGCAATTTTTTGCATCTATGGCCCTTTCCGCACAGCGGAAAGAGCGCTCCTCCACCGGCAGGAATTATGCCGGTGGAGGGGAGGGGGCCGTTCGGGAGCATGCGAGCGGCCCCTGCAGAGACCAGCACAGAAGAGGCGGCTCCAGGGGTCGGAGGGCAGTGTGGGCGGGTCTCAGCAGCCCTCCAGACCGACGCTGGAGGACGAGGTGAGTGGGGGGGACAGGAAAGTGGCGCCTGGGAAGGGAGGTGGAAAGTGGCGCCTTCATACCGCTCAGGGCCGCACAGGATGGCGCTGCTGTGTTGCAGCAGCGCTGCCTGTGCGAACAGCTGCCCAGGGACCGGTGTTTTTCCGTTCCTGGGCCGCTGTTTTTCGCCCCGTGCGGAAAGGGCCTATGTCACAATGTTTTCAGTTGTACCTTGTTTCCCTTGTCCACTGCCCCACTCTGTCATTTTGTTTCATTTTCCCGGCAGGATGATTCCTTTTGCTTGTAAATCACAAATTCAGTACTCAGGTTCCCGCTCTTCTATTGTTATTGTTATATGCCACCCTTCCCCTGATGGACTCAGGGCAGCTCTCAGCATACTCAGTAATACATAAAATCAATATAAATACAGTTAAAAGCATTTAGAGTCATTATAAGTCTGATGGCACTGAGGAATACACAATAGTTCCTAACAGGAGGTGAAAAGAATATAAGAAATAGGGGAGAGGGGGAGGGGGCAGCCAAGCTGGTGGTAGCCAGAGGTGTACTGGGAGAAAATGCCACCCAGGGCAACACTTGGCTTTTGTTCCAATGTTAGTCTCCCCTCCCATTTTCTGATGTTAGTCTCCCCTCCCATTTTCTCAAGAAATGTGAGAAATAATTCATTTGGAGCTCAGGTGCCCCAAGGTTGTAGACAGGTAGAGATAGAGAGCCACCTGGCATCCTGCCCCCACAAGGTAACAGAAACAAACCTGGTTCTCATGACACCTAAGTGTCAGGGGAAAGCCTAGTTATCTACTCAGAGTGCAAAGCCATAAAGTAAAGATCAAGGAAAGAATGCTCTAGAATGGCAGTAGTAACATATAGCAGGCTGGTTACATATATCTTGTAGCAATTACACTGAATTAGGAATTCACCTAGACACAATCCCCCTGACAGTATGTCATAATATCCTTCCATCCCAATCTCTCTCTCCTCCTGACATTCTGCTCTTCCCTCTCTCTACCCCCCCCCATCTCCAGGAATGTCCTAATCCACAGTTGGCCACCTTAGCAATCATGCATTATGTATTTGATGAAGTGAGCTCTGACAAAAGGTTATGTTGAAAAACATTTTGTCAGTCTTCAAAGTGCCACTGGACTTCTGTATCATGGCAGATCAAAATGGAGAAGCGGTTTTGCTTCTGCTGATGACTTTGGATCATTAAAGAATGTCACGGTGCCTTTGTAACTGGGAGGAAGTGAAAGAAGACAAGCATGGAGAATAAAAATAAGCAACATGAAACAGAACTGAGCAAGAAAAGAGGTACACGTACAGATGGAAGAGAAGTCAAGCAGGTCGATAACATTGAGCAAATGAACTTGTCGTAGCATAATGCAGCATTTTTTTTTCTGAGGGTGGATGCATGAGTAACATCTGGGTCAATAAAGAACCTTATTATAAACTGGAGATTTAATTTTATGGAGCCATTATATTGAATACGTGATTATATGTAACAGTTATCTTGCTAATTACAGGGACAATAAAAACAGGCTGGGAGATGCCAATCACAGATGGCTGAAAAAGTACACCATATTATTCTTAGCGAATTTCTCAGAAAAGGTGGGTAGAAAAACATGATTCTGCTAATTAGAATGACATTCCTGACAATTGATCCAGGCATGTTTTTAATATGGAAAAGGCAAATCACTTTTCAAATCACTTTTCTACTTGTTCGTTCTTTAATCATTGCATGTCCAGTTGGAAATGATTGACAATCCCACGTCCTGTATCCTACTACTCCACTGAGCTTCAAACCTTTCTCCAGACTAAGGAATTTTCCTCAGTTCAATGTGTGGCTCCAAGACAGACAATAACCTTGGAGTGACAATGACTTTGGAGCAAGCCAAGCTGAGGGGCTGCTTTGGCACTACAAGCCATTGCTGCAGGGGTCCCTCAGTTGAGTGGCACCAACAGTGGCCATCAACCCACCCACTGATCCTTTCTCAACCAGTCTGCAAGAGCAGACAATTCGTGAGTTGGTATTAATTATGACTATCATTATCACTCATGATGAAGGGTTTGACCCAGGGCCCCCCCTGAGGTATTGCAGAATTGCTGGGGCTTGGCAGCGCTTGCTTCTGATCACCGGTGGTCCTCCAGATCAGTGACCCATCAGGAAATATGCTGTTAAATTAACTGGCCAGCTCACCCCTTAAATTGCAAGAAGGCTGCTTAGGCTGGAGGAAAGTTACATTCCTCTGATAAGATAACATGTTTGGCTTTTATGGCCCTGGCCCCGCTCTGGTGGAACTGGGTTCCTAGGGAGACTAGGGCCCTGCGGGCCTTACAGAGTTTCCACAGGGCCTGTAAAACGGACCTGTTCCGCCAGGCATTTGACCAGCCGGGTTGATTGCTGATCTAAGGACATCTGGTCTCTGGTTACATCTGGCCTCCGATGGGCTTAGTTGGGAGGGGAGGGAGGGGGTTGAGTTTTATCGCTATCTGTTTACATTGTTTACATTTTTTTAAAGTTCCTGTTAGCACTGGTGGATTTGAGTGTTTTAAATTGTGTGTTTAAATAGATTTTAATATGTTGTTTGGGGTGCTGTGTGGTTTCCGAGCTTTATGGCCGTGTTCTAGCAGCATTCTCTCCTGACGTTTCGCCTGCATCTGTGGCTGGCATCTTCAGAGGATCTTCAAATCCTCTGAAGATGCCAGCCACAGATGCAGGTGAAACGTCAGGAGAGAATGCTGCTAGAACACGGCCATACAGCCCAGAAACCACACAGCACCCCAGTGATTCCAGCTGTGAAAGCCTTCGACAATACAATATGCTGTTTATTTTGATGTTTGCCACCCTGAGCCCTTTGGGGGAGGACGGCCTATAAATTTAATAAATAAATAAATAAATAACCTAAACTGTTCTCTAGCTTTAATGCTCCAACATAATTTAAATTACAAGCTTTCAATGACTGGGTGGAATGCCATCCTTAGAAGGAACAATTCTGAAACACTGATTTTTTTTTACTTCATCTTGCTACTCCAGAATTACATTTTGCTGGCCCAGTTTATGTGCCTTAAATACCCCCAAATTTCTAAATACATATGGAACATTTGTACGAAATGTGTATGGAATATTTTTGTCTGCATTAAAATTTTTTTAGAAGGAGAGTTTGAATTTATCCCCACCCTTTCTCTCATGAAAGGAGATTCAAAGAGGCTTACCAGCTCCTTTCCCTTTCTCTCCTCACAACGACACCTTGTGAGGAAGGTGGGACTGAGAGAGTTCTGAAGAACTGTGGCTAGCCCAGGATCATCCAACAGGAATGTTGGGGTGGGAAAACAAATCTGATTCATAGGGAGGAGCAGGGAATCCAACCCGGTTCGCCAGATTCAAGTCAACATGCTCTTAGCCATTATAGCACGCTGGCTCTCCAGAATGTAAATTCTACTTCAAGAGAAGACCCCGTGGCTATAAATAACATTGGACAGTTACTTCCATTTTTAATAAACTTAATTATATTTGCAGAGGGTAGCCCTGCTGGTTTGCAGTTGAAGAGCTGGATTCAAGTCCAGTAGCACCTTAGAAAACAACAAGTCCAGTAGCACCTTAGAAAGCAACAAGCTTTTAAAAGCAACTCTCCTTTCATACGTGACAAAGGGAACTTTGACTTTCTAAAGTTGTATCTAAGGTGCTACTGGACTTAAATCTAGCTCTACATTATATTTATTTACCTGATATTTAAGATTAGTCTTGAAAACAAATAATATCTCATCAAGATTATGGACCCAAAGACGTTCCTTGCAACCATGCATACTAAAACAAGCAGCATTTTATTCTTGGTCCATTTCAGACTTTTGAATCACCAGAGTTCTGTACTGGAGACTTTTCTCACTTTAGCTCTCCTCTTTTATTCATATGATTATTTTTAAACTTTCACTTGCTCTCTCATTTATCATGGGTCTTCTCTGGCTAATGAAACTGTCCAGAATCAATTTTAAAGCCAAGAATCTTCTCCAAGTGCAGCAGCTGTATGGGTACGGAGTTGTCTTCTATTTGGAGGAAGGAATAGAAGAGGGTTCAATAGCAATAGGCATGTTCATGAGACCCCTTGGGTCTACTAATAAATTACAGTATGCATGCCGTGGGTGGGGAATGAGCCACAGAAGCTCATTATTAAAAGATGCAATAACCTACATTTGTTCACATTAACGTAACTGGGTGCCAATTCATTGCCTAGTTTTGATTAAGGATGATTTTCAAAAAATCTGGGATTGGACAGGTATAATTTGGGTGTTGTTTTTTGCCCACTTCATGATGTCTTATTTAGAAGGTCTGGGAGGCTTGCAGAAGTTATAGGATATGTTGAAATTCCCCCAGAGGTATGTGGGCTACTTATCCATAAACAGTGGAGTATTGTGGGATTTCCGGGCTGTATGGCTGTGTTTCTCCTGACATTTCGCCTGCATCTGTGACTGGCATCTTCAAAGGATTCTCTGAAGATGCCAGCCACAGATGCAGGTGAAACATCAGGAGAAAATGCTACTGGAACACGGCCATACAGCCTGGAAATCCCACAACATTCCAGTGATTCCGGCCATGAAAGCCTTCGACAATACATATCCATTAACAACTTGTGTATGGTACAGGACAACACTATAGTCTTCCTTACTCGTTTGGTTGCAAAACTGTACTTCCAACTGGGGCTTTAAAAATGAATAGTTTCCCAATATCTAGCAGGAACTACTCATGACCTTACCCCTCACTTGTGTCTAGAATTCTTGCTTAGAGCAGGAGGTACCAGAGAACTCTGTGTGATTCTGTAACTTGGGTGTGGCTCTCCAGATGTTTATGGACTACAATTCCCATCAGCCCCTGCCAGCATGGTCAATTGGCCATGCTGGCAGGGGCTGATGGGATTTGTAGTCCATAAACATCTGGAGAGCTGCAGGTTGCAGACCCCTGGGGTAGACACAGATCCCAACATTGCTTTCAAAGCAAGACCCCAAAGGTGGAACCAGCAGAACATTCCAAGCAGAAGACCTTTGAGAACTGACTCTGCTTAGCTTCCAAGAGCTGATGAGATTGGGCTATTGTCAGGACTACATCCCCCAGAATCCACCCGTTCCCACCGCTGCTCCGGCAGCGGGAAAATGAAGAACCAATCGCAGCCACGAACCACCCATTCGAAACCTCCATACATACTTGTACTGTGGGCGCGAACCCTCAGTTCCAGCACCCTGTAGTTAGGGGAACAAAGATCAATACAGTTCGTTTCTTTTTCTCAAAGTCGACTTTGAGTGTGTTCAGCCTTACAGCTATACCATGTCATTTCCCTTTCCCTGTACTAGGCATAGCCTTTCATAATACAGTGTTACTATAACTCAGGAGTACAATCCCTTCCCAATCTCTTTGAGAGGTGATTGTGAAAGGGAAAAAAAACATCATTTTTATCTCTTGGAGTGGGAGCTGGAGATGAATAATTGACAATGACATGATTTTTAATCCCACTTTGCTCAACAAAATTTGAAACTTTCCCCAGGCCTTAAGAACCTTCTTTTTGGGAAGTGGGCACTAGAGTCATAGCATACAAGCATAAAGCATCACTTCTTTCATCAAACTGATCTGCAGGATATGCCACTTTTTTTATATTAGGGAACATTCAAAAATGCAATTTCCAACCCGAATCCACAGAGGTACATTCCAGAATTCTATTAGCAAGATATGTTTCTGATGGAGCAAATGATGAGTTTATGGCTGAGATTAGGTTAAAAAGGGTCTTCCTTACTCACAGGTCACTTTCAAGACACGTTATCTCTTCAGGTCATGATAGGGTGGGACAAAAAACTACGAATTCATGAGAGATATTATCTTTTGTGATTTAGTCCACAAAGGTATGAAATTTTCTGTTGATTTTACAGTGCCATCTTAGAGGAAAAAAAGAACCCTAATAATTCTTCTCGTGGCAGCTTCTTTGGAACATTAAAAAACCCACAACCCTTTCCTCTCTGTTTAAAGCTTTATTGTTCCCTCCCCGTCCCCCAATACTCTCTTTCACTTTTAGGTTATACACATATATTCCAAATGTTGAATACTTCTGGCCTTTCTGCTCTGCAAAGTCCCACTGTGCAAACTGGTACTTTAAATAGGTGCCACTTTTCATAAGTGATTACATCCACCCCTGATGAGAGGATCAGAAAAATATATATTCTAAACTGCAGCTTATGTTGTGCGCATGCATGTACTGGAGGGCAAAAGAGTCCATTTGTCAGAAGGCCATAATTCAGACTTGACTGATGGAGAGAAAATAATAGGTTGGCTACTGGTGACATAGCAGACTTTTGGCTAGTAAGACAGCTAAAAAAAATCCTTAGCAAAACTTTGCTAAAGAAATCGTCATGGTCCACACAAATTTCCTCAAGCAGTGGGAAGCATAATCCCAAAAGAGCAGAATGGTTTATGCTGATGTGTCTTCAGCAATATCCTGCGCTTGACAAATGAGACAATTCAGGGATGCCAGCCATCATAGTACTTTCAAGTAGATGACAGCTAACTATGCAGGTGATGCTTAATGGTTTGTCTTACAGCAGCCATTACCATGGAGAGGTGATCATGTCTACCCCACCCCTTGCTTTTTCAAATTTCAGGGTGGCGTGAAGGTATGATAATGTTATACTCCAGCCAAGGGGGAGGCAGGATAAATTTACAAAAATTGATTTTTATTCCTTAAGAACATACAAAACATGAACTAAAACACTTTCAGAACCTTAATCACTCCAGCAATGAAATCTGCTATCTGCTGTCTCTAACTGACATCTCTGTTACCCAGAATGCCACACAATTCAATCTCAAAGGGGCAGAAGCATATGAACAATCAAACATAAAACTTACGTATAATAACTGTGTGCCTCATACATGTGAAGCAACTACCACAAAAACAATCCCCTTTACTTTATTCCCAGTAACTTTTAAACTGCACAATTAGCAATGTCATGGTCTGCTTTTGATGCTGATTTTATGTCTTTGGCTTGGTGATTTATTGTTAATTTATGCTATTTACAGTCAGCCAACCTGTCTCACTGGGATTCAAGGTGGAATCACACAGAATAAGTCAATGCAGGCCACAGAGAGGGACATCCAGTAGTCAGTGCAGTAGGATTTGACTTGTAGAGATCTGGAAACTAACCAGAGATTAACATATACAGTACACAGTGGTACAGTCTAAAATTCCTAACCCTTCTTTCTGAACCATATTGTTACTGTGCATCATTTCCTGTGCAGAAAGTCCTCTTGAATAATTCAGTTTTGAGTAACTTTATCAGGAGATCATCCCATAAAGTGGGGCCCACAACAGAGAATGCACACCTACATGTGGTTTTTAACAGCTTGCTTCATTTTTATATTGATAATTTATGATGACTTTATGGTATTGTTTTTACTTGTAAGCCATCTCTAGCAGCACTCTGGAGAAGCAGCATAAATTGTCTTGTCAATAAGATCTCAGTCCACTATTGGCTCATCCAAGGGTGCCATTTCGTGCAACTTTAGTGCAATTTGGACTGTGCAACTTCTGTGTTTCATGCCACAAGTCATTATTCTTCAGAAGCAACTGAATCTCTGGCAACTCACAATAATTGGCTTATACTGGCAACTTGCTGTTCAAGTTTACGTGGCTATTGAATAAGTATTGTGTCAGATGCCCCTATTATCCTTTTCTATGGGTAATTTTGAATTTGTCACCTTGACTGATGTGAACAGCAATCCTGAAGTTGTGAAGGTCACCATCTGACAGACCCTTCTGACCTTATAAAATGATTCTGGGATAACTTAGCTATTCTGCTCACAAGAATTATAAATTCATCTTCGGTAGAAGGAATTTCCCAAGATCACCAAAAGAAGTTGCAGGAAGCCTTTAGTGAAAAAGCTGGCACAGCTTCAGAATTTCCCTCTGATTCCTATGTGCTGGATCCTTTTCAATGTGGTTTTAAGCTTAGTTTTAAAGCAAGATGGCTTCAGTTGTTCTGGTGTATGATCTACATTTGCAAATGGCTACAAACTTTGCTTCTTTGTTAAATATGATAGATCTTTCAGTTGCAGCTCTCCAAAGTCTGGCCCTTTCCGCACACACAAAATAATGCGTTTCAAACCACTTTCACAACTGTTTGCAAGTGGATTTTGCCATTCCGCACAGCTTCAAAGAGCACTGAAAGCAGTTTGAAAGTGCATTATTCTGCATGTGCGGAATGAGCCTCTGAGCTAGAGATCTTTAACGCCATCTGCTGCATGAATCTTTTAACTGCAGATGATAAGGTTTGAACCATTCAAAACAGATGCTCTCCCAGTGAGCCATGGTCCACTACTGGGCCACAGTCACTTCTGGAGGCATTGTAAATGGCCGGTGTACCTCAGTGTTATCAGCCAAAGCAACAGATGATACGTAGAAATTAATGAGTGCTATAGAGAGAGGAGAACCCTGAGATGCCCTATTGCAGTGGTGGTGAACCTTTGGCACTCCAGATGTTATGGACTACAATTCCCATCAGCCCCTGTCAGCATGGCCAATTGGCCATGCTGGCAGGGGCTGATGGGAATTGTAGTCCATAACATCTGGAGTGCCAAAGGTCTGCCACCACGGCCCTATCGGATCCCAAACTAATGAATCGACCTTCACGAGAGAAATGCTTTGTGTTTTATCAAAAGAGATCAAAACCACTGGAACACAATCCTGTAACCCCTGTTTCAGCTTCTGGATGCTTCCACTAGTATCAAATATAACTGAATTCTTCTTCTTCCTTTCCTTCTAACCTTCCTTCTTTTCCTTCTTCTCCTTCTAGTTTGTTTGCTCTTTTCCTGTTTCACCACCTGATCTGAAAATTTAAGATCCCTTAATTTTTTTAACCTCCTTCTCCTTCTCTGGTTGAAGTTTGAATGATACTTCTAGAATTGTCAATTTAGGAATTGGTTTTATTCATCGTCACTTTCTGAAATGCTAATTATTGCATAATTCCATCATAAATATTGTTCTTGATTCCTTTAATGTCTCTTAAGCCTTGAAAATAATATTTAATTATCTATAACTGTACATGGATTTCTAAACACTATTGGGAGCTATTCGTATGTGGGAATTATGCAAAAGTATAACACAAATGGCAAGAAATACTGAGCATGCAATATAGTTCAGCCACATCAACGATAAAGAAAACCAGCATCTGTTTTTACAGTCTGTTGAAAGGAGAGAAAAGGCAAAATCACAGTGTACATCAATATCAAGAGGAAAAGACTGAAGGTAAGGAAAACAAATCTTTGCAGAAAAGACTGTAACCACTTTCTAGCTTTTCCAGTGTCACCTATGGAATGACCTATGTTTACAGATCATTGGCTAGAAGACAATGCAACCCAACTAAACCTGAATTTTAGATATACATCAGCTAATGGGGCAGAAATCTAGGGGAAATATGTCTATTGCATTATCTATTCCAGTTTTCCTTCAGGGAGCTCAAGCTAAAGTGTTTGGCTCTCTTTCCCCATTTTATCCTCACCACAACCCTGTGAGGCAGGTTAAGATGAGACAGAGTGACCAGCCAAGGTCACTTAGGCCAATTTTGCATGCCAAAATTGCCCCTCTATTGGCATGGGGAATGCCCTAATGTAGTCAGGAACTCTGCACAGCCCCGGTGCTGCAGCATGGCTGCCATGTTTCTGCCCTGGAGCTGCCCCGCAGCAATGGCTTTGTTTTGCAAATTTCCTGAACTGCAAATTTCCTGAACTTTTGAAATGCCGCTTTGTTGCTCTGGAGGCACTCCTATTGGTTAAAAAGTATCACATGAGTTAGAGTTTGGCTATATTTGTTTTAATCTGCTATTCCGAAGAATCTAACTAGTTACTTTTTGACTGGCTATTCTGTTACACTGTATCTTGAATCCTGGCTTTGATTGAACTTAGCATTCTTTTGAATTCTGTTCCTGACCTCAGAAATACAGCTTGATACCTGGAATGAAGGCAACTCAGAAATGAACCTCTCTGACTGGATTCTATTGGGACTTTGCTTTATTATTCTAGCCACTGCTATTTTCCAGTTTCTTTTTTGTACCATTTGAATCTGCATTTATCAGTGCCATTGAACTCCTTTTTTAAAGAAAATAAATCAGAAATATTCTTTATTATTTTTGGTGTGAAGTGTTTGATTCAGAATTAGAGCCCATGCACTATTGGGTGCTCACTCAGGAACCTTGACAACTTTCTCTATAGAAAAAAAGAATAGTTTGGAGGGACTTAATGGGAATATATCCCATAGAATTATTTCTCCTCCCTAAACCCCACCCTGCTCAGATTCCATCCCCAAATCTCCAGGAATTTCTCCACCCACAATTGGCCACTCTACTCTCCCTAAGCAAATCTAACTCTGCCAACATGTCCAAAGAGAGAGGTGGCCGAGATGCATTACAGATAAAGACAGCCCAACTTTCTATCCTGCTGCAAAAAAAGGGAATCAAAGATGTCATCAGTCAGCAGGGGAAAGCAACAGGGAGAGTCCATATTTCTGGCCCTTCTCCCTTAGAGCTTTTCAAAATATGCCCATTATTCAAAAATTAGTTGTTAGCCAGAGATGTTGAGACTCGTCATAAGGAAACAGTCAACTTATGGTGTACGGGGGGCGGGGGGGAGGGAGTCTTCCCACACCCACTGATTGTTCCCTATGTTTCCTACCTTTTAGCTGCTTTGACATTTTACAGGAGCTGTGCAAATGGGTCTCCTTGTCACCCAGCCCAGGAAATTACCCCCTTGGTGTTCCGAGCCCTGGTAATTTTCAGCAAAGACAGTGTTATTGCTTCTGCAAGATGAGGAGGAATGTGTCTGCCAAAAGGGAATTATAAAGCATCTGGGTCCTATTTTTCAGAGCAGATAAGCTGATTTCCACTCTCAGAATGGAGTTGAAATAGCACTTACGCTTCTGTTCTGTCATTTTATTGTGTAATAAACCTTTTCTTTGCCAACCCCCCCCCCCCCCATTCAGGTCTTTGCACTAAAAATGTTCACTCTGAGAAGTTGTGGATGGCTGACTTCTGTTTCTATAACCTTGCCACATTTGAGGCATGTAAATGAGAACCTCTGCCATACTTTGATAGAAACAACGTAACTATGCCAAGCTCACTGGAATTGACTGTCGTTTGTTGTTGTTGTTCTCTTTGTGTGTGTGTGTGTGTGTGTGTGTGTGTGTGTGTGTGTGTGTGTGTGTGTGCGTGCATGCCATCAAACTGCAGATTCATTTTTCAGTGGATGTTCCCAATCAAACTGGAGAAAAGGGGTGGTCAGCTCTTAGGAGCTAAATTGTGAATTGCACCAAAGGGAGTCAGCAGGTCAACCAGGGCTTTCCTCCAGCACCCCATATTGCAACAGTGGTTTCTCAACATCTGACTGCCTAACTACATAGAACTCTGTTCAGCATTCCATGTCATTCTCCAAACACTTGAGCACGACTAAGAAAAGGAATCCAGGTTAGAGCTCTGATCATAAGAGCTGCCTTGATTATTTATGGCTGGGGCCAAAAACAGGGTTAGGCGGCTTCAGTCCCAAACTTGTATTTTACCTCTTTACTTTATCCCACACAAGTGACTGGCTGCTGTTCATCCTTACAAGAAAAGGGTTGCTTTACTTTATTGGTATAATGTGGCTGGAGAAAGATTTTCAACACTAAGTAATTGATTTGCCATCAATGGGGAATCACCATATACATGTATATGGGAGGGCACTATTATTTCTTCCTCTTCTCCAGGTACCAACAGGACAGAACCAATAGGTCAATGTGTTTCTGATGCATGGTGTGATTGTAGTTGATAGAAGTAGGCAGACGTGGGATCCAGCAGGCTCTCACAGGTTCCCGAGAGTAGGTTACTAATTATTTGTGTGTGCCGAGAGGGGGTTACTAATTGGTGATTTTGCCATGTGATTTTTGCCTTAGTTATGCCCCTCCTCTCAGCAGTAGCGCGCAGAACCTGAAGCAGTCTAGCAGGAGGTGCACCGGCGTGTGTGGCAGCCTGCACCTGCGTGCATTCGTTTCCCACCCAAGGACCGCCGCAGCAGCTGCATCCTTGCCACAGCCCCACCCAGGAATGCCCCCCCCAGGAATGCCCGGCCATGCCCCCATTGTGCCCCGCCCAGCCCTATTGGCGCTACGCCACAGTTTGAATCCCACCACCATGGGAACCTGTTACTAACATTTTTGGATCCCACCACTGGAAGTAGGGCTAGTTCTGTCCCACCAATGAAATGTGACAGAGAGATTTTTAAAAACCTTTTTGGAAGAGGAGGAAGGGGAGAATAAAATGGCTGAAGGACAGTTTGGGCAACAATACAGGGAGGTGGATAAGGGCCAGGTGTTTGGTAAGGTACAGAAATAAAGACTGTTTCAAGATGATCATGCAGTTAAGGGAAGCTGGCTCAGAAACAGATTGAAAAAAACATCATGGTTAAAGTGCTCAGGAAACCAATGGAGGAAAAATGCAGGGAAAACATTTTTGGAATCAAACAGAAGAAAAAAATGTGTGACATTCAAAGAAAATAATGTAGCACTTGGCTGCAAGATATTTTGTAAACAACTTATGTGGAAAAGGCCTGCAAAGCAATCAATATGAATGTTCTGCGTATTCAACAAATTCATTCTTAAATGAAAGTCAGTATTAATTACAGCTGAATAAGGAAACTGATTCACCAGAAAATGGATAGAGAGGATAATGTTAGTAGACTTCGGCAGAAGTATGCTCTTTGCCCCCAGGGCACATTTTCATTGCATTTGTACTGCAATCATTTCAACTACATGCCTCACCTACCATATTCTTCCCCAGCTTCAGGCCTCTAGGTGGTGAAACTAAGATACTTTCGCTGGGATTCTCTTGGGATCCCCTCCAAATGTTATCTGCTTCTGAAATCTATTTCCAACTGAAAAGAAGGCTTCTAGAGATCAAGAATTCCAAACCTTGCAGAACAAAGCTCGAAGCAATTGTTCCCCCCTCCACTACAACATCAAATTTAAAATTAACCGGATGGCAGATTATTTGATCCTACTCTCTGACCCTAACCAGAGGTGGGTAATTACCAGGGCAAGTTGTTACTCTTTCCCTTCTTCAATATTACGAGGGAGGTTCACTAAGACTGCCCAACAAGACCTAAAATGCCCCCACTGTATTTCTGAGGTCCAATCTATGGAACATAATCTGCTTTATTGTTCTAAATATGAGGAGCTTGGGACCAATCTTTTCTCTTTGTTTCCTGCAAAGTTCAATGAAGGTCATATTCTTATTAAATAATTTTTCCCCTTTGATTGTAACCTCTGTAGCCAAATTTCTTCTCGACTCATTGGAATAATTTACTCTGTATTGGTCCTTCTGGCATAGGAAATAACTGATATGTTTGGTTTGTTAATGTCTGGTCTTTTCCCTTATCTTTTTTTCTTTTCATTTTTAATGCCTAATAAAGGTTTGTTGACAACTACATAAATGTCTTGAAAACATTCCATTTCTTATGAGTTAGTTCCTGCTTCAAAATGTCAACATGTAATTCCTGCAAGATGATATAAATCACTGACAGCATTTGTCCTGGTCAACAGGAGAGGAGATGCAGACAAGGAGCAAGATTACATTCAGCTGTTTTTTCATTCTTGCATCTGGAAGCAAAACTAGTATTGTGTCTACACATTCACCTGAATAAATATCACAGGCATTTGGGTAGAGGTGTCTAAATCATGAACTTTTCAAATGCTTACTGTTTCATAAATTCTGGCATACAAATGGTACACAGTTGTACTACTACCAAATATACATTGTAGTTGATTTGTTGGGATTCATAGTCATGCCATGATTTTCCAGCACATGGAAAATTAACATGTCAACAAAACAGCTACTCTAAATGATTCTCACATCTGGAAACACAGCTATGTTATTTATGTTGTGAGCTGCTTTGAGCCCAGTTTATACTGGGAAAAGGTGGGACAGAAGTCAAATATCATCATCATCATCCTCACATGGACACACCTTGTCATGGGGAAGGCTTGCATGCTTTGATGATGTTGAGAGTTATGCTAGAGGTATACTACCAGAGGAGTCTCCCAAGCCAGACAGGTCTCAACTGAGAAACCAAACTAAGAGTGTTCACCAATCCATACAATATAGTGAAACAAATACAAAATAATTCCATACTGCATCGGTTATCGCATGGGTTAACAAGGGCTGCTTTGCATGCTGAGGCAACTGGGCATGCATCGACAAATGGGCTACAATAACAGGCATTGATTGAAATGAATACAATGCATTTATTGAAAGCCCATAAAACCAAACACAAGTACAGAGAAAATGTGATTAAAACAAAGTATTTCACAGCCAGTTTCTGGAGAAGATCAAAGACAAAGTGGACATTGAAAAGATCTGGCTATGGTTAGCAAATGGAACTCTGAAAAAGGAAACCGAATCACTGATTTCAGCTGCTCAAGAACAGGAAATCAGGACAAATATGATCAAGGCCAGACTAGAAAAATCCTCAGATGATGCAAAGTGCAGATTGTGCAAGGAAGCCAATGAAACTGTAGATCGTGTACTCAGCCCCTGCAAAAAGATCGCCCAGACTGAGTACAAACAGAGGCACAAAGTGGCCAAGATGATCCACTGGAATTTATGCAAGAATTACAACATTAGGACAGCTAAAAACTGGTGGGAACATTGTCCAGAGAAAGAAGGTCAAGATCTCATGGGACTTTCAAGTCCAAACTGAGAAAGTATTGGCACATAATACACTGGGCATCACAGTGACTGAGGACAAGAAAGTGACCATCGTCAATGTAGCAGTACCTGGTGACAACAGGGTCACTGAAAAAGAACATGAGAAGGTCACTAAATACCATGATTTGAAAATCAAGATTCAGTGAGATGCACAAGAAAATCGCGCCATCATGGCCTGTTACAACAGAGAGCCAGAAAAAAGAGGATACTCGAAGTGCCACTTTAAGTGCCACCATATTGCATAGGATTGCCATTTTAAGTGCCACCATATTCTGCTATAAAGAGATTTGGCATAGTACCACAAAGTTAAGTAAAGACAGCCATTAAACTTATTGTCCTTCTAACACATGGTTATTTTGGCTGTTGGGGGTTTTCCAGGCCGACTGACTGTGGTTTGACAGTTTTTGCTCCTAACGTTTCACGGTCATCTATAGCTAGCATCTTCTGAGGTATGCCACATTGAGATGTTTGGCCATTTTCATCACTGACAGCTGAATTTAAAACAATAGTTGTAGTACACTGTAACACTTGCATTCCACCCATTACCTTTAATTTAACACTTGCATTCCACCCATTACCTTTAATTTAACACTTGCATTCCACCCATTACCTTTAATTTAACACTTGCATTCCACCCATTACTTGTAGCACAGGCATCTTAAAGGGGAAAGATAAAGAGTTCTGTCCCTTCCACTTCCCTTTTAAACAAAAGTCAGTAAGGAAGTAACTTCCAATAAGCATCCCATGTGTTTCTTCATTATTACTTGCTCAAGCAGAACTCCCCAGGTGATTAGAATCTTTTGTCAATTTAACATTTACAAAGTCTTTATTGCCATTATAAATAATAGTCTTACTTAGCCCTTTCCTCTCAGACTCGCAGCATGCTCAATTCCCTATAATAAGTGAAAAAGATTTGCAATTTGAGATTCCTGCAGTTCTATCTCACTTTCTCGGGTTGTATTTTAAACTTTAGAGCAACACCCCTCCTTCTGCCAAACTCTAAATTATTATGTTTAAAGCTATTTTGCCTGTCACTTATTAATAGGCAACTGGCAACTAAGTGCTCTGTCTGGCAGGTTGTGCTCATTCAGAACTCAGCATACTTTACCACTACAGAGGAGTCTGGTGTGCATAGAACAGTCCACTCTGTCTACCCCATGCATAATGTTATAAATCTCTCATGTCCCCATTAGCTCTCTCTTTTATAAGCTGAAAAGTCCCACTTCTGACCAAGACTGTGGAGTACAACTGTTGGATTTTACTACACAGAGAAATGTCTAACACATTGATTAAGACAGTAAAAGGTAAATGTTTATTAGGAACTACATTTTGGATAGGGAAGAGGGAAAGGTAGCATTCTGCTACTTTGCTAGCTGGAAAGACTCTCTGCAACTGACTTCTGAGAAGAAGCAGGATATTAGACTTCAGAGTATCAGTCTAAGGATAGACAAAAGGTGACACAAAAGGACAGAGGGGTCACTAACTTCACACCCCTATCTAGCCTGTCCCCTGCTGGATCTTCTTCTCAGTTCCTTTGCACATTAGACATAGCTACATCCAACAAGAACCACATCCATAATGTTAGCCATTTCAAAAAGATTCTTGAAGGCTTCGTATGTGGTTCACTCACCGCATGTAAGTTAATGCATATTGATCCTCCTCTAACATGTTAGATGATCAAGTAGAGATTGTGGCTTTGGTTATTAAATGGGCTATCCAGTCCCTATCCATCCTCTTCCATCCTCTTTTGCAAGGCAGCTATATCATGCATTAGAGTTCTTTTAATACAATTGCTTTCAACTACCACTGGCAATTCTTTTATACATAGACTGCTACATTTCTGGGAGGATTTTATTTACTTAGCATCACTCATGGGAAGTGTCTGGATTGGGCCTAGGGTTGTCAACTTCTGGGTGGGACCTGGAGGGTTCCCACGATTACAACCAATCACCAAACAGATATCAGTTCCCCTTATGAAAATGGTTGCTTTGGAGGGCAGACTCTATGCAGTGGTGGCGAACCTATGGCGCTCCAGATGTTCATGGACTACAATTGGCCATGCTGGCAGTGGCTGATGGGAATTGGTAGTCCATGAACATCTGGAGTGCCATGGGTTCGCCACCACGGCCTATTGCATCACATCTGTGCTGAGATCCCACCCTCCCCAGGATCCACCCCCAAATCTCCAGAAATGCCCCAACCTGTTGGCAACCCTAAATGGGCCTTGTGGTTTCAAAGGATATGAATTTTAAAAATTGTTCCATGTTTTCTGGTTTGAAAATAGAAATTATCTAGCTGTAAAGTTCAAAAATCAATTTGGTGTACATGGATGACAACTAGCTCAAAGAAACCTGTCAGGTCTATTTATATCAAACAGGCAAATCATTACAGCTCTTGATAGAGGGAAGAAGGAATAATATGTTAACAGCAAGAAAGGGACTAATGAATAGGACAGGTATAGTCAGGCTTCAATTTGGCTATTAATGCAACCAAATTATGCACCACTCAGTCATTAGCATCACATTTTACCTGGCAGTTTAACAGAGGAAATTTTAGCCATTTTAAAAGAGCTCAGCTAAGTGTTCAATTATAGATCTTTAAAGGGAGAATGGCGATACTGATAGGTACCACCACCTTTTTGAAAAGGTAAAAAATAGAACTGCCAGGGTAGGTTTAGCAGATGAGCACACACATGCACATGAAGTTGCCTTGTAACAAATCAGACCCTTGGTCCATCAAAGTCAGTATTATCTACTCAGACTGGAAGTTTCTGGTGGTTCAATTTGTGAGCCTTGGTTTTGCCAGAGGAATGGAAGCAGCATGATTTGCCACTGCCTGCCATGTGACTGCCTTACACAGAAGCCACTAGAATAGGCCAACTGTCAGCCAACTTGGCTGTTTTCTTTTCCCTTAGGTCTTTGCTGCTTCCTGCTTCCCCCTCTGCTCATTTTCACAGAAGGAGATCTCTCCTCAGGAGATGAGAATGCTGCTTTCAATGCCATTGTCCTCCTGTCCTACTTTCCCAGAAACACTTGCCTTCAGCCAATTGTTCTTACTGCCAAGCCTCAATCCCACTCCTCCCAGGAGTGAGTTGAGCAATCTGTAATGTAGGATGGCCAGCAATGGAGAAAAGGATAATGACGCTTGTCTAAGATAGTGCTGCACAAAGCACACCTTAATGCATAGTGGTGATAGCCGCCAGGTGGGATCTGTGGTTACCCCAGAATTACAGTTCATCCCAAGACTACAGAGTTCAGGTCCCCTGGAGCAGAGGCGTAGCTACCATGGGGACATCCGGGGACAAGTGCCCCGGGCGCCACCTTGTGGTGGGCGCAAAAATTGCAGGTTCGTTAGTGGCTTTTTCTATTTTTCAGGGTTTTTCCCATTTCTGGCCTGCAGGGGGCGCAGTTTTTAGGCTAGCAGCACCAAACTTTCAGACTATTGCCAGGTGACTCTCCTGATGATACCAGCCAAGTTTGGTGCAGTTTGGTTCAGGGGGTCCAACGCTATGGACCCACAAAATGGGTGACCCCATACTCCATTATTTCCAATGGGAGCTAATAGTAAACGGTGCTACCATTTTGAGGGTCCATAACTTTGGATCCCTCTGAACCAAACTGCACCAAACCTGGGTGCTATCATAGGGATAGTCTCTGCTTAGATAGCACTCCAAGGTTTCGAATGCAGTTTGGTTCAGAGAGTCCAAAGTTATCAGACCCCCAAAAGAGGTGCTCCATCCGCCATTGTTTCCAATGGGGAGCTAATGGTAGATGGGGCTACCCTTTTGAGGGTCCATAACTTTGGGCTTTCCCTGAACCAAACTTCACTAAACCTGGGAATTGGTTTAATCAGGAGAAGTCTTCTGAAGATAAGCCTAAAAGTTTGGTACTGTTAGCATAAACATGTGCTCCCCTGACAGGCACCCTCACATATTTTCCCCTCTTAGGTTCTCTCTTTAAATCCACCTCCTTTTGGGAGGTGGATTTAAAGGGAAAGAATCTGGAACTCCCTAGATTAAAAAAAAAACATTAAAAAGAGGTATTGATGAAGGCTTTCAAAAACCAGATTCAACTGGTAGTTGTAGAGTTTTACAGGCTGTGTAGCCGTGGTCCTGATAGATCTTGTTCCTAACATTTTAGCCTCGCATCTGTGGCTGGCATGCTTCAGAAGTGTATCACAGAGAGAAGTCTGTTATAAAGAGAAGGCTGGACACAGTGTGTATAATAGGACTTCTCTCATGTGATACACCTCTGAAAATACCAGCCACAGACATGCTAGGTGATAACTATTAGAACAAGATACACTTCAGACCACGGCCACACAACCCGTGAAAAACTCCCTAATGGTTAACCAACATAGGCTGAAAAATGATGCTGTTTGGGGTGGGGAATCTACTCTGAAAAAGCATGACTTTCAATGTTGTTTCTAAAACTAGGGAGCCCAGAGTATCCCCTTAAGGTGGATTTAAAAGGAGAATCTGGGCTCTGTAGTTTAAACAACATTAAAAGTGATGCTGTTTCAGGGTGGATTCCCCCTCCTTAAAAAAAATAGCATCACTTTCAATGTTGTTTAAACTAGGGAGCCCTGGGTGTGTTCAGATTTGTGTGTTGGGCCATGTTCTATAATGCAATGGTGACTTTGAGATGACCTGGTGCAAAAAATGTTGTTTGAGTGCAGTGGTGGGAAGGAGGGAGGCTGCCTTGCCCCAGAAATGGGAAGGCAAGAAAACTCAGATTTTGCCCCGGGCTCCATTTACCCTAGCTACACCCCTGCCCTGGAGAAAATGGATGCTTGGAAGATGGACTCTGTGGCATTGTATTCCTTAATGTCTCTGTCCCCTGCAGACTCTACCGACAAATCTCCAGGAGTTTCTCAACCTGGATCTGGCGACCCTAATTATATAGCAACTATGAATTCCAACCCCAAGGGGTAATCAGATGATAGAACCAGCAAGATACTCTGTCGTGATAATTTGTTTACCTGGAGGGCTGAAACCTGTCAGGAGTGGGACGTGCCCCCTCCCGACATCAGACCACGAGGCAGGTCTGGGCAAGGGGAAATCGGTCTGGTTGGGGCAAGAGTGTGAATGCTGATCTTCTATCTAATCACACCTGTTTTAGGTTAATGGGTACTGTATCAATGTGCTTTGCAATGTAAATAATTAGTGCACCCCTGTTTGACTCTGGATGGGAGGAGGGAGGTCTGGAGGCTCTGGACACAGCCCGCCAGGAGATTATTGCTGTGGTCTTGGAGTACCTGCTTTACAAAACAAAGTCTTTCACACCTTGTTCCCGCAATAAGAACATAAGAACATAAGAACATAAGAACATAAGAACAAGCCAGCTGGATCAGACCAAAGTCCATCTAGTCCAGCTCTCTGCTACTCGCAGTGGCCCACCAGGTGCCTTTGGGAACTCACATGTAGGATGTGAACGCAATGGCCTTCTGCGGCTGTTGCTCCCGATCACCTGGTCTGTTAAGGCATTTGCAATCTCAGATCAAGGAGGATCAAGATTGGTAGCCATAAATCGACTTCTCCTCCATAAATCTGTCCAAAGCCCCTTTATATACACAAAAGCTATCCAGGTTAGTGGCCATCACCACCTCCTGTGGCAGCATATTCCAAACACCAATCACCGCAAATTAAAGTGAAGAAAGTGTTTCCTTTTTATTAGTCCTAATTCTTCCCCCCAGCATTTTCAATGAATGCCCCCTGGTTCTAGTATTGTGAGAAAGAGAGAAAAATTTCTCTCTGTCAACATTTTCTACCCCATGCATAATTTTGTAGACTTTCAATCCATTATCCCCCCCCTCAGCCGCCTCACTCTCCAAACTAAAGAGGTCCCCAAGCTGCAGCCTTACTACTCCTCATAGGGAAGGTGCTCCAGTCCCTCAATCATCCTTGTTGCCCTTCTCTGCACTTTTTCTATCTCCCAGCTACTGTTTTTGAGATGTGGCGTCCAGAACTGGACACAGTACTCCAAGAATGTGAATTAAGCACCACTGCTTTATATAAGGGCATGACAATCTTTGCAGTTTTATTCTCAATTCCTTTCCTAATTATCCCCAGCATAGAGTTTGCCTTTTTTACAGCTGCCATGCATTGAGTTGACATTCCCATGGAACTATCAACTAAGACGCCGAAATCCCTTTCCTGGTCTGTGACTGATAGCACTGACCCCTGTGGCCGATAATATGTGAAGTTTGGATTTTTTGCCCCTATGTGCATCACTTTACATTTTGCTACATTGAGACTGCATTGCCATTTCTAGAGCCCACTCTACCCTAATTTGTTATCAAGGTCAGCTTGGAGCTCTTTGCAATCCTTTGTGGTTTCCCACCACCCTACATAATTTGGTATCATCTGCAAACTTGGCCACCACTTCCTACCCACCCCTACTTCCAAGGTCGATTTATGAATAGGTTAAAGAGCACTGGTCCCAAAGCGGATCCTTAGGGGACACCACTCCCGACATCTCTACCATTTGTGAGAACTTCCCATTTACACCCACTCTTTGTTTCCTGTTTCTCAACCAGTTTTTAATCCATGGGAGGGACTTCCCCTCTTATTCCTTCATGTGCTGATTTTTTTTCTCAACAGTCTCTGGTGAGGAACTTTGTCAAAAAGCCTTTTTTTGGAAATCCAAGTAGACAATGTCCACTGGTTTCACCCCTGTCCACATGCCTGTTTACACCCTCAAAAGGAACTCTAGAAACTAAGTTTGTAAGGTCACAGGGATTTGCCTCTGCAAAAGCTCATGCTGACTCTTTCTCCAGGCAGGTCTTGCTTTTCTACATGTTTTATAATTTTATCTTTAATGATAGATTCTACTAATTTACCAGGAACAGATGTCAAACTGACTGGCCTGTAATTTCCCGGGACCCCCTAGATCCTTTCTTAAAGATTGGTGTGACATTGGCCATCTTCCAGTCTTTAGGGATGGGCCTGAATTTCAAGGGATAAGTTGCATATTAAAAGTGAGAGGAAGATCAGCTTAATTTCATGCTTGAGCTCTTCCCAAAGAACTCTTGGGTGAATGCAATCTGGGCCAGGGGATTTGAGTAACATTTAGTTTATCAATGGCTGCCAGAACTTCTTCCTTGTCTACCACTATCCTTAAGCTAGTTCCTCGGGATTCACCTCCCTAAGAAGCTTGGTTCCAGGTGCAGAAATGTTCCCTCACCCTCCTCTTGGGTGAAGACAGATGCAAAAAAGAAATTCATTTCGGCTTCCTCTTGCAATCTCCTGCCATCTTTAAAGCACACCCCTTTGTTCCTTTGTCATCCTAACTTGGGCCTACTGCTTCCCTTGCTGGCTTCCTGCTTTTGATGAAGAACTGTTTGTTGCTGGTCTTGATGATTGCGCCAGCCATGCGTTCCTCATGTAATCCTTTTTTGCCTCCCTTACAGCTAACTTGGCTGCATAGCACTTGCCACCATTTGTGTTCCTCTCATATGTGGCTTCTTCATCAGATCAAACTGGACTTCCATTTTCTAAAAGACATTTTTCTTTTTTCTGATAATTTCCTCAACCTCTCTTGTTAACACTGGTGGCTTTCTTTTGGACTGGGTGCTGCCTTTTCTAACCTGTGGAACACATTCCAGCTGAGCTTTTATTACTGTGTTTTTAAATAACCTCCAAGCATCCTGGACAGTTTTGACTCTCTTGATTTTCCCTTTCAGCTTCCTGCGCGCACTTATCCCCCTCATCTTTGAGAAATTTCTACCACCACCTGGTAGCAGAATGTAACTACATTAGTGAGTTGCCACTTGTTAAGCAGTGCTGAGATGATGCTGAATCTGACAGCATTGTGGTCTCTCTGTTCCCTATCGGCTCCAACAACACTGACTTCTTGCACCAGGTCCTGGGTCCCACATAGAATTAGATCTAGGATCACCTCTCCCCTGGTTGGTTCCACTTAACCATCTGCCTCTAAGCCACAGTCATTTAGCATATCCAGGAATGCTCTCTCCTTACTATGACCCTGAACATGCATTTTTCCAGTTTATATGGGGATAGTTAAAATCCGCACCCACATTACCACTACATTTTTGTTTTTGTTGGCCTCTTTAATTTCTTTTTTCCATCTCAGAATCCTCTTGTTGCACTTTGGTCTGGGGGACGTGATAATATATTCCCTAATATTAAACTGTCCTTCACACACCTGGTATTGATATCCACAGTGATTCTGTAGGGGAACCAGCTCCCCCCACTGCATTGTCTATTTTATGGTGATACTATGCTCTCTTTGATGTAAAGGGCAACTCCACCCCCAATAAAGCCCTGTCCTATCCTTCCTATAGAGCCTGTAGCCTGGGTATAACAGCAGCATCCCACTGGTTCTCCTCATTCCACCGCTAATGTCTCTGTAATGCCCACTATATCAAAAGATCCTCCTTCAAAACTCTGGCCACTCTAGCTCCCCCACGGCATTTAGGTGAGAGAGGCTTCTACTATTAGCATAGAGACACCTGTATACCCTGTCTCTGTGTCCTTAACCTGGGATTTATGTGCTTTACCCTCTCAGAGTCTTTTGCAGACACTATCCCTTGTCCACATGCACATTGCTATGTTCCTAAACTTGTATGTGGTTGATTTAGAAAAAACCTCCCTCTCTGTTCTGCATCCCCATAGATACTGTATTCAAAACCCGAAGTCACCTCAGCTCCTGTCGGCTTTCCCCAGTGATCAGTTTAAAAGCTGTTCTGCCACCTTTTTTTAATGTTGAGCACCAGCAGCCTGAGTTTCCTCTGGTTAAGATGAAGCCCGTCCCATTTGTACAGAGCCTGCCTTGTCCCAAAAAAGTTCCCAGTTCCTGACAAATCTGAAACCCTCTGCCTTACACCACCTTCTCATCCACGCATTTGAGACCCTGTATCTCCGGCTTGCCCTGGCTTCGCCCTGCGGTTGGAACGGGTAGCATTTCTGAGAATGCCACCTTAGGGGTCCTGGACTTCAACCTGTTTCCTAGCAGCCTAAATTTAGCTTCCAGAAGTTCCCGGCTACATTTCCCAGTAATAGTCGTTGGTGCCAATATGGACCACAACTGCTGAACTCCACCCCAGCACTGTCTAAAAGCCTATCTGAGGCGAGGCGTGACATCCGCTTAACCGCCAGCACCAGGCAGGCAAGTCACCATCACGGTCATCATGCCTGTCCCAAACCCAACTCTCTACATTTCTAATGATCCCGAATCACCCCACTACAAGGAGCCCCCACCTCCCGAGGGGAATATCCCTCAGTCTTGAGAGGATAGCTGATCACCAGTTAAGGAAGGGATCCCATCCCTAAGGGAGCATGGTCCCCCACCTCAGACTGGCAACCGCCGCCCATAACACCTTCATTCTCCAGGACATCTGAAGAGATGGCACCTGGGGAGTTGGACCAAGGCTGTTAAGAGATCCCTGAAAGCCTCGTCTGTCACCCTCTCTCACCTCTTTCCAGCTTCTCCAGGTCTGCCACCTTGGCTTCAAGAGAAACGCATACACATTCCTTGAGGTGCCAGGAGCTCATTGCAGCGAGGGGCATACCCACGACTTCTGTCTAGTGGCAGATAGTCATACATGTGACACTCGAGTGCAAAACACTGGAAAGCCCCCTTCCCTGCTGGCTTTCTGCCTTCATATCTGATTTGTTTAGATATTTAGATATTAAGCTTTTAGTCAGTGCCCCCCTGGAGCTATCTGCACGTACTATCTGTCAAATATGTCCTTATTAATTTAAAAACAAAAAATTAAATTAAAATTGCCTTTGCGCCGCTGGCGGCGCACCGCTGTGGTTCAGAGACTGAACTAAAGCCCACCTCTCTCTGGGACAAAAGCCCCACCTCTTAGGACAAAGAGGAACAAGAGATGAACTCTGTTAACCCCTGTTAAGCCCCACCTTCCAGATTCAGCAGCCTTAGCTCACAGGAGCCTTACAAGGAGAAAAAGAGATAACCCCTGTTAAAATACACTGTTTTAAAAGCTGTGGCTTTGAGAAAAGCCCTCCAAAATGAACACCAGCAGGTCACTCTGCTCTTCCTGGCCAAGTCTTCTTCCCACTGCTGCTACTCCTCTCTGCTGGTTCCAGAGACTCTGCATTGGAGGGAGGGGGGAGTTGGAGGAATCGGTAAGGGATAAATATTACTGCAAAAGCCAGGATCTTTAGAACTGGCTTTCTGAAGCTGAGTGCCTGTTGCCAATCCAATAGACTTCTGATTTCTACAATCCAGAGTCCTCTTATTGAACACTGGTCCAGAATCTAAGTAAAGAACATGGCAACACACTTATTCATTCATTCATTCATTCATTCATTCATTCATTCATTCATTCATTCATTCATTCATTCATTCATTCATTCATTCATTCATTGGTTTTATATATTGGTTTTATATATATATATATAGGTTTTATATATATATATTGGTTTTATATATTGGTTTTATATATATGGTTTTATATATATTAATTAATTAATTAATTGGTTTTATTATATTGGTTTTATATACCGCCCTACCCCCGAAGGGCTCTGGGCGGTGAACAACATAACATTACAGGTATACAATAAACTCTTAAATAAATTAAAGTAAAATGCAGCAATCAACATATTAAACAGTGTCCGCAATAATCCTCATTAAACCCTCCCAAGAGGGGAGAAAGAAAGATGGGTCCCATAGATGATAAGGGACCCTAAACACAGGAGAGTAAAGGGGGCACTTATCAGCGGCTGGACACTTCCCAGACATCCCATCACTAAAAGGTCCAACGGAAACTCATGGATATCTCAAAATCCCATGTTGTTAAGTTTAATTTAGGGAAGTATTTAGGCAATACAGTGTTTATACTAGCAGCCATACAGCATGAACCTGAGCACATGGCCCTCAGAATAAGCACAGTGTATAAAGTGACAGTAAATTAATCACTAGTGGCCTAATTTTATCTTGGCAGGTTATAAATTAAGGACACATTTTATAATTTGAAACTACATCACTTTGGAAGAATGACTGTAATAGAGTAGGTGATGAAAAAGAAAATTTTAAAGATGCCTTTTCTTCATTCAGTGAATGGTAATTATCTTTCCTGTCTTTTTTATATCTTACACTTCCTTCTGCATTCAAAACTGAATGCCTACATGGGCTTTTTTGTTAATATGCAAGCTTATTTTAATTGAATAAATTAATTCATAAGCAGTTGATTTCAAAACAGCTGACTTCAAAACAACATGCACTTAATCAAATGACAGACCCACTTAAAACAGATAACAGCACGTCACACATCAAATAAATGTCTTTGCCATGGACAAACTGAACACCCGCAGTGCCGGGTAGCTTTATAATTCTCTTGTCAGATAATTCAGGCATCAGAAAATTAAGGCAATGAGAATTTCTGTTGTTCAAATTGTAATGGGTTGGACCCCACAATCGGGACCATTTATAGGTTTCAGTGGGAACTGTGTAGAGAGTGCATTGGGGCCCTCTACACATACCTCCCTGCCAACCTGTCTCTATGCTCATCCCCCACTGCCTAGCTTTCCCCACCCCAATGGCTCATTTTCCAGTCCTACTAATGCTCATGCAACATTCCTTGAGTGCACTAGGAAGGCTCACAACAAGCAGGTGTACAACAGGGGAAAGTAATATCATGGCCCCCACCAGAAGAGCAGGGCCTTGGCAGCTGTCCCACCTCAAGGTATACTGGTGTCAGTCCTTCCCACAATCCATTAGAAGAGTCTTATTTGGATAAGATCATTTATCTTCAAAAAGTTTCATTAAGACTGAGCTGGCATCTGAAATGAGCTTGGGTGAGCTAAACCATCTATCTTGACGCATGCCATGATTTTTTCGTAAGTATGGGAATAATAGGAGACAGAATTGTTAGTTCCTTTACAGCACAATCCTACAAAAACTTTTTGGGGAGTAAGCCCCAATTAAAATGCCTTGGTTGGATTCTGAGTAGGTCTTCTTAGGACTGCACTGTCACTTATTGTGTGCACATGGTGGGGGAGGTGGTGGGTGGAGTTGCACCAAGAATGATTGGAAAGTTCCAGCAATTATGATGGATGAATCTGTTGCTTTTCCTAATCTTTAAGACTGTCTCTCACATACATAGAAAACCCAACAGCTAGATGGGTAGTTGAAGGATAAAAGATATCCACACAGGAAAGACTATGGTTTGGATCCAGCAGTTAACAAGCAGAAAAATAGTCAGGAATAGAAGATGACGACTTTGGATTTATGCCCCCCACTTTCTCTCCAGTAAGGAGACTCAAAGGGGCTTACCAACACCTTTCTTTTCCTCTCCATACAGCAGACACCTTGTAAAGTAGGTGGGGCTGAGAGAGTTCTGAACAACTGTAATTGGCCCAAGGTCACCCAGCAGGAATGTAGGAGTGGAGAAACAAATCCAGCTCACCAAATAAGAGTGTGTCATGGAGGAGTAGGGAATCAAACCCAGTTCTCCAGATTAGAGTTCTCCTGTTCTTAATGACTACACCACTCTTCTGTTTTGCAAAACTGCTTCCAACACCTAGCACTGTCCCTCCCTCCATATATGTAGTGCTCAGAAATCAGTTGTATAAGATACTGTACAAGTAGGAATGACAAGTGGGAGTACAATAAGTTTGACTTAGCTCAAGTAGCTACTGTGGTCTTTTTCTTGTATTTGTTTTGCAAAGAGTTTTGGTTACAAGCAAAATGTTTGTGCTGGATTCAACCCTAGAATTTAAAGGAAGCAGATTAAAAGAAATCTAAAAATGATTGTTGCACATATAGGATGCATTGGATAGGAATATGTGGTCCTGCCACCTCTCCAGGGGATTCCAGATTATTTTATTTATATCTATAATTTGATTTCTAGGCTGCCATTCCCCTAACAGGCTCAATGTGGCTTACAACAATAGTTTAACAGTTAAAATTAGTAATCAATACCACAGTATACTGTACAATGGTGCCACAAAATCAGTCCCTACCTAATGGGATTGAATTAAGGGGAAGGATAGGGAAGGTTAAGAGGGAAATGGAAGAAAGGGGGAAGGAAAAAGGAATAGGAGAAGAGTAAGGGAAAAGGGTTTAAAATAACACAAATGGGTTGGATCCACACTGAATTTTCCATCGGCAGAATGAAACTTTTCTGGCTCTCACCTTTCCCAACAGATATCACTGATCTCCACAAAATGCTATTGCTGAGGGATAGCATGTGGGGATCTACAGCAGGAATGAGGACTCTGTAGAAATTTAGTCTGGACTGAATCTAGTATAGCAGAAGCTATACTAGACAGCAGTGGCGTAGCGCCAAAGGGATGGGGCCGTGACACTCCGGGCATGCGCTGGTGTGGGGACATGGCCAGGGCATGGAGGGGGCAGGTGGCATGCACGTGCCCCGGGCGCAGTTCTCCCTCGCTCCGCCCCTGCTAGACAGGAATGGTGGCTTGCACCATAGTAACACCTGTATTGCTTTTGACAGGCACTGAGACTTTTAGCATATGTTCAAACTAAATATTCTTAAATGTACCAAATGAATCAAAAAGGAAAAGCTGAAGCATTCCATTACGTCCCTGGACTGGAACAAGGGAGATTGGAACAATTTATTTCTGACAGTGATGGACACAAAGAAATTCAGAAGCATCCTTCTTTCAGAACACTTGCAGAAATGAATTGTAAAAATTCTCGAAAGATGCCTGTGACTGTATTGTTGAAGTCTTTCACGGCCAGAATAAAGTGAGTGTTGTAGGTTGGTTTTCTAGGCTGGTGGTTTTTGCTCCTAATGTTTCCCTGGCATCTTCAGAGGCATGTCACAGTAATATGTGCTACGGAAAGAAACACACCTTGTGATTATTGATATAATTCCACATCATCCTGTGGGTGCACATCACTAGCTTTTACCCATGGGATTGTGTACATTACCAGTGAAAGGTGAACCGCTGGGGTGGGAGGGGAATAGAGGACTGGAATCTTTAGAATGTGAATCAATATTTGCTTTGAAAAATGTATTTTTTCATTTGATAAAGGAAGAAAACTCAAAGTACCCTTTTGATTATTTCCTCTACTGTTCAGAGGTTCCCCTCATCCCTGCTCATTTGAACATGAAAGAGACTACCAAAAATCCCGGAGCCCTGAAAACCTTTGACCTTTCCAAAGATCCAAAGGTCAGAGGTGGTGTTGCCAGCCTCTGGTGTGTGTGGCCGGGGGGTGGGGGGGAGAGCTGGACTTCTCCCAGAATTACAACTAATCTCCTTACTGCAGAACTTAGTTCTCCCAGAGGAAATGGCTGCTTCAGAGGGTAGACTCTGGCCCCTTCCGCACATGCAGAATAATGCACTTTCAATCCACTTCCACAATTGTTTGAAAGTTAGTTTTGCTATTCTGCACAATAAAATCCAGTTGCAAAGTTGATTGTTCTGCAAATGCAGAAGGGGGTCTCTGTGTTGATCTGCTGAGCTACCTCTGCTCCCAAACACGCCCCCCAAATCTCCAGGTTTGTACAAGCTGCTCTTAACCTTCAAATATAGCAAAGGAGGCTGTGTGCTATTGTTACGCAGGTGGCTATGCATATGCAGGTACAGGTTTTGTGGGCATTTTAGGGCTCCCACCTTTGGATTGGGAAAAAAGTGGAGATTTTGGGAGTGGAGCCTGAGGAGGGCAGGTTTGCAAATGGGAAGAGAGGGACTTCATACCATGGAGTCCACCTTCTAAAGGGGCCTTTTATTCCAGGTGAACTGATCTGTGGGCCTTTCCCCACTTACTTTAAGCCCCACGCTACTTGAGGAGAGTAGCGTGGGGTCCCCCGGCACTCCCCACGAGAGGGACAGCGACAGCGCAGCCGTCTCGACACTGCCGCTGTCGCGCCCCCTCAGTGTGAGACATCCCTGGCGCTCTTGCAAAGGGCGCCTTTTGATGACCGCGGGGTCGTGGGGATGCCCGGGCGCGCGCCAGGGATGCCGCGCGCTGGGAATTTCGCGCAGGGACGGTGGCCGAGGGAAAAGTGGGGAAAGGCCCTGTGTCACCTGTGGTAAGTTAGTCATGGTGGGAGATTTCCAGCTGCCACCTGGAGATTGGGAAATTTAGAGATTTTAAATATTGAGATCTTTAACCCTATGTATACCAAGGGCTGAGATTCAGACCAACGCTTGAAAGAGTGGTGGGGGAATAAACTTTTCAAAATAAAAGAGGTTTATCTTTAGCTAACAGAAAGAGAAATTTAGTTTAAAAGGTTAATCTGTTTTAGTAGAGCTAATGACAGTTTTATAGAATGGAAGAAGAAATAGTTGAAGCCCCTTTCTACCAAGTTACCTGCCTACAAGGGGGATGACTAAAAATTGGGGGTGGGGGGACACACCAAAAAGATAGGAGCTTGTTCCTGCTGAGGATGAAACAGCTCCAGCAGAGTAAAATTGACCAGGCAGGAAGAAGCACAGGAAAGCAGGCATAGAATCAGAGAGATCAACTGTGAGGCTGAGATAACTGTATGGATTTCAAATCAACTACCAAGAATTGGGCCTCAGGGGTAATCTTTTATACCTTTTTGCCAGATGAGAGGAAGGGGAGAGGATGTTGGCGTGGGAGCAAGGAATTGATGAAAATTCAATCTCTCTGGAGATTGGCTAGTTTGAAAAGAAAGTCTTTGTCAGCATTATAGAGTGGAGTTTTCCTTATTTGCAATACATTATTGGAAATATTATTTTGGGAAGATTGAGAAGTTTATATGACTGAAAGGACAGAGGCCTTCCTGCCTATAGCACAGTGGTGGCGAACCTTTGGCACTCCAGTGTTATGGACTACAATTCCCATCAGCCCCTACCAGCATGGCCAATTGGCCATGCTGGAAGGGGCTGATGAGAATTGTAGTTCATAACATCTGGAGTGCCAAAGGTTCGCCACCACGGCAGCATCATCTGGAGGAGAGAACTGGGATCGGCCCATTCCTTATTGTTTTGGACTTTTGGTTCATTGGTTTAGATCAAATTATCAGGGCGGAAACTCTGAAGCCCTTGAGGTGATGGCCCTCCTGTTGACTCCCACCAGAGATGGACTTTTGCATGACCTATGTGATGAATTAACAAATTGGGGCCTTGCTAGAACTACCATTACTTTTAGTTACAAATGTAGGTTTTATTTTGCTTAACTGATAGATTAGTATAATTTTAACTGATTTACTTAGGATGGCAAGTTTTATTTACCAGAGCTAAAAAGGAGGATTGGTTCTGTTCTATTATTAAACAATAAACAGTAATATTGAAAGGGAATAATTCGGGACCGCATCACCCCATATATCCCTACTCGGCCTCTGCGATCAGCAGAGGCCAATTTGCTGGTGATCCCTGGCCCCTCTATGATGCGGCTGCAGCCTCCCACCTTGAACCAGGACTTTAACACTGGCCTGGTGGAGTGCCTCAACTGTCAGACCCCTCTGCAGGGTTCTAGGTGAGTTCATGGGGCCTGTAGACCTGTGTTGTTCACGGGCCTTTGGAGTGTCTGGCGTGATATGGTGCCCCTACTGCTCCTTATTGCCCTCTGGTTTCAGGAGGGCTGTTACATCAGGTCCCCTCATATTGAGGACTACCCGTCCCACTTTTCTGGGGGGTAGGTTTAAATTTGAGGTTAGACCTGCTTTTATGCTTTTATGTATTAATTTGTTTCCGCTGGTTTTAGGTTATTTTAGTGCTGACATGAGATGGAGCTTATGTCTTTATATTGTATATGTGTTTTGCTCCTGTTGTCTCTGAATCCTTGCTGTTCACCGCCCGGAGCCCTTCAGGGATCGGGCGGTATAAAAGCCGAATTAATAAATAAATAAATAAATAAATAATAGCTTTTGTTTAGTAAATAGTAGGGAATAGTAGCTTTTGTTTAGTAAAATGTAGCTTAAGACCACTGTTATTCAAGAAGGCAGATTAAACTGTACCTCAAGTTTTAAAAGTTTTCATTTAGAGAATAAAACCCTTATAATGGTACAATTGCTAGCTTACAGAAAGTCAGGGTGTTCTAAGGCACTGTTGTCAACAAATTATAAAATTAAATTGGCAGCCTTCTCAGTGGTGACTAAAATGTAGCTCATTCCAGCTGACATATAATTAACAATTTGAGCTTGTGTATAAACATATAAACCTGAGTGAGATCTCTGGGTGAGATCTCTGGCTCATCAGGTTCACCACTGTGTACTATTGGCAGTGGCTGTCCAGGGCCTTGGACAGTCACAGCCCCATCAGGGGGGGGGGGAAGAAGAAGAAGAAGAAGAAGAAGAAGAAGAAGAAGAAGAAGAAGAAGAAGAAGAAGAAGAAGAAGAAGAAGAAGAAGAAGAAGAAGAAGAAGAAGAGTTTTGATTTATATCCCACCTTTCTCTCTTGTAGGAGACTCAAAGGGGCTTACAATCTCCTTGCCCTTCCCCCCTCACAACAAACACCCTGTGAGGTAGGTGGGGCTGAGAGAGCTCTGAAAAGCTGTGACTAGCCCAAGGTCACCCAGCTGGCGTGTGTGGGAGTGTACAGGCTAATCTGAATTCCCCAGATAAGCCTCCACAACTCCGGTGGCAGAGCTGGGAATCGAACCCGGTTCCTCCAGATTAGATACACAAGCTCTTAACCTCCTACACCACTGCTGCTCCCCTCTCAGGGGGCTGAGTTTGCTGGTGGAAGCAACATGGGCTTCTGCCAGTGGAAATGCCCTCCCCAAGACACTTATCTGGGTGGAGGGGTGAAATCACCTACGTGCAGCTGGCAGTGGACTCCCCTGACCCTGGGACATGGTGCAGGATGCTGCACCAGAGTCCAAGAGCTCCTGCCACTGCCACCAGCGCAGCAGAGGTAGTCCAGGGATGCAACCAGGGGAGGTGTCAACATCAGTTGGCTTCCTCCCGGCCTGGCTACTTGCTTGTGTATTCTGGCAGCAGTGAATCTGGACTTACTTGACCCTTTGGGGGGTGCATTCAGCCCCCTAGAGGCTTCTCAGCAGCAGGGAGGCTGTTTTGTTTTGCAGATCTTCTTGCGCCACCATCGAAAAGCCTCTCCAAGAACAATAGGGCAGCACAACTGTGGCACTGCCACCTGCCTTGCCACTTGAATGGGGCTGCCCATCTTTCTCAAGACTTGCACCAGGCAGGGATTGAAGTGCAGCTACCTGCTGATCCCCTTCCATGAGGAATGTGAAGCCATCCCACCAACCTGAAAGAAAATACTATGGCCTAAAGTAGACCATAAATAGCTGGTTATTCTAGACACAAAGTTTCAAATCAGTCAAAGATGCAAGTGAAGCTTCAGAAATGTCACACTTAATTTGTGCATGTCCCCTCCCCCTTTTTAATATTTCTATAGGCCAGCCCCCCCCCCCCACACACACACATGCACGCACACAGACACACTATTGCCTGTGATCTTATTGAGTCTTTGTTGGAACAGAGTTAATCAAATCTATTTCGCAGTACAAGCTTTTGGGTGTCAACCAAATAGAAGCTGAGGGTGCCTGAAAAAGTGTTTAGACGGGGCATTGCTATATGTCTTCTGGAAGGGGACAGTCTCTGTTGTGAGGATATGTGAATTGGTGTCGGCCAAAGATTTGTTTTGAGGTGCAACCAATGGTGTAGCGCCAACAGGGCTGGGTGTGTGTGTGACGTCCCGAGTGGAGCCGTGGTGGAGGTGTGGCCGGGCCATGGTGGGGGCGTTCCGGGGTGGGCGGGGTGGGCAGGGCCACAGCAGGGCCACAGGGCACATGCATGCCCCAAGGTGCAGTTTCCCCTTGCTCCGCCCCTGCATGCAGCTTAGTTCCCTTGTTTGCAGGTGTACTTGTCCTGGAGCACCCCACTTTGGAGCAGCTGGCACAAGAACTAGGCCAGGGGTAGGGAACCTGCGGCTCTCCAGATGTTCAGGAACTACAATTCCCATCAGCCTCTGTCAGCATGGCCAATTGGCCATGCTGGTAGGGGCTGATGGGAATTGTAGTTCCTGAACATCTGGAGAGCCGCAGGTTCCCTACCCCTGAACTAGGCCTTGGATCAGGAAACAATATACATTCTCTTGGAGGGCACAGTCCCTTGAATGTGCATCAAAACCTTATTTGGGTTTCAAAGCATTGAAACTGTCCTCAATATTTATGGTTGGATTCATGAATAAGGAACTAAGAAGTGCAAATAAGGAACTGGGAACCAACTGGGAACCAAGTTCAGCCTCCTCTGGCTGCCACAGAACATTTTTTGGCAGTGAAGTTCCTAAACCTGAACTTTCAGGAAAGGATATATTCCTTCGTAAAGATCTGTTTTTATGGACTCAACAAGAAATCAACTATCATTTGGAAAAGCTGTTGCTTCCTGCAGCTGGCATTGTTTTTTTGTAGAGAGTTAACTATACTCAAAGCGCCAGGGAGATTTCCTAATCATATGGCTCCCGTGGCTGTGAGCCAAGAGCAGCTGAGTTAGTCTATTACAGCAAAAATGCACCTTAGATTCTGAAATGTGTTGTGTGTTGTGATGAGCATTCCCAGACAACAGACAACGGCATAAGATTCATTAAACAAACTCTTAAGAACATCTTTGTGAGGTCCGGCTAAATTGCGTCAGTGCCATCAGGATATGTTTGTCATACTGCAAACCACGGTGGATTTAGCCATATGGAAACAGATTTGCATCATATGGTTTACAGATTGAGAAAGTCTGGCTCTCCACCATGGGTGAAAGTGCCAGCAGGAAAATGGTTTTGAGAGTCTGCCTTTTGTTTATGTTATAAGGCTGGCTGACAGACATTCCATGGGACTAATACAGTCAGGATAAAGTTTCTACCTGTGCCCCTTGTTCTTTATTTTCTGTGTAGTTTGCTTATTTACATTGAGTTTACATAGGGGAGCATCCCAAGTGCAGAGCCTGGTTTCTCCACCACCAGTCTATCTTTGGTGTAATGGTTAAGTGCGGTGGACTGTAATCTGGATCTTCATGATTATCAAGAAGCCTAATCTGGATCATTGTAATCAACATGAAACCTGCTGGGGAAAATTAGGCCAGTCACAGATGTGTCAGAATTCTCTCTGGCTGATTCCGCATGAGCCAAAAACAGCAGTGTGAAAATGGTGTAAAATGGTTTAAAACGGTGTAAAAAGGGTTTACCGGTATACTGTTTTCACACCGTTTTCACACCGCTATTTTTGGCCCATGCGGAATCAGCCTCAGCTTCACCCACCTCCCAAGGTATCTGTTGTGGGTGGACGGGAAGGGATTTGTAAGCTACTTTGAGGCTCCTTACGGTTGATAAAAGCGGAATGTAAATCTGAACTCGTACTCCTTTTCCTCTTTCTGCATGTGGAAAACAGACCTCAAGAAGCTGTTTGTGCACAGTTTATTTTCCAGAACATCTAACAATGAACCAGAGAGTGTCTGAAGGCACATGATGAGATCTACCCCTGAAGCTCAAAAGCTCTACCCCTGAAGCCTCAAAAGTCGAAGAACACTAGAAAATAGGGTTACCAATCTCATGGTGGGGTATGGAATTACTACAGATCTCTAGATCACAGAGAACAGTTTACCAGGAGAAAATGACAGCTTCAGATGGCATTAAATTCAAACTGAGCTCCTGCCTCTCCCCGGACTGTATCTTCCCAAGGCACTGTCAGTATCTCTCTGGGGATTTTGCAACTGTGAAATCATTGTTTAGCTGCTCAGAACAATTTGGTGGATATACGTGTAAAAATAAAGTCAAGAATGATTTTTTGGGGGGAAACTCTTGCAAGCACACACAACAGTCATGACATGTGGGTATAAAATTTTACCACCCTGATTTTTATATTTATATTCACCTTTCCGACCTATGGAAGATTAAGCTGTCTCCATTTTTTTCCTGAACAGTCTGTGCCCTCCTGACTCTCGGTGCAGGAAAACATAAACAAGGAAAAGAAATCAGACACTGAAATAAATCTTTTTCGCCATGTGCAATCAAAAATGGAGCCAACTAGCAGCAGGAGTCCTATTGGCATATTTTTTAAAAAGCAGATTTCAAAGAGCTCTACACAGTCTTCTTTTGAATGGGCCTTTGAATTAATCCTTTGTGGCCATTCAGTGGCTCAAACAAACAAACAGCCGAAGCAAGGTCCTTTCCTAAGTGTGCATTTAATACAAAGAAAGAGTGGGAGAGATTACAAAGGCACATAAATAACTCAGCCAGGTGCAGTGCAGAGGGAGAGAGAGCGCAAGTGACTCAGCCCTCAGCTTTCCCGTCTTTTTATTGCTATGTGAAAATGACTCTGGTTTGGAGGTGTTGCTTACGCAGGTTACCTTCTCATTCTCTCCGTAGGCCTTTTATTGCCCCAGAGCAGCAAACTGTGCCATTTTGGTCCCTTGACAGGTGATACAAAGAGACTTCTGTAGCCTGTGGTTTGTACACGTGGAGCATGTTCTGTGAAAAGCTTAGGTCATTGTTTCACTTCCTTGTACGAGGCATGGTGACATTCAAAAGAAACAGTTGCTTGGGCTGCTGAAACATAAGACAACATGAAGATGATCATTTGAAAGTGCAACTTCTTCTGTGCGAAGTGATCAACTAGCCGTAGTTGCCTGACACAGAAGGAGGAAAATCTGCAAAATTAAATATTGTGGACTCTTTATTATCTGATTGCAACGGTGCCATGTCATCTTTTTGGAAAGAACTGACTTAATTCTCATCAACTTCATTACATTGTTATCTTGATATGCACAAAGTATTTTATGTGGCCGGTTTTGGTTTAGTTTTCTGCTACATATTTCTAATGTGCTAGGTGACCTTGGGCCAGTCACAGTTCTCTCAGAACTCTCTTAGCCCACACAGAGGCAGGCAATGGCAACATACCTATGAATGTCTCTTGCCTTGAAAATCCCATGGGGTCACCATAAGTCAGCTGTGATTTGACAGTACTTTCCACTATCGCATTTCTTGTGCTAAAGACACTTTTAGGACCTGCTTGGTTAAATAATGAATTGGAACTGACAGCTCTGACCAAATAAAATTCCATATACTAGCATAAAAAGATCTAGAGACAGACTCTCAACTTTTTTTTTGCCATTCTTGACTTTTTAAAATATTTGCTTGCTTTGTAACCACCACCAACAGGTGATGAATGTTTACCTCCATTATTCCTGCTTATTTTTTGCTACACATACACACACTGGGGGGGGGGGGAGGTTAATTATTTTGTTCATCAGTGCAAAGAATGCAAGTTGAATAGCTTGCATTTATGAGATTTTGAGTGACAGTAAAGTTTAAGACTGGGGCATTGGGATGTGTTTTACACCTCTTTGCTTCCAAACTGTAAATTTGAGGGATTATTTTGAAACTCTTTTCTAAGGGATCGCGAACTAGAACTTTGGTCCATTACACACAGCACCGATGAGATGTCCTGGGGATGTCTTAATAAAAGCTGCCTCCTAATTTTTTGTTTGGAGAGCATGGACAAGAAATGTGTGAGAGGAGAAAGAGGCTTCCTCCCTCTACCCAACTGTTAAAGTTCTCTGGTCAGTTTCCTCCTTTGCTGGTGTAACCCCTATGTTCAGAATGGGTTGACCCAGAAAGGGGTGGAGACTAAAAGCAGCAAGAGGCTGCAGAGCTCATGTAGTTTGGAGGAGACAAGGCTACCAGGCATGGACCTTGATTTGTATAAGCCCTTAACACCTTGTTAAGGTAACTGCAATGTTGTTGGGAACTAGTGGGAAGGTAGTTGTTTATTTTTGCTATGTTGTAAATGTTGGAGTTTATTGTTTCAGGGTTTTTTGTGTTTGTAATGGGTGAGAGTTCTCCTGGAAACCTTCATCATCTTTGATCCCATTTACCAAACCTCTGAAGTCTTCATAAGCCAACCACCAGCAGGAAGAATTGGACTTGGCATTATCAGTAGATTGTAAATATAAAGACTTGAGGTGAAACCTGAGCAGGACCTTGAAGTGTGATGTTAAATGTTAATGTTAAAAGTGTTATATGTTAAGGAAGTAAACCATTTTGTTTTAAATTTAGTTTCTTTGCAACTCCTTCCAAGTTCTGCCCCACAGATGGAGGTTACACTGGCACCCTGTATTTTGTGCTACAGGGATTCTCTGTGGGCATAGCTATTTGGTGAAGATTATTCCAGACATTTGCTTTACAGGTTACGATCTTGGGCACCTTTTCAGCCTGAAAAGTACATGGTTGTACTCAACTTGTCCTGCCAGTTCCAGCAATATATAGTTTTCCCTTTCTTTTAAACCACCTGAGAGTAGGAGTCTCACGCATGGGATAGTACCATGAAAATACTATAGGTATTGCAGTTTGGTTGACTGCTTCAACAAATAAACATTTAAGCATACATTTAAGCAACTAGCAAATTCCAGCTATACCCTATTGACTGTTTTTTATCTTGAGAGACTATATTTTAAGGCACAAGTCATTTAAGGCATGGTTAATATAAAGCCCATTAGACTAATATAGTTAGTGCAACATCAGAATATATTCTTTAAGTGAATATTAGCATTTATTTTTTTAAATGTTGTTTCATATATACCTAGACAACAGCCTTGGGGCAGATTTAGCTTGGCAAAATCTCATTCCATTGTGTGAAAATGCTCTGATGCTGAATCTAAATGAAATTTGCAAAATTTTAACTATGGCCCCTTCCGCACACGCAAAATAATGCGTTTTCAAACCACTTTCACAACTGTTTGCAAGTGGATTTTGCTATTCCGCACGGCTTCAAAGAGCACTGAAAGCAGTTTGAAAGTGCATTATTCTGCATGTGCAGAATGAGCCTATGAGAGCTTTTAAAAAAAACATTTAATGGGCTATACCATATTTCTGGAAGTTATCTGAACTAACAGTGAGCCATATCTCAGGGCCATAAAACTATCAATTCCAAGGAAATTCTGCTTGGATATTTTTAAAATATATATATATATATTAAGAGGCCAGGGAATTAACACATTTGTCTTCCATGGTTGTAGGTAAATGTCTAATAGTAGAAAAATTAACCGTGAATACGAGAGAGGTGGTAGGAGCCAGTCGTTAAATGTATCATAGAACAATGTATTATAGAACAAATATCTCCCACTACTGAAAAAGAAAAGGGAATCAGTAGACATTTCTTCATTGTCATTCTTTCAACAACTTAGCAATTTTGAGAGTCTTCCACAATTCTGCAAAGCACTGGATCTTGAATAAAGCGCTGGTCCTCGCGGCATTGTAAATCTGTTCATCTTCTTGCGCTGGATGAGATGCATTCCCTATAGTCAGCTAAAGGCAGTCTCCATGGAAACATCCAAAGGAGGGAAAAAATACTTCCCCCAGTGGCTACTGAACAAAGATTTTTTCTTCTTGCTTATGTTCACATGAGGATTTATTTGCTACATGAAACAAAGCAGATTTCTTTGACTCTAGAATGTACGCCTCCTTGCTATATAGAAGCTTTTCTTCTGGTTTCTCTTTACCCATCACATCAAGAGACACCAAACAGCGCATCACAGATCTGCTTATTAGAGGCCTGACCTTTTATTGCTTCTCCACCATCTTGTACAAGCCTGTTCAAGATTTTGTGTATAATTTGTATTATGATAATAGGCTATTAAATCATAATCACTGAATGGAGCCACTGTGTTTGGAGGCAATAACTTTCTGAATACCATTACGGGGGACGGGCAACAAAAAGGGAAGATATTTGATTTCCACAACCTGCTTGTAGGACTTCTGAAGGGGGCTCCTAGTTGGCCATTTTTGCTACCTTCAAACTATTCTTAGGGCTCTGATGTTGATGATGCCCTGATATGAACCAAATTCTGCTTCATATATTGCATATTGGAATCTGACTCAGTCCCTGTGGCCCTTTCTGCACAGGCCTTTTACAGCGCCCTGGGGACGGCAAAAATGCCATCCCCAGGGAGCTGTTCGCATGGGGGGCGCAGCTGCATCGCAGACACGCCGCCCTTGCGCCTCCCCAGCAGCGCGAAGCCACTGTTTCCCAACCTCGCTTTCCCAGCGAGGTTTTTGGGAAACAGCGACTTCCAGCCGCTGCGGTGCGAATGGCAGTGGCTGGAAGGCGCCATTCCCCCTCCCCTTTCCCAAACGCCTTACTGTGTCCTCTGGCCTCTGGCGTGTCGCACAGGCCAGGCGACACGCCCCCCTGCCCTGTGACTTCCGAGCTGTCGCGCAGTGCAGGGGGTGTGTGTCCCCTGGCCTATGCGATGCGCCAGAGGCCGAAGGACACGGTAAGGCATTTGGGGGACGGCGCAGCCTGTGTGGATACTGCACCTTCTTCTCCATTGCAACCGGGACCGTTCATGTGAACGGTCCCGGGGGGTTGGGTTGGCATCATGTGCGCCGACCCAACCCCCATCGTGGCTGTGTGGAAGCAGCCTCTAACCCCATTTGAAATCATCTTCTGGGCATCAAAACTGCTGCTTCATTGTGTGCCTCCCCCAGGGTCCTGTGATATCAGAAGTTGTACATCGTGTGTGGAAGCCCATGGCACTACTCCCACCCATAACCTCACACCTAACATAGGAGGGAGTAATGAGGTTGTGTTCTCCAAAAAGATAGACAGAAATTGTATGGTTTTATGATAATGCCTACGGAGGACTGCTGACCCTTCCTTTTGTTTTCCAGAAGTAGCATCACACTAGCAATATCAGTGCCCTCCAAGATACCCCCCAGACCCTCTCCAGTTGCCAGCCATGTCTGGTTCCCTGGCAATTCTAGCTATAGATATTATGAAGGAAACAGAGGGAACTACAAAAGCGGTCTGCAATGACTTTCTCACACTTACAATTTAATTCTGAATATAGTTAAGAGTGAAACTTCACATTGTGAATTCCAGGTTTCTGGAATCTCCCAATCACTCACTGAGTTCTTTCATTCCTCTTTCTGAAACACTGTCCTTGTGGAAAGGGATACAGTTGTACTGTATAATTTTGGATGCTATATAAAACCAGTGCAGGATATTTAAATTAAAGAGGAGCATGAATCCACAAACAAATGAATATAAATTGTCAACATTCTGTATGGAGCTTACAGATGAGAAAAGAACATCTGGGAAGAAAAGAATGCAAAACTGAATAAACATCTATAAAATTCATAACTAGGCAGCATTTCCAACTGCCTAGCAGGAAGTGTTCCCCCAAAATGGCAATTTTCCTGCTTGCTATTCTATACTACAGTTCATTTTTATTTTGGTTTATTTCTCTCTTTGCAAAATACCTATGAAAGATAGTCAAGGGATATTAGCACTGTTTGAGGTCTGTGGAACATATGATTCTTCCAAACAAAAACTACCGCAGGTGCGCCACAGGAAGAGAGTTTAACTCTCTTCCCTAATTTTCCCACAGAGTGCATGCCGGAGTCAGTTAACTTTTCAATGTAATGCAGCTGCCTTCAGACAGACCCCACAGAAGCACTTTTTAACAGGGAAGAGAAATGCTGTATGGTGGCAGTTTGCTTCAACAGCCTGGGAGAGATCTCTCTGCTCATAAGCAGTTCTGGAAATGCTGCAGTGGCCTCCAGCGCTTCAGATAGAAGAAAGCACCCTAAACATATTAAAAATTCTTCTGTTTACATTTCTTTATTTTATTAGTTCGTTTGAACCCCACCTTTCTTCCCAGTGGGAACTCAGAGCAACTTACATTGGTTTCCTCGCCTCCAATTTATTGCCACAACCACTCTGTGAGGTAAATTAGGTCGAGAGACAGTGTGACTAGCCCAGGGTCACCCAGCAAGCTTCCACGGCATCAGGGGGGATTTCAAACCAAGGTTCTCAGATACTAGTCCAAAGCTCTTAACCACTGCACCACACTGGCATAACTTTGACCCAGCATTTGTTTGAAATGATTAGGTATATGAATGAGAATTTACAGTTTGTTGTGGGATAATCTAAAGGAATGACACCAGTGGTGGGATCCAAAAATTTTCGTAACAGGTTCCCATGGTGGTGGGATTCAAACTGTGGAGTAGCGCCAATGGGGCTGGGCTGGGCACGATGGGGGCGTGGGCGGGCATTCCGGGGGCGGGGCATTCCTGGGCGGGGCTGTAGCAAGGACGCAGCCACTGTGCCGGTCTTTGGGCAGGAAATGAATGCACGCAGGCGCAGGCTGCCATGCACGCCGGTGCACCTCCTGCTAGACTGCTTCAAGTTCTGTGCACTACTGCTGAGAGGAGGGGTGTAACTAAGGCAAAAATCACATGGCAAAATCACCAATTAGTAACCCCCTCTCGGCACACACAAATAATTAGTAACCTACTCTCGGGAACCTGTGAGAACCTGCTGGATCCCACCTCTGAGTGACACCTTTTAGGATTTCGAATAGTTGATTCCCTCCCTCAATGAAAATAGAAGCCCTTGGATGAGTTTGTACTGAAACAGTAAAGAAGGTCGATTTCCATTTATTGTCTTTCCCTACTAACTTTAAAAGAGAACAGAGGATCTCTTTCTGAAAATTTTAATAATTCTGAGTTAATAATTTATCAGTCTTGGAAGCATTATTCAGTAACACCCTATGGTTTGTTTTGGTATATAAAATTACCTATTCATCTCCCATTGGTAAATAGAAACATGTTGAAGAGTATAAAATAATTTCTGATCATGTACTTTGTTGGCACAGATTTTTCATTCCACAATATGTGAGTATTGGAGATTTTCACACTACAGAGATCAGTTCGCCTGAGGTTATGGCAGCTTCTGAGGCAGATTCCGCATGGGCCAAAAACAGCTGTGTGAAAACGGTGTAAACCCTTTTATACTGTTTACAATGGCCCATGCAGAATATGC